>NC_143193.1:11762500-12962500 GCF_051530095.1 Phoenix dactylifera
GCTTCTTTTTAGGATTACAAATCAAACAAACCAAAGAAGGTATTTTCATTCATCAAACTAAGTATACAAGGGAAATACTGAAGAAGTTTGGTAATGAAAATCATAAGGGAATTGGCACTCCAATGAATCCCACTAATAAGCTAGACAAGGATGAAAAAGGAAAAAGTGTAGATATTAAGCTCTATAGAGGACTAATTGGATCCTTGCTCTATCTTACGGCTAGTAGACCCGACATTGTATTTAGTGTAGGGATATGTGCTAGATATCAATCGGATCCTAAGGAGTCACATTTAAGTGCAGTTAAGAGGATCCTTAGATATTTAAGAGGAACCACCACCATTGGATTATGGTACTCGAGAGACTCATGTCTAGATTTGCTTGCATACTCAGATGCAGATTTTGCCGGATGCAAATTAGATAGAAAGAGCACAAGTGGCACATGCCAATTCTTAGGAAACAATTTAGTATCATGGTTTAGTAAAAAGCAGAATTCAGTAGCACTATCCACAGCCGAAGCTGAATACATAGCTGCTGGTAGTTGTTGTGCTCAAGTATTATGGCTCAAGCAACAACTAGAGGACTATGGTGTTAAACTAGAAAATATTCCTATTAAGTGTGACAATACGAGTGCTATCAATCTCACTAAAAATCCAGTTCAGCACTCTAAGGCCAAACACATAGAAATAAGGTACCATTTCATTAGGGATCATGTGCAAAATGGAAATGTATGCATTGAGCATATATGCACGGAAAAACAATTGGCCGATATATTCACAAAACCACTGAGTGAAGATAGATTCTGTATGCTCAGAAGGGAATTAGGTATATGTGATCCTTTTATTGAATGAATATGAAAGGAAGTTAGTAGTCTCATGATACATTCTTCTAACTTCAAAAATTCCATGAAACATGAGTCAAATTTGTTGTCTATAAATTTCTTACTCATGTATCAATGTCCCATAAGGAGCTTATAAGGATTAAAAGCGAGGAAAACTTTTTAGAAGCAAAAAGGGAGAGAAAACCAAGTTCTGCACTTGGGTCGACCCAACCCAGAACAAGGGTCGACCCAACGTTGAGTCGACCCAAGAAAATTCTTGAGTCGACCCAACGTCGGGACCCCACTATTAAAAGGGGGCCCGAGAGCTCATCTAGGGCACTGTTTGCCCTTTATCTTCTTCCGAAAATCCTTGTCCCCACTCTCCAATCTCCACTAGACTCCTCCAAACAGTAGATTTCTTTAAGATCTTGGAGAAATGGGTCCCAAACGAGCCGTAGCCAAAAGATCCGGAAGAGTGAGCCGAGTCCAACAAGAGGAAAGGCGCCCTACCGAGCCTTCTCCCGTGTCTCCACCATGTGAGGCACGTGCGGAGGTCCCTCCTCCTCCTTCCCCCTCAGTGCTCCTTGCAAGATTTGCGGGGAGGCCGGTTACTACCGGAAGAAGGATCCATTCGGAGTTTTTCAACCAAGAAGGATTTCGAATTTGGGAATGGATCCAAAGACAAGGATGGGAGTATCTTTGCTCCCTTGATGTGGTGATATACCCCGGGTTAGTCCAAGAGTTCTACGCCTTCCTCAAGACTGGTATGGGAGGGCTTGTTTCAGATGTTAGAGGGGTTCGGATCCGTGTATCCGAGGAGAGCTTGAGTGAGCTTCTACACCTACCTTGCACGGGAGCTATTCCGGAAAGATCAGATAACAAAATGAGAGCTCTTCAGCTGATCATGGAAAATGAGAACTTCGATTTCTCTCAGAAGGTAATAGCTAGTTCTCTTTCCGCCGAGATGAGGTTGTTGCTTAATATGATAAATAGAATTTTATTTCCGAAGACCGGGAGATTCGATCTCATCTCAGAACGAGATCTTGCAGTTATGGAGTGCATGATTAGGGGGATTCCCCTAAATCTTCCGGCCATGATATTGAGGCAAATGAGAAAGGTAATAAGCAGCAACAGGGTATCATTGCCTTATGGCATGATACTTACATTGATCTTCCGTCAGCATGGGTTACCTCTCGAGGAGGAAGCATTTAAGAATCTGCAATCCACAGACACGTACACTGCACGGTCACTCATACGCATGGGTTATGAGAAAGTGAACGGGCAGTGGATACATACTGGTGCAGGCATTCAGGGTGAAGCACCAGAGGGAGAGGCACCAGAGGGTGAGGATGAGGAGCCTATGGATCATCCTACTGCACCCTCAGAGGCTGGACCATCGTCATCTGCTCCTCCGACAGATACGGATGACTTCTGGAGCAGGATGACAGAGCTCATGTCAGCTCAGGCGAGGACTATTACTGACGGGCTCACGAGCCGATTGGACGCCCGCTTGGATGTCATGTCTGCTGATATCAGTGATCTGAGGTAGCAGATTGGAGCACTCAGGAGAGAGAGAGAGACACATGGACCTTCTGTGCCACAGGCTGCTGAGTCAGAGATATCGGCACAGAGTCATCCAGCTCGACGTGCTCCATGCCAGACCCAGTCTCACCAGGCTCGACCTCCCCTCGCCACTTATGCTAGGCGGATGAGGACTAGATCCCAGCCATTAGATTCTCCCTAGGCTGATTTTAGCATTTATGTTTAGAGCCTAGGCTAGAAATCTAGTTCTCGTATGTATCTTGCCTTTTCTTATATGTATCTTGCTTTTTCCCTTATGTATCTTGTCTTTCCCTTATACCTTTAAATCTTGATTGTGGAACATTGTACTTTTCATCGTTTTGAACATTAATATATGAAAATGTTCCTATTTTGATCAATGAAGTTTGAAGTTTGTTCGTTATTGCATCTTTTCCCATATCTATGTTTTTGATGATGACAAAAAGGGGGAGAAGAGAAGAGGAAAGAGTATATAAAAGAAGTTATGAAGGAAAGGGTATATAAAGGGACAAGAGGAAAGAGTATATAAAGGAGAAGAGAAGGAAAGAGTATATAAAAGGGGGAGACGAAAAGATAAAGTATTCACTCTAAGAAAAGAAAGAGTATTTCATTTGAGAAGAAAGAGTATTACTTTTGTGAGAAAGAGTGAGTAAAGAAGTTATGAAAAGAAAAGAGAAATAAATGGGCAAACAAATTGAAAATCATATAAGAAAGCTTATATATCTAAGGGGGAGCAATTTGCAACAATGAAAATCACAAAATCAAAAATTTCTATCAAGTTTCAGAATTTGGCACATATAAATTCAGAATTTGGCACGCTCCTCTCGCACCCCGATACATAAGCTGAAACTCATAAAATTTTTGAAGTTTCATTGCTAATGAATTATAAATGAAAGGGGGAGCCATTCAAAAAGTCAAATTGGCAACTTTTGGATGATAAAGGGGGAGATTTCACAAGTATATATGAAAAGCTGAAATTCAGAAATTTAATCCCTCTTATAAACTGATTTTAAAGACAAGTATCAATAGGCTTATACTCTTTATTTTGTAATCATCAAAAAGGGGGAGATTGAGGATGATAGTGTTATTTTGATGATTAACAAACAATTATCCAAAGCATGCTATAAGTTAAATTGATACTTCATTTATAAGTTCATTACTCTCAGTACATATGCTTAATTGAAAATATATATATGGTCTTGTTCATTTGGATGGATCTAATCTTGAGAATGCAGCAAAGTGTGAATTGAGTCGACCCATAGGTTGATTGGGTCGACCCCGGGACTTAAAGGAATCATCTGGCACACTCCTGCAAAAACAGCACAAATGAACAGTGAGTTGGGTCGACCCAAGGTAGGCATGAGTCGACCCAACCTCCAAAGAACCTCAAAATGCAAAGGAAAAATGCTCTCTGGATTTACTGAGAGGGTCGACCCACACAGTGGTTGAGTCGACCCAAGCTTGAGTCGACCCAAACCCTGAGAGGGTCGACCCAAAGGCAAGACAGAAAGACAGACAGAAAATGGTTCTCTGGAATTACTGAGAGGGTCGACCCAAGAAGAAGTTGAGTCGACCCAAGTGAACTTTGAGTCGACCCAAACCCTGAGAGGGTCGACCCAAATGGAAGACAGAAAGACAGACAGAAAATGGCTCTCTGGAATTACTGAGAGGGTCGACCCAAGAAGAAGTTGAGTCGACCCAAGTGAACTTTGAGTCGACCCAAAGAATGGTTGGGTCGACCCAAGTGAAGGAAGGTTGAAATTCATGTTTCTGTGTTCTCTGAGAGGGTCGACCCAAGGAATGTTTGAGTCGACCCAAGGCCAAGTTGGGTCGACCCAAGGACAGGTTGAGCCGACCCAAACACGGGCTGAACAGTAACGGATAGTTCTGCAGATGTACTTTTTGTCCTTCCCAAGGTCAGTAACGGCTAGTTTTTGAATTCTAATCATTGGGGCTTGACCAAAGAAGGTGGGAGGCTATTTAAAGGGGCACTATTCATCAGAGAGAAATATCTTTTGAGAGGTCTATCAAAAAATACACAAGAATACAAAAGTGCCCTAATCTTCTTCATCAAGAGCTTCATTCAAAAATCAAAGAAAGGGATTGAGCAGATTCAAAGAGGCATCAAGAGCTCCTTCCCCCATTGAAGAGTGAAGCTTCCTTGACAAAGAAGAGCCAAGCGACTTCAAAGCGATAATTTCTTTCTAACTCTTCTTCATTGCTCATATTGTTCTATATGCTCATTTAGGAGTTTAAATCTTTTCTTTTCATTTGTTTGAATACTTTGTAAAGGTTCGTTGGTGAGCCCGCAAAACCAACAAAGGTTTTTGGTAAACCCGGAAAACCAAAATTGTAAAGGTTCGTTGGTGAGCCCGCAAAACCAACAAGGTTTTTGGTGAACCCGGAAAACCAAAGTTGTATAGGTTCGTTGGTGATCCCGTAAAACCAACAAGGTTTTTGGATTGTGAGCCCGAAAAACAATCCAACTGTAATCCGCGAGATTATAGTGAATTCCCAAGGGTACGTTTGGGGAGTGGACGTAGGTGCTAAGGAGAGCACCGAACCACTATATATTGTTGTGTTTGGATTGTGTTTGTGCTTTCATTCTCTCTTGCTTTACTTTCTATTCTTGCATTAGTTTAACTCACTCTAATAACCTAAGTAAGCATCCATCGCATTTAACTAAGAAAGTTTTAAAAGCACTAAAGTTAAGAAGAAACCAATTCACCCCCCCCTCTTGGCTTGTCACCTTGGGCAACAGGGTCCCGCCGTTGGGTCGACCCCAAATCTTTCTTGGGTCAACTCAAGGAGGGGTCTACCCCATTCTGTCTTGGGTCGGCCCTAGTTCAGGCCAAAACAAAAAAAAAAATTTAATTCCTCCTTCTTTCTGATCCTTACCAAATCTTTATGGGACATTGATATGTGAGTAAGGAATCCATAAATAAATGATTTTACTAATGTTTCATGGAATTTTCAAAATGGGAGAAGAGTATCATGAGACAACTTGTTCCTTTCAAAAAAAAAAATTTTTGTTTAATCAAAGGGATCACATATGCCTAATTCCCTTCTAAGCATGCAGAATCTATCTTCACTTAAAGGTTTTGTGAATATGTCAGTTAATTATTTCTCGGTACATACATGCTCAATACATACATTCCCATTTTGCACATGATCTCTAATGAAATGATACCTTATTTCAATATACTTGGCTTTAGAGTGCTGAACCGAATTTTTGGTAAGGTTAATGGCACTAGTGTTATCACACTTTATAGGAATGTTGTCTATTTTAATTCCATAGTCCTCTAGTTGTTGCTTGAACCATAGTACTTGAGCACAGCAACTCCCGGCAGCTATATATTCGGCCTCAGCCGTTGACAATGCTACTGAATTCTGCTTTTTGCTAAACCATGATAATAAATTATTCTCTAAGAATTGACATGTTCCACTAGTGCTCTTCCTATCTAATTTGCATCCAGCAAAATCTGCATCAGAATATGCAAGCAAATCTAGACAGGAGTCTCTAGAGTACCATAATCCTATGTTTGTTGTTCCTCTCAAATATCTAAGAATTTTTTTGACAGCACTTAGATGTGACTTCTTAGGATCTGATTGGTATCTAGCACATATTCCCACAATAAATACTATGTCTGGCCTACTAGCAGTGAGGTAAAGCAAAGATCCAATTAAGCCTCTATAGAGCTTCATATCTGCACTTTTTTCTTTTTCATCTTTGTCTAGTTTACTAGTGAGGTTCATTGGGGTGCCTATTTTCTTGTGATTTTCATTTCCAAACTTCTCTAATATTTCCTTTGTGTACTTAGTTTGATGAATAAAGATGCCTTCCTTAGTTTGCTTGATTTGCAATCCGAGAAAGAAATTTAGTTCTCCCATCATACTCATCTCGAATTCTTCCTTCATTAATTCAGCAAATTCTTTGCAAAGACTATCATTAGTGGCACCGAAAATTATGTCATCTACATATATTTGTACTACTAGCAAATTTTTGTCTTTTCTCTTGAGAAAAAGTGTTTTATCTACATTTCCTCTACTGAAATCATTATTTAACAAAAATTTGCTTAGTCGATCATACCATGCCCTAGGTGCTTGTTTCAATCCATATAGTGTCTTATGTAATCTAAATACATGATCGGAGAATTCATGATTCTCAAAACCAGGGGGTTGCGCTACATACACTTCTTCTTCTAAATAACCATTTAAGAAGGCACTTTTTACATCCATTTGATATAATTTGAAATCCATGAAGTATGCAAAAGCTAAAAAGAATCTAATAGCTTCTAATCTAGCCACGGGAGCAAATGTTTCTTCAAAATCTATCCCTTCTTCTTGATTGTATCCCTTAGCTACGAGTCTAGCTTTATTTCTTATAACTACCCCATTTTGTTCCAATTATGGAATTATGCTTTGGTCTCTCAGTTAATGTCCATACATTGCTTCTTTTGAATTGATTTAATTCTTCATGCATAGCATTAATCCAATTTAAGTCATTCTCAGCTTCTTCATAAGTCTTAAGTTCTATTTGTGAAACAAAAGCAAGATAGTCATTTAAATTTCTAAGAGAGGATCGAGTTCTTGCCCCTTGAGATGGATCACCAATGATTAAGTCTTTAGGATGTCCATGTACATACCTCCATTCCTTTGGCAAGTCTTGAGATTGTGGTGGCACACGATCATCTTTCTTTTTCTAATTTGGCACGTCATTAAGATTCAATTTTTCAAACTCAATAATTCCTGCATCATCATCAAAAGTACTTTCTCTCCTACGAGACTCACTATCAGACTCATCAAAAATAATATTAATTGACTCTTCAACTACAAGAGTTCTTTTGTTGAATACTCTGTATGCCCTGCTAGAAATAGAGTATCCTAAGAAAATACCTTCATCTGACTCGGCATCAAATTTACTTAGATCCTCCTTGCCATTGTTTAAAATAAAACATCTACACCCAAATACTCTTAAATATTTAGCAGTTGGTTTCTTATTCTTCTAAAGTTCATAAGGAGTTTTCTTTGTTATAGGACGTATTAAAACATGATTTAAAATATGGCAAGCAGTATTTATGGCTTCAACCCAAAAGTACTTTGGAAGATTTGACTCGCACAACATCGTGCATGCCATTTCTGCCAATGTCCTATTTTTTTTTTCAATAATCCCATTTTGTTGAGGCGTTCTAGGTGCTGAAAATTGATGGAAAATACCATTTTCATTACAGAATTCTTCAAAGTGTTGATTTTCAAATTCAGTTCCATGATCACTTCGAATTGCAATTAAGGTGAGCTTCTTTTCAGTTATGATATTTTTATAATATTTCAAAAATGCTGAAAATGCTTCATTCTTATGTACAAGAAATGAAACCCATGTATATCTTGAGAAATCATCAACTATAACAAGTCCATACTTTTTTCCTCCTAGACTTGCAGTTCTAGTTGGCCCAAATAGATCCATGTGTATGAGTTCAAAAGGCCTAGTGGTTGATACTACATTCTTTGATTTGAAGGATGATTTTGTTTGCTTTCCTAATGAGCATGGTCCACAGATTTTGTCTTTTTCAAAAATCAATTTTGGCACATCTTTTATCAAATCCTTCTTGACTAGTTTTGATATTAAGTCCATACTAGCATGTCCTAGTCCACAGTGCCAAAGCCAACTTGTTTCACTTTTCTTTTCTTCATTAGTGATTAAGCATAATCCATTTTTCTTGCCTAAATTATGAAGATCTACCATATAAATGTTTCCATGCCTATGTCCCATAAGTACAATGCTATTATTTTTAGAATTTGTGATTATGCATACCGAGGCTTCAAATGTGACTTTAAGACCTTTATCACAAAATTGACTTATGCTAAGTAAGTTATGTTTCAAACCATTAACTAATAAAACATTTTCTATAAAAGTGGATGGAGTAATATAAATTTTACCCTTTCCAATGATAAATCATTTTCCATTGTCTCCATAGGTTACCACTCCACCCTCCTTAGATTCCAAAGTGACAAATTGTTCTATGTCACCTGTCATATTTCTTGAACAACCGCTATCTAGATACCATCGTTTATCCCTCTTATTAGCTATAAGACACTCCTACAATCAAAATCAAGAATGTGCTTTAGGTACCCAAACTATGTTGGGTCCTTTAGGGTTAATACTTGATGTTCTTTTTGAAACCCAAATTTTCTTGGATTTTAGCTTACTCTTATCACTCAATTTGTTATAGTTGGACGTTCTAAAATTACATTCATATGCTTTGTGTCCTACTTTATTGCAACAATGACAAGTTATATTTTTATTTTTGGCTTTCACAAATATGTTCTTTAAGTATTTTTGCTTTCTGTTTGTTTTATATCCTAACCCAGCTTTATCATATACAGCTTTTTGACTATCAAGAATCATATTTAATTTAGTTGAGCTAAGTGTAAACTTGTCCACTAAGAATTTGTATTTTTCTGCATCTTCTTTTAGCTTGACATTTTCAACAATTAGACTTTTGGTTTCATTAGTGAACTTCCTACTTAATGTTTCATAGTCATTTGATAGTTTCAGTTTTTCTTTAATAAGATATTGATTTTGATCTTTTAGAACTTTATTTTTATTGATTAGCTTCTTGTGTTCTTTCATGAGTTCTAAAAATACATCATGTAACTCTTCTACTATAAAATCACATTCAAGTTCAGAATCTACCTCATTGTCATTGGCCATGTAGCAGATTTGGGTCGTCTCTTGTTGATCTTCCTCTTTCGAACTTGACTCCTCACTTTCACTCCATTCAGCCATGAGGTTCCTCTTTTTAAGCTTTCTTGCCATCCATTTCAATTCCGGACAATCTATCTTGAAATGTCCAGGCTTGTTACACTCATAGCAAATTGGTGTTTCTCTTTCTTTTTCTTTGTCCTTTTCCTTTTCCTTGCTCGAGCTACCTTTGAGGAAGGGCTTCCTTTTATGAAATTTTTTCTTTCCTCTCATAAATTTTCTGAATTTTCTTGCGAGCATAGCCATTCCTTCTTCATCATATTCCTCCTCATCATCAGACTCTTCTGATTCAATTTTCTGTTTTGAAGTCATAGACTTCAAGGCAATAGTTTTCTTTTTCTTGACCTCCTCTTTTGAATTTTGCTTCATGGTCAACTCATGGGTCATGAGTAATTCTAGAAGTTCTTTCAATTGTAGTGTATTGAGGTCCTTTGCTTCTTCAATTGCAGTTACCTTGGCCTTCCAAACAATTGGTAGAGACCTGAGAATTTTTCGCACTAGTTCAGAGTTAGTATAAGACTTTTCTAAACTCTTTAATCCATTTATGATTTCCGTGAATCGAGTGAACATTTCAGTTATGGACTCTATGGATTTCATTTTAAACAATTCATACCTATGTACTAATATATTTATTTTTGACTCTTTAACCTAATTAGTTCCTTCATGTGTGACCTCTAGTTTATCTAAAATTTCTTTCGTGGAGATGCATGTAGATATTCTATTAAATTTACTTACATCTAGTGAGCAGTAAAGTACGTTAATTGCTTTAGCATTTAATTGTGCTAGTCTTCTATCACTCTCATTCCAATCCATTTTTGGTTTAGGAATGATTGTGCCTTCTATACTAATTGTGGATGTGTGTGGTCCTCTAGTTATGATATTCCACAAGTCATGATCTAGAGCTTGAATGAATATCCTCAACCTAGCTTTCCAATATGTGTAATTAGTGCCATTAAACAGAGGAGGTCTATTTGTGAATTGTCCCTCGCTCATAGAACATCCTACTTGGGTTGTCATGATCTTTGACTCTTGATCGTGAGATCAACAAATACTATGAGAGCACCTTGCTCTGATACCACTTGTTGCCCAAGGTGAAAAACCAAGAGGAGGGGTGAATTGATTTTTCTAAATTTTTAATCCCTTAATTAAGTCAATTGATGAGTGAGTGGTTTAGTTAATATTAATTGAGTGCGTGTAGTGAAGTTAGAATAATACACAATACAAACACACAAGAAGTATAGTGGTTCTGTGCTCTCTTAAGCATCTACGTCCACTCCCCAAGCGTCCCCTTAGGATTTCACTATAATCCCACAGATTACAGTTGGATTATTTTTCGGGCTCACAATCCAAAAACCTTTACATTTTGGTTTTCCGAGATCACCAAAAACTTATATTGGTTTTGCGGGCTCACAAACAAACCTTCACTGCTGGTTTTACGGACTCACCAACAAACCTTACAACTTAATAAAGAAGAAAGAGTTTGAAACTCCTAAAAGAGCAAATATAACAATTTTACACTAATAGAAGAGATGAGAAAATAGTTATCGCTTTGAGGATGCTCTTCTCTTCTGTGCCAAGTTTTCTTCACTTCACAATGGTTTGGTGGGGTTGTTGAATACACACTCAGATTGCTCAACCACCTCCTTTTTGAGACTTAAATGGAGAACCTTGATGAAGAATGTTAGGGCTTGCTTTTTCTTGAATGAACTTTGATTTCTTGAAGATACTTCCTCTGATGAATAGTGTCACTTTAAATACTTGCCCACCTCTATTGGTCACTCTCCATTGGTTAGATTTGAAAAGCTATCCGTTACTAGCCGTTGGGAGGTCAAAAAGCACTTTTGCAGAACTAGCTGTTATGCCTTTGCCCGTGCTGAGGCCGACCAAACTTTCCTGGGGTCGACTCAACTTACTGTTCATCAGACTTGGGATCGACCCAACTTTCTCTAGGGTCGACCCAACTTTCTCTAGGGTCGACCCCTGCTACAGTGGGGTCGGTCTTCTCAGGAATCACAGAACCTTGTATTTTTGGTTGTTTTTGTTGGAAACCCGCCCATGCCGCAGAAAAATTTCAAAAATTTCAGATGCAGCGGAAGAGGCATGCGCGGGATCAACCATTAATCGTATGAACGTTATTTAAAACCGTTCGTAGATAGATAAGGATTAAAAACTTTTAAAAATATTAGAAGATCAGATCTTTACCTTGTGCGGGTAGATGATCACCGCAAACTGATGATCGTGGTTTTGGATGAAGGTTCGCTTGAAGCCGTTCAAGTGCCCGGCCTCTACGGGTATCCACACGAAGCAGAAACCGATCAAGCTTCTTTGTCTCCCCGGGGTGCTAGCTCCCTTGCAGAGACAACTTTTAATGGCTGATCTCCTCTCTTTCTTTCAACTCTTGAATGTGCTTGAGAGGAGGAAGAAGAAGGATGAAGAATAGTAAAGGAATAAAACCCCTGCAGCCTTCTTTCTTTTCCTTGCGTTGGAAGGAAGAAGGGAGGATGAAGAGGCCACCTTTTTTTTCTTCCTTTGCTTGCGGCTGAACCAAGGAAAGGGGAGGAGAGGGGGCCACGAATTGGAGAGGGAGAGGGCTTCAATGATGCCCTAGGTCAGCCCCCACGCCTCCTCTTAAATAGCATGTGGAGCTCCTACTTTGTAGGAGCTACTTGATAAACTTCCAAGAGGGGCGCCGGCCCCTCTTCTTTGCCGCACCAAGCAAGGAAAAGGAGGAGGGGCGTGTGCCCCTCCTTCATGGTTAACCTAATCCTCCTTTAAGGAGGATTAGGAAGGTCACTCATGGTTAGGTCCTAAGCTAATTAGGCTTGGACCAAGGGTGAACCAATTTGGGTTTAATCTAGGTAAGTCCTAATCCAATTAGAACTTAATGAACCATGACTCAATTGACCCCTTCAATCCTAATCCAATTAGGAGTCTTGTTGATTCATTAGATTAATAATTAATTAGGACTTAAGAAATTCTAATCCAATTAGGACTTATTTAATTTTGGTCCTAATCCAATTAGGACTCTAATTTGAATCCGAAGTCCTAATTCGATTAGGACTCTAGAAATCCTATTCCAAGTAGGAATCCAATTTTAATTCAAAACTCCTAATCTCATTAGGATTGTAGGAATCCTACTCCAAGTAGGAATCCCAGTCCTACTCCAACTAGGATTCCCAATCCTAATCCAATTAGGGCTCTAGGAATCCTACTCGAAGTAGGTTTTGTGTTTAAGTCCAATTAATTAATTCCATTGTTCCTTCTTCAACTGATTATCAATCGAATTGATTACTTGTGATTCCTAATCACGATTCAACCATCGGATTGGTCAATACTTCTAATGTGTGTGACCCCATAGGTTCTATTCTGACTGGTAGTGAAATATATAATGATCTCTATCACAATATCATTGAAAACTCCTTTCAATGGATTGGAACGATTCCAACTCTACTCATTAGGGTTTATCGATCATCGAGATAATCTCTGTGAGTCCCACCATCCACCAGTGACACCTAGCAGCATGTAGTGGCTACCCAGTAGAATAGAATGATGAACCTCTAGGTGCAGTTATCGTGTGATACAGTCCTACTATCATGGATCCCTACAGGACGGAAATCATGGAAAACTCGTCAAACCCCATCGTCTGTCATATGTCAAGATTTATTTGACTTAAGTTTGAGAGCGGAGAACTCTTTCTCCACTGTGCAATCTGCCCCGGCCGAGGTCTTACGAACTCAGTCTTATAAATCACATAGGATCTCTCCTTATCTATCAAGGTCGATAGATTCCTTATAGGTGCATACCCTACTCCTACAGTGAACCTACTGCAGCCAATCTACACTGCATGGACCCATATGGCTAGAGACCATGTATATGTGCAGTCAAACTACAATAACCTCACTGTGAGTAGCCGAAGCATCGTAGGTCAAAGGACCAGTCACACTACTGCAACATCAAGCAAGTCACTGACGAGTGGATAGACATCCAAGTGACTTCTTGTCTTGGTCACGCTCAGTACCCTTGTTTTTAACAAGCACTTGCACTATTACTTCAGTGTCGCCACACTGTGGACTCGAGTCTCGTCCATCCATAAGAAAAGCAATGTGTGCACTGATCGGATCGATCACCGTCCTTGTGATGATCCATTGATCAGGAGCATTCAGAAATTAATCACCAATGATGCATGGCTCAAATTCTTAACTCTTAAGAATACGCATCATCATCTTATTAATTCTTGAACGATTCATAGACACATAAACAATATGAATAAAAAAGATGCCTTTTATTTATTCAATAATAAATAGTCAAGTATAAAATTATGTCCCTAGAATTAACAATGTGTCAGCCAGATTGGCTTCTAGGGCATACATCTAACAATCTCCCACTTGCACTAAAGCCAATTGGTCATATATCTTAGGCCCATCTTCTCAAGGTGGGCTTCAGTCTTTTGCTGACTCAGTTGCTTAGTGAATGGGTCTGCCACGTTGTCCGCGGAGTCTACTCTCTGCACCTCGACATACTTCTTCTCGACGTATGAGGTGGAAGCGCCGCTCTATGTGCTTGGACTTCTGATGAAACCTTGGCTCCTTAGCAAGAGCTATGGCGCCATTATTATCGCAGTAGAGTGTTATGGCATCTGATGCCATCACTTCCAACTCTGCAATAAATTTCTTGAACCAGATGCCTTCTTTAGCAGCTTCAGAGGCGGCGATGTATTCAGCTTCCATAGTAGAATCAGCAATGATTGGTTGTTTAGAACTTTTCCAATTCACCGTACCACCATTGTACAAGAACACATATCCAGATGTTGACTTCCTATCATCGACATCAGTCATGAAGTCTGAATCTGTGTACCCTTCCACCTTTAACTCTGATGATCCTCCAAAAATCAAGAATAAATCTTTAGTTCTTCTCAAGTACTTAAGAATATTCTTCACAGCTGTCCGGTGTTCTTCACCTAGATTCGACTGATATCTGCTTGTGACACTCACAGCAAGGGCTATATCAGGTCGTGTACATAGCATGGCATACATGAGGCTCCATATTGCCGATGCATAGGGGATCTTGCTCATGCGTTGAATCTCTTCAGATGTGTTGGGGCATATCTTTTTGGAGAGATGAATTTCATGTCTTAGGGGTAAGAGATCCCTTTTAGAGCTTTCCATGCTGAACCTTTTCAGCACTTCCTCTATGTACATTTTCTGTGATAGGCCAAGCATCCTTTTAGATCTATCTCTATAGACCTTTATTCCCAAAATATAGGATGCTTCCCCAAGGTCTCTCATGGAGAACTCTTTTGACAACCAGACCTTGACCGAGGTTAGCATGGGAATATCATTCCCTATCAGGAGGATGTCTGACACGTTCGCAAAAATGCTTTCGCAAAACTGATCTCCCAAGTATAGGAGAATCGTACAAGTGGTAAAATCTCGGGAGTCCGAGGTCGAATCCTCAGGGAACGATCTATAGATTATTAGCATAATTTTTAGATGTAATTTTTAGTTGAATAAATATGTGGATTAAGATGATGTTTTGAAGTTTAGAGAAACTAATTAATAGATTAAGTTCGATAATAAAGAGATGGTTAGGGATCTGGAATCCCCCTTGACAATAATACATTCAAGATATAAACTCTATGGTTTTTGATTTAAAAGTTCAAATGTAGGATAGATCTAATCATGGAATATATTGTTTGAACACACGAACTCAATTTCTAAGCATTCGTCGTGCCGGTTATGTCTACGACAAATCAAATAATAAAGTAATCCATGCATCAATAGATATAAACCATTAAAGAACTATCTACAACATAGGCAAGCAAGAAACCAAAACATATCAAAAGATCTAAATTGAATAGAACAATAGTTTAGAGTTTACTCCAAGAAAGTAACAAGTCAAGGGTTCTCCCATCACCCTAGACCAAAGGGATTAGCCGGCCATCAATATGAAAAATCTCCCTTGTTCCTGTTCTCCTTTTTTTTTCTTTTTATTTTCGGAAACAGGGCCTCCCCTATTTCTCTCCTCCTCTGTTTTTTTTCTTTGAATGAGGGATGATCCCCTTTCAGTCCAGCGAGAAGCCTTCTATATCCCCCATGAATCCCTCATGCCAGCTGCAAGATACCCCCATATGCAAAATCGTGGGAGCTCGGACGTGGACGGCTAGGATGCGGACGGATGGGAAGACGCTCGCGAATGGCTGGGAGGCGCGTTGATTGCGGACGCGCTCGGAAGATCGTGATCGCTTGCATCGCGGGAGGTTTGCGTGCTGAAAGCTGGGAACACATGAGAATGGGGCACGGACGCTGGTGATGCTCGTGAACGGAAGGAGACGTGGGGTTGCAACGCGAAGGGATGCGGAGAAGGCTGGAAACACGGACGAGATTGGGGCTTGGACGCAGAACTTGCGGCAGAAGCGAACGTTGATTGCGTGGGAGCCAAACCGGAAGATCAAGACGTGGACTCGACTGGGAAGCTCTAGGATGCGGACGATTGGATGCGAATGGATGGGGATTGTATGCTCTGGCTTGCGGGAGAAGCGGAAGGAAGCTGAGATCTGGGACTCGGAAGCGAACGGGCTGAGCGGACGAAGCGTGCGTTCGTGAGGAGCATCCTTAGCCAGCCGCGAGATACTCGGACGCGGATAACTTGGATGCGGAATGACTGGGAGAGGCTGGATCACACGCGAGATGCTCGTGGGATGATGGGAGCTGATCACATGCGGACGGGGTCTAAGAAGCTGATGTGGCTGGAACTCGGGAGATTGCTATGAACTGGGACTCGGATGCAAGATGGCTTCACAAGCGGAGAAGACGGACTGCTGGCGCTTGGGCTAAGATGCAGAAGAAGCTAGGTCGCACGAGATGCTGGAAAGGGAAAATGCTTCGCGGGAGGGAGCTAACAGCGGAAGAATGTGGAGATGGAGCCGGCTCGCGGACGGTTGAGCTTGGGCTCGTGGAAGAAGCGAACTCACGGGATGACGGCTGGGATGAATAAATCATGAACTCCAAAAGCCTCTCGCATGACACGTGGAATAGATGCTGGCTTGCAGATGCTTGAGCTTGCAGAAAAATGAAGCTGTGACGAAGTGGACCGCTGAACTTGACCTCCTTTTAGTGTGCAACTGGGGTCGACCCATGCGGTTGGCTGGTCACCTACAGTGATGCATCTTTTTGAACCCAATGTGCATTTTAGCTTTGATTTCCGATCACCTGCACCCCACAAAAATATAATATTAATACAGCACTTCTATCACTATTTGTTAGCAATAATACTAATTTAAGTGATGTGAAGATCGCAATTTTGTGCTCTCATCACACCCCCCAACTAGCTTATTGCTAGTCTCTAGCAATTAACGAGCAGATAATAAAATGAGAGTGCAAAAGGTGTGGTTTAACCTATGACTTTTTATTGAAGCTAAAGATATAAAACTAAGATATGTACTCACTTTTGTAGAAATCACGATTGCACTTAGCACGTGCAACAAGCCGTTAAACCCCTAGGTTACCCTAGTGGACGAGTGTTGTCTCGTGAGGGTTTTCAGGGATGCTACCCACAAACATCATGAATGATATGACATGAGATTCTAATAGAAATAGGAAATAAATCTTAAGCTAATACACATGTAATTAATTGATATATATTTTTAAGCATGGCAACTATCAAAGCAAGAAAATATAAAAGTGTAGTGTGTATCAAATCGCATGACTTTCTCAGAGTACTAATACCTCCACCACAATCGGGCACCGCCTGAGTTTTAGGTGCACTACTCAAGTTCACAAATGTTTTCTACAATTTGTTAGAACCTGATCCATCAAATTTTCAGAATATCACATGTTGTCTAAATTTGTCAAGAATGGTTCGCATGTAAAGAAAGAGCTATCTATCCCAACTAAACAACCCGGGTACACAGAGGTCCAACACAATGGAGTCAAACCAGTCATTACCACATGTCACTAGGTTCAGCCTAACCAACTCATTCATGCTTATTTTTATTTTATTTTATATATTATTTTTATATTTTTTTTTTCAATACATATGACAACTACAGCTATCCAACCCCATTAGGCTCTAGTAAGGTCCATGTAGCGAGCTTTCAGTCAATGACCCCCGATCCAGTTGGCTCAAGACATTAGGTGAAACACCCCTCGGACTTAATTACTCGAACCAGACTACGCCACGAGGCCAGACTTGTCATCATAAGTATTTTTTTTTGAATAATAATTATGCAAGAAAAGAAATGGTAGACTGAACCATATAAATATTTTTATTATATATGTGACTGCATCGTGACTATAGGTCAACCAAGGTCGGATCATAAGGCACCTAAGTAATCTAGTCGGGATATTCAACCTCTATCTTTATGTGAAAACCAAATCCTGAACCTTATGGTACGAACAAGGATACTCATACTTCTTTTATGGATAAGGCTAACAAAAATGCAGTTAACAAATATGAACTCCTGAGGCCTTCCTATTGTCATTAAATACACGTGTGGGGATCTAATAATAGGTCTCTGATCAGTCATAGTATGCATGTGTTCCTTGCCTTAATAGTTGCACACACTCAAAATGAAAATACATGTGCATTTGCTCAGAAAAGAAAGTAATAGAATAAATCAAATGCAAAAATAAGTTTTTTTTTTTTAAATCAAAATATTGCCCTCCCCCCAACTTAAACATTGCATTGTCCTCAATGTAAAAAATGCAAGAAAACTATATATGAGAGACAATAGAGAAAATAATAGAGAGAAGAAGAATACCTTGAGCTGTTGAGTTTTAGAAAAGAAGACCTACAAAATAAGAAGAAAACTAGAAATAAAAGAAAAAAAATGAATTCTAACTAATATACACATACCTTGGCCGTCATGCTCAGTCATAAGAAGGCTTCTCCAAGGAAAAGGAATCCTCTTCATCCGCAAAATTCTCAAGAAAAGGTTTTAATCTGTGTCCATTTACCTTAAAAATTTTGCCATCCTGTGGATTCTCAATTTCAACAGCCCCATGTGGAAAAACAGTTTTTACAATGAAAGGATCTTTCCATCTTGATCGTAACTTTTTAGGAAATAGATGTAAGCGAGAGTCATAACAAAGAACTTTTTGTGCAGGTTCAAAAGATTTTCTTAGAATTGATTTATCATGCCTAATTTTCATTCGTTCTTTACAGAGTCTAGCATTGTCATCCGCATCCCGACGAATTTCATTTAATTCACTTAATTGTAATTTTCTAGCGAAACCAGCATCTGACAGTTCAAAGTTTAATTTTCTAATGGCCCAATACGATTTATGCTCTATTTCAACAGGTAGATGACATGCTTTTCCATAGACTAGCCGATACGGAGACATACCAAAAATAGTTTTATAAGCAGTACGGTAAGCCCACAATGCATCAAAAAGTTTTAAAGACCAGTCTTGGCATCATGGATTCACCGTTTTCTCTAAAATTCGTTTAATCTCCCGATTGGCTAACTCTACTTGGCCACTAGTCTGCGGGTGATAAGGAGTTGCAATTCTATGGGTGATACCGTACTTTCGTAAAAGAATCTCGAAAGGTTTATTACAGAAATGTTTTCCCCCATCACTAATTATAACCTTGGGCATCCCAAACCTAGAAAATATGTTTTCTTTAAGAAATTTTAAAACTGGTTTGTGGTCAGTTGTTCGACAAGATACAGCTTCCACCCATTTGGACACATACTCAACACCAACCAAAATGTACTCATATCCAAAAAACGGTGGGAATGGGCCCATGAAATCAATGCCCCACATGTCAAAAATTTCAATAGCAGTAATGGGCTGAAGAGGCATCATTTGCCTACGAGTTAGACTTCCAACACGTTGACATGGGTCACATGTCCTACAGAACTCGTGGGCATCTTTAAATAGTGTAGGCCAATAAAAACCACATTGTAACACCTTAGCTGCGGTTTTCTTAGATGCAAAGTGTCCTCCGCAAGCATTGGCATGACAGAAAGAGAGTACACTTTGTATCTCATGATCCGGAATGCATCTTCTAAAGATTTAATCATTGCAATACTTGAACAAATAAGGGGCATCATAATAATAACTCCTTACTTCACGCAAGAAATTATTCTTATCATTCGATCCCCAATGCTCCGGCATCCGGTTCGTGACAAGAAAGTTTACAATATCAGCATACCATGGTATAGTAGAAAGTGCAAACAGCTGCTCTTCAGGGAACGAGTCCTTGATGGGCAACTGTGGCACCAAATCATGAACAACTAGCCGTGATAGATGGTCAGCAACCACATTTTTTACTCTCTTTTTATCTTTGATAGTGATGTCAAATTCTTGGAGTAGAAGTATCCATCGTATTAAGCGTGGTTTGGCCTCTTTCTTATCCAGTAAATATTTTAGCGCTGCATGATCCGTGAAGATAACAATAGGAGCACCAAGGATATAAGAGCAAAATTTGTCTAATGCAAATACTACTGCAAGCAATTCCTTCTCGGTGGTGGTGTAATTCATTTGAGCATCATTTAAGGTTTTGCTTGCATAGTAGATGACATATGGCTTATTATCCTTGCGTTGTCCTAGGACAGCTTGTTGCCCAGATAGACAACCCAAGAGGGGGGGTGAATTGGATTTTAAAATAATTATTACAATTATTTGATTTATGAAATACTAATTAACACCTTTTGCAAGTTGATTAATTAGATGCTATGTGCTGTGAATGAAATGAAGATAAAGAACAACAGAGCAATCACAAACACATGGAATTTATAGTGGTTCGGAGCTAACCCTTGCTCCTACGTCCACTCCCCAAGCCTCACTTGGGAATTCACTATAACCCCTCGGATTACAGCCGGTTGTTTTACAAGCTCACAACCCAACTTGTTGTTTTACGAGGTCACAACGAACTCGGTCAGTTTTCCCAGGCTCACCGACTAGAACCACCCGATTGTTTTCCCAGGATCACAATCGAACCCTTACGCCGTTGGTTTCAACCTAGGCTCACCAACAAACCTTTACACCCTTGATTCAATCTCCTGATTGAATCAAGTAAGGAACAAATGGTTTGAACAAAAACAAACAGAAAAATAGAGCTTCTAAAAAGCAGATATACAGCGATATAAATAAGAGAAAAGTTAAGAGCCCTCAAACAAGTTTATGATGATGTAGAGGAGGGCTTTTTGAACTCTGGGTCTCCTCTTGAATGTCTTGAAGACTTGAAGGCTGAAGGAGACTTCTTTAATGCTGGGAAGTGTTGGTTGAATGGAGTTAATGGCCCTCTTGTTGGGAATTGTGTCCCAAAGCCAATTTTTTTTAATTATAAGAAATTGGATTATGTATATGTTTTATTAAAATGAATAAAAAATTATTCTGGCAATTTTCTATTCATCACAAGTGTTACATCTTCAAATTGAACTCCTGTGTATTGTGATGAAGTCCTTAGGACTAATTTAGTGGATAAAAGAGGTTTTATCATTTAGTCCTTAAATCAGTTCGCGACCAAATGATGAGCTGTCAATTGGACGATAGCTATATCAAGTATAGGTCGTTGTGTGTCATTTAGTTGGTTGTCCTCTTAAACCAAGGAGTGTGGAGACACTGTATGGCATACAGGTGAGATGTAGGAGTACATCATCACTGAACAGTGACTCACCTACGTAGCACTCCACTGTCGGGAGTTAGCTCGCAAAGCGTGTGGACATAAGTACCCCTTAGACCTGAGACTGTCACAGTGACTTGCAAGCAACTCACTGTACTTAGGCACTGGATGACCTGAATTTCTAATTCAGGGATCGGAAGGATGCTGGGTGCAGTCAAGTACTCGCGAAGTCTGTGTATGAGTCAAGATGGGATTGACCGCTCCAGATTTTAGGAGTTGATGTCTCACTGTATTTCAATTCAGTAAAACCTTGGCCAGGGTAAACCAAGTGATAGGTCACTTGATTTGATTATTTGAAATACACTATGGATGACCGGACCCAAAGGTCGACAGTCCTCTCTGAGGTCATTTTGAGCATCGATGGTCATAGGGATGAATTATGCAACAACCATACGTCTAGGTTCTTGAATGTTGCTCTGCATATTCGACCTATCCGGACGTCGGGTATCATTGCTAGATGGTCACCTCGATTAGTGCATGGAGTAGTCCATGTACTACCGGCTTAGTGTTCGAACCTATCGGAGTCACGCACATAAGTCAAGTTAAGTAGGAAGGACTTGATCCAATTTAATTGAGAATTAAATTGTGGGTCATTTGAGATTTGGTTTTGTCTATGTTCAGCTAGCACTGAACATGAGGTACATACTGAATTTCATGGATGTGTATTTAATTATGTCTGTATTCTGGCTTAATCAAGTTTCAATTAATGTAATTGAAATTGATTTGGACTCATTTGTTGAGTTTGGTTTTGAATTGGATGAATTGGGCTTAATGATGATTTTATTAGAATTTATTCCATATTTATTCTAGTCCAAGTGTGACTTGGATTGATCTAAAAATTGAACTAATTGGAGTTCACATGAATCAGATTCATGTGGAATTTTTCCGGATCCAAAATCTTTCAAATTGGTCTTCAATTTGGTTTAGAACCAATGATGGACCCAAACCCATTTGATTCAGCCCATTTGAATTAACCCATTTAAGAAAAGTCAAATTTGATGAAAATTTACTTGTTTGCCCCTCTAATTGAATGACACGTTCGGGTTTCTTCCTCGGTTCAGTGGACCAATCTTTCTGCAAACCTTCTCCCGTGGACCGCGTTCTTCTTCTTCTTCCGAACACATCGAAGGCCGCTTGATCTTCCCTCTTTCGGTTACCATTTGAAGATCCGAAGAGACGTGTCTCTTCGGTTTTGAAACCTCTTTAATATAGGACTGATTTAATTGAAATCAAACGGTTCAAAAAATTCAATAAAATCATAAAACGTTTGGCGTTCACTCTTCCCTTTTGGCGTTTTCTCTTCCCTGGTTCAGCCTTGTCTTTGCCTATAAATAGGCTAGCTTTCTCTTTATTCTGAGCTAGAGATTTTATCTGGGGAGAGGGGAGATTCATGATCTTTTGAGTAGCCTATAAAAGAGAGAAAAAGGAAACGGGAAGAAAGAGGAAAAGAAAGAAAAGAAAAAGGGAAGAAGGAATTTTTGAAATTCTTTTCTTCCAGGGGTTTATTTGCAAAAGGGTTTTTGCACTATACAGACATCATCCTATCTTCCTGCATTTCTTGGCGTGCGTGTGAAGTAGAGGGTCCGTACATCCGGGCCTCGCATAGCACCAGATCCATCAGTACCAGATCCGGCACCAGATCCAGTTCCAGATCCAGTTTCCGATCCAGTACCAGATCTAGCATCTGATCCAGTATCTGATCCAGCACTTGGCCCTGTACCAGATTCTGTTCCCGAGTACCACCATCTTCCGCTGCAGGATCGAGGTATGGTAAACATAATATAGTTATGTTATTTATTTATACCTGTTATAAATAAATAGATAAAATTTTAAAACTGATTTTCTGACCTGGCATCCGATTTTATCGGATTTTGCGGGATATTTTTCCTTCACCTCTTCCTTCTTTAAGATTTAGATCCCTTTGACAGATGAAGTTTTTGTGTTTTCTTTGAAAGGAAAATCACTTCTTCGCTTTGCTACAGTCCTCTGTGGCTATTTAAGCCATTCCCCACGGAAACTAGCCGTTAGACACAATCTACTAGCCGTTCTGCACATCCTGACAATGTTTCCGTTGGGATCGGAGTCGACTCGCGCGATCTGGAGTCAACTCGGCTGCAGCAGGAGTCGACACATGCTTTTCTGGAGTCGACTCACCAACTATTTCGGATTTGAATTAAAGTGAGGTTCTCGACTGAGAGTCGACTCGACTTAACCCGGAGTCGACTTTCGAAATTCTGGAGCTGACCTTGCACTTTTGGAGTCGACTCATTCCAAGGAATCCATAGAGGTATTCTTCAACTTTGCTCACTCGAGTCGACTCGGCGCTCAGAGCCCGAACTTCCGATCTTCTGTCTTTTGGCTCGTGCAGTCTTGGAGTCGACTCGGACTGTTTCGGAGTCGACTCGGCTCTCAGTATCCGAAAAACAGTCTTCTGTCTTTTTGGAGTAGCGCTGCCTTGGAGTCGACTCGAACTGTCTTGGAGTCGACTCGCATCTCATAGACAAAAATACTGTCTTCTGTCTTTTTGGGTCGTGCTGTCTCGGAGTCGACTCGGGCTTTGCGGGAGTCGACTCGGCTCTCAGTGTCTAAAAGTTGCTCTCTGACTTTTGCCTTGTATAACACTGAGAGTCGACTCTCGCTTCCTTTGGAGTCGACCTGCCAACTATTGGAGTCGACTTGCGTTCCTCAGGAGTCGGCTCGGCTCTCAGGGTCCAAAATGACTTCTCTGTCTTTCTGTCTGTAACTCCCTGGAGTCGACTCATACTACTCCGAAGTCGACTCGGCAAGTATCGGAGTCAACTCGCGCTCTTCAGGAGTCAGCTCGCTGACAGGTTTTGAGTTGAGTCTTTCTGTTCATCTGTCTGTTCTCAGTCGGAGTCGACTCGAAATGTTCCGGAGTCGACTCGAGCCTGTGCCAGTGCTTCTGATACGCTTGGAGTCGACTCATAATCTCCCGGAGTCGACTCGAGTCTCAGACTTTGGTTCGGATTGACTTCTTAACTTATACAAAATGTCTTGAACCAAATCTAGAGACACTTAACCATAAATTTACAAGATTTTTACTGAAACGCTAGATTGAATTCATTAGTAAACATAAGATATACTCAAATGCTTTGAGCTCATCAAAATCAAATAGGGTTATAATCAATCACTCCACAATCTCCTCCTTTTTGATGATGACAAAACATTGAGTATATGTAAAGTGAATTGCTCAATAAACAAGGAAATTTATAATAAAATTTTAAAATGAATTCAAGTGTCTGATTATTTAATTTATCCAAACTTGAAAGGTGTGAAACAATAAATTTTGAAGTTAAAGCTCCCCCTTTTTTTTGGAATTATATAAGCCTTCATGTCATGCAATCAATTGTTTGGCTTATATATATTTAATGATTTTGCTTTCTTAAAAATTCAGATTCTCCCCCTCAACACATGCATTCAACTATGTTTTGATTCTTAGAATTTTCTTTTAGTGCATTGAAGCTTTTGATCTTAAATTTTTAGTTTTTAGAGGAAAAATCTACCAATTTGTTCTTAAGTATGATTCAACTAATCTCCGAATATCCCTTGAATAGATTCTGGAGATTACTCCATTAGGAGCCCCAACAGAGAGATAATGAGCCTCGAGGTATCGAATCCACTAAGAACAAATTCTTGAGTGTTATAAAAGTTTTCTTTTTATTGATTTTCATTGATTCCCTTTACATGTCTATTCAATATATTTCTCCTCCTTTTTGTCATCATAGCAAAAAGAAAGTAAGCAGAACACACAAGCAGTTAGAGATTAAATTGCATAGTATTGAAGAAAATTGTCTACTCATTGTATTGATGTATGTGTAGGTACATTTGTGAATACAAAGAGTAAAGCAGTAAATACATGTCAAAATACACAAAATAAGCTAGGGCTTCCTCGAGGATGTGGCTCCTCGGATCAGTCTTGATTGTTCCATTATGAGACTGACCCCATCCGTGACGTTCCCTAGCTGGGTGATGATGGCCGAGGTGGCTCTACTGTGTGTCGTGGAAAGCTCAGTCAGAGTCTCCTGGAGTTTGTCCACCTTGGCGATCAACACATTCGCCAAGCGCTCGGCCCCCTGGTTCAGGCTGCCCATGTCGTGTCGGATGTCATCTCGTATCTTTCTAGTATTGCTTGTGACATCGCTCATGTTGGAGAATTGGGCTTGTATCAGGCTTCTGACATTGAAGATCTCCTCCCTCAAATGAGCCGTCATCTCGGTCACGGATGATAGGGAGGGAACTAATGCAGAAGAGGGGGCAGGGACTGGACCTCTGAGCTCCCTCAGTAGATCGTCCCGAAGATCTCGTACAATCTCCTGCCGCAACTCCCGGAGCTGCTTAGGAGAAATCCGGACCTCCATCGGCTGAGTGGGTGGAGCTGAGGAGGAGGGTCCGGCTGAGGTGGATGGTGCTGATGTGGAGGGAAAGGTGGGATAGTCAGAATCTGGATCAGGACTGGGGGAGCGTCTAGTGGTAGGTGTAGAGGAGGATGGTTTCCTGACCCAGGTTTCCTCTACCTTATGAAATCCCATCCTGTGTAGGTTTCCCTCACCCATGCGATCTGTCCATCGCAGTGCGCGAGAGGGTTCCCCTCAGGAATGGGGATCTCAGACTCCCTAAAGATAAGGGTGTATAGCATCCCATATGGAAGGGTGAGCCTAGGTTTATCTAGTGGCTCACATAGGTATTTGTAGATCAGTTTGGGAAAGTTAATAGGGGTGTCTTGGAGAATGTAGTACATGAGGGCTAGGTCCCTCTCGGACACAAAGTCAAAACGGCCGGTTTTAGGGAATAGTGTCCTAGAAATAATGCTCAGGAGGAGCCGCATCTCAACAGATAGTGAGCCAGCGGACACCTCATCTAGTGGGGACTGGGGTGGACTCCCTAAAATGGCCGTAAGGGCCTCAGTCCTATCCTCTGGGTGTGTAGGAAATACCTCAACTTGGGGAAGATGTAGGATTTGTGCTATGAAATCCTCATAAATGAATAAAGGGACACCCGCTACGGTTCCCTGTATCCTCCCATTGCCCCTATGCACTGTTCCATAGAACTCCCTAACAAGACCTGGGTATGTGGGGAGATCTAATGAGCAAAAGAACTCGAGTCCCTGGGCCCTCAACCTATCTCCTATAGTAAAGCCCTCCCGAGAGAGATAGTCGAAGTTGACGTATCTTCCAGTGGAGACCGCCTTCCCGGCGCACGGTCGCGAGGGAACCGGCCTCGGCGGGGAACGAACCGGAGGTTGTGGCCTCACGGGATCGTTCCGAGCCTTGGACCGTCGCTCGGCACCGGTCGTGGGTTGGGGCCTCTTCCAGCTTGGGACAACCATTTTCCAAGGCATCCTTGACCTAGGGATGGGGTAAAAACCTAAGGAACGGAAGAAGGTCGACGGAAAAGCCCTAACGACGGTCGGAGACGTTGTCGGAGACGGCTCTAGGGTTTGTGAACAGTGGAGGCGGTGAATAGAAGTGTTGATTAAACGCTTGGATTAGGATTAAAAACCCGGATCCCGACCTCGAGTCGACTCCTGTAAGTCGCGAGTCGACTCGACCTCGAGTTGACTCCAAAATATGCGCGAGTCGACTCCCCTTATGCTTCCATTGGCCTCGAGTCGACTCCCGTCAATGTGCTAGTCGACTCCCCTTATGCTGCCATCGACCTCGAGTCGACTCCCGTCTATGTGCGAGTCGACTCCCCGCCATGAGCCGACTCTGAAACGTATCCGAGTCGACTCGAACTCTGGCACGCACCTAAAAATTATGCTATTTTCGTACCAAACAAGGGACACTCACTAAGTTATGATTTAATTTGATGATCATAGATGAGAAACTCTATTTTTAACACAATCTAATCATCAAAATCAATGAACTAGAAGAGAACATCACTAGGATGGATCAATCACTCCTAATCCTCTCCTAAGCACACTAAATCTCTCTTCACTCAAGGGTTTTGTGAAGATATCAGCTAATTGATCATCAGTACAAACAAATTGAAGTATCACATCACCATTCAGTACATGACCTCTTATGAAGTGATGTCTTATCTCAATATGTTTAGTTCTTGAATGCTGAATTGGATTTTTAGTTAGATTAATGGCACTTGTATTATCACAATTAATGAAAATTTTATCTTGTTTAATGCCATAGTCTTCAAGTTGTTGTTTAATCCACATGATTTGAGCACAACAACTCCCGGCTGCCACATATTCAGCTTCAGCAGTAGATAATGCAACTGAGTTTTGTTTCTTGCTGAACCATGAGATTAAATTTTCTCCTAAAAATTGACATGACCCGCTGGTGCTTTTTCTATCAAGTTTACAACCAGCAAAGTCTGAATCTGTGTATCCTATTAAGTTCAAGCTAGATTCTTTAGAGTACCATAAACCTATATTTTTTGTTCCTATTAGGTATTTAAAGATTCTCTTGACAGCAATTAGATGAGATTCCTTAGGATTAGACTGATATCTAGCACACATGCATACACTAAACATGATATCAGGTCTACTTGCAGTGAGATTGTTGCCCAGATAGACAACCCAAGAGGGGGGGGTGAATTAGGTTTTAAAAGAATTTGGCTATTTAAAACGTTGTGGATGACTAATTAATGCTTTCCCCAGATGATTAATTAATTGCTATGTGCTGTGAATAAAATGAGAGTAAAGGAAAGAGACAAACAATCACAAATACAAGGATTTTATAGTGGTTCGGAGCTAACCCTTGCTCCTACGTCCACTCCCCAAGTCTCACTTGGGAATTCACTATAACCCCTTGGATTACAGCCGGTTGTTTTACAAGCTCACAACCAAACTTGTTGTTTTACGAGCTCACAACGAACTCGGTCGGTTTTCCCAGGCTCACCGACTAGAACCACCCCGATTGTTTTCGCGGGATTACAATCGAACCCTTACACACGTTGGTTTTACACTCGGCTCACCAACCAACCTCAAGACTCTTGATTCAATCCCCCGATTGAATCAAGCAAAGACAAGTTGTAAATAAAAGGGACAAATAGAAAACAAAGCTTCTCAAAAGCAGATAAGCAACAATATGAACAGAAGAGAAGTTAGAAGCCCTCAAACACGTTTGAGTTGGAGTTGAGTAGGGCTTCTCGAACTTCGGGTCTCCTCTTGAATGTGTGATCGACTTGAATGCAGGAGGAGGCTTCCTTAAATGCTGGGAAGAGGAAGTTGGATGGAGTTAATGTTGCTCTTTCCTCTTTTCCGTTGAAGAACAGGTTGCAGAGATTGAATGCTTGATTTCTTTGAGTGGAATAGTTGTTCTCTGCCTTGCTACAGTCTTCTGTGGCTATTTAAGCCATCTCCCACGGAAACTAGCCGTTAGAGACCTTTTTCTGCCCATTCTGCACACTCTGCACACCCTGACAATATGTCCGTTGGTGGGTTGGAGTCGACTCGCGCGATCAGGAGTCGACTCGGCTGTAGCAGGAGTCGACTCAAGCTTTTCTGGAGTCGACTCGGCAACTGTTCCGGATTTGAATTAAAGTAGCCTCTTCGACTGGGAGTCGACTCGACTTGTCCCGGAGTCGACTCGCCAACTTCTAGAGCTGACTTGGCATTTTCGGAGTCGGCTCATCCCATGAAGTCCACGGAGCCAATATTCAACTTGGCCAACTCGAGTCGACTCGACTGTCCTGGGAGTCGACTCGGCGCTCAGAGCCCGAACTCCCGATCTTCTGTCTTTTGGCTCGTCCAGTCTTGGAGTCGACTCGAACTGTTCCGGAGTCGACTCGGCTCTCAGTTTCCGAAACTTAGTCTTCTATGTTTTTAGTGAAGCGCTGCCTTGGAGTCGACTCGAGCTGTCTGGAAGTCGACTCGAATCTCAGAGACAGTAAATTGGTCTTCTGTCTTCTTTGGGGTCGCGGTGTCTCGGAGTCGACTCGTGCAATGCGGGAGTCGACTCGAATCTCAGAGTCCGAAAAACGTTCTCTGACTTTTTCCTTGTGTTCCTCTGAGAGTCGACTCTCACTTTCTTTGGAGTCGACTTGCCAACCATCGGAGTCGACTCGCGTTCCACTGGAGTCGACTCGAATCTCAGACCCGAAAACTGCTCTCTGACTTTTCTGCCTGTGACTCCTAGGAGTCGACTCATACTACCCTGGAGTCGACTTGGTGAACATCGGAGTCGACTCGCGCAGTTCAGGAGTCGACTCGCTAACAGGTTTTGAGTTGATGCTTTCTGTTCGTCTGTCTGTTCTCAGTCGGAGTCGACTCGTACTGATCCGGAGTCGACTCGAGCTCGTGCCAGTGAACTTGATACGCTTGGAGTCGACTCGTGATACTCTGGAGTCGACTCGAGTCTCAGACTTTGGTTCAAGCTGACTTCTTAACTTATCCAAAATATTATGAACCAAGTTCACTGAAACACTTAATTGAATTCATTAGTAAACAAGAGATATACTCAAATGCTTTGAGCTCATCAAAATCAAATAGAGTTTTAATCAATCACTCCACAATCTCCCCCTTTTTGATGATGACAAAACATTGAGTATATGTAAAGTGAATTGCTCTATAAACAAGGAAGTAAAATCCATAAATGAATTCAGATGGCTGGTAATTTAATTTATCCAAGTTTGAAAGGTGTGAACAATAAATTTCGGAGTTAAAGCTCTCCCTTTCATTTGGAATTATATAAGCCTTCATATCATGCAATCAATTGTTTGGCTTATATATCTTTAATGATTTAGCTTGCTTAAAATTCAGATTCTCCCCCTCAACATATGCAATCTACTTTGTTTTGATTCATAAGAATTTTTGACTTTTAATGTATTGAATTTTTTGATTTTAAATTTTTGGTTTTTAGAGGGAAAATCTGTCAATTTGTTCTTGAGTTGGATTCAGCTAATCTCCGAATATCCCTTGAATAGATTCTGGAGATTACTCCATTAGAAGCCCCAAAAGAGAGATAATGAGCCTCGAGGTACCAAATCCACTAAGAACAAATTATGTTTTAATTTTTGATTCTCATTTTGATTTCTTTTATGTTGATTCCATTTACATATCTATTCAATATTTCTCCCCCTTTTTGTCATCGTATCAAAAAGGAGGTAAGCAGTACACACAATCAATCATAGATCAAATTGCACAGGAATTGAAGAGAACATGTCTACTCATTGTATTGATTTGTATGTAAATACATTTGAGAATACAGTAAGTAAAGCAAAACAATATATGTCAAAATACAAAATGATATCTAGGGCTTCGTCGAAGAGGATGTGGCTCCCCGAGGCATGCGGTCAGCAAGTGCTTGGACCGCATTGGTGACGTGCTCTAGCTGGCGGATGATGGCCGAGGTGGCCCTGCTATGCATCGTGTCGAGCTCGGTCACCGACTTCTGAAGTGTGTCCAGCTTGTCGATGAGCACATTCGCCAAGCGCTCTGCCCCCTGAGTAGTGGTGCTCATGTCCTTCCGGATGTCATCGCGCATCTTCCGAGTGATGCCCGTGACCTCACTCATACTGGAGAACTGAGCCTGGACCAAACTCCGGACATTGTAGATCTCTTCCCGTACATGGGCCGTCATGTCAGTCACGGCTGTCAAGGAAGGGACCAACTCAGAAGATGTGGGTGCAGGAGTGGGAGCTGGCACTGAACCTCGGAGCTCCCGAAGCAGATCATCCCGCAGATCTCGGACTATCTCCTGCCGCAGCTCCCGGAGTTGCTCAGGAGCGATGCGGACCTCCATGGGTGGTGGAGCCGAGGAGGAGGGTCCGGCGGAGGTGGTAGGAGCAGAAGTGGATGGAAAGTCCGGTAAGTCAGGATAGTCAGAATCTGGCTCAGGACTAGGGGAGTGTCTGGTGGTCTGTGTGGTGATGGAGGACTTCCTAACCCATGTCCTCTCTATCTTCCGAAACCCCATCTTGTGTAGGGTCCCCGGACGCATGCGATCAGTCCATCGCAATGCGCGAAAGGGTTCCCCCTCAGGGATAGGAATCTCGTACTCCCTAAATAACAGAGTGAATACCATACCGTAGGGTAGGGTGAGCCTAGGTCTGTCTAGTGGCTCACACAGGTATCGATAAATGAGTTTGGGGAAGTTGATTGGGGTGTCCTGAAGCATGTAGAACATGAGAGCTAGGTCTCTCTCAGATACAAAATCAAATCTCCCGGTCTTAGGGAAGATGGACCTAGACAATATACTCAGGAGGATCCGCACCTCAATCGGAAGTGAGCTAGCGGATACCTCGTCTAAGGGTGACTGGGGTGGATGCCCTAGAATGGCCGTAAGGGCCTCAACCCTGTCCTCGGGGTGTGTGGGAGCCACCCCTACTTGTGGAAGGTGGAGAATGTGGGCAATAAGATCCTCGGTAATGAACAGAGGGACACCGGCTACCGTGCCCTCGATACCCCCATCTCCCCGATGGACGGTACCGTAAAACTCTCTAACTAATTCAGGATAAGTTGGGAGGTCTAATGTGAGGAAATACTCTAAGCCCTGGACACGCAATCTCTCACCTATGGTGAAACCCTCCTGGGAGAGATAGTCGAAATCGACATATCTCCCGGTGGTGACGGCCTTCCCGGCGCACGGCCTCGCGGGAACCGCCCTCGGCGGGGAACGAGCCGGAGGTTGTTGCCTCGCGGGATCGTGCCGAGCCTTGGAGCGCCTCTCGGGACCGGCCTCGGGTCGGGACCTCTTCCGGACTACGGTTTTACGCGGCATAAGGACCTAGATTGGGAGGAAAACCCTAAGGGACGGTGAAAGGTAGACGGAAAAGGCTTGGGGACGACCGGGGACGACCTAGGAGTCGGCTCTAGGGCTTGTGAACAGTGGCGGCGGAGAATAGAAGTGTTTTCGAAACGACAAAGTTAGGGTTAAAAAGTCGGATCCCGACTGCGAGTCGACTCCACTGAGTCGCGAGTCGACTCGACCTCGAGTCGACTCCAGAATATGCGCGAGTCGACTCCCCCTCTGCTGCCATCAATCTCGAGTCGACTCCCGCAAATGCGCGAGTCGACTCCCCCTCAGGAGCCGACTCTGAAACTTACTCGAGTCGTCTCTAACTTTGGCACGCACCTAAAAATCACTAAATTATGATCTGATTTGATGATCATTGAAAAGAAACTCTATTTTAACCACAATCTAATCATCAAAATCAACGAATCTAGTGGAAACTACCACTAGGATGGATCAATCACTCCTAATCCCCTCCTAAGCACACTAAACCTCTCTTCACTTAGGGGTTTTGTAAAAATGTCTGCTAATTGATCATCAGTACAAACAAATTGTAGTGTCACATCACCATTCAGTACATGATCTCTTATAAAGTGATGTCTTATCTCAATGTGTTTAGTTCTTGAATGCTGAATTGGATTTTTAGTTAGATTAATGGCACTTGTATTATCACAGTTAATAGGTATTTTATCTTGTTTAATGCCGTAATCTTCTAATTGTTGTTTGATGCACAAGATTTGAGCACAACAACTCCCGGCTGCAACATACTCAGCTTCAGCAGTAGATAATGCAACCGAGTTTTGTTTCTTGCTAAACCATGAGATTAGGTTTTCTCCTAGAAATTGACAAGACCCGCTGGTACTTTTTCTATCAAGCTTACATCCAGCGAAGTCTGAATCTGTGTATCCTATTAGGTTTAGGCTAGATTCTTTAGAATACCATAACCCTATATTCTTTGTTCCTATTAGGTATTTAAAGATTCTCTTTACTGCAATTAGATGTGATTCCTTAGGATTAGCCTGATATCTAGCACACATGCATACACTAAACATGATATCAGGTCTACTTGCAGTAAGATACAATAAAGATCCTATCATACCTCTATATAGTTTCTGATCTACAGATTTACCTGATTCATCTTGGTCTAATTTGCATGATGAGCTCATGGGGGTGCTGATTGATTTGTTTCCCTCCATGTCAAACTTCTTGAGCATCTCCTTGATGTATTTGGCTTGATTGATGAAGATGCCTCCTTCAGATTGTTTGATTTGAAGTCCAAGGAAGTAGTTTAGCTCTCCCATCATGCTCATCTCAAATTCACTCTGCATCAAATCAGCAAATTCTTCGCAGAGGCGATTGTTAGTAGCACCGAAAATGATATCATCAACATAAATCTGTACTAATAGCATATCTTGGTTTTTCTTCTTTAGAAATAGTGTTGTATCTACATTTCCCCTAGAAAACTCATGTTCTAATAGGAATTTGCTAAGCCTCTCATACCATGCTCTAGGTGCTTGTTTCAAACCATAAAGTGCTTTGTTCAATTTATAAACATGATTAGGGTATTGATGATTTTCAAAACCAAGAGGTTGTTCTACATATACCTCCTCATTAATATACCCATTTAAAAATGCACTTTTTACATCCATTTGAAATAATTTGAAGTCCTTAGAGCATGCAAATGCTAGCAAAAGTCTAATTGCTTCAAGTCTAGCTACCGGGGCAAAGGTTTCATCAAAATCTATACCTTCTTCTTGATTATAACCCTTTGCTACTAATCTAGCCTTATTTCTTATTACAGTACCATTTTCATCAAGTTTATTTTTATAAATCCATTTGGTACCTATAATTGAATATTCAGTAGGTCTTTTAACTAGATTCCATACTTTGTTTCTAGTAAATTGGTTAATTCTTCTTGCATTGCATTTAACCAATTTACATCTTTTTCAGCTTCTTCCATGTGTTTGGGCTCAAAATGAGAAACAAAAGCTAGATGATTATTTAAGTTCCTAAGGGATGCCCTAGTCCTAATAGGTTGAGATGGATCATCTAGAATTAATTCCTTAGGGTGCCCGTGAGCATACCTCCAAGCTTTAGTTAGTCCATGATCCACAATAGCCTCTTGGCTTGACGATGCACCTTCAATTAATTTTTGATTATCATCTTGTAATATCATCTCATCTATCTTTTCTTCAAGAATTTCAGCATCATCATCAAAATTAACTCTCTTGCTAGAAGAGATGTCACTAGAATCATCAAATACAACATGTATAGATTCTTCTATAACTAGGGTTCTTTTATTAAAGACTCTATAGGCTTTACTAGTTGTAGAGTAACCTAAGAATATGCCCTCATCAGATTTAGAGTCAAATTTACCTAGATTATCTTTCCCATTGTTATGAACAAAACACCTACATCCAAAAACATGAAAGTAGTTTACCTTTGGTTTTCTGTTTTTCCAAAGTTCATAAGGTGTTTTCTTTATAATGGGTCTCAATAGAACTCTATTTAATATATGACAAGAAGTATTAATGGCTTCTCCCCAAAAATACTTAGGGAGGTTACTTTCACATAACATAGTTCTAGCCATTTCCTCTAGAGTTCTATTTTTTCTCTCCACAACTCCATTTTGTTGTGGTGTCCTAGGTGCAGAGAAATTATGGGTTATCCCCTTTTTACTACAAAACTCATCAAATAACTGATTTTCAAATTCAGTTCCATGGTCACTTCTAATGGCTATGACTGAAGAATCTCTAGCATTTGTTACTTCCTTATGGAACTTTCTAAAAACTGAAAAAGCTTGATCTTTATGTGCTAGGAACATAACCCATGTGTATCTAGAATAATCATCTACAATGACTAGACCATATTTATTTCCACCTAGACTAGTGGTTCTAGTTGGTCCAAATAGGTCCATGTGTAGTAGTTCTAGAGGTCTAGAGGTAGAGACACATTTTATAGATTTAAATGAGTTCCTAGATTGTTTGCCAAATTGACATGCTTCACATATTTTATTCTTTTCAAATTTTAATTTTGGCAAACCTATCACGGAATCTCTTTTAACTAGTTTGGTTATTGTATCCATGCTTGCATGACCTAACTTATGGTGCCATAACCAACTAGCATCATTATCCTTAGTTTCATTAACAACTAAACATTGGTTATGTTTGGCAAGATCTTCAAGGTCTACAACATACACATTCCCACGTCTAATTCCTTTAAAAACTAAACTATTGTCATTTGGGTTTGTTATAATGCATAGTGATGGTTTAAACATAACATCATAACCTTTATCACATAATTGACTAATGCTTAATAAGTTATGCTTAAGACCATCAACATATCTAACATTATCAATAAAAGTAGAAGGGGTAATTTGAACTTTACCAATACCAATGATGTGACCTTGGTTGTTGTCTCCAAAAATCACAGCACCTCCCTTCTTAGCTTCAAGGGTGAAAAATTGATCCTTGTCACCCGTCATGTGCCTTGAGCAGCCACTATCCAAGTACCAGCAATTTTTGTTGACCTTGGCTGCAAGACACTCCTACACAAGCGGATCATATAATCTTAGGTACCCAAGTTTTCTTGGGTCCTTCATGGTTAGTCATATTGGTTCCTTTTGGAACCCATACCCTTTTAATTTTTCTTTTAGTTTTCCCTTTCCTATAGTTACATACATTTGCCTTATGTCCTATAGTTCCACAACAAAAGCAGATTACTTTCTTAGTTTTGCTTTCTCCAGCTTTAACAAAGAAGTTACTTAGAAGTTTTTGCTTATTTTTAGGTTTATATCCTAAACCCGCTCTATTGAATACCGCTCGTTGACTATTAAGTATCATATTCAATTTTTCTGAACTATATGTAAATTTTTCAACCAAAGGTTTGTATTTTTCAAGTTCTTTAGTTAGTGTTTGATTTTCTGCTTTTAGATCATTTAGTTCTTTTGTGAGATCCTTGTTTAAGATTTGTTTATGTTTTTTAGGTTCTAATGTTTCTTTATTCAGCCTTTCATTTTCTTTAGTTAAGGTATTAGTCTTTTGAGTTAAGAGTTGGTTGCTTGTCTTAAGTTCTATATTTTCTTTGGTGATTAATTCCTTATCCTTAACTAATTTATCGTATTTATGTAGGTATGATTGATTAGCTATTTTTAGTTCTTTATTCTTAAGATTTATGGCCTTATATTCTATCATTAATTCATTAAATGCATCATAAAGTTCATCAAATGTAAAATCTAGATGCGATTCGGACGTTACCTCATTTTCATTGGCCATGAAGCAGAGATTGGCCTTTTCTTCTTGTTCATCATCCGATGATGATGATGATGAGTCCGAGTCTGATAGGGTGGTGACGAGAGCTTTCTTCTTCTTGTATTTGCTCCCTTTCTTTAGTAAGGGACACTCAGCTCGAATGTGCCCCGGTTTCTTGCACTCATAACACCCAATCCCCTCACTTTCCCTTTCCTTACCTTTATCCTTGCGGTAGGAATTTGAGGGGCCTCTCCTTTGATGATAGGACTTCTTGTGGTTGATGAATTTTCTGAACTTGCGCATAAGAAGAGCCTCACCATCATCTCCCTCAAGCTCTTCTTCTTCACTGCTGCTGCTGCAAGACAAGTCTTTGTTAGATGAAGTAGATTTAAGAGCTATTACCTTTTTCTTATGGGAGGACTCTTCTTCGCTGTGCTGCTTCATTGTTAGCTCGTGGGTCATTAGGGATCCAAGGAGCTCTTCAAGTGGAAGCTTGTTCAAGTCCTTAGCTTCTTGGATTGCCGTCACCTTGGCTTCCCATGACCTTGGTAGACAGCAAAGAATTTTCCTGACAAGATCACTGTTAGTATAATTTTTGCTAAGGCTTTTTAGGCCATTGACAATGTCAGTAAACCTAGTGAACATGCATGTGATTGTTTCATTAGAATCCATTTTAAATAGTTCATACTTATGAACCAAAATATTTATTTTGGATTCTTTGACTTGATTCGTGTCCTCATGGGTCACTTCAAGTCTGTCCCAAATCTCTTTTGCAGAATTGCAAGTTGAGACCCTATTGAATTCATTTCTATCTAAGGCACAGTAAAGCACATTCATAGCTTTAGAATTTAGTTGTGCCTTTCTTATGTCATGCTCATCCCAATCCTTTTCTAGTTTGGGTACAGTGACACCCTCTACATATATGGATGGGATGTATGGCCCATTTACTACAATGGTCCACATCTCATAATCTTGGGCTTGGATGAATATTCTCATCCTAGCCTTCCAATATGAGTAGTCGGATCCATTAAAGAATGGGGGTCATTGGGTGGACTGACCCTCAATGTGGGAAGATCCAAATGGGGTTGTCATTTTGATCTTTGACTCTTAGGGTAGAAGAGTTTAGGCTCTGATACCACTTGTTGCCCAGATAGACAACCCAAGAGGGGGGGTGAATTGGGTTTTAAAAGAATTTGGCTATTTAAAACGTTGTGGATGACTAATTAATGCTTTCCCCAGATGATTAATTAATTGCTATGTGCTGTGAATGAAATGAGAGTAAAGGAAAGAGACAAACAATCACAAACACAAGGATTTTATAGTGGTTCGGAGCTAACCCTTGCTCCTACGTCCACTCTCCAAGTCTCACTTGGGAATTCACTATAACCCCTTGGATTACAGCCGGTTGTTTTACAAGCTCACAACCAAACTTGTTGTTTTACGAGCTCACAACGAACTCGGTCGGTTTTCCCAGGCTCACCGACTAGAACCACCCCGATTGTTTTCGCCGGATTACAATCGAACCCTTACACGCGTTGGTTTTACACTCGGCTCACCAACCAACCTCAAGACTCTTGATTCAATCCCCCGATTGAATCAAGCAAAGACAAGTTGTAAATAAAAGGGACAAACAGAAAACAAAGCTTCTCAAAAGCAGATAAGCAATAATATGAACAGAAGAGAAGTTAGAAGCCCTCAAACACGTTTGAGTTGGAGTTGAGTAGGGCTTCTCGAACTTCGGGTCTCCTCTTGAATGTGTGATCGACTTGAATGCAGGAGGAGGCTTCCTTAAATGCTGGGAAGAGGAAGTTGGATGGAGTTAATGTTGCTCTTCCCTCTTTTCCGTTGAAGAACAGGTTGCAGAGATTGAATGCTTGATTTCTTTGAGTGGAATAGTTGTTCTCTGCCTTGCTACAGTCTTCTGTGGCTATTTAAGCCATCCCCCACGGAAACTAGCCGTTAGAGACCTTTTTCTGCCCGTTCTACACACTTTGCACACCCTGACAATATGTCCGTTGGTGGGTTGGAGTCGACTCGCGCGATCAGGAGTCGACTCGGCTGTAGCAGGAGTCGACTCAAGCTTTTCTGGAGTCGACTCGGCAACTGTTCCGGATTTGAATTAAAGTAGCCTCTTCGACTGGGAGTCGACTCGACTTGTCCCGGAGTCGACTCGCCAACTTCTGGAGCTGACTTGGCATTTTCGGAGTCGGCTCATCCCATGAAGTCCACGGAGCCAATATTCAACTTGGCCAACTCGAGTCGACTCGACTGTCCTGGGAGTCGACTCGGCGCTCAGAGCCCGAACTCCCGATCTTCTGTCTTTTGGCTCGTCCAGTCTTGGAGTCGACTCGAACTGTTCCGGAGTCGACTCGGCTCTCAGTTTCCGAAACTTAGTCTTCTGTGTTTTTAGTGAAGCGCTGTCTTGGAGTCGACTCGAGCTGTCTGGGAGTCGACTCGAATCTCAGAGACAGTAAATTGGTCTTATGTCTTCTTTGGGGTCGCGGTGTCTCGGAGTCGACTCGTGCAATGCGGGAGTCGACTCGAATCTCAGAGTCCGAAAAACATTCTCTGACTTTTTCCTTGTGTTCCTCTGAGAGTCGACTCTCACTTTCTTTGGAGTCGACTTGCCAACCATCGGAGTCGACTCGCGTTCCACTGGAGTCGACTCGAATCTCAGACCCGAAAACTGCTCTCTGACTTTTCTGCCTGTGACTCCTAGGAGTCGACTCATACTACCCTGGAGTCGACTTGGTGAACATCGGAGTCGACTCGCGCAGTTCAGGAGTCGACTCGCTGACAGGTTTTGAGTTGATGCTTTCTGTTCGTCTGTCTGTTCTCAGTCGGAGTCGACTCGTACTGATCCGGAGTCGACTCGAGCTCGTGCCAGTGAACTTGATACGCTTGGAGTCGACTCGTGATACTCTGGAGTCGACTCGAGTCTCAGACTTTGGTTCAAGCTGACTTCTTAACTTATCCAAAATATTATGAACCAAGTTCACTGAAACACTTAATTGAATTCATTAGTAAACAAGAGATATACTCAAATGCTTTGAGCTCATCAAAATCAAATAGGGTTTTAATCAATCACTCCACAGAGATATAATAAAGATCCTATCATACCTCTATACATCTTTTGATCTACAGATTTACCTGATTCATCTTGATCTAATTTGCATGATGAGCTCATGGGTGTGCTGATTGACTTGTTTCCCTCCATATCAAACTTCTTAAGCATCTCCTTGATGTATTTAGCTTGATTGATGAAGATCCCTTCTTTAGATTGTTTGATTTGAAGCCCGAGAAAATAGTTCAGTTCTTCCATCATGCTCATCTCAAACTCACTCTGCATCAAATCAGCAAATTCTTCGCAGAGGCGATTGTTAGTAGCACCGAAAATAATATCATCAACATAAATCTGCACTACTAGCATATCTTTGTTTTTCTTCTTTAGAAATAGTGTTGTATCTACATTTCTCCTAGAGAACTCATGTTCTAGTAGAAATTTGCTAAGTCTTTCATACCATGCTCTAGGTGCTTGTTTCAAACCATAAAGTGCTTTGTTCAATTTATACACATGATTGGGGTATTGATGATTTTCAAAACCAGGAGGTTGTTCTACATATACCTCCTTATTAATATATCCATTCAAAAATGCACTTTTTACATCCATTTGAAATAATTTGAACTCCTTAGAGCATGCAAATGCTAGTAATAATCTAATTGCCTCAAGTCTAGCTACAGGAGCAAAGGTTTCATCAAAATCTATACCTCCTTCTTGATTATAGCCCTTTGCTACTAGTCTAGCCTTATTCCTAATTACAATTCCATTTTCATCAAGCTTATTTTTATATATCCATTTGGTACCTATAATTGAATATTCAGAGGGTCGTTCAACTAGGTTCCATACCTTGTTTCTAGTAAATTGGTTTAATTCCTCTTGCATTGCATTTATCCAACTTACATCCTTTTCAGCTTCTTCTACGTGTTTGGGTTCAAAATGTGAGACAAAAGCTAGATGATTATTTAAGTTCCTAAGAGATACTCTAGTCCTAACAGGTTGAGATGGATCATCTAAAATCAGTTCCTTAGGATGCCCGTGAGCATACCTCCAAGCCTTATCCATCCCATGATCCACAATAGCCTCTTGGCTTGATGATGCATTTCCAATTAATTTTTGTTCATCATCTTGTAATGTCATCTCATCAATATTTTCTTCAAGAATTTCAGCATCATCATCAAGGTTAACTCTCTTGCTAGAAGAGATATCACTAGAATCATCAAAAACTACATGTATAGATTCTTCTATAACTAGGGTTCTTTTATTAAAAACTCTATAGGCTTTACTAGTTGTAGAGTACCCTAAAAATATACCCTCATCAGATTTAGAGTCAAATTTTTCTAGATTATCTTTCCCATTATTATGAACAAAACACCTACTACCAAAGACATGAAAATAGTTTACTTTTGGTTTTCTGTTTTTCCAAAGTTCATAAGGTGTTTTCTTTATAATGGGTCTCAATAAAACTCTATTTAAAATATGACATGAGGTATTAATGGCTTCTCCCCAAAAGTACTTAGGGAGGTTACTTTCGCATAATATAGTTCTAGCCATTTTCTTTAGAGTTCTATTTTTCCTTTCTACAACTCCATTTTGTTGTGGTGTCCTAGGTGCAGAAAAATTATGAGTTATCCCCTTTTTACTACAAAATTCATCAAATAAATGATTTTCAAATTCGGTTCCATGGTCACTCCTAATAGCTATGACTGAAGTATTTCTAGCATTTGTTACTTCCTTATGAAATTTCTTAAAAACTGAAAATGCTTGATCTTTATGAGCTAAGAACATGACCCAAGTGTATCTAAAAAAATCATCTACAATAACCTGACCATATTTATTTCCACCTAGACTTGTGGTTCTAGTTGGTCCGAATAGATCCATGTGTAGTAGTTCTAGAGGTCTAGAGGTAGAGACACAATTAATGGATTTAAAGGAGTTCCTTGATTGTTTGCCATATTGACAAGCTTCACATATTTTATTCTTTTCAAACTTTAGTTTTGGCAAACCTATCACGGAATCTCTTTTAACTAGTTTTGATATTGTGTCCATGCTTGCATGACCTAACTTACGGTGCCATAACCAACTAGCATCGTTATCCTTAGTTTCATTAACAACTAAACATGGGTTATGTTTGGCAAGATCCTCAAGGTCTACTACATACACATTCCCACGTCTTATTCCTTTAAAAACTAAACTATTGTCATTTGAGTTGGTTATGATGCATAGGGATGGTTTGAACAAAACATCAAAACCTCTATCACACAATTGACTAATGCTAAGTAGATTATGCTTAAGACCATCAACATATCGAATATTATTAATAAAAATTGAAGGAGTAATTTGTACTTTACCTATACCAATGATGTGACTTTGGTTATTGTCTCCAAAAGTCACAGCACCTCCCTTCTTAGCTTCAAGGGTGAAGAATTGATCCTTGTCGCCCGTCATGTGTCTTGAGCAGCCACTATCCAAGTACCAACAATTTTTGTCGACCTTGGCTGCAAGACACTCCTACACAAGCAAATCATACAATTTTAGGTACCCAAGTTTTCTTGGGTCCTTCATGGTTAGTAATGTTGGTTCCTTTTGGAACCCAAATCCTTTTAATTTTTCTTTTAGTTTTTCCTTTTCTATAATCACACACATTTGCTTTATGTCTTAATGTTCCACAGCAAAAACATGTTATTTTCTTAGTTTTACTTTCTCCTGCTTTAACAAAGAAATTACTAAGGAGTTTTTGCTTATTTTTATGTTTATACCCTAAACCAGCTCTATTGAATACAGCTCGTTGACTATTAAGTATCATCTCTAATTTTTCTGAGCTATATGTAAATTTTTCTACAAAAGGCTTGTACTTTTCAAGTTCTAGTGTTAATTTTTGTTTTTCTGTTTTTAGATCATTTAGGTCTTTTGTGAGACTCTCTTTTAAGATATGTGTTGGGGGGAATAAAGTTTCCCCCCAAATGACATAAATGCCCCAGAAAAGCCGTACAACCTCCGACCCCGGACAGCAGAAGTTGGCGTCCGACCTCGGAACGCTCGGCCACGAGACGACCGACCCCGAGACCTCCGACCTAAGAGAAACCCCGATGTCCGAGGACCGTACTCTAACATCCCTCCGGCATTTATTGCGCATGGCCGCTGTAATCTTCCGGCACACTCAACAATAAATGCGGATCTCCGGCTTACTCCACCATTAATGCGGATCTCCGGCTTACTCCATAATAAATGCGCGTGGCTCCTGACATCTACGGATCCCCAGCTCTCCACGGCAAATCGACCCAGCAGGGTCTAGTCGACTATGATAAGTCTCTGATCTCGGCCATACCGCCAACATCAGTGCAATGATTCGCCTGACCGAGCACCGACCTGAACAACATGCCGAGCCATACTACGGCCTCTCCCTGTTACATCACAGGTAAACCGACCCCCGCATATAAAAGGGAGCCTTGGCCTCTCAAGAAAAAAGGAACATTGGTACCCCCAAAAATTCACTGTTTATCTTCCTTCTCCATACTATTTGCCCCCCTCACTGACTTGACCGTCGGAGGGCCGGCGCCGGAAAACTCGGCCACCGGTTCGTGTGCAGGCACCCAGACAGAGGACGCCGCCCGCCGACGGACCACCGCCCCGCCGTGAGGACTCACATCCGCTCCCTCTCTTCGACCGAAGATTGCCCCCGGGTCCAATTTCCAGCAACTGTTGGCGCTAGAGGAAGGGCCCGAGTAGCAGTCATGAAGTTGAGAAGTAAGGGAGCCTCTAACATCTCCCGGCGTCCCCCGCAAAGTCCTGGACACTCCGTCCAGAATTCTCCAACTCCAGCTGATCCAGTTCCTCAGGTCCAGCCGGAACAGTTTAACGCCCTGGAGCAGCAAGTCCAGGCCCTGGCCGCCGTCGTTCAAGGTCTACGGCGCGAGGAGGCTTTACCCTCACTTCCCCCGCAGGCCCAGGCCCCGCCGGAGTGTCTCCCCAACGGCCCGGTTCTCCCCAGCCAAAATTTGCATGGCTCCTCCAGAGCCAACAATGGAGAACGAGCTTCTCCCCAGAGAGAGTCACCGGGAGAAGGTGTCGACCGGAGACCCCAACTCTCTGAGGCGGAGTCAGCCCCGGACCGCCGTGGGCTGGCGCAAACCACAGCGACAATCCCACGGGTGGGGTAGCTTGACCGAAAAGTTGAGCATCTGGAGCGCCAGATCGCGGCACTCCACAGCAAGAAGGCAAGGAAGGAAGGGGACTTTGAGTTCACTACCAAGTCCCCCTTCTCCCGCCAGATCGAGGACGAGCCGGTTCCCGCGAGGTTCAAAATGCCTCAGGTGGAGCCCTACAGCGGAATCACCGACCCCCTTGACCACCTGGAGAGTTATCGGGCCCTCATGGCCCTACAAGGGTCCTCGGAGGCCATACTCTGCAAGGCCTTCCCAGCAACCCTCCGAGGGACCGCCCGGCTTTGGTTTTCTGGACTGAAGCCGAACACGGTGTCCTCTTTTGAGCAGCTCGGCAGGCAGTTCGCCACCAACTTTGCTGCCAGCCGGCGCCAGCGACGGACATCAGACTCCCTCCTGGACATCAAGCAGAAGGAGGGGGAGTCCCTCAAAGAGTACCTGGACCGCTTTACCGCCGCCACATGGGAGGTTCGCGAGCTAGACCAGTCGATAGCCATGTCGGCTTTGAAGACTGGGGTTCGCTCTTACCGATTCCTCTTCTCCATCGAGAAGAGCTTCCCGGCCGACTTCACCGAAATGCTGGCCCGAGCCCGGAAGTACGCCAAGGTCGAGGAGGCAGTCGCCTCCAGGCGGGGAGCAATTGAGCCCGCCTCGAAGAAACAGAAGAAACGCCGCGAGGAACGCGGCCGACAAAGGAGCCGGTCGCCCCGCAGAGAGAAAAATCTCCCCAGACTGAGGAGTCCGCCCCGTCAGCAGGGGCGACCTCAGCAGAGGACACCTCCTCGTCCGAGGTCTCCACCACGGCCCCGGATGTACCAGGCGAGGTACGAGAACTATACACCCGTTAATGCTCCCCGGGCCGAGATCCTGATGGAAATTGAGGGTCGGGACTTCTTCCGACCCCCGCCTCCTATGCGAGACACGGGATTTCCCCGAAATTCCAGGAAGTATTGCCGCTTCCACCGAGACCGTGGGCACGACACGGAGGACTGCTTCCAACTCCGGGACGAGATAGAAGCGCTCATCCGACGGGGAGTACTCAACCGGTTCGTGAGGAATCGACCTGAGGAAAGAAGGCCGGCGGAGAATGTCGCACCAACCGAAAATCCAGGCGACAACAGGTCCATCGCCGGCACCATCAACATGATCGGGCGGGCCTCGGCAGGAACGGCCGCCCAGGGAACACCCCCGAAGCGCCCACGTACCGATGAAGTCATCTCGTTCTCGGACGAGGACTTAGAAGGGGTCGAGACCCCTCACGATGACGCTGTGGTCATCTCAATGATTGTAAATAGGTTTGATGTAAAGCGTGTCCTAGTTGACAATGGAAGTTCAGCCAACATTTTGTACTACCACGCCTACCAAAAAATGAGGTTGACAGAAGGACATCTCCGGAGAATCAGTGCCCCGCTAGTCGGGTTTACCGGAGATGCGGTCTCGGTTGAAGGTGAGGCTAGCTTCCTTGTCACAGTTGGCCTCGCCCCCCGGGAGAGCACTGTGAGGATGGACTTCCTGGTGGTCCGTCTGCCCTCGGTCTACAACGCCATCCTTGGGCGCCCAGGGTTAAACACCCTTCGAGCCGTGGTTTCAACTCGCCATTTACTCATGCGGTTCCCCACCGACCAAGGAGTAGGCGAGGTCCGCGGAGACCAACTGGTCGCCAAGCAATGCTACATGGCGGCCCACACAGTGAAACAACCAGCTGAGGCGCCAGACCGCCCGACGCGCCCTTCACTCCCCATAGAAACCCTCGATGCGAGGGACACCCCCTGGAAGAAGCAAGTAGAGCCCGGTGAGCTCCTTATTCAAATCCCACTATGAGAAAATTTTCCCGAGCTAACCGTGCAGGTCGGCTCCGGCCTCGGCGCCCATGAGAGGGATCGCCTCGTCAGCTTCCTGCGGGATAATGCCGACGTCTTCGCCTGGTCGCCCGCGGACGTGCCAGGAATTGACCCTGAGGTCATGGTCCACCGACTTCAGGTGAAACCAACCAGCAAGCCTGTAAAGCAGAAGAAAAGAGGCTCCGCCCCCGAGCGACAACGAGCTGCGGCCGAGGAGGTGGACAAACTCCTCGGAGCCGGCTTCATCCGGGAGGTCTCCTACCCGGACTGGCTCGCCAACATAGTCCTCGTAAAGAAGGCCAACGGAAAATGGCGTATGTGTGTGGACTACACCGACCTGAACAAGGCCTGCCCAAAAGACAGTTTCCCCCTCCCGAGCATCGACCAACTCGTCGACTCCACCTCGGGACACCAACTGCTAACTTTTATGGACGCCTTTTCAGGATACAATCAAATCCGAATGGCGCCAGAAGACGAGGAGAAGACGGCCTTCATCACCGACAAGGGCACCTACTGCTATAAGGTGATGCCCTTTGGCCTGAAAAACGCTGGGGCCACCTATCAGAGGCTGGTCAGCCAGATTTTTAAAAACCAGATCGGCCGGAACATGGAAGTCTACGTGGACGACATGTTGGTGAAGAGCCGAGCGGCGGAACACCACATAGCCGATCTCGACGAGACGTTCGCCAAGCTCAGAAAATATCAAATGAAACTCAATCCGGCGAAGTGCGCGTTTGGGGTCACCTCAGGCAAGTTCCTGGGTTTCATAGTGACCCAGCGCGGAATTGAGGCCAACCCGGAGAAAATCCGGGCACTGCAAGAGATGTCGCCTCCAAAGACAGTTAAGGAGGTGCAGCGGCTCGTGGGGCGGGTAGCCGCCCTGGGAAGGTTCGTCTCTCGGTCGGCCGAGCGTTGCCTCCCCTTCTTCAAGAGCCTCAAACGGCCGAAAGATTTCCGGTGGACAGAAGAATGCCAGCAGGCCTTTGAAGAGCTTCGGAGCCTTCTGGCTTCTCCCCCGCTGCTCACCAAGCCCCGGAAAGGCGAGGTCCTTTACTTATATCTGGCCGTCTCCCCAGCCGCAGTGAGCTCAGTTCTCATCCGGGAAGAGGACAAGCTCCAAAAGCCGGTCTATTACACCAGCCGGGTTCTCAGGGATGCCGAGACCCGATATTCTAAACTTGAGAAGACCATCTTCGCTCTCATCATCTCGGCTCGGAGACTCAGGCCTTACTTCCAAGCCCACACGATAACTATATTGACCGACCAGCCCATGAAGCAAATATTGCAGAGGTCGGATCGTGCGGGGAGGGTCGCCAAATGGGCGGTCGAGCTCGGGGAATTCGACCTCGAATATCGGCCCAGGCCGGCTATCAAAGCTCAGATACTCGCCGACTTCATCGTGGAGTGCACTCTTTCGGACGACCCCGAGCTGCCATCTGAGTCCGTGGAGGAGACCCCGAAGCAGCCATGGGTCCTGCACTCGGATGGGTCTTCGACCCCGGGGGGCAGCGGGGCCGGACTTATCCTCACCAGTCCAGATGGAGTGGTGGCTGAGCAAGCTCTGTGCCTCGAGTTCCCGGCCTCGAACAATGAGGCCGAGTATGAGGCTCTCATCGCCGGGCTCAAGCTGGCGAGAGAACTAAAAGTGGGAGATCTGACGGCCTTCAGCGACTCCCAGCTGGTGGTGAACCAGGTCCAAGGAGATTTTGAAGCTAAAGGGCCATCCATGCAAAAGTATCTCCAAAAGGTGCGGGAACTCACATCTGCCCTGAATTCTTTTAATATTCGGTACATTCCCAGAGCGGAAAACCTCAGGGCAGACCAGCTATCCAAACTGGCCACCTCCCGCATGAGCGAGCTTCCCAAGGGAACAGCGCTCGAGTATCTTCAGACCCCCAGCACGGAGGAACCCGAGCCTACCATGTACGTCGACTCCGAGCCAAGTTGGATCGATGGGCTCATCTGCTACCTTCAGGACGGAACCCTACCTCATGACGAGACGGAGGCTCGTCGAATCAAGCGCCAGGCTCCCCGGTATGTCTTGTACGAGAATAAACTCTATCGACAATCATTTACTTCTCCCCTTCTCAGATGCCTCCGCCCCTCCGAGGCGGACTACGCCCTCCGAGAGGTCCATAAAGGGATCTGCGGAAATCACCTAGGGGGTCGAGCCTTGGCCCATAAGATCCTGCGGCAGGGATACTACTGGCCCACACTCCAGAAGGACGCAACAGATTTCGTCCGCAAGTGCGATCGGTGCCAACGAAACGCCAATATCCAGCGCCGACCTTCAGCTCTGCTGACCTCCATCATCGCCCCCTGGCCGTTTGCCCAATGGGGGATCGACATCCTGGGGCCCTTTCCCCTGGCCATCGGACAGAGAAAGTTCCTGGTCGTCTCCATCGACTACTTCACCAAATGGGTCGAGGCCGAACCCGTTGTCCGGATCACCGAGCAAAAGATGCGGGACTTCGTGTGGAAGTCCATAATCTGCAGATTCGGACTACCCCGTATCCTTATATCTGACAATGGTCGACAATTTGACAATGTTCATTTCAGAGAATTTTGCTCTGAACTCGGCATTGATCACCGTTTCACCTCGGTCGCTCACCCCCAGACAAACGGGGAAACTGAGGTAACTAACCGAACTATTTTGCAGGGACTTAAAGCTAGGCTTGATCGGTCCAAAGGACAGTGGGTCGAGGACTTGTACAATGTCCTTTGGGCGTACCGGACCACGTTCCGACTACCCACGGGAGAGACCCCCTTCAACCTAGCATACGGCACTGAGGCCGTCATCCCGTTGGAGATCGGCCTGCCTTCTCCCAGAGTGGAGCATTACGACCCCGACACCAACTCTTCCCAGCTAAGGAGCAACTTGGACCTTGTCGAAGAAACGAGAGAGATCGCCCGGGTTCGCATGGCGAGATACCAACAGCGAACGGCCCAATACTACAACTCCAGAGTCAAGCCCAAGCTCTTCAAAGTAGGGGACCTCGTCCTCAGGAGAGCCGAGGCTTTTCAACCGACCGAGCAAGGAAAGCTCGCCCCAAATTGGGAAGGGCCGTATCAAATCGCCCGGGTACAACGACCAGGGGCGTACAAATTGAAGTCCCTGGAGGGGACTCTGATCCCACGAAGCTGGAACTCCGAGAATCTACGGATGTATTACCAATGAAACCCTAAGGGGTTCAAAACAATCAGGACAATGGACTCAGCTCCTTTTTCTGCAAATATTTCTCTCACCTTGATAACTGTAATCTTCTTTTAATATTGGGTCGTCTGTGATCCTCAGATTCTCCGGCCAAAATCGGGATGCCTCGAGGCTCGACCGTAGAGTCCCAAACTCCCTCGACCTCGGGAAGAATCGCAAGACGATGAGACGTGGAATGGAGGAGGATTCCTCGACTTAGGCCGAGATGCCCCGAGTGTCGACAGTGCGTGCCCAGACCCCTCGACACTTCGGGAAGACGGGGTAGTACCTTCGCGGCCCCCCGTGGCGCTCATCACCAACAACGGGTTAGTACCTTCGCGGCCCCCCGTAGCGCCCCCTCGACTAAGGTCGGGATGCCCCGAGGGTCGACCGTAGAGAACCAGACTCCCTCGACCTCGGGAAGGCGCCGTGAGGGGTGGAAAGGGTGGCTCCACCTGGGGCGCCACGAAGTGGACCCCCAGGAGCGGTCGACGATCCCCGATCCCCGAAGCGAGCGATCCCTCGACTAAGGTCGAGATGCCCCGAGTGTCGACAGTGCGTACCCAGACCCCTCGACACTTCGGGAAGACGGGGTAGTACCTTCGCGGCCCCCCGTGGCGCTCATCACCAACAACGGGGTAGTACCTTCGCGGCCCCCCGTAGCGCCCCCTCGACTAAGGTCGGGATGCCCCGAGGGTCGACCGTAGAGAACCAGACTCCCTCGACCTCGGGAAGGCGCCGTGAGGGGTGGAAAGGGTGGCTCCACCTGGGGCGCCACGAAGTGGACCCCCAGGAGCGGTCGACGATCCCCGATCCCCGAAGCGAGCGATCCCTCGACTAAGGTCGAGATGCCCCGAGTGTCGACAGTGCGTACCCAGACCCCTCGACACTTCGGGAAGACGGGGTAGTACCTTCGCGGCCCCCCGTGGCGCTCATCACCAACAACGGGGCAATACCTTCGCGGCCCCCCGTAGCGCCCCCTTGACTAAGGTCGGGATGCCCCGAGGGTCGACCGTAGAGAACCAGACTCCCTCGACCTCGGGAAGGCGCCGTGAGGGGTGGAAAGGGTGGCTCCACCTGGGGCGCCACAAAGTGGACCCCCAGGAGCGGTCAACGATCCCCGATCCCCGAAGCGAGCGATCCCTCGACTAAGGTCGAGATGCCCCGAGTGTCGACAGTGCGTACCCAGACCCCTCGACACTTCGAGAAGACGGGGTAGTACCTTCGCGGCCCCCCGTGGCGCTCATCACCAACAACGGGGTAGTACCTTCGCGGCCCCCCGTAGCGCCCCCTCGACTAAGGTCGGGATGCCCCGAGGGTCGACCGTAGAGAATCAGACTCCCTCGACTTCGGGAGGTACCACAGGTCAGCAAAGCGTCCGCAGACCCGCCGACCTGACACAAGACCCCTCGACCAAGGTTGAGGTGCCCCGAGGTCCGACCACAGGGTCTCAAACTCCCTCGACCTCGCAAAGAGCTACAAATCAATAAAGTCTCCCCAAGCCCTCTCAACCTCGGCGGGTGCTGTCGGGTCCGTGAGAAGCCCGAGCCCCCTTAAAGTCAAAAATGACTCCGCAGGTCGACGAGGAAGGGAAGCAGCCTACTCCACCATGCGAAGCATAACTCTGAGAATGAAAGAGGTACATTCAACTGGACGCCCTCCTTGTCAAATTTTATTTACATATTACTGAGCGGAATCTTAATGTTGGAGCCTTATCTCGCCCCAAAGTCGGGCCTCTCTAACGGGTCGGCTTAGGATCGACCTCCTAATTACATTATGCATGCACCGTTCGTCAAGCCTCCGAAACTGGTACAGAGGATTTCATAAATTAGTGCCCAACTCGGCTCTTCGACGTAAACTCCTACGTCCGGCTGAAAAAGTGGCCCCGGCCACGAATGTGCCAGCCAAACGCGGGTACCAAGGCAATCTCTGGAAACCCAGCCTTGCTCACCGAAGCCTCGACAGAGTCCGAGAACAATAACTACGAAAACCGTCGGTAATAACCTGCCTATTGGCCCGCGCTCCCTCTGAGGGGTTTGGAGTTAAGTTCGGAGACCCGACTAAACTCCCCGATTAGCGGCACGCACAGACCTAGTCCGGTCTTAGTTAAAGGGCTAAGGCCCGACCTCGACGCCTTGGAACTCCCCTAAAGGCTAAACGCAATGACCTCCACGACTCCCAAATCCGAGCTATAGGACTTAGAGAAATTTTCTAAAAAACTCAAGACTCGGAGCTCCTCTTCGTCGGGATGACTGGAACCCGAGAAGGCTAAGACGTAGCCCGGGAAGAAGGATAACTTCGTTAAGCAGCCCGAAAATTAAAATGCGAAGCTAGGCCATCGAGGCGGTTCGCTAAGGCCCTGGCCTCGGTCATGACAACAGAGGGAAAGATGAACACGGAATGGCAAAAATACTTTTTCATTAACAAAGGGCCGGAAGGCCAATTACAAAATTGGAAGTCGGCCGCTCAAGGGCCGACCCCGGATACAATGAAAAAGAAAAGAAAAATATGCTAAGTCCTAAGCGGCGGGAGCCACATCCGGGGGGTCGTCCGGCACATTGATGACCTCAAGACCTTCCTCCGGAACAGGCTCGGGGTCGGGAGCAGGAGCTTCGGGCACCACCTCCGGGACAGCGTCCGTCTCGGCCGCCAGAGCCACCTCCATGACACCGTCCGCCTCGGCTACCCCCGTCGAAGGCTCGGCGGGGTCTTGCTCATATATTCCCGCCTCGGATGTCAGGATGGTGGGAAGGGCTCGCACGTCGGACCCCCAGCCCCGGTCCTCCCTCGGACGGACCGTCGAGAAGTCGTACTGAGGGCAGTACAGGCGCACCTGCTCTCGGAAGTTCTCGAAGCCTCGAAGGAAACCGTCGACCGTCTCCTCCTCCAACATGTCGCGGAACTCTTGCGACTCTTTGAAGAGCTCCACGGCGTGCTCGGCTCGTTCGAGAGCCCTCCTCTCCCGGGCCTCAAGTTGCTCGAGTCGGAGGCGAAGGGCCCTCTCCTCATACTCGAGGGCCGCGACCCTGGCCTGGACCTCCCCCAAGCGCGCCTCCGTGCCGCGCATGGTTGCCTTGGTCATGGCGTGAGCCGCCTTCTCCTCCTCAAGCACCCCCACCACGGCAAGACGCTCGGCCTCGGTGGCCGCCCACCGAGCCTCGGCAGCGGCCGACACCGCTTCTAGCTCGGCGATTCTTTTCTTGGCCGGCTCCAGCTGCTGGCCGAGCTGCCGAACTTCTTCCCGATACCCGTGGGCGAGGAACGCCATGGTGTCGAGCTCGAGAATATGCTGAAAAAAAAAAAAAAAAGAAGAAGAAGAAGCGAGGGTATTGTGAGTTGAAAGGCACGTATGCACGCTAATAACTCCAGAAAATTAAGAAGGGAACTTACCCGGGCCGTGCTGCAGTAAGCACTGCCGGCGACCTCCTCCAGCAAAATCCCCCGGAACACGGCCCGGTCCGCTGGAAGCACTGCACGCCGCAACATGGAGCGTGCGACCTCGGCGTCCTGAAAGGCCGAGCTCCCCTCAGGAATGGAAGAGTCCGGCTCAACCGACTCTTCTCGGAAAGCTCGGGAAGAACTCGGCACGATCGAACCCGAGGTCTCGGAGCCGCTCGCCTCGGGGCCTCGGGCGGGCCCGGGTCCTGGCTGCTGCGGCCGGGCCGCGGACGACTCCCCTCGCCGGGCAAGGGGGGCAGGGCAAGGAGGGGCCGATGGGCCCGCACCACTGACCACCCGCTCCCGCCTCGGGTCGGCCGCAGGGGCCCCCGCCTCGGGGCCACTCGTCCCGGCCGACGAGGAAGCGCCGTCTGTCCTCGCCCTCCTCCGAGGCTGGGGATTAGCCCCCCCGGCCTCGGCCTCCCGCCTCCTCAGGCGGGAAAAAAGCGACGTGTTACTGGTCGGCATACGGAGAATATCTGAAATCGAAAATTTTGTTACGTGTCAGGCCAGTGGCAGTAAAAGCGAAAGACAAAGAATGAAAATAATGTAGCCGCCCTTACCCTCGGGGCGCGCCGAGCTCAGACCCACGCTCGCCAGGGCGTCCTCCCGCAGGAGCTCGGTCAGGTCGTTGTCCCTCCCGAGGGCTCGCACAGAGTCTAGGATCCTCAGCTCCCTCCCCGTGGGCTCGGAGAGTCTGTTGAGGGCCTTCAGCCGTGGGTGTCCCCACCTCGGCTCAAACCCCCAAGGCGCCACAGACGCCAGAAAGAAAAACTTCCTCTTCCACTCGTGGATCGAGGAAGGGGCGCCCCGGAAGAGTGACATACCGCCCCGAAAGGCGAAGTACAACCACCCTACGTCCGCCGGGTTTTTCTTTAACAGAAAACACCGACGAAAAAGGCCTACCGAAATCGGGATCCCGTGCCCGAGGCACAGGGATAAAAACCCGATTATGGTCCTCCATGAGTTCGGAGCTAACTGCGCCGGGACGAGCTGGTACTCGGCCAGTAAGTCGCTCACGAACTCATGGGCAGGAAAACGCAGGCCCGCCCAAAGTGTCTCGCGGTAGACCGCGATCCGACCTGGGGGCGGCTGCGTCACCCTGTCTTCCGGCCCTGCGGTTTCAAGGCGAAACCCGGGCTGGAAGAAAAAACGGGAGCGGATTAACTCCAGCTCCTCTCCCGACAGACTCGACCCAACCTCTTCGGGACTGGAACCCATTCTCACAGAAGAGTGGAGCAAAAATTAAGAGTAGAAAATGGAAGTTGACGAGGAGGAAAAAAGAGGAAACCCTAGTGAAAACAGGAAGAAAACCTACTGGACATTGCCGGAAATCGCTCCGGGCACCACCAGCAAGATTCAGCTGAGGGAGGAAGCAGGGGGGAAAGACGACGAAAATAAGAGGCAGCCAAGCAAGACCTTTAGGGCAGACTCGTGGGATTTATATGGACCCCCCTGACGGCCCAGATCGAAGGGGTCGGTTCTCATCCCCCCGACTGAGTTGCGCCACGTGTCGACCTCGGAAGCCGAGGCACCGTATTCACTCCGGTTTAATAAATCGGATACGAAATCGAAGCGTTGTCCCATCGGATCTCGGGGCCTCATCATGGGTCCACAGAATCAAATCGTCCTGAGGAACGAGCGGACGTAACCCCCGCTCCCCTCGTTTAATAAGATCTGGGACACGTGGAGCCCCGATGAGGCCTCCACTTCTTCGGAATTGTGATCCAGTAACATGAAATCGAAAGCGTCCGACCTCGGGTCGCGCCAAACCCCGTAACGGCACACTCATTAATGAGCCAGAAGCGTCGATTACGGAATCGAGACATCGCCTCGACGAGCTCGAGGTCCCCCCTCATTAATCCGCCGTAAAATGATCCTGGCGATTCAAGAAGCATGATGATACGAGCCCCATCATTAGCTCACCGAATAAAGCAGCCTCGAGACGAGGGCGCATATCTCACCATGAAGACTCCGGAAAGCACAAGGGGGCGGGCGAGACCTTCCCCCCAACCTTAGTGACAGATTTTACTTCCCACGTCCGAGCCCCACAAGCCGCTCGAACTCGGAAGTCGGGGGGTAGTGTTGGGGGGAATAAAGTTTCTCCCCAAATGACATAAATGCCCCAGAAAAGCCGTACAACCTCCGACCCCGGACAGCAGAAGTCGGCGTCCGACCTCGGAACGCTCGGCCACGAGACGACCGACCCCGAGACCTCCGACCTAAGAGAAACCCCGATGTCCGAGGACCGTACTCTAACATCCCTCCAGCATTTATTGCGCATGGCCGCTGTAATCTTCCGGCACACTCAACAATAAATACGGATCTCCGGCTTACTCCACCATTAATGCGGATCTCCGGCTTACTCCATAATAAATGCGCGTGGCTCCTGACATCTACGGATCCCCAGCTCTCCACGGCAAATCGACCCAGCAGGGTCTAGTCGACTATGATAAGTCTCTGATCTCGGCCATACCGCCAACATCAGTGCAATGATTCGCCTGACCGAGCACCGACCTGAACAACATGCCGAGCCATACTACGGCCTCTCCCTGTTACATCACAGGTAAACCGACCCCCGCATATAAAAGGGAGCCTTGGCCTCTCAAGAAAAAAGGAACATTGGTACCCCCAAAAATTCACTGTTTATCTTCCTTCTCCATACTATTTGCCCCCCTCACTGACTTGACCGTCGGAGGGCCGGCGCCGGAAAACCCGGCCACCGGTTCGTGTGCAGGCACCCAGACAGAGGACGCCGCCCGCCGACGGACCACCGCCCCGCCGTGAGGACTCACATCCGCTCCCTCTCTTCGACCGAAGATTGCCCCCGGGTCCAATTTCCAGCAACAATATGTTTATTGTTTTTAAGTTCTAATATTTCTTTATTCAACCTTTCGTTATCTTTAGTTAAGGTATTAGTCTTTTCAATTAAGATTTGGTTGCTTGTCTTAAGTTCTGAATTTTCTTTAATAAAAACATCTTTATCCTTAACTAATGTATCATACATACGGATGTGAGTTTGGTTGGTTAGTTTTAATTCTTTGTTTTTAAGGTTTATTGTCTTATATTCGTCCATTAATTCATTAAACGCATCATATAACTCATCAAAGGTAAAATCTAAATGCGTTTCAGATGTTACCTCATTTTCGTTTGCTATAAAGCATAGATTGGCCTTTTCTTCTTGTTCCTCATCCGATGATGATGAAGATGTATCGGAGTCCGATAGGGTGGAGACGAGGACCTTCTTTTTCTTGTACTTGCTGGCCTTCTTGAGCAAAGGACAGTCTGCTCTGAAGTGTCCCGGTTTCTTACATTCGTAACATCCGATTTCCTCATTTTCCCTTTTCCTTACCTTTATCCTTGTGATAGGAACTTGAGGGGCCTCTCCTTTGATGAAAGGTTTTCTTACGGTTGATAAATTTTCTGAACTTATGCACGAGAAGAGCCTCATCATCATCTCCCTCATTGTCTTCCTCTTCACTGCTGCTGCTGCAAGATAAGTCTTTGTTAGTAGAAACAGATTTGAGGGCTATTACCTTTTTCTTGTGGGAGGACTCTTCTTCGCTGTGTTGTTTCATTGTGAGCTCGTGCGTCATTAGGGATCCAAGAAGCTCCTCAAGTGGAAGCTTGTTCAAGTCCTTGGCTTCTTGGATTGCCGTCACCTTGGCTTCCTATGACCTTGGTAGACAGCGAAGAATCTTCCTGACAAGCTCACTGTTAGTATAATTTTTGCCAAGGCTTTTTAGGCCATTGACAATGTCAGTAAATCTAGTGAACATGCAAGTGATTGTTTCATTAGAATCCATCTTAAATAATTCATACTTATGAACTAATATATTTATTTTGGATTCTTTGACTTGATTCGTGCCCTCGTGGGTCACTTCAAGTCTATCCCAAATCTCTTTTGCAGAATTGCAAGTAGAGACTCTATTGAAGTCATTTCTATCTAATGCACAGTAAAGCACATTCATTGCTTTGGCATTGAGTTGTGCCTTCCTAATGTCATTGTCATCCCAATCCTTTTCAAGTTTGGGTACAGTGACACCCTCTACATAAATGGATGGGATGTATGGTCCATTTAGTATAATGGTCCACATCTCATAGTCTTGGGCTTGGATAAATATTCTCATCCTAGCCTTCCAATATGAGTAGTCGGATCCATTAAAGAATGGGGGTCTTTGGGTGGACTGGCCCTCAATGTGGAAAGATCCAAATGGGGTTGTCATTTTGATCTTTTACTCTTTGGGTAAAAGAGATCCGGCTCTGATACCACTTGTTGCCCAGATAGACAACCCAAGAGGGGGGGGGGGGTGAATTGGATTTTAAAATAATTATTACAATTATTTGATTTATGAAATACTAATTAACACCTTTTGCAAGTTGATTAATTAGATGCTATGTGCTGTGAATGAAATGAAGATAAAGAACAATAGAGCAATCACAAACATATGGAATTTATAGTAGTTCGGAGCTAACCCTTGCTCCTACGTCCACTCCCCAAGCCTCACTTGGGAATTCACTATAACCCCTCGGATTACAGCCGGTTGTTTTACAAGCTCACAACCCAACTTGTTGTTTTACGATGTCACAATGAACTCGGTCGGTTTTCCCAGGCTCACCGACTAGAACCACCCGATTGTTTTTCTGGGATCACAATCGAACCCTTACACCGTTGGTTTCAACCTAGGCTCACCAACAAACCTTTACACCCTTGATTTAATCCCCTGATTGAATCAAGTAAGAAACAAACGGTTTGAACAAAAACAAACAGAAAAATAGAGCTTCTAAAAAGCAGATATACAGCGATATAAATAAGAGAAAAGTTAAGAGCCCTCAAACAAGTTTATGATGATGTAGAGGAGGGCTTCTTGAACTCTGGGTCTCCTCTTGAATGTCTTGAAGACTTGAAGGCTGAAGGAGACTTCTTTAATGCTGGGAAGTGTTGGTTGAATGGAGTTAATGGCCCTCTTCCTTCTTTAAGATTTAGATCCCTTTGACAGATGAAATTTTTGTGTTTTCTTTGAAAGGAATATCACTTCTTCGCTTTGCTACAGTCCTCTGTGGCTATTTAAGCCATTCCCCACGGAAACTAGCCGTTAGACATAACCTACTAGCCGTTCTGCACATTCTGCACATCCTGACAATGTTTTCGTTGGGATCGGAGTCGACTCGCGCGATCTGGAGTCGACTTGGCTGCAGCAGGAGTCGACTCATGCTTTTCTGGAGTCGACTCGCCAACTATTCCGGATTTGAATTAAAGTGAGCTTCTCGACTGGGAGTCGACTCGACTTAACCCGGAGTCGACTCCCCAAATTCTAGAGCTGTCCTTGCACTTTTGGAGTCGACTCATTCCAAGAAATCCATAGAGGTATTCTTCAACTTTGCTCACTCGAGTCGACTCGGAAATTCTGAGAGTCGACTCAGCGTTCAGAGCCCGAACTCCCGATCTTCTGTCTTTTGGCTCGTGCAGTCTTGGAGTCGACTCGGACTGTTTCGGAGTCGACTCGTCTCTCAGTATCCGAAAAACAGTCTTTTGTCTTTTTGGAGTAGCGCTGCCTTAGAGTCGACTCGAACTGTCTTGGAGTCGACTCGCGTCTCAGAGACAAAAATACTGTCTTCTGTCTTTTTGGGTCGTGCTGTCTCGAAGTCGACTCGGGCTTTGCGGGAGTCGACTCGGCTCTCAGTGTCCGAAAGTTGCTCTCTGACTTTTGCCTTGTATAACACTGAGAGTCGACTCTCGCTTCCTTTTGAGTCGACCTGCCAACCATTGGAGTCGACTCGTGTTCCTCAGGAGTCGGCTCGGCTGTCAGGGTCCAAAATGACTTCTCTGTCTTTCTGTCTGTAACTCCCTGGAGTCGACTCATACTACTCCGGAGTCGACTCGGCAAGCATCGGAGTCGACTCGCGCTCTTCAGGAGTCGGCTCGCTGACAGGTTTTGAGTTGAGTCTTTCTGTTCGTCTGTCTGTTCTCAGTCGGAGTCGACTCGAAATGTTCCGGAGTCGACTCGAGCCTGTGCCAGTGCTTCTGATACGCTTGGAGTCGACTCGTAATCTCCCGAAGTCGACTCGAGTCTCAGACTTTGGTTCGGATTGACTTCTTAACTTATCCAAAATGTCTTAAACCAAATCTAGAGACACTTAACCATAAATTTACAAGATTTTCACTGAAACACTAGATTGAATTCATTAGTAAACATAAGATATACTCAAATGCTTTGAGCTCATCAAAATCAAATAGGGTTATAATCAATCACTCCACACAGCTCCTATCGCATAGTCACTAGCATCGCACATGATCTCAAAAGGTAATGACCAATCAGGTGGTCGCACGATGGGTGCAGTGCTAAGCATAGCCTTCAATTTTTCGAATGCCTCTTGACAGGTTTCGGTCCAATTGAACGGTGTATCAAGGGATAGGAGGTTACATAATGGTCGAGCTATGGCACTACAGTCCTTGATTGTTGCCCAGAGATGGTCACCCAAGAGGAGGGTGAATTGGGCGTTTTCAAACTTTTTGACTAATTAAAAATAAAACACGCAAATGTAAGAACTAAAGTAAAGATAGAGGGATGAGAACAGTCAATCGCAAACACAAGGTTTTATAGTGGTTCGGAGCTTCCACTGCTCCTACATCCACTCCCCAAAGCACCTTTGGGAATTTCCACTATAATCCAAGATTACAGTCCGGTAGTTTTGCGAGTGCACTACCCAACTCGTTGTTTTACACCGGGCTAACAACAAACCCTATAACCCCCAATTTCACCTAGGCTTGGGACTTTCCTTGTTCCAAGTCCCTTGACTGGAACAAGCACAATATTGAAAGAGTTTTACAAACGATTGGAAAGCTCTAAATAAGCAAATATAACAATGATAAACTTTAAAACCCGAAAGAATCCTTTTGCCGTTGGAAGCGTGGGAAATGATGATTCTTCCGATGTGGATCGCGTAGGCTTGAGTGTGAGCTTTGAATGCCGAGCGGAAGAGAGTAGTTGAGCTTGAAATCAGTTGGAAAACTTGAAAGCACTTGATTTCTTCACTTGAATGCACTAACTCCCTTGAACCTCTTTTTCTTTCTTCTCTCTTGAATGATCTTGCTTTGGGTTGGTGAGAAGTTGTTGAGAAGCACTTAGGAGCTCCCTTTTATAGCCCAAAAAGCAAATATAGCCGTTAGAGATAAAGTAAAAGAGATTTGAAATTCAAACCAAACCTGCAAAAGTTGTCAGTCGCGTCCCAGGTGCTCCGGAGACGTCTCCGCTTCAACGCGAGACGTCTCGGCTGTATAAATTTACTTTTCACTTTGTTTGGGGTCGACTCGGCACTTTACGGGGACGACTCCGATGATGAACGGTTTGAATCCTTGTTTTTCTGTTTTTCTGAGAGGGTCGCCTCGGCGCTTTACAGGGACGTCTCGGCTTGTTTGCACTTTTTGCATGGGGACGACTCCGCTGCCTTGGGGACGACTCCGTCGTTATAACTCCGAAAAACATGTCTTCTGGAATTCTCTGAGAGAGTCGACTCCGCTCTTTCAGGGGACGTCTCCGCTGCCTTAACTCCGAAAAAGACATCCTCTGGAAAATCCTGAGAGAGCCGACTCCGCTACACTGGGGACGACTCGGAAACTCAGCTTTTTAACTTGCAGGGACGACTCCGCGTACTGTGGGGACGGCTCGCGCGTATCACTTGAAATCTGCCTTTCTGCCGCCACTGAGAGAGTCGACTCCGCTACTGAGAGAGTCGACTCCGACCCTGCGAGACGCCTCGCCAGGTGCCGGAGACGTCTCCAAGTGTGCCAGTTCTTCCTGTTTGTGCCAGAGACGTCTCTGAGACTATCCGGAGACGTCTCGGCTGTCCCTGATCTGTTTTCTTCATCTCAAAAATTCTTCAAAAAATCCTTAAAAATTATGGGAACTTGCCTAGACATTTCTTAACAATATTCTTAATAAAACACATGAATTCCTCAATTAAATTGTTAAGATAAATGGAATTATACTCTAGTGTTTTGTATTCATCAAAATCCATTAGGGGGTCAACAATCTCTCCCTTTTTGATGATGACAAAACACTGAGTATATGCAAAATTCGAATTTTAAACATATACACAGTATTTGATCAGATGTACAAGTCTAATGTTTTGATTAGAGCTAGATACAATGTGCATAATTTAAAATAGTCAATTTTCAGTTCTATCCTTATGCATAAAATTAATCTTAATAGCTCTTGAGCAATTTTAGCATATCAACTGAATTTGAATCAAGTTAAAATGAAATATTGATGCTAAAGATAATTAAAAGCTAAGTTCTTTTTGACTCCCCCTTTCTTTTCCAGTAGGGCAATTATCTTAAAGCCAATATTCTTCAATTTTATCTTTTCTAATTCAACTTTGGAGTATGAATTTCGTATTTTGCATTCCAATGTATCCAATATCCATATTGGTTCTACTCCCCCTTTTTGCATTTCATAATTAAGTTCTACTCCATATACTCCATATATATATATATCTACTTTATTTTCCCATAAATTTTGCATTCCAATGTATCTAATATCCATATTGGGTCTACTCAATATATAAGTTCTATAAGTTCTATTATATCTACTCCCCCTTTTTGTCATCAACAATGAAGGGGACAAATTATCCTTAGGTGCTTAAAGCATACTTCCTAGTAAAATTCAGCATATTTCCATGAACCACTTAAGGATATTCAAGTTGTGCTCCCCTTGTCCAAGTTATTTCTATTAATGAATTTAGTCATTCATATCACTCCCCCTTTGTTTTGGTATTCATTTCAGACTCCTCTTTTTGTTAATCATAGTTATCACAAGATGTGCTCCCCCTGTGTCATATGCATTGATAAGTTGTGTTAAATTTTACCACTTAAGGCATGCTATGAGATTTTTATGGCACATCACAATCACAGAATCACATACACAGAGTTAGCAATGTACACAAAGTTTCAAAAGAAATTATATTCATGTATCATTGTAAACCTTTGAAGTCAGTACAAAGTTAAGAGAAGAAATCATTACAAGTATTGATTTTTAATACAAAAAGTGTTTCAAAATAGCCTAGGGTTTACAAAAAGAAGATCCCTAGATGTCTACAAAATGTTCCTCATCGGCGACGTTGCTCATAAGCCCTAGCAGCTGCATCTATGAAAGCATTGATGGAATCTAGCAGTGTTCTGAATTGATCTCCCTGTGACTGATGGAAGGCTGCCACTAGTGCTTCAAATTCTATGGTTGCCCTTTCAATTCTTCCTCTAAGTTGGGCAACCAAGGTGCCCACATTTCCTCCAGGGCTTGTCAACTCTTGAAGGCTATTTGAGATGCTCCTCAAGTCATCCTTTAGCTCGATGGATCTGAAGGTTTGGGTGGCACTCACACCAACTAGTTCTTGCGCTGTAGCTTCTATTTGAGCTCTAATTTCCTTCAGCTCTTGTAGAATCCCTTCATGTGAAGCTCTGATGGGGGCCAACTCAGTAGAGATCATCGATCTCATTTCCTCCCTCATTTGCTGGCATATCACAGATGCTAAAGTGCGCATCTGGTCTTCGGATAGGGAGAAGGGCCCACTGACTGGAGGAGGTGGTGGCATGGATGTGGAAGGTCCAGTTGAGCTGGAGGGTACATCAGGATAGTCCATGTGGCTATGTGGAGGAGAGTGATGGTCAGGCTCCTAAAGTGGGAGCTCAGGCTCTAGGGTTTGAGCTTTTCTCTTTGGTACCTTGACCCATGACCCATCTACCTTGTGAAACTCCATTCTACGCATTGTGCTCTCATTATAATAGTCGGTGTTTCTCAAGGGTTTTGCAGGCTCATTTTCTGGAATGGGTACTTTGAAATGTTTGAAGAGTAGGGTAAGGATCATCCCATAAGGTATGCTAAACCTAGAATACCTATGACATGTAGCAATGTAGTTCAACATGAGTCTAGGGAGGTTTAGAGGAATCCCTAGTAGGATATGGTGCATGATAACTAAATCTCGCTCCGAAACAAAATCGAAGCGACCGGTTTTAGGAAACAAGACCCAGTTGACAATACTTAGAAGTAGTCTCATTTCGGCATTTAGGTCTTGGGAGTTGACTACATCAAGAGGGCCGCAGTCCTCTCTTCCTAGAAGCAAGTTTAGGGCTATTTCTCTTTGGGGATGTGACGTCGGAGCCTCACCATCTTTAGGAATTTGCAGAACAGTGGATAGAATATCCTCATTAATTTCTACCAATGTCCCCCGGACATATGCAGTGTACCCTAAGTCCCCTATTGCCATATTGCTAAATAGTTCTCTAACTAGGCCGGGGTAGGTCGAGGTATTGAGGGTACAAAGGTATTCCCACCCTTGGACACGGAGTCTCTCTCCAATAGAGAACCCCTCACTATCTAGAAATGCAAAGTCTATGTACCTACCGGTCGTCACTGTGCGATTTGCACAGGAAATGGTCGTGGTTGGCGGAGCAACCGGAGGAGACGGCGCGGAAGGTTCTTCCCTCCGTTCCTCACCATCGGCCGCTGCCCTAGGACGCCTCCCACCGGTCCTCCTAGCTCTTTTAGGTGCCATTGAATGGAAAACCTAGGGAAATGAGGAGGAAGAGGCTAGGGTTTGTGTTGGAGAGAAAATGGAGGCTAGGGTTTTTGTTTTTGTCGGGGATGAAAGGGATAGCTCGGGTCGGCTCGAACTGTTTCGACCTATTTTAAAAACCCTCGTTCGGTCCCCGAGACGTCTCCGCGACTAAGGCGAGACGTCTCGCCGGGGGGGACGTCTCTGCGATTTGCTAGAGACATCTCCGGCACTGAAAAATTTCAGACTGATTTTTATCTTTTCCCAATTTGTTTCATTTAATCACACTAATTATGATTTCTTTAGGTGAATACAGAATGAGTTTGTTTGTGATCCTCCCCCTTAATAATACATCCTATAGAGGTTTGATAATGATTTTTGAATTATTAATGTTGAAATGAGGAATGTTTGACCAAATTTCGAATACCTATGAAATAGGCTCTGAAAATATCTCTATGAAGAGTCCAAGGGAGGGTAACCATCCTCCGGAAAGTCAAACAGTTCGTCATTTAGCTTAGATGGATTCATGCTTTCACTTATGTTGACCTTGAGGTGGATTACTAGTTTTTTGAGTAGCAAGGCATTGCAATACAAGTTGAATTTATTTGCTAGAGTCATATAAGCTCAAAGCATTTCTTAAGAAGTTGAACCTATCTTTACAAAGGGGCTTTGTAAAGATATCGGCCAATTGATTTTCAGTACATACATATTCAATCATCACATCATTTTTCAACACATGATCCCTAATAAAATGATGTCTAATCTCTATATGCTTTGATTTAGAGTGTTGGACAGAATTTTTTGTTAAATTAATTGCACTTGTATTATCACATTTAATTGGTATGTTGTCCATTTTGATGCCGAAGTCTTCAAGTTGTTGCTTAATCCAAAGAACTTGGGCACAACAGCTTCCAGCTGCAATGTACTCAGCCTCAGCTGTGGACAAGGCAACTGAATTCTGTTTCTTGCTAAACCAAGAAACCAAATTAGCACCCAAGAATTGACATGTGCCACTTGTGCTTTTTCTGTCGAGTTTGCACCCGGCAAAATCAGCATCGGAATAAGCAATTAAATTTATGTCAGATTGTTTAGAATACCATAAGCCTACATTAGATGTCCCTACTAGATATCTAAAAATTCTTTTAACAGCTTGCAAGTGTGATTCCTTAGGACATGATTGGTATCTAGCACACATACAAACACTGAATAATATATCTGGTCTACTAGCAGTAAGGTAAAGTAAAGAGCCTATCATACCTCTGTACAATTTACAGTCTATACTTTTACCTTTTTCATCTTTGTCAAGCTTGCAACTTGAGCCCATGGGTGTGCTGATTTCCTTTGCATCCTTCATCTTGAATTTTTCCAACATTTCCTTGATATATTTGGATTGACTGATGAAGATGCCTTCCTCTGATTGTTTTATTTGTAGCCCAAGGAAGAAGTTGAGCTCACCCATCATGCTCATTTCAAATTCTCCCTGCATAAGCTTGGCAAACTCTTGACAAAGACTATCATTAGTAGCACCAAAAATTATATCATCCACATAAATTTGTACAAGCAATAAGTCATTTCCTTTTCTTTTAATGAAGAGGGTTTTGTCTACATTTCCTCTCTTAAATTTATTTTTAATTAGGAAATTACTTAATCTTTCATACCATGCCCTAGGGGCTTGCTTAAGTCCATACAATGCTTTATGCAATTTATACACATAATCTGGATGTAAGTGATTTTCAAAACCTGGAGGTTGTCCTACATAAACTTTTTCCATTATATAACCATTTAAAAAGGCACTTTTTACATCCATTTGATAGAGTTTAAAATCCATGAAGCATGCATATGCCAAAAGTAGTCTAATAGCTTCTAATCTAGCAACAGGAGCAAAAGTTTCATCAAAGTCTATTCCTTCCTCCTGATTATAACCTTTGGCAACTAGTCTAGCTTTGTTTCTTATGACTATTCCATCTTCATCTAGTTTATTTCTATACACCCACTTGGTGCCTATGATTGAAACATTAGGGGGTCTTTTCATTAGGGTCCAAACTTCATTTCTTTCAAATTGGTTTAATTCCTCTTGCATAGCATTCATCCAATTATCATCTTTTTCAGCTTCTTCTAGTGATTTAGGCTCGATTTGTGAAACGAATGCAAGATAATTACTAGTGTTTCTTAAAGAGGATCTAGTTCTTATTCCTTGTGAAGGATCACCAAGGATTAGATCCTTTGGATGACCATGTGCATACCTCCATTCCTTAGGAAGATCTTGATTTCTTGATGGAGGTTGATCTTCTTCATCTTGCTGAATTGTATCTTCTTTGATCTCATCCTCATGTTGTTTGTCTTGTATGGAGAATTCCTTCATTCGGTCTTCAAGTATACCTGCATCACCATCTTCTTCTTTTCTAGAAGAATCTCCATTAGCTTCATCAAAAACAACATGAATGGATTCTTCAACAACGAGAGTTCTCTTGTTGAAGACCCTGTATGCTCTACTAGATGAGGAATAACCTAAGAAGATCCCCTCATCTGATTTAGCACTAAATTTACTTAGATTGTCCTTTCCATTGTTTAAAATAAAGCATCGACAACCGAAAATATGAAAATAGCTTATATTTGGTTTCTTACTTTTTATCAACTCATAAGGTGTCTTCTTTAAGATGGATCTAACTAAAGCACGATTTAAAATATGACATGAAGTATTTATTGCTTCAGCCCAAAAATACTTTGGTAGATCCGATTCGCACAACATGGTACGAGCCATATCTGCTAGTGTGCGATTCTTTCTTTCTACCACCCCATTTTGTTGGGATGTCCTAGGTGCCGAGAAATTGTGATTAATACCATTTTCTTCACAAAATTTTTCAAAATACTGATTTTCAAACTCGGTACCATGATCACTCCTAATTGCTTTTAGTTTAAGATTGAGTTCATTCGAAACCCTATTATGAAACTTGATAAAAGCGGGAAAGGACTCATCTTTGTGTGCAAGAAATGAAACCCATGTAAAACGTGAAAAATCATCAACAATTACAAGACCAAATTTTTTACCCCCTAGACTAGCAGTTCTAGTGGGTCCAAACAAATCCATGTGAATTAGTTCTAAGGGTTTTGATGTTGAGACTATGTTCTTAGACTTGAAAGAACTTCTTGTTTGTTTCCCTAATTGACATGCAGCACAAATTTTATTCTTTTCAAAGTCTATTTTTGGTAGTCCTTTGACTAGATCCTTTGTAATTAATTTAGAGATTAAATCCATGCTAGCATGCCCTAACCTACGATGCCATAACCAACTAGTCTCATTAACTTTGGGATCCATGGCTACAAGACATTGGCCATCCTTCATGGTGAGATCATCAAGATCTACCATGTAAACATTTTCATGCCTATGTCCTGTGAGTATGATCTCATTGTCAATTGGACTACTAATTATGCATAGTGATGATTCAAATGACACTTTAAAGCCCTTGTCACAAAATTGACTTATACTTAATAAATTATGTTTTAGTCCATTAACTAACAATACATTATCAATAAATGAGGAGGGTGATATGGAGATTTTACCAACACCAATGATTTGACCTTTAGCATTGTCTCCGAATGTGACTACTCCTCCTTCTTTTGATTTCAAGGTGACGAAGAGACTCTTGTCACCGGTCATATGCCTTGAGCAACCACTATCAAGATACCACATTCTCTTTTTATTCTCGGCTGCAAGGCATACCTGCAAAATGATCATGTGAAGCTCTTAGGTACCCAAGTTTTCTTGGGTCCTTCGTGGTTAGTGTAGTTGGTTCCCTTAGGCACCCATACTTTAGTTATGTTTTTAGCTTTTACAAATGTACTCTTGTTGGTTTGGATCTTTCTTTGAATACAAGAGTAGGCTTTATGTCCATTCTTTCCACGATGAAAGCATGTAGGTTTTTCAGTTTTTACATCTTTTGCTTTTACAAAGAAATTCTTTAGATACTTTTGTTGTTTGTTAGTTTTATATCCTAATCCGGCTTTATTGAAAACAGCTCTTTGATTTGAAAGAATAAGATTTAATTTTTCAGAGCTTTGTGTAAATTTTTCAACAATTGGTTTGTACTTATGTACCTCATTCTTAAGATTCAAATTTTCTTTAATTAGTTCTTCCTTATCCTTTTTAAGGGATTCAACATTTTGTGCAAGTGAGGTATTATTATCGAGTAGGGATTTTACTTTTAGATTTAATTCCTTAATTAGTGTTTTTGCCGTTTCATTTTCAATGATAAGTTTTGAATTTTTATTTTCTAGAGCAATGGTGTTAACATTTTCAACGCTCTCTTTCTCAATCAATAGATTTTTAATATCATCCTTTAGTTTTAGATTGGAGGCTTTTAATTCTTTATTCTTTGCTCCTAACATACTACAATCACTCATAAGTTCTTGAAAAGCTTCATACAATTCTTCTAAAGTAAAATTTATAGTTGTGTTTTGACATACCTCATCGTCTTCGAACGCCATGAAGCACAAATTGGCGGTCTCTTCCTTCTCTTCCTCGGAGGATGATGTGTCACTATCATCCCATGTTGCCTTCAATGCCTTCTTCTTCTTCTTTCCAAAATACTTCTTTTGTTGAGGGCATTCGGAACGAATGTGTCCCGGTCTCTTGCAATCATAGCATATGATTGGGTCTCTTTCTTTTTCTTTTTCTTTTTCCCAATCATTTCTCCCTCCAAACTTTTTCCTTGGGAAGGGTTTCTTTCTTCTCATGAATTTCTTAAACTTTCTTACTATCAAACCCAAATCCTCATCTTCGCTTTCTTCTTCGCTCTCACTACTTTCTTCTTCACACACACTCGAAGTAGCCTTGAGTGCGATTGTCTTTTTCTTCGGCAACTCTTCTTCATGTTGCTTCATTGTGAGCTCATGCGTCATCAATGAGCCCAGTAGTTGTTCTAATCCCAAAGTGTTGAGGTCTTTGGCTTCTACGATCGCCGTGACCTTTGCTTTCCATACTTTTGGCAAAGACCTGAGAATTTTACTCACAAGTTCCGAATTAGTATAAGATTTACCCAAACTTTTTAGACCATTAATTATATCGGTAAAGCGTGTAAACATGCATGTGATGGTTTCATTGGGTTCCATCTTAAACAACTCATATTTGTGGACTAGAATGTTCACTTTAGACTCTTTGACTTGATTTGTACCCTCGTGGATAACTTCAAGCCTATCCCATATTTCCTTAGCGGAACTACATGTGGAGACTCTACATCTAGAGCACAAAATAATGAGTTCATGGCTCTAGAATTGAGTTGAACCATCCTACTATCATTCTCATCCCAATCCTCCTCAAGTTTGTGAACTTGAATGCCATTTACCATGTGTGATGGTTCTTGTGGTCCCTTGACTATAACCCTCCACAAGGCATAGTCTTGTGCTTGAATGAAGATCCTCATTCTAGACTTCCAATAGGTATAATTTGTCCCATTGAAGAGTGGAGGTCTATTGGTTGCTTGCCCCTCAGCAGGAACATTGTTAAAGGGTGTTGCCATCTAGATCTTTGGCTAAGACGGTTAGGTCTTTCAAGAAATACACAGAGCACCCGCTCTGATACCACTTGTTGCCCAGAGATGGTCACCCAAGAGGGGGGTGAATTGGGTGTTTTAAAACTTTTTGACTAATTAAAAATAAAACACGCAAATGTAAGAACTAAAGTAAAGATAGAGGGATGAGAACAGTCAATCGCAAACACAAGGTTTTATAGTGGTTCGGAGCTTCCACTGCTCCTACATCCACTCCCCAAAGCATCTTTGAGAATTTTCACTATAATCTAAGATTACAGTCCGGTAGTTTTGCGAGTGCACTACCCAACTCGTTATTTTACACCGGGCTAACAACAAACCCTATAACCCCCAATTTCACCTAGGCTTGGGACGCCTTTCCCTTGTTCCAAGTCCCTTGACTGGAACAAGCACAATATTGAAAGAGTTTTACAAACGATTGGAAAGCTCTAAATAAGCAAATATAACAATGATAAACTTTAAAACCCGGAAGAATCCTTTTGCCGTTGGAAGCGTGGGAAATGATGATTCTTCCGATGTGGATCGCGTAGGCTTGAGTGTGAGCTTTGAATGCCGAGCGGAAGAGAGTAGTTGAGCTTGAAATCAGTTGGGAAACTTGAAAGCACTTGATTTCTTCACTTGAATGCACTAACTCCCTTGAACCTCTTTTTCTTTCTTCTCTCTTGAATGATCTTGCTTTGGGTTGGTGAGAAGTTGTTGAGAAGCACTTAGGAGCTCCCTTTTATAGCCCAAAAAGCAAATATAGCCGTTAGAGATAAAGTAAAAGAGATTTGAAATTCAAACCAAACCTGCAAAAGTTGTCAGTCGCGTCCCAGGCACTCCGGAGACGTCTCCGCTTCAACGCGAGACGTCTCGGCTGTATAAATTTACTTTTCACTTTGTTTGGGGTCGACTCGGCACTTTACGGGGACGACTCCGATGATGAACGGTTTGAATCCTTGTTTTTCTGTTTTTCTGAGAGGGTCACCTCGGCGCTTTACAGGGACGTCTCGGCTTGTTTGCACTTTTTGCATGGGGACGACTCCGCTGCCTTGGGGACGACTCCGTCGTTATAACTCCGAAAAACATGTCTTCTGGAATTCTCTGAGAGAGTCGACTCCGCTCTTTCAGGGGACGTCTCCGCTGTCTTAACTCTGAAAAAGACATCCTCTGGAAAACCCTGAGAGAGCCGACTCCGCTACACTGGGGATGACTCGGAAACTCAGCTTTTTAACTTGCGGGGACGACTCCGCGTACTGTGGGGACGGCTCGCGCGTATCACTTGAAATCTGTCTTTCTGCCGCCACTGAGAGAGTCGACTCCGCTACTGAGAGAGTCAACTCCGACCCTGCGAGACGCCTCGCCAGGTGCCGGGGATGTCTCCAAGTGTGCCAGTTCTTCCTGTTTGTGCCAGAGACGTCTCTGAGACTATCCGGAGACGTCTCGGCTGTCCCTGATCTGTTTTCTTCATCTCAAAAATTCTTCAATAAATCCTTAAAAATTATGGGAACTTGCCTAGACATTTCTTAACAATATTCTTAATAAAACACATGAATTCCTCAATTAAATTGTTAAGATAAATGGAATTATACTCTAGTGTTTTGTATTCATCAAAATCCATTAGGGGGTCAACATTGATGAACCTCCTATAAAATCCGGCATGACCCAAAAATGATCTAACATCTCTAACCGTCTTGGGTGCAGGTAGCTTGGCGATTAGGTCAATCTTAGCTCTATCAACTTCCATGCCCTTCGATGAAACAATATGTCCTAGGACAATTTCCTTTGGCACCATGAAGTGGCATTTCTCCCAATTCAATATCAAATTCTTTTCTATGCATCGAGCTAAGACTGCTTGTAAATGTGACAGGCAATCATCAAATGAATCGCCAAAAATAGAGAAATCATCCATAAACACTTCTAAAAATTTCTCGTTCATTTCTTCAAAAATACTGAGCATGCATCTTTGGAATGTTGCAGGTGCATTACACAACCCGAATGGCATCCGATGGAAAGCAAATGTGCCAAAAGGACAAGTGAAGGTAGTCTTCTCTTGATCTTCTGGTGAAGTCTCGATTTGGTAGTACCCGAAATAGCCATCGAGAAAATAATAAAATTTGTGTCCTGCAACTCTTTCCAAAACTTGGTCTAGGAAGGGTAGGGGAAAGTGATCTTTCCTAGTGACCAAATTCAATTTTCGGTAGTCAACACATATGCGCCAACTCGTCGGAACATGAGTTGGAACTAGTTCACCCTGATCATTTTTGACTACCGTCAGACCTACTTTCTTGGGCCCGACTTGAGTAGGACTCACCCACTTGCTATCAAAAATTGGATAAATAATACCCACGTCAAGCAACTTGAGGACTTCTGCTTTAACCACATCTCTCATCGTAGGATTCAACCTGCATTGCATTTGCCTTGTGGTTTTGGCATTGTCCTCCAAATATATCCGGTGCGTGCAAATTAAAGGGCTAATCCCCTTCAAGTCGGCAATAGACCACCCTAAAGCTTCTTTATGATTCTTTAGAACACAAAGTAATTTTCTTTCTTGGGCATGATCCAGATCAGATGAGATGATTATAGGAAATGTGTCCTCGGGTCCAAGAAAGGCATACTTGAGTTCCTTCGGTAAAGGTTTCAACTCGAGCTTAGGTGTTTGTTCATGGGATGGTACTATCTTTGCTTTTCGAGGTGGCAACTGTTCAAATTCCTCTATTCTTGGTCTCCACCCATTGACCATCATGACATCCGAATTATCTAAAATAGGTGGGACCACATCATCAGCAGTACCTTCAGAAAACCAATCTATCAAACCATTGTCGGCCGATTCAGTAAATATTTCTTTTAACAGATATTCTTCCGCAATGGTTTCAACCCATTCAACTTCTTTACTTTCTTCATGATCACTGGGTTGTTTACCTATACTAAAGACGTTCAGTTCCAAGGTCATATTGCCAAAAGAAAGCTTCATGACACCATTCCTATAATTGATCAATGCATTAGAAGTTGCAAGGAATGGACGTCCTAAGATGACCGGAATCTGAGATGGTGAATTGGAAGCAGGATGTGTGTCCAGTACGATAAAGTCAACAGGAAAATAGAACTTGTCTACTTGGACCAACACATCTTCAATAATCCCTCTAGGGACCTTCACTGACCTGTCAGCTAATTGTAAGGTCACAGTTGTTGGCTTCAACTCACCCAAACCGAGTTGCTCATATACTGTATATGGCAACAAATTCACACTCGCTCTTAAATCTAGCAATGCTCGCTCAATCCTAAAATTGCCAATGATGCACGAGATAGTTGGGCAACCTGGATCCTTATATTTAGGAAGAATGTTATGCTGTAAAATTGCACTCACATTTTCAGCCAAAAATGCCTTCTTCTTGACATTTAAACGACGCTTGACAGTGCACAAATCTTTCAAAAATTTTGCATAGGAAGGCACTTGTTTGATTGCATCAAGAAGAGGTACATTGATTTTTACTTGCTTAAAAAGCTCAAGAATTTCAGAGTTTGGTTCAAGCTTTTGCAAGGACTTTAATCTTTGTGGAAATGGTGCAGGACAAGGACATTTAATTTTTTCAGTTGATGTTGGTGCTTCGGTTTCTTCGGTATCCTTTTCTTTTGTCTTGGGAGGGTTAAAATCAGGTATGACTTGAGTTTGTTCTGGGATTGGTCAGTCAATAACCTTACCACTTCGCAAATTTATTATACTCTTCGCTTGTTCTTTATGCAAAGTTGAAGATGATGCATTGCTACCGCCATAGACTTGAGGATTAGGTTGTGGTTGAGCTGGTAGCTTACTTTTCTCTTGAGCACTTAAAGCAGTGGTCAGCGTTGTCAGTTGATTTCTTAATTCATCATTGATTTTAGCTTGACCTTGCATGAAAGATTGCAAAGTTTCTTCGAGACTAGATTTTTGAGGGGGTGCGTGTGCATAATGTGGTTGCAGAGGTGGAGGAGTTGGGTTATATACTTGTTGAGGTTGGTCATTCCTCCACCTGAAATTTGGATGGTTCTTCCATCCAGGGTTGTAAGTACCCGAAAAAGGATTATTGAAAGATTTTTGATAGGTATTCATAACATTGGCCTGATCGTGCAAGACTTCCTTGAATGCGGGTATTGTGGGGCAATCAGTGGTGAGATGGCCAGGCATCTCACAAATCCTACAACACTCGCTGTTATGTTCTACGGTCTTGACGGGTTCAATCCTTCTAAGTTCAATTTCCTCTACCTTCCTAGTAAGGACTGCCATTTTAGCCTGAATATCATCCTGAGTATTAAGGTTGTAAAGGCCCCCGTGTGGAATGCTAGTAGACTTAGGCAAAGGTTTATTCACTCTATCCTCTGTATCCCATAATTGTGCAGTCTCTGCGAGAGAGTCTAAATAGTCCCATGCCTCATCGGGTTGCTTTTCCAAAAATAGACCATTGCACGTAGTCTCTATAAATTGTTTTAACTGTGGAGACAACCCTTCGTAAAAGAAACTAATGGTTCTCCATGTTTCAAACCCATGATGAGGACAAGAGAGAAGCAAATCTTTAAATCTCTCCCAGCATTCATAAAATGTTTCATGGTCTTTTTGTTGAAAATTACTAATGTGCCTTTTCAAAAAGTTAGTCCTTTGTGCGGGAAAGAATTCTTTCAAGAATTCTCTTTGCATATCATGCCATGTTCCTAGCGATCTAGGTCTCAAGGAGTTCAGCCATGTTTTGGCTTTATCCTTTAAGGAAAAAGGGAACAAGGTCAATTTAAGGACATCTTCCGATACATTTGGCACTCTAAATGTGATGCTAATTTCCTCAAAATCCTTAAGGTGAAGATAAGGGTTCTCGGATTCCATTCCATGATACTTTGGCAGCAATTGAATTACTCCTGATTTGATTTCAAAGTGTCCTACATTTTCAGGAATAATCATGCATGAAGGTTGACTAGTCCTAGTGGGGTGTAAGTATTGTCGAAGTGTCATAACCGAGGGTCTACCTTCATCACCATGGTGACTTCCTACATCATCAGCCATCTCACCAGATCTGAGATTTTGCGTAAGATTTTCAATATTATGATCTAAGGAATTGTCAAATGTTTGTCGATTCAGGCGCCCAGTGTTGTCCCTATTCCAACCTAGCATACAAAATTTTAGAGTTTATTTATTTATTTATTTATTTTTTTGATGATCACCCTTGATATTTTCTTAAAGTTCTTATCAATTTTCAATTAGCAACAAGGGTTAAAGAGATATGATAATAATAAAATTCTGATTCTAAAAAAAATTAAACATAGAAAATTCAAAACAGACAGCAGCAAGGTTTCAGATTAATTTAATGGTTGTAACAATCTCCGAATATCAATCAGACCGTTCAGATGAAAGCTACTTGTGTCCTACACCAGCCGACAAAATTTGATGCAGACTGTGCAGGCAATAAAAACAGCAGAAATTTTTTTTTTTCAGTTTTAGTTTTACTATAATGTTCAATCTAACTGATAGGGTACTAATTAAATCTAAAACTATACTAATAACTAAGCCGTTCCCCAGCAACGGCGCCAAAAACTTGACGCATTCGCAAAAATGCTTTCGCGAAACTAATCTTCCAAGTATAGGAGAATCGTACAAGTAGTAAAATCTCGAAAGTCCGAGGTCGAATCCTCAGGGAACGATCTATAGATTATTAGCATGATTTTTAGATATAATTTTTAGTTGAATAAATATGTGGATTAAGATGATGTTTTGAAGTTTAGAGAAACTAATTAATAGATTAAGTTTGATAATAAAGAGATGGTTAGGGATCCGGAATCCTCCTTGACAATAATACATTCAAGATATAAACTCTACGGTTTCTGATTTAAAAGTTCAAATGTAGGATAGATCTAATCATGGAATATATTGTTTGAGCACACGAACTCAATTTATAAGCATTCGTCGTGCCGGTTATGTCTACGACAAATCAAATAATAAAGTAATCCATGCATCAATAGATATAAACCATTAAAGAACTATCTACAACATAGGCAAGCAAGAAACCAAAACATATCAAAAGATCTAAATTGAATAGAACAATAGTTTAGAGTTTACTCCAAGAAAGTAACAAGTCAAGGGTTCTCCCATCACCCTAGACCAAAGGGATTAGCCGGCCATCAATATGAAAAATCTCCCTTGTTCCTGTTCCCCTTTTTTTTTCTTTTTATTTTCGGAAACAGGGCCTCCCCTGTTTCTCTCCTCCTCTATTTTTTTCTTTGAATGAGGGATGATCCCCTTTCAGTCCAGCGAGAAGCCTTCTATATCCCCCATGAATCCCTCATGCCAGCTGCAAGATACCCCCATACGCGAAATCGTGGGAGCTCGGACGTGGACGTCTAGGATGCGGATGGATGGGAAGATGCTCGCGAACGGCTGGGAGGCGCGTTGATTGCGGACGCGCTCGGAAGATCGCGATCGCTTGCATCGTGGGAGGTTTGCGTGCTGAAAGCTGGGAACATGTGAGAATGGGGCACGGACGCTGGTGATGCTCGTGAATGGAAGGAGACGTGGGGTTGCAACGCGAAGGGATGCGGAGAAGGCTGGAAACACGGACGAGATTGGGGCTTGGATGCGGAACCTGCGACAGAAGCGAACATTGATTGCGTGGGAGCCGAACCGGAACATCAAGACGTGGACTCGACTGGGAAGTTCTAGGACGCGGACGATTGGATGCGAATGGATGGGGATTGTATGCTCTGGCTTGCGGGAGAAGCGGAAGGAAGCTGAGATCTGGGACTCGGAAGCGAACGGGCTAAGCGGATGAAGCGTGCGTTCGTGAGGAGCATCCTTAGCCAGCCGCGAGATACCCGGACGCGGATAACTTGGATGCGGAATGACTGGGAGAGGCTAGATCACACGCGAGATGCTCGTGGGATGATGGGAGCTGATCACATGCGGACGGGGTCTGAGAAGCTGATGTGGCTGGAACTCGGGAGATTGCTATGAACTGGGACTCGGATGCAAGATGGCTTCACAAGCGGAGAAGACGGACTGCTGGCGCTTGGGCTAAGATGCAGAAGAAGCTGGGCCGCACGAGATGCTGGGAAGGGAAAATGCTTCGCGGGAGGGAGCTAACAGCGGAAGAATGTGGAGATGGAGTCAGCTCGCGGACGGTTGAGCTTTGGCTCGTGGAAGAAGCGAACTCACGGGATGACGGCTGGGATGAATAAATCATGAACTCCAAAAGCCTCTCGCATGACACGTGGAATAGATGCTGGCTTGCAAATGCTTGAGCTTGCAGAAAAATAAAGCTGCGACGAAGTGGACCGCTGAACTTGACCTCCTTTTAGTATGCAACTGGGGTCGACCCATGCGGTTGGTTGGTCACCTACAGTGATGCATCTTTTTGAACCCAATGTGCATTTTAGCTTTGATTTCCGATCACCTGCACCCCACAAAAATATAATATTAATACAGCACTTCTATCATTATTTGTTAGCAATAATACTAATTTAAGTGATGTGAAGATCGCAATTTTGTGCTCTCATCAATATCGTCCACGTACAGTACGAGAAATACGACAGCACTCCCACTAACCTTTTTGTAAACACATGGTTCCTCTTCATTTTTGATGAAATCAAACGTTTTGATTACGTCATCGAAACGAGTGTTCCAACTCCGAGATGTTTGCTTTAGTCCATAGATGGACCTTTGCAGCTTGCAGACCTTGTGATCTCCATCACTGGAAGTGAAACCCAAAGGCTGTTCCATATAGATATCTTCATCAAGATATCCATTCAGGAAAGCAGTTTTCACATCCATCTGCCAGATTTCATAATCATGAAATGCTGCAATGGCAAGCAATGTTCGGATGGATTTTAGCATGGCTACGGGTGAAAAGGTCTCCTGATAGTCAATGCCTTCGTGTTGACTATATCCTTTCGCCACTAGCCTTGCTTTATAGGTCTCTACCTTTCCATCCGAACCTATTTTTCTTTTGTAGATCCATTTGCATCCAATAGGTACAATACCTTCTGGTGGATCTACTAAGGTCTAAACTTGGTTGGAATGCATGGAGTCTAACTCTGACTTCATAGCTTCCAACCATTTCTCGAAATCGATATCAGATATCGCCTCGTTGTAGGTTTTGGGATTCTGTATGTGATCCCTATCTCCCATTAGGAACATTTCCTCGGTATCCTCTTCTAGTATACCTAAGTATCTATCGGGAGGATGGGAGACCCTACTAGATCTGCGAGGTGGTTGAGGGACATCATGTACTGGCTCTGTATGAATGGGTTCGATAGGATCCATGACTCGTTGCTTTTCAGAGACTTTCTCTTCAAGCTCAATTTTCCTCCTACTACCTCTATCAAGGATAAACTGGTTTTCCAAGAAGATGGCATGACGGCTCACAAACACATTGTGATCCTCTGAGACATAAAAATTGTATCCTAATGACTCTTTAGGATATCCTATAAAACGAGCACTTATGGTCCTAGCCTCTAGCTTGTCCGCCTGTAGTCTTTTGACGTGGGCCGGACATCCCCAAATCTTGAGATGACCAAGACTTGGTTTCTTACCATGCCATATCTTATACGGTGTGGTAGGAACGGATTTAGAGGGAACTCTATTCAGTAGATATACTGCGGTAAGTAAGGCATCTCCCCAAAGAAATATAGGTAAATCAGTGAAGCTCATCATGGACCGGACCATATCCAATAGGGTCCGATTTCTTCTCTCTGACACCCCGTTGAGTTGAGGTGTACCCGAAGGAGTCCATTGTGAGACTATGCCATTGTCCTTGAGATAGTTCCGAAATTTCTCCACTAAGGTATTCTCCTCCTCGATCTGATCGAAGAGCCTTAAGGGATTTTTCAGTTTGTTTTTCTACTTCATTTCTGAACTCCTTGAACTTTTCAAAAGATTCAGACTTGTGTCTCATAAGATACACATACCCATACCGTAAATAATCATCGGTAAAGGTAATGAAGTACGAATAACGTCCCCTGGCTAGCACATCGAATGGGCCACATACATCTGTATGTACTAGGGTAAGTATTTCAGTGGTCCTCTCCCCATGTCCTTCAAAGGGCAATCTAGCCATTTTTTCTTGAAGACAGAACTCGCAAACTGAATATGACTCGGAAGTCAATAAGCCGAGAAGCCCATCTTTATCCATTTTATTCATTCTGTCCTCTCCAATATGGCCAAGCCTGAGGTGCCACAAATATTTTTGGTTTATCTCATCCCTGGATCTCTTGGATCCTTTGGCACTCACTTCTTGCTCAGACACATTTACAGATACATCCATATGCAAATGATAGAGACTGTCAATTATAAAACCACGTGCGACTATTTTATTTCTGAAATAAATAGAACAGCAGTCTTTGTCAAATGTAAAAATATGACCTTCCTGTGCTAGACATGAAACAGAAATCAAATTTCTGCTAGCAGCAGGTACATAATAGCAGTCTCTAAGTAATAAACTAAAACCAGACGGTAGTCGCCGATGGTAGGTGCCCACAGCCACAGCAGCAACTTTTGCCCCGTTGCCAATCCGAAGGGTTACGGCACCTTCCGCCAGCCTTCTACTTTCCTTTAGACCTTGCATGGTAGTGCACAAATGAGCACTAGAACCAGAATTTATAACCCAACTAGAAGTAGAAGAAACCGTTAGATTAGTTTCAATTATGAGCAAGTCTATACCTTCTGAAGGTGTGTCACCTTTCTTGTTCTTCAGGCTCTCGAGGTATGAAGGACAGTTTCTCTTCCAGTGGCCGTCGACATTGCAGTGAAACATTTTCCTTTATCATTAGCCTTTTTCTTTTGAACTTCCTTCTTTGGCTTCTTGTCTTTATTCTGCTTCTTAGCAGGCTTCTTTTTCTTCCAAGTAGACTTTCTCTTGAAACCAGAAGTCAACTCAGCAGCAAGGACGTTGCCCCTTGAACCTTTCAAGGCTCCCTCAGCAGTTACCAACATATTTATTAGTTCAGTCTTAGTGCAATCAATCTTATTCATGTGGTAGTTTACTATAAACTGTCCAAATGAATCAGAAAGGGATTGAAGGATCAGATCTACTTGCAATTCCTTGTGCATGTTCATACTGAGCTTCTCAAGCTCCTCTAGGTCCTTGATCATAGTCAGACCGTGATCATGGACAGACTGCCCCTCGCGCATCTTTGCTTTGAAGAGCCTCTTGGACACTTCAAAATGAGCTGTGCGACTCTGCTCACCATACAACTCTTGCAGGTGTGCCAGTATGTCCCTAGCAATCTTCATATTTTCATGCTGGCATTGTAGTTCATTGGACATGGATGCCATGACATAGCACTTGACTCTGATATCATCATCCATCCACTTTTGATGCATCTCACGCTGAACATCAGTAGTACGTGTTGGTAGTGTGGGGATATCTGAATCGAGTATGTAGCCTATTTTCTCACAATTCAAAACAATTTTGAGGTTTCTTAGCCAGTCCTTGTAATTGGTTCCAGTCAATCGGTTGGTCTCAAGAATACGGGTCAAAGGGTTTGGGGCTGACATTATGATCTACAGAGAGTAAAGATTCTAGTTAGACTTTTGTACTTGATCCTTAATCTATTCTAAGGACTTTTAGAACAAATGTACCTCCCACTATTTTCTCGAATTCCTCACACTTCCCTGGTAGGAAAACGGAAATCCTACACGACTAGAGTTTCTAGTAGGTACTGCGGTCTCATCAATCTACATGGCACCTCACCTAACAGTTATTGGTGACATATAGATGGATGAGTGTACAACTCTTGTACAATGCTTCTCAAACATGTTGCAGTGCAACTTGGTCTCTAAGCCATGATGACCTCACCTAACAGTTATTGGTCCCATTTCTTAGTTAAGTTAGACCCACCGTATAACCGTAGAAATAAAGTCGTCATTGGGTCCTCACCTAACAGTTATTGGTGCCCAACTCCACCTTTACCCTACAACATCTCATGTCTATAGAGAGGTCCAGCCCCCCGATGCAACTTGACCACTGTATCCAGCCGAGACAAATCAACATCAGAAAGACCTTAGCAGCTCTACTACCGTGGAAGACCTATTGACTTAATATTGGTTAATCAGGTTAGTGTTTGCAACTTGAGCTATTCATAAGAGGTAATCGAACAATTGGCCAGGTAAGTAAGTGGGAGGCTCCCCTTACTCAGAGAGTAAGGTCCTAATTAAGTAACCACCTTTCATGCTTTCCTAGACACCAATTAGATCAATTAATCTAATATGACTTGCTCATGTTGGTTCACTCTCGACTGGATTGAGGAGGTTTTAATTTAGGTCTCAATTGGGTTTGCTACATCACATGTAAACCTATCTACCCCGCTTTCATTCACATCACATGCAAACGGCACATCACAGGCAGTTATAATCGCAGCATCAAATAAAGCTAAACTTTTAAATAGGTGATGATCATGGATTCTAATTAGGTCGTATTACAAGCACATGCACGTCAATCGATCAATTGGTCTTCAACTCTTGAATTGGTTCTGTTGCCCAGATAGACAACCCAAGAGGAGGGGTGAATTGGATTTTAAAATAATTATTGCAATTAAAAGCCTTGTGAGTAACTAATTAAAACTTTTTGCGAGTGGATTAATTAGTTGCTATATGCAGTGGATGAAGGGAAAGTAAGAGACAATGAAGCAATCACAAACACAACCAATTTTATAGTGGTTCGGAGCTAACCCTTGCTCCTACGTCCACTTCCCAAGCCTCACTTGAGACTTCACTATAACCCCTCGGATTACAGCCGGTTGTTTTACAAGTTCACAACCCAACTTGTTGTTTTACGAGATTACAACGAACTCGGTCGGTTTTTCCAGGCTCACCGACTAGAACCATCCGATTGTTTTTCCAGGATCACAATCAAACCCTTACACCGTTGGTTTTAACCTAGGCTCACCAACAAACCTTAACACCCTTGATTCAATCCCCTGATTGAATCAAGTAAGAAAGTGATTTGGGAAAGATTATAAACTAAGCTTCTTAACAAGCAGATATTCAGCAATAATAAAAAGAGAGAAGTTAGGAGCCCTCAAACAGATTTATGAAGATGTAGAGGAGGGCTTCTCGAACTCGGGGTCTCCTCTTAAATGTCTCGAAGATTTAATGACTGACGGAGACTTCTTGAATGCTGGAAAGAGTTGGTTGGATGGAGTTTAATGCCCCTCTTCCTTCTTTCACTTGTATTTCCTTTGAAATCCTTTGGTAGGTGGAGATTACTTGTTTTCTTTGAATGGAATAACTCTTCTCTCTCTTGCTACAGTTCTCTGTGGCTATTTAAGCTGTTTCTTCACGAAACTAGCCGTTAGACACTGAAATCTAGCCGTTCTGCACATTCTGCAACTCCTGACAATGTTTCCGTTGGGATCGGAGTCGACTCGCACGATCTGGAGTCGACTCGCCTGTTGCAGGAGTCGACTCATGCTTTTCTGGAGACGGCTCGGCAACTGTTCTGGATTTGAATTAAAGTGCTGTCTTGACTTGGAGTCGACTCGACTGAACCTGGAGTCGACTCTCCAATGTCTGGAGCTGACCTGGCACTTTTGGAGACGACTCGTTCCAAGGAATCCAGAGATGTTTCTTTCAAGTTTGCTCACTCGAGTCGACTCGGATATTCTGGGAGTCGACTCGGCACTCAGAGCCCGAGATCCCGATCTTCTGTCTGTTGACTTGTGCTATCTCGGAGTCGACTCGAACTGTCTCGGAGTCGACTCGGCTCTCAGAGACGAAAATACAGTCTTCTGTCTTTGGGGTTGCGCTGCCTTGGAGTCGACTCGAACTTTGCGGGAGTCGACTCAGCTCTCAGTGTCCGAAATTGGCTCTCTGACTTTTAGCCTTGCATTTCTCTGGGAGTCGACTCTTGCTTCCTTAGGAGTCGACCTGCTAACCATCGGAGTCAACTCGAGTTCTTCGGGAGTCGACTCGGCTCTCAGAGTCCAAAATAGCTTCTCTGTCTTTCTGTTTGTTACTCCCTGGAGTCGACTCGTACTACGCTGGAGTCGACTCGGCAAGCATCGGAGTCGACTCGAATTCTTCAGGAGTCGACTCGTTGACAGGTTCTTAGATGATTCTTTCTGTCCGGCTGTCTGTTCTCAGTCGGAGTCGACTCTTAATGTGCAGGAGTCGACTCGAGCTTGTGCCAGTGCTTCTGATACGCTTGGAGTCGACTCGTAATCTTCTGGAGTCGACTCGAGACTCAGACTTTGGTTCAAATTGAATTTCTTACTTATCCAAAGTGTATTGAACCAAATCTAGAGACACTTAACCATAAATTTACAAGTATTTGACTGAAACACTAGATTGAATTCATTAGTATAACATAAGATATACTCAAATGTTTTGAGCTCATCAAAATCAAATAGGGTTATAATCAATCACTCCACAATCTCCCCCTTTTTGATGATGACAAAACATTGAGTATTTGTAAAGTGAATTGCTCAACCAAAAAGGAGATTTATAGTAAAGTTTTAAAATGAATTCAAGTGTCTAGTCATTTAATTTATCCAAAACTGAAAGGTGTGAAACAGTAAATTCTGAAGTTAAAGCTCCCCCTTTCATTTGGAATTATATAAGCCTTCATGTCATGCAATCAATTGTTTGGCTTATATATATTTAATGAGTTTGCTTTCTTAAGATTTCAGATTCTCCCCCTCAACACATGCATTCAACTTTGTTTAGATTCTCTGAATTTTCTTTTAGTGTATTGAAGCTTTTGAATTTAAATTTTTGGTTTTAGAGGGAAAATCTGCCAATTTGTTCTTGAGTATGATTTAACTAATCTCCGAATATCTCTTGAATAGATTCTGGAGATTACTTCGTTAGGAGCCCCAACAGAGAGATAATGAGCCTCGAGGTATCGAATCCACTTAGAACAAATTATTTTGTGTTTTAAAAGTTTTCTTTTTATTGATTTCCTTTACATGTCTATTCAATATATTTTCTCCCCCTTTTTGTCATCATAGCAAAAAGGCAGAAAGCACATCATAAAAGCAGTTAGAGTTCAAATTTGCACAATTTAGAAGAGAAATGTCTACTCATTGTATTTATCCAAAATTGATTACAAGTGTGATTACATATCAAGTGAGTCCGCAAGGAACTATACAACATAAAGTAAAGAAAATATACAACTCTAGCCCTTGCTCAGTCTAGTGTGTTTGATGACCATGCTCAGCCCCTCATTGATGTTTTCCAGCTATTCAAGAATCTCCGAGTTGGCTCTAGACTGAATACTCGATATGTTGTTCACACTTTCTTGGAGGGTGTCGAGTTTGAAGATCAATGCATTGGCTAGTCTCTCAGCACCCTGACTCTGGTTGCCTAGTTCCTTTTTGATGCTATCTCGCATCTCCCTTGTGTCGTCCTTGACGTCACTTATGTTCCAAAATTGTCCTTGAACTAGGCTTCGGATGTTGAATATCTCCTCCCTCAGATTTGCAACCATCTCCATCACGGCTGCTAAGGATGGAACCAGCTTAGTGGAGGGATGTAATAACCCCAAAAAAAAAAAAAATTTATTTAAAAAAAGGGATAGAATAGTCCTTTAAAATTGATATAAGGGGTAAAATTGGAAGGAATCAAAAGTTAATGGCATAATAGTAGATGCGTTGAAGTGTTAGGGGCAAAATGGGAAGGAATCAAAAGATAGTGGCATGATTGCAGATATATCGAAGTGGCAAGGGCAAAATGAGAATTTAATAATATTAAACAAACGGTGAATAGTGCTTTGATGTGATTTAAAGGGGGGTTTACTGTGGCTTTTGGAATGAAACCGAGAGACAGAGAGGGGTTCTCAGGCGACAGAGAGGAAGAAAAAAGAAGAAGAGGAGAGGAAAGGAAGAAAGGAAGAGGAAGAAGAAGAAGAAAAAGAAAGGGAAAGAAATCTCGGTTGCACTTCCAGCTGAAGGGAAAAACATAGATCTCCTTCCCCTCTACGCAAGGACCTCGATTTTCAAAAAGAAAAAGGTAAATATTCATCCCTATCTAGTCTTTTGATGACATTAGGCTATACAAAGGGTGAATATAGTCTAGAGGGGTCGGATAAGGGTTGTAGAGGCGGTTAAAAGAAGAAGAATCGGATTTTGGCAAATTTTTCCGGCACTACGAAAAAACTGTGTCGAAGTTCCTACTTCGGCGAATTATTTAGGGGTCAAACGACCTCTGATAGCAATGCATGTTACCTCTTTAGAATTCCCTATGAGTGTAGAATGTTAGATAAAAATTTCATCAAATTTAGAGTCCTGAAAGTGGATCAAACCCGGGATGAAGTAACCGGCTGTCGGTCCAGATTACTGTTCATCCGGGTGGAAAATAGGGGATTTCATGCTATAATAGGGTATTAAGCCTAGATCAAGCTAAAAGGGACCTTGTACTCGTGCAAGGTAGTCCCTAATACACATAAATGATGAGTTAATTAATAGAAAAAGAAAAAGAGAAAGAAAAGAAAAGATTTAGGAAACGGGGGAGTTGAATCAATTAAAGTTCCCTATATTATAATTGGCACGTAGATTATAGCCCTTGATACAAAACTAAATGTATTGTAAATGCATGTCACAGTTGGGCAAGAAGCTAGGGAACAAGAGGAAGAAGTCCCCTGCTGCCTACTGTAAAATTCTAGAGGCATATCAAGGCCGTGCCGGATTGGCAGGTGAGTGGGAGTCATGTACTTTGCACCATGAGCATCCTTAATTCATTTTCATGAATGTCGCCAAGTGTGAATTGATTCCACTTGAGCTTATTGATTAATTGTTGTAGTAGATTCCTCTATAATCTTGATTCTCCATGCTTGATTATTCTGTACATGCATTTGAGGAAACATTGAGAGGAATTACGAGGGGTTTATGAGTAATTAAATTGGATCTGAATTGTGAAATGACTTCTTTTGTAAATTGATTTCATTTCCTCTATTTCAAGGACTTATGAGTGGTAGCCTTGATTATACTCTTTATGAGTAATTAAATTGGATCTGAATTGTGAAATGACTTCTTTTGTAAATTGATTTCATTTTCTCTATTTCAAAGACTTGTAAGTGGTAACCTTGATTATACTCTTTATGAGTAATTAAATTGGATCTGAATTGTGAAATGACTTCTTTTGTAAATTGATTTCATTTCCTCTATTTCAAAGACTTGTAAGTGGTAGCCTTGATTATACTCTTTTATGAGTAATTAAATTGGATCTGAATTGTGAAATGACTTCTTTTGTAAATTGATTTCATTTCCTCTATTTCAAAGACTTATGAGTGGTAGCCTTGATTATACTCTTTATGAGTAATTAAATTAGATCTGAATTGTGAAATGACTTCTTTTGTAAATTGATTTCATTTCCTCTATTTCAAAGACTTGTAAGTGGTAACCTTGATTATACTCTTTATGAGTAATTAAAATGGATCTAAATTGTGAAATGACTTCTTTTGTAAATTGATTTTATTTCCTCTATTTCAAAGACTTGTAAGTGGTAGCCTTGATTATATTCTTTTATGAGTAATTAAATTGGATCTGAATTGTGAAATGACTTCTTTTGTAAATTGATTTTATTTCCTCTATTTCAAAGATTTGTAGAGCCCATTTCAGTGGTATATTGAGTTGCATTACACACCCTTGACCCCTCACTCCCAAACCTGATGTTAGTTTATGATTGGGTCGGAGTCGAGTGAGTGGTAGTCTTAATTATGCTCCTTTTAGTAGAGTATTGGAAGGGAGCATTATGGCATTCATGCATGGCTTGACAGTATCTGCAGGACACCTATAGTCGATGGGGTTGAACATCGGCCTTTGTGCACATAGTAGCCTTCTGGGTAGGCGGAGCCCAGTCCCTTCCTAGGGGGGACACGGCCCTAGGCGTAGGATTGGCCAGTCCTACGACTTATATTCTGCTTGCTGCCGGGCATAGTAAGACCCCGCGAGGTGCAGTATGGCTTTCCGCGGATGTAGAATTCCCGCGAGGTGCCGTTTAGTATATAGATGTGATGGATTTCTGTTCTGGATACTGGCTTGCATTTATATTATCAGTATGGTGTCTTATCCTGCATATGCATGTGACAGTAGGGAGTTGTTGCTGGTTCGCCTGGGGCGTAAAACCCACCTCCCAATAGCTGTCTTGTTGATGATTCAGCATATTGACACCTGATTTGTATGTTCCAGCATTATGATCTGTTGAGCATATTCATGAGTAGTATATATGTTTACTCGATTATTCCATATATGCTTCAGATGAGTTGATTGTGATTGTGGTGATATTGATGATTTACTTCATATTCTTTATGTTGAGTTCATGTTCATCTTGTTATTGATCTTGAGATTTCACCTCGAGCCATGATTATATCTTGTCTCATGTGCATAGTACTCTCTACTCCACTCACTGAGTATTTATATACTCACTCCCCAGTTTGGTGTTTTTGATTGCAGGGCAGGTATTGTATAGAGAAGAGCAGGGTTAGAGATTGCCTGTTAGCTGTGCCGCTCCATAGTATAGTATAGTATAATGTAGATAGAGGTTTATACCTTTTGGTATATTATAAACCTTCTATTGTATATAGTGCATAGTTACAGTCATAGATCCTGTTGTGGATATGGGTTTGACCATGGATGGATTGGGAAGCAGGTATATATATATATGTGTGCAGATCAGTTGTGTGCCTGTGATAATGTATTGCTATATATTGTCCAGGTTTATTATGTGACAGATTATGTGATTGCTGCTCTGACAGGTAGTGTGTTGTATGTATTGAGATAATCCTGACAGGTCACTATAGAAAAAGTGATCATTTTGTGCATGTATCATGCCAAATTTTTCAAGATCTATTGATGATTGATAGGTAGTAGGGTTCTACGCGGTGGCTGGTGGCCTTATGCCTACCCGTACCCTAGGACCGTCGCGGCGGCCCGCCGGGAACGGGGCGGGGGTCGTGACAAGAAGTGGTATAAGAGCAAAGGTTAAGAAGAGTCCTGTCAGAGCAATAGGGTGAGTCAGGATTAAGTATAGGATTATACTATGGAGCATAGGGTTTTTCTATATGTTATTTTATGAGTCATATACAATTCTGTAAAATATATTTGGGGATGAGACTTAAGAGTTCTTTTTGGCTCTACTTGAGACAAAATTGTATATCATTCAATTTACAATCAAGATTTATATTTTGACAGAAAGTCAATTAATAAATTCGGAGGATATTGATCAGAGTTGTGTAGCGAAAGTATAGTGTATCGAATCAATTTAAATTGGTCAAAAATATTGACTGTGATGGGAGACTAGATTTTTCAATAATGAAGATTTGTGTTAATAAGAGAAGGTGAATATTGTAGATTCTCAGATTTATTATGATATGACTATGTGATCTCTTTGATGGTTTTTGCTATTTTACTATGTTAAGAGATAATTTATGTAAACTCATCATAAATTCTTGACTGCTAGGTAGCCGTAAGCAATATGGAGGATGAAAGAGAAATAAGGGCACCTTCTCCGGACCCTGATAGCCAATCAATTTCACAAACTACTCCACACTCTATAGCAACCCAGGCAGATTTAGCAGGAGTGTACCAGTTAATAGCACAATTGCTTGAGCAACAGCAGCAGATGCAGTTAGCTGCTCAACCTGTACAGCCGATAGAATCCTATTACGAGAGGTTCCGTAGGCTGAATCCACCGATGTTTAATGGTGGGTCCGATCCCATGATAGCTGAGGCCTGGATCCGGGAACTGGAGAAGATGTATGAGTTACTCCAATTTCCCGAGGAGGTAAAAGTCAAATTAGCTATCTCTATGCTAAGGGGGAGTGCTGACTCTTGGTGGACTGCTATGGAGACAGCATATGAGGTCAACGGAACGGCCTGGGGAGATTTTAAGAGAATATTTTATGCTAAGTACTTTTCGGACTCAGTTAGGCAAATGAAGCAGAATGAGTTTTTATCGCTGACTCAGTCCGAGCATATGACTGTTTCGGATTACGTCAATAGGTTCGATGAGCTGGGTCGATTCTGCCCCCAGTTTATGGAGGATGATATGAGTAGAGCCAACCGGTTCGAACAAGGGCTTAGACATGAGATCAGGTCCCGGACATCTTCACAGTTAATTACCAGCTATATGGATATTTTGGATAGAGCCTTGAGAGTAGAGGCTGAATTGAAAAGATCTGATAGAGAAAGGGCTGACCTGATGAGATCCAGATCAGATAGAAGTCAGAGTGGCAGGCCATGGGATTTCAGGGGCACTCCAATTCAAGAGAAGCCCAGGGTCCGCAATTACTCTAGCAGATCCCATAGTGGAATCATCAATATCACCATAGCAGATCCCAGAGCCCGCACTTACTCTAGCAGATCCCATAGTGGGCCCTATATGAGGAGAGCGAGGGCATGTTATAGCTGTGGGCGGACTGGACACCTGGCACGTGATTGCCCATACAAGAGGAGGAATGAGCTCAGACCTCCTGTACCTGGTGACCAGAGGCCAAGAAGTAATGCTCGAGTTTTACACTGACCTACCAAGATGCTAGTGCCAATGACCGGGTGGTAACAGGTATATTACCAGTCAGCTTGATTGATCCCTCTATTTTGTTCGATTTTGGCACTATGCATTTCTTTATTTCAGTTAGTTTATCTAGATAACTACACTGCATACTTGAGGAGCTAGAAGAATCACTGCGTGTTCCTACACCCCTATAGGAAACAGTAATTGTTGACATTAGTGCAAGAATTGCATAATTCAAATAGGGATAGGAGAGTTAGTGATAAATATTATATAACTTGACATGCAAGATTTTGACATCATTTTGGGAATAGCTTGGAGGTCTCAGTACCACACTCATATTGACTGCTACAGTAAAAGAGTGATATTCTAGATACCTGAAGAACCAGGATTCTTCTTTCAAAGCGATGCACCCGTGTAATGTAATTCATCATAACATTAATTTCTGCCCTGAAAGCTAGGAAGGCATTAGAAAAGGAGTATAAGACTTATTTAGTCTGTGTAATGGATACCTGAAAGGAGACCAAATTAGAGGATATTCCAGTAATGAATGAACACCCTGATGTTTTTTTTCAGAAGATCTTCCTGGTTTGCCACTAGAGAGAGAGATTGAATTTGCAATTGATTTGATTCCCAATACCATACCAATCTTCAAAAACTCCCTATAGAATGGCTCCAACTGAAATAAAAGAATTAAAGGAAGTTGCAAGAATCGCTTGATAAAGGCTTCATTCGACTTAGTATGTCATCTTAGGGAACTCTAGTATTGTTTGTAAAGAAGGAAGATGGAAGTTTGAGGTTATGTATTGGTTATCAAGGATTGGACAAGGTAACAATACAGAACAAATATCTTCGGCCATGTATTAATGAATCTTGTAAGGTGTATACTGATCATAAGAGTTTAAAATACCTTCTTACCTAGAAGCTACTCAATATGAGACAGGAAAGATGATTGGAATTGATAAAAATCATGCCTTGTCTATACACTACTCTCCGGAAAAAAAGAGCTAATGTTGAGGTAGATACACCGAGTTGAAAAACTTCTGGTAGTATTGCTGCTCTACTCGCATCCGAGAAAAGCTAAAGTTGTGGTAGATGCACTGATCAGAAAAGGTGTTAGTGATACAAGAAAGGTTGAGGATAATGTTTAGTAGGCAGAAGAGCTACGCAGATGTCAGAAGGAGAGATGTGCAGTTTGGCACGGGAAATCATGTGTTCCTAAAGATCTCTCCTATGAAAGGAATAATGAGGTTTGGAAAGAGAGGCAAGCTTAGTCCTAGATACATTGGCCCCTTTGAGATATTAGACAAGGTTGGCACTGTATCTTACAGATTAGCACTGCCTCCAAACCTCAGTCATGTGCATTCAGTATTTCATGTATCTATGCTTCGGAAATATGTGCCAAATCCATCCCATGTGCTGTCAGTGCAGAAAGTTACAGTAGAGGGAGACCTTTCTTATGAAGAGCTTCCTGTAGCTATCATTGATACTCAGATCAAGAAGCTAAGAAATAAGAAAATATGTATGATAAAGGTCCAATGGCACCGGCACAATGTTGAAGAATGCACTTGAGAGTCGGAGCAAAGTATGAAGAGCAAATACCCTCACCTCTTTGAGTAATCAGATAATTTACCCTTTTAAATTCAAGGACGAATTTTATATAAGGGGGGAGGATGTAATAACCCCAAAAAAAAATTTTTTTTATTAAAAAAAAGGGATAGAATAGTCCTTTAAAATTGATATAAGGGGTAAAATTGGAAGGAATCAAAAGTTAATGGCATAATAGTAGATGCGTTGAAGTGTTAGGGGCAAAATGGGAAGGAATCAAAAGATAATGGCATGATTGCAGATATATCGAAGTGGCAAGGGCAAAATGGGAATTTAATAATATTAAACAAAGGGTGAATAGTGCTTTGATGTGATTTAAAGGGGGGTTTACTGTGGCTTTTGGAATGAAACCGAGAGACAGAGAGGGGTTCTCAGGCGACAGAGAGGAAGAAAAAAGAAGAAGAGGAGAGGAAAGGAAGAAAGGAAGAGGAAGAAGAAGAAGAAAAAGAAAGGGAAAGGAATCTCGGTTGCACTTCCAGCTGAAGGGAAAAACATAGATCTCCTTCCCCTCTACGCAAGGACCTCGATTTTCAAAAAGAAAAAGGTAAATATCCATCCCTATCTAGTCTTTTGATGACATTAGGCTATACAAAGGGTGAATATAGTCTAGAGGGGTCGGATAAGGGTTGTAGAGGCGGTTAAAAGAAGAAGAATCGGATTTTGACAAATTTTTCCGGCACTACGGAAAAACTGTGTCGAAGTTCTAACTTCGGCGAATTATTTAGGGGTCAAACGACCTCTGATAGCAATGCATGTTACCTCTTTAGAATCCCCTATGAGTGTAGAATGTTAGATAAAAATTTCATCAAATTTGGAGTCCTGAAAGTGGATCAAACCCGGGATGAAGTAACCGGCTATCGGTCCGGATTACTGTTCATCCGGGTGGAAAATAGGGGATTTCATGCTATAATAGGGTATTAAGCCTAGATCAAGCTAAAAGGGACCTTGTACTCGTGCAAGGGAGTCCCTAATACACATAAATGATGAGTTAATTAATAGAAAAAGAAAAAGAGAAAGAAAAGAAAAGATTTAGGGAACGGGGGAGTTGAATCAATTAAAGTTCCCTATATTATAATTGGCACGTAGATTATAGCCCTTGATACAAAACTAAATGTATTGTAAATGCATGTCACAGTTGGGCAAGAAGCTAGGGAACAAGAGGAAGAAGTCCCCTGCTGCCTACTGTAAAATTCTAGAGGCGTATCAAGACCGTGCCGGATTGGCAGGTGAGTGGGAGTCATGTACTTTGCACCATGAGCATCCTTAATTCATTTTCATGAATGTCGCCAAGTGTGAATTGATTCCACTTGAGCTTATTGATTAATTGTTGTAGTAGATTCCTCTATAATCTTGATTCTCCATGCTTGATTATTCTGTACATGCATTTGAGGAAACATTGAGAGGAATTACGAGAGGTTTATGAGTAATTAAATTGGATCTGAATTGTGAAATGACTTCTTTTGTAAATTGATTTCATTTCCTCTATTTCAAAGACTTATGAGTGGTAGCCTTGATTATACTCTTTATGAGTAATTAAATTGGATCTGAATTGTGAAATGACTTCTTTTGTAAATTGATTTCATTTTCTCTATTTCAAAGACTTGTAAGTGGTAACCTTGATTATACTCTTTATGAGTAATTAAATTGGATCTGAATTGTGAAATGACTTCTTTTGTAAATTGATTTCATTTCCTCTATTTCAAAGACTTGTAAGTGGTAGCCTTGATTATACTCTTTTATGAGTAATTAAATTGGATCTGAATTGTGAAATGACTTCTTTTATAAATTGATTTCATTTCCTCTATTTCAAAGACTTATGAGTGGTAGCCTTGATTATACTCTTTATGAGTAATTAAATTAGATCTGAATTGTGAAATGACTTCTTTTGTAAATTGATTTCATTTCCTCTATTTCAAAGACTTGTAAGTGGTAACCTTGATTATACTCTTTATGAGTAATTAAATTGGATCTGAATTGTGAAATGACTTCTTTTGTAAATTGATTTCATTTCTTCTATTTCAAAGACTTGTAAGTGGTAGCCTTGATTATATTCTTTTATGAGTAATTAAATTGGATCTGAATTGTGAAATGACTTCTTTTGTAAATTGATTTTATTTCCTCTATTTCAAAGATTTGTAGAGCCCATTTCAGTGGTATATTGAGTTGCATTGCACACCCTTGACCCCTCACTCTCAAACCTGATGTTAGTTTATGATTGGGTCGGAGTCGAGTGAGTGGTAGTCTTAATTATGCTCCTTTTAGTAGAGTATTGGAAGGGAGCATTATGGCATTCATGCATGGCTTGACAGTATCTGCAGGACACCTATAGTCGATGGGGTTGAACATCGGCCTTTGTGCACATAGTAGCCTTCTGGGTGGGCGGAGCCCAGTCCCTTCCTAGGGGGGACACGGCCCTAGGCGTAGGATTGGCCAGTCCTACGACTTATATTCTGCTTGCCGCCGGGCATAGTAAGACCCCGCGAGGTGCAGTATGGCTTTCCGCGGATGTAGAATTCCCGCGAGGTGCCGTTTAGTATATAGATGTGAGATGGATTTCTGTTCTGGATACTGGCTTGCATTTATATTATCAGTATGGTGTCTTATCCTGCTTATGCATGTGACAGTAGGAAGTTGTTGCTGGTTCGCCTGGGGCGTAAAACCCACCTCCCAATAGCTGTCTTGTTGATGATTCAGCATATTGACACCTGATTTGTATGTTCCAGCATTATGATCTGTTGAGCATATTCATGAGTAGTATATATGTTTACTCGATTATTCCATATATGCTTCAGATGAGTTGATTGTGATTGTGGTGATATTGATGATTTACTCCATATTCTTTATGTTGAGTTCATGTTCATCTTGTTATTGATCTTGAGATTTCACCTCGAGCCATGATTATATCTTGTCTCATGTGCATAGTACTCTCTACTCCACTCACTGAGTATTTATATACTCACTCCCCAGTTTGGTATTTTTGATTGCAGGGCAGGTATTGTATAGAGAAGAGCAGGGTTAGAGATTGCCTGTTAGCTGTGCCGCTCCATAGTATAGTATAGTATAATGTAGATAGTGGTTTATACCTTTTGGTGTATTATAAACCTTCTATTGTATATAGTGCATAGTTACAGTCATAGATCCTGTTGTGGATATGGGTTTGACCATGGATGGATTGGGAAGCAGGTATATATATATATGTGTGCAGATCAGTTGTGTGCCTGTGATAATGTATTGCTATATATTGTCCAGGTTTATTATGTGACAGATTATGTGATTGCTGCTCTGACAGGTAGTGTGTTGTATGTATTGAGATAATCCTGACAGGTCACTATAGGAAAAGTGATTATTTTGTGCATGTATCATGCCAAATTTTTCAAGATCTATTGATGATTGGTAGGTAGTAGGTTTCTACGCGGTGGCTGGTGGCCTTATGCCTACCCGTACCCTAGGACCGTCGCGGCGGCCCGCCGGGAACGGGGAGGGGGTCGTGACAAGGGAGCAGTCTGAGGGCCTCGGATCTCCCTCAGTAGATCATCTCGGAGATCCCTCACGATCTCCTGCCGCAACTCCCGGAGCTGCTCAGGAGATATCCGGTCCTCCAGTGGCTGAGAAGGTGGTGCAGTGGAGGGTCCGGCTGAGGTAGATGGTGCTGAAGTGGAGGGATAGGTGGAAAAATCTGAGTCATGATCAGGGCTGGGGGAGTGTCGAGTAGTAGGGTCAGAAGGTGTGGAAGTGGATGGTTTCCGGACCCAGACTCCCTCAACCTTATGGAATCCCATCCTGTGCAGAGTCCCCTCACCCATGCGATCTGTGTATCGCAGTGAGCGAGAGGGTTCCCCCTCAGGAATGGGGACCTCTAACTCCCTAAAGATCAAGGTATACATCATCCCATAGGGAAGACTGAGCCTAGGTTTGTCTAGAGGCTCACATAGGTATTTGTAGATGAGTTTTGGGAAGTTGATTGGAGTATCTTGAAGAATGTAGAACATCAGGGCTAGGTCCCTCTCAGATACAAAATCAAAATAGCCTGTCTTGGGGAAGAGGGTCCTAGATATGATACTTAAGAGGAGCCGCATTTCAGCTGATAGCTGATTTGCAGACACCTCTTCTAGGAAGGACTGAGGTGGACTCCCTAGTATGGCCGTAAGGGCCTCAGTCCTATCTGTGGGGTGAGAGGGTAACACTCCTACTTGGGGAAGATGGAGGACTTGAGCAATGAAATCCTCCAAAATAAATAAAGGGACACCCGCTACAGTTCTCTGAATCCCACCATTACCCCTAGCTACTGTACCGTAAAATTTTCTAACTAACCCCGGGTAAGTAGGGAGATCTAGGGAACAAAAACTTTCTAACCCTTGAGCCCTTAACCTATGCCCTAGGGTAAAGCCTTCCCGAGAGAGGAAGTCAAAGTTGACGTATCTCCCGGTGGAGACCGCCTTCCCGGCGCACGGGTGCGAGGGAACCGGCCTCGGCGGGGAAGGAACCGGAGGTTGTGGCCTCACGGGTTCATTCCGAGCCTTTGACCGTCGCTCGGTGCCGCTCGCGGAATGGGGCCTTTTCCGGTTCGGGACAACAGATTTTCGAGGCATCCTAGACCTAAGGAGGGGGAAAGGACACGAGGAACGGAGGGAAACTCGACGGAAATGCCCTAACAAAGGTCGGAGACGAGGTCGGAGACGACTCTAGGGTTTTTGAATAGTGACGGCGGTGAATAGAAGTGTCGATTGAGCGTTTCGATTAGGGTTAAAACATCAAATTTCCGACCTCGAGTCGACTCCAGTAAGTTGCGAGTCGACTCGGTCTCGAGTCGACTCCAAAATATGCGCGAGTCGACTCCCCCTATGATGCCATCGACCTCGAGTCGACTCCTAAATATGTGCGAGTCGACTCCCCCATGAGCCGACTCTAAAATGTATCCGAGTCGACTCGAACTCTGGCACGCACCAAAAAATCATGTTATTTTCGTGCCAAAGAAGGGATAATCAAAAAGTTTATAAGCTGATTTGATGATCATAGATGAGAAACTCTATATTTAACACAAGCTAATCATCAAAATCAATGAATTAGAAGAGAATATCACTAGGATGGATCAATCACTCCTAATCCTCTCCTAAGTACACATAATCGCTCTTCACTCAAGGATTTTGTGAAGATGTCAGCTAGTTGATCATCAGTGCAAATAAATTAAAGTGTCACATCACCATTCAGTACATGATCTCTTATGAAGTGATGTCTTATCTCAATGTGTTTGGTTCTTGAGTGTTGAATTGGATTCTTAGTTAGGTTAATAGTACTTGTATTGTCACAGTTAATGGGAATTTTATCTTGTTTAATTCCATAATCTTCAAGTTGTTGTTTGATCCACATGATTTGAGCACAACAACTCCCGGCAGCAACATATTCGGCTTCAGCTGTAGATAATGCAACCGAGTTTTGTTTCTTGCTAAACCATGAGACTAAATTTTTTTCTAAGAATTGACATGACCCGCTGGTGCTTCTTCTATCAAGTTTACAACCAGCAAAATCTGAATCTGTATACCCTATTAAGTTTAGGCTAGATTCTTTAGAATACCATAAACCTATATTTTTTGTTCCTATTAGGTATTTAAAGATTCTCTTAACTGCAATTAAATGTGATTCTTTAGGATTAGATTGATATCTAGCACACATGCATACACTAAACATGATATCAGGTCTACTTGCAGTGAGATATAATAAGAATCCTATCATACCTCTATACATCTTTTGATCTACTGATTTACCTGATTCATCTTGGTCTAGTTTGCATGATGAACTCATGGGTGTGCTGATTGACTTGTTTCCTTCCATATCAAACTTCTTAAGCATCTCCTTGATGTATTTAGCTTGATTGATGAAGATCTCTTCTTCAGATTGTTTGATTTGGAGCCCGAGGAAATAGTTCAGCTCTCCCATCATGCTCATTTCAAATTCACTCTGCATCAAGTCAGCAAATTCTTCGCAGAGGCGATTGTTAGTAGCACCGAAAATAATATCATCAACATAAATCTGCACTACTAACATTTCTTTGTTTTTCTTCTTTAAAAACAGTGTCGTATCTACATTTCCTCTAGAGAACTCATGATCTAGTAGAAATTTGCTAAGTCTTTCATACCATGCTCTAGGTGCTTGTTTCAAACCATAAAGTGCTTTGTTTAATTTATACACATGATTGGGGTATTGATGATTTTCAAAACCAGGAGGTTGTTCTACATACACCTCCTCATTAATATACCCATTCAAAAAGGCACTTTTTACATTCATTTGAAATAATTTGAAATCTTTAGAGCATGCAAATGCTAGTAACAATCTAATTGCCTCAAGTCTAACTATAGGAGCAAAGGTTTCATCAAAGTCTATACCTTCTTCTTGATTATAGCCCTTTGCTACTAGTCTAGCCTTGTTCCTAATTACAATTCCATTTTCATCAAGTTTATTTTTATATATCCATTTGGTACCTATTATTGAATATTCAGAGGGTCGTTCAACTAGGTTCCATACCTTATTTCTAGTAAATTGGTTTAGTTCATCTTGCATTGCATTTATCCAATTTACATCCTTTTCAGCTTCTTATATGTGTTTAGGTTCAAAATGTGAGACAAATGCTAGATGATTATTCAAGTTCCTAAGAGATGCTCTAGTCCTAACAGGTTGAGATGGATCATCTAAAATTAATTCCTTAGGATGCCCATGAGCATACCTCCAAGCCTTAGTCAGCCCATGATCCACAATTGCCTCTTGGCTTGATGACGCATTTTCAATTAGTTTTTGTTCATCTTCTTGTAATGTCATCTTATCAATCTTTTCTTCAAGAATTTCAGCATCATCATCAAGATCAACTCTCTTGCTAGAAGAGATATCACTAGTATCATCAAAAACAATATGTATAGACTCTTCAATAACAAGGGTTCTTTTATTAAAAACTCTATAGGCTTTACTTGTTGTAGAATACCCAAAAATATACCCTCATCAGATTTAGAATCAAATTTACCTAAGTTATCCTTCCCATTATTATGAATGAAACACCTACATCCAAAAACATGAAAATAGTTTACTTTAGACTTTCTATTTTTCCAAAGTTCATAAGGTGTTTTCTTTATAATGGGTCTCAATAAAACTCTATTTAATATATGACATGATGTATTAATGGCTTCTCCCCAAAAATACTTAGGGAGGTTACTTTCACATAGCATGGTTCTAGCCATTTCCTATAGGATTCTATTCTTCCTTTCTACAACTTCATTTTGTTGTGGTGTCCTAGGTGCAGAAAAATTATGAGTTATCCCCTTTTTACTACAAAATTCATCAAATAGATGATTTTCAAATTTCGTTCCATGGTCACTTCTAATAGCTATGACTGAAGCATCTCTAGCATTAGTTACTTCCTTATGAAATTTTTTAAATACTGAAAATGCTTGATCTTTATGAGCTAAAAACATGACCCAAGTATATCTAGAAAAATCATCTACAATAACAAGACCATATTTGTTTCCACCTAGACTTGTGGTTCTAGTTGGTCCAAATAGGTCCATGTGTAGTAGTTCAAGAGGTCTAGAGGTAGAGACACAATTTTATGGATTTAAAGGAGTTCCTTGATTGTTTGCCATATTGACAAGCTTCACAGATTTTATTTTTCTCAAATTTTAGTTTTGGCAAACCTATCACGAAATCTCTTTTAACTAGTTTTGATATTGTATCCATACTTGCATGACCTAACTTACGGTGCCATAACCAACTTGCATCATTATTCTTAGTATCATTAACAACTAAATAGGGGTTATGTTTGGCAAAATCCTCAAGATCTACTACGTACACGTTGCCACGTCTTATTCCTTTAAATACTAAACTGTTGTCAATTGAGTTGGTTATGATGCATAAAGATGGTTTGACCAAAACATCAAAACCTCTATCACACAATTGACTAATGCTAAGTAGGTTATGCTTAAGACCATCAACATATCGAACATTATCAATAAAAGTTGAAGGGGTGATTTGTACTTTACCTATACCAATGATGTGACCTTGGTTATTGTCTCCAAATGTCACAGCACCTCCTTTCTTAGGCTCAAGGGTGAAGAATTGGTCTTTGTCACCCGTCATGTGTCTTGAGCAGCCACTATCCAAGTACCAACAGTTTTTGTCGACCTTGGCTGCAAGACACTCCTACACAAGGAAATCATATAATTTTACGTACCCAAGTTTTCTTGGGTCCTTCATGGTTAGTAATGTTGGTTTCTTTTAGAACCCAAACCCTTTTAATTTTTTCTTTAGCTTTTTCTTTTCTATGATCACACACATTAGCTTTATATCCTATTGTTCCACAGCAAAAACAGGTTATTTTCTTAGTTTTGCTTTCCCCTGCTTTTACAAAGAAATTACTAAGGAGCCTTTGCTTATTTTTAGGTTTATATCCTAAACCAGCTCTATTGAACACAGCTCGTTGACTATTAAGTATCATTTTCAATTTTTCAGAGCTATATGTAAACTTTTCTACAAAAGGTTTGTACTTTTCAAGTTCTAGTGCCAACTTTTGTTTTTCTGTTTTTAGTGCATTTAAGTCTTTTGTGAGACTCTCTTTTATGATTTGTTTATCGTTTTTAAGTTCTGATATTTCTTTGGTCAGTTTTTCGTTATCTTTAATTAAGGTATTAGTTTTTTGAATTAACATTTGGTTGCTTGTCTTAAGTTCTAAATTTTCTTTAATGATAATATCTTTATCCTTAACTAATGTATTGTACTTACGGAAGTGAGATTGGTTAGTTAGTTTCAATTCTTTGTTCTTAAGGTTTATTGTCTTATATTCGTCCATTAATTCATTGAAAGCATCATATAATTCATCGAAGGTAAAGTCTAAATGTGTTTCAGATGTTACCTCATTGTCGTTTGCCATAAAACAGAAGTTGGCCTTGTCCTCTTGTTCTTCATCTAAAGATGATGATGATGCATCGGAGTCCGTCAGAGTAGAAACAAGTATTTTCTTTTTCTTGTATCTGCTGCCCTTCTTCAGCAGAGGACAATCAACTCTGAAATGCCCCGGCTTCTTACACTCATAACATCCGATTCCTTCACTCTCCCTTTCCTTACCTTTATCTTTGTTGTGGAAGTTTGTTGAACCTCTCTTCTGATGTATGGACTTCTTTCGGTTGATGAATCTTCGGAATTTTCTTACAAGAAAAGCCTCTTCATCCTCTCCCTCATTGTCTTCCTCTTCACTGCTGCTGCTGCAAGATAATTTTTTGTTAGTAGAAACAGATTTGAGGGCTATTACCTTTTTCTTGTGAGAGGACTCTTCTTCACTGTGTTGTTTCATCGTTAGCTCATGCGTCATGAGGGATCCAAAAAGCTCCTCGAGTGGCAGCTTGTTTAAGTCCTTGGCTTCTTGGATTGCCGTTACCTTGGCTTCCCATGACCTTGGCAAAGATCGAAGAATCTTTCTTACAAGGTCACTGTTAGCATAGCTTTTTCCAAGACTTTTCAGGCCATTAACAATATCAGTAAATCTAGTAAACATGTGAGTGATGCTTTCATTGGAATCCATTTTGAATAGTTCATACTTATGAACTAACATATTTATTTTAGACTCCTTGACTTGATTCGTGCCCTCGTGGGTCACTTCAAGTCTGTCCCATATCTCTTTTGCTGAATTGCAAGTAGAGACTCTATTGAATTCATTGCGGTCTAGGGCACAATAAAGCACATTCATTGCTTTGGCATTTAGTTGTGCCTTTCTTATGTCATGCTCATCCCAATCTTTTTCAAGTTTGGGTAAGGTAATATTATCTACAAGAATAGAAGGATTGTATGGTCTATTAACTATTGTGCTCCAAATTTTATAGTCTTGAGCTTGGATGAATATCTTCATCCTAGCCTTCCAATAGGTGTAGTCGATTCCATTGAAGAATGGAGGTCTATGGGTGGACTGCCCCTCTATAAGAGAAGATCCAAATGGGGTTGTCATTTTGATCTTTAACTCTTTTTAATACAAGAGTTCCTGCTCTGATACCAGGTTCCAAGCCTCCTTGATTCGATCCTTGATCAACTCTTGATCCCATCGCCATCAACCGCTTAGATCGCCGTTCATCTCATGCCTTGTCTTCAACTTGATCGTTGACGTATATCACATCACAGAAATACAACCAGATATAAAATAAAAATAATAATAAATTACATCCCCTTTTAGGAGGCACGCTGGCCTCTTAAAACATCAAATAAGATGCATGCAAGCATCTGAAAAATTACATGATATTACAGATCACATCACAGGTCATTACATTTGATACCAAAAGGGTTTGAATCCTATGATCATCACCACATTGCAGCAATTATAATTTTCAGATTTGAAATCTAATTGATTATCTCATGACATAGGTTGCTGATCATGCTAATCATGATTCTAAACTTTGTAATCCCATTAACAATGCAATTAGAATCATCTTTTTATCACATAAAAATCAGCATGCAAAAATCAGCACCCTAGAAAAAATCTGCATGCAGAAAATTTTCAGCATGCATAACCATTTAAAAATCAGATCTAATAAGCCTATTAATAATTAATCCTTTTCTTAATCTACGATGCTAGGCTCTGATACCACTGTTGGAAACCCGCCCATGCCGCTGAAAAATTTCAAAAATTTCAGATGCAGCGGAAGAGGCATGCGCGAGATCAACCGTTCATCGCATGAACGTTGTTTAAAACCGTTCGTAGATAGATAAGGATTAAAACTTTTAAAAACATTAGAAGATCAGATCTTCACCTTGTGTGGGTAGATGATCACCGCAAACTGATGATCGTGGTTTTGGATGAAGGTTCGCTTGAAGCCGTTCAAGTGCCCGGCCTCTACGGGTATCCACACGAAGCAGGAACCGATCAAGCTTCTTTGTCTCCCCGGGGTGCTAGCTCCCTTGCAGAGACAACTTTTAATGGCTGATCTCCTCTCTTTCTTTCAACTCTTGAATGTGCTTGAGAGGAGGAAGAAGAAGGATGAAGAATAGTAAAGGAACAAAACCCCTGCAGCCTTCTTTCTTTTCCTTGCGTTGGAAGGAGGAAGGGAGGATGAAGAGGCCACCTTTTTTTTCTTCCTTTGCTTGCGGCTGAACCAAGGAAAGGGGAGGAGAGGGGGCCACGAATTGGAGAGGGAGAGGGCTTCAATGATGCCCTAGGTCAGCCCCCACGCCTCCTCTTAAATAACATGTGGAGCTCCTACTTTGTAGGAGCTCCTTGATAAACTTCCAAGAGGGGCGCCGGCCCCTCTTCTTTGCCGCACCAAGCAAGGAAAAGGAGGAGGGGCGTGTGCCCCTCCTTCATGGTTAACCTAGGAGGATTAGGAAGGTCACTCATGGTTAGGTCCTAATCTAATTAGGCTTGGACCAAGGGTGAACCAATTTGGGTTTAATCTAGGTAAGTCCTAATCCAATTAGAACTTAATGAACCATGACTCAATTGACCCCTTCAATCCTAATCTAATTAGGAGTCTTATTGATTCATTAGATTAATAATTAATTAGGACTTAAGAAATTCTAATCCAATTAGGACTTATTTAATTTTGGTCCTAATCCAATTAGGACTCTAATTTGAATCCGAAGTCCTAATCCGATTAGGACTCTAGAAATCCTATTCCAAGTAGGAATCCAATTTTAATTCAAAACTCCTAACCTCATTAGGATTGTAGGAACCCTACTCCAAGTAGGAATCCCAGTCCTACTCCAACTAGGATTCCCAGTCCTAATCCAATTAGGGCTCTAGGAATCCTACTCGAAGTAGGTTTTGTGTTTAAGTCCAATTAATTGATTCCATTGTTTCTTCTTCAACTGATTATCAATCGAATTGATTACTTGTGATTCCTAATCACGATTCAACCATCGGATCGGTCAATACTTCTAATGTGTGTGACCCCATAGGTTCTATTCTGACTGGTAGTGAGATATATAATGATCTCTATCACAATATCATTGAAAACTCCTTTCAATGGATTGGAACGATTCCAACTCTACTCATTAGGATTTATCGATCATCGAGATAATCCCTGTGAGTCCCACCATCCACCAGTGACACCTAGCAGCATGTAGTGGCTACCCAGTAGAATAGAATGATGAACCTCTAAGTGCAGTTATCGTGTGATACAGTCCTACTATCGTGGATCCCTACAGGACGGAGGTCATGGACAACTCGTCAAACCCCATCGTCTGTCATATGTCAAGATTTATTTGACTTAAGTTCGAGAGCGGAGAACTCTTTCTCCACTATGCAATCTGCCCCGGCCGAGGTCTTACGAACTCAGTCTTATAAATCACATAGGATCTCTCCTTATCTATCAAGGTCGATAGATTCCTTATAGGTGCATACCCTACTCCTACAGTGAACCTACTGCAGCCAATCTACAATGCATGGACCCATATGGCTAGAGACCATGTATATGTGCAGTCAAACTACAATAACCTCACTGTGAGTAGCCGAAGCATCGCAGGTCAAAGGACCAGTCACACTACTGCAACATCAAGCAAGTCACTGACGAGTGGATAGACATCCAAGTGACTTCTTGTCTTGGTCACGCTCAGTACCCTTGTTCTTAACAAGCACCTGCACTATTATTTTAGTGTCGCCACACTGTGGACTCGAGTCTCGTCCATCCATAGGGAAAGCAATGTGTGCACTGATCGGATCGATCACCGTCCTTGTGATGATCCATTGATCAGGAGCATTCAGAAATTAATCACCAATGATGCATGGCTCAAATTCTTAACTCTTAAGAATACGCATCATCATCTTATTAATTCTTGGACGATTCATAGATACATAAACAATATGAATAAAAAAGATGCCTTTTATTTATTCAATAATAAATAGTCAAGTACAAAATTATGTCTCTAGAATTAAAAATGTGTCAGCCAGATTGGCTTCTAGGGCATACATCTAACAGTTTTTACTGGGGTCGACTCAAGCTTTCTTGGGGTCGACCCATGCTACAATGGGGTTGACTCAAGTTTCATTGGGATCGACCCTCTCAAGGATTCCAGAGACATGGTTTTGAATACATAACCTTGGGGTCGACTCATGTTCAGTTGGGGTCGGCTCCATTGGGGTCGACTCAAGTGTTCCAGGGGTCGGCTCCAACTGGGGTCGGCTCAAGAATTCTTGGGGTCGGCCCTCTCAGTGAATTTCAGAGAGTTGTTTTCTTGAGGCTTCAAACTGGGGTCATCTCAAGGTTCTTTGGGGTCGGCTCCTCACCTGGGGTCGGCTCATGGATACATGGGGTTGACTCCACTTATGTTCATCCGAGCCATTTTTGCAGAGATGTGCCAGATGGTTCCATGGTGTGCCAGGATCGACCTCACTTAGTTTGGGATCGACTCAATCCACACTTTTCTGCATCTTAAGATTAGACTAATTCATATAATCAATGAAACATATTTCAAGCAATTTTGAGTGTATGCCACGATAGAACTACATACTCTTAACAACAAAAATTACTGTTTTGCCCTTAAAAGTATGTTTCAGTTGAAACTTTGCTGAATTAGAATTAAGAGTTCTTTATCCCTTTTGTACTACAAATTTTATCTCGTTGTTAATCATTGGAAGACGTCTTGATCTCATTCTCTTAATATATTATGAATGTATCGAGGGTGTCGTATTCATTAGTGATGTATCACGTTAAATTGTATTATTAATTTGATATTTCCTCAATGGTTATGTTAATCATCGAAATAACACTATCATCCTCACATAATCTATTAAATATTCATATCTGTAAATTATATTTAATGCATGAGATGCGAATGGTGATGATCATAGATGGACCATTTACATGTGCTGAAATATTTTGCGATGTTCTGTGATGTTATATGATGGCATGTAAATCAGATTTTTAGATGTCTGCATGCATCTTATATTGATGTATTAGAGATCTGCGTGTCTCATGAAAAGGGTTGTAATTATTATTTAATTTTTAAAGTTATCTGGGATATAATTTGTGATGTGTGTTGCACGTCGATTGTTGATCGATACGTACATCAACGAGCACAACTTGCATGGATCGAGATCAAGGGTTGATTGAAGATGGATCAAGGAGTTGATCACAATTGGACCTAGGGGATCAAGATCGAGTCAAGAGTTGAAGACGATCTAACCAATTGACATGTATGTGGTTGTAAAATGACCCCATCCTGGATCCATGATTATCACCAGTTAAATTTATTTTTGATATTATGCCTGGATGTTTATGATTATGTGTATGCATAGCGGGTAGATATATATTTGCATGAGATGTGGATAGTCGATCGAGAGAGACCCAAATCGAAACCTCCTCAATCAGTCGAGAGTGAACCAACATGAGCTAGTCATATTAGATTAATTGATCTAATTGGTGTCTGAAAGGTGGTTACTTAATTGGAACCTTACTCTCTGAGTAAGGAGAGCCTCCCACCTACTTACCTGGCCAATTGCTCGATTACCTCTTATGAAGAGCTTAAGGTTGCAAGCACTAAGATATGATTATGCAATATTAAGTCCATAGGTCTTCCACCATAGTAGAGCTGCTAAGATCTTTTCGATGTTGATTTGTCTCGGCTGGACATAGTCGGCAAGTTGCATCGGAGGACTGGATCTCTCTATTAGACATGAGATGTTATGGGGTAAAAGTGGCGTTGGGCGCCAATAACTGTTAGGTGAGGATCCAATGACGACAGTATTTCTGCGGTTATACAGTGAGTCTGACTTAACTAAGAAATAGGGCCAATAACTATTAGGTGAGGTCTTCATGACTTAGAGATCAAGTAGCGCTGCAATTTGCTTGAGAAGCATTGTATAAGAGTTGTACACTCATCCATTTATATGTCACCAATAACTGTTAGGTGAGACAGCATGTAAATCGGTGAGACCGCAGTACCCACTAGAAATCCTAGTCGCGTAGGATTTTCATTTTCGTACTAGAGGAGTGTGAGGGATTTGAGAAAATAGTGGGAGTGTATTTGTTTTAAAAGATCTAGAACAAATTAAGATTCAGTACAAAAAGTCTAACTAGAATTTTTACTCTCTACAGATTACAATGTCAGCTTCGAACCCTTTGATCCGTATTTTTGAAACCAACCGACTGACCAGAACCAATTACAAAGACTAGCTTAGAAACCTCAAAATTATTTTAAGTTGCAAGAAACTAGGCTATGTACTCGAGAATGATATCTCTAGGTTACCATCACGTCCGACCGATGATCAGCATGAGATGTATGAAAAATGGACGGACGATGACATTAGGGTCAAGTGCTACATCATGGCATCCATGTCAAATGAACTCCATCACCAGCATGAGAATATGAAGACTGCTAGGAAGATATTGGCACACCTGCAAGAGTTGTAAGGTGAGCAGAGCCGCACAGCACGCTTTGAAGTGTCCAAGAGACTCTTCAAGGCAAAGATGCGCGACGGGCAGTATGTCCATGATCATGGTTTGACTATGATCAAGGACCTAGAGGAGATTGAGAAGCTCGGTATGACCATGCATAAGAAATTGCAAGTAGATTTGATCCTGCAATCCCTTCCTGATTCATTTGGGCAGTTTATAGTAAACTACCATATGAATAAGATTGAATGCACTAAGATCGAACTATTAAATATGTTGGTAACTGCTGAAGGGGCCTTGAAAGGTTCAAAGGGCACTGTTCTTGCTGCTGAGCTGACTTCTGGTTCTAAGAGAAAGTCTACTTGGAAGAAAAAGAAACCTGTGAAGAAGCAGAAGAAAAACAAGAAGCCAAAGAAGGAAGTTCAAAAGAAAAAGGCTAATGACAAGAAAAAATGTTTCCACTGCAATATCGATGGCCACTGGAAAAGGAACTGCCCTTCATATCTCGAGAGCCTGAAGAACAAAAAGGCAGACACACCTTTAGAAGGTATGTTAGACTTGCTCGTAATTGAAACTAACCTTACGGTTTCTTCTACTTCTAGTTGGGTTATAGATTCTAGTTCTAGTGCTCACTTGTACACTACTATGCAGGATCTAAAGAAAAGTAGGAGGCTGGCAGAAGGTGCAGTAACCCTTCGGATTGGCAACGGGCAAGAGTTGCTGCTGTAGCTGTGGGCACCTATCTTCTGTGACTACCATCTGGTTTTAGTTTGTTGCTTAGAGATTATTATTATGTTCCTGCTGCTAGAAGAAATTTGATTTCTGTTTCGTGTTTAACATAGGATGATCATATTTTTTCATTTGATAAAGACTGTTGTTTTATTTATTTTAGAAATAAATTAGTTGCACGTGGTTTCATGATTGACAGTCTCTATCACTTACATATCGATGTGTCTATGAATGTGTCTGAGCAAGTAGTGAGTGCCATAGGATCCAAAAGATCCATAGATGAGATAAATCAAAAGTATTTGTGGCATCTCAGGCTTGGCCATATTGGAGAAGACAGAATGAACAAATAGAGAAGATGGGCTTCTCGGCTCATTGACTTCTGAGTCATATCCAGTTTGCGAGTTCTGTCTTCAAGAAAAAATGGCTAGACTACCCTTTGTAGGACATGGGGAGAGGACCACTGAAATACTTACCCTGGTACACACTGATGTGTATGGCCCATTCGATGTGCTAGCCAGAGGTCGTTATTCGTACTTCATTACCTTTATCGATGATTTTTCACGATATGGGTATGTGTATCTTATGAGACACAAATCTGAATCTTTTGAAAAGTTCAAAGAGTTCAGAAATGAAGTAGAAAAATAATCTGAAAAACCCCTTAAGGCTCTTCAATCAGATCAAGGAGGAGAATACCTTAGTGGGGAATTCCGAAACTATCTCAAGAAAAATGGCATAGTCTCACAATGGATGCCTCCAGGTACACCTCAACTCAACGGGGTGTCAGAGAGGAGGAATCGGACTCTTTGGATATAGTCCGATCCATAATGTGCTTCACTGATTTACCTATATTTTTTTGGGGAGATGCCTTACTTTCACGATTTATTTACTGAATAGAGTTTCCTCTAAATTCGTTCCTACCACACCGTATGAGATATGGCATGGTAAGAAGCCGAGTCTTGGTCATCTCAAGATTTGGAAATGTCCAGCCCACGTCAAGCGACTATAGGCGGACAAGTTAAAGCCTAGGACCATAAGTGCTCGTTTTATAGGATATCCTAAAGAGTCATTAGGATACAATTTTTACGTCTCAGAGGATCACAATGTATTTGTGAGCCGACATGCCATCTTCTTGGAAAAACAGTTTATCCTTGATAAAGGCAGCGGGAGGAAAATTGAGCTTGAAGAAAGAGTCTCTGAAAAGCAAAGAGTTATGGATCCTATAGAACCTATTCATATAGAGCCAGTACACGTAGTACCTCCTCTACCTCGTAGATCTAGTAGGTCTCCCATCCTCCTGATAGATACTTAGGTATGCTTATAGAGGATACCGAGGAAATGTTCCTCATGGAAGATAGGGAACACGTACAGGATCCCAATACCTACAACGAGGCGATATCAGATATCGATTTCAAGAAATGGTTGGAAGCCATGAAGTCAGAGATAGATTCTATGCATTCCAACCAAGTCTGAACCTTAGTGGATCCACCAGAAGGTATTGTACCTATTGGATGTAAATAGATCTACAAAAGGAAAATAGGTTCGGATAGAAAGGTACAGACCTTTAAAGCAAGGCTAGTAACGAAAGGGTATAGTCAGCGAGAAGGCATTGACTATCAGGAGACCTCTTCACCTGTAGCCATGCTGAATTTCATTCGAACATTGCTTGCCATTGCAGCATTTCATGATTATGAAATATGGCAGATGGATGTGAAAACTGCTTTTCTGAATGGATGTCTTGATGAAGATATCTATATGGAACAGTGATCAGTTCTTTCAATTTCAAAAATAAACCACGCAATAGCACGTATCTTGTAGGATAGTGATTACGGGTGTCGGTCCACAGGGATTGGAGACTAGTTATTTTTCATAATAAATCAAAAAGAAGAATTTGCTAACTTGATTTAACTAAATTAATCTATGAGTACGAATTGAAATTTATCAAAGTAGATGGATCAAGGGTTTGGAATCCACCGCGTAGCATTGCATTAGGGACTGTGTTCTTAATTTTTATCTTTTGGAGAGGCATGCAAATTGGCTACAAGCCTTTTAAAATAAAAACATAAAGAGGTTTAGGAAGATCCATCTTAGGTATAACATGAAGTGTCTGCCTAATTATGCTAACCTAGGGTGCAACACACCTCATCTTCCTAGGCATGGATCATCTTAGACTACTTTAGCAAATATGAATAGTAAATGGTTGCTCTATTTTGACATGAAAATGGGCATATGTGGATTTAAATTAAAGGTCTCTCCTGTTTTGCTTAGTTTGCGAACGTGATGCGGAGATAGGAATTTATGAACCGTTGGATTGCTTGGGTGCATGCATGTCAGTTGGGCATTGGGCTCGAACCCATTGTTATTGAACTGAAACGTGCTGGCTGGTATGCTTGGAAGGCGAGGATATGTGAATTATTTACTTCTTATCATATTTTAAATTTATTTCAAAGATTGTTCTATTTTATGGTAAAATAAGTGGTTATCCGTTTAAGAACATTGATAAGTGCTGGAAAAAGAATATTAAATTATGGATTAATCAGCACTTATCAATGGCATGCTCAAGGTTTAAATATCATAAAAGAAATATTTCATTGAAGATAAGAATTTAAACAAGCTCCAAAATAATAAAGAAAATAAGAACTACAATGCCCTGATACATTGCTAGGGCCTCATCCAGCCCTAGACTAGACGTTTAGCCGACCATGGTGTTGCCCAAGGTGACAAGCCAAGAGCGGGGGGGTGAATTGGTTTCTCTTAATTTTAACTATCTTACTTATGTTAAATGATGAGTTAGTGGAATTAAACAAATCACAATACAAACAACAGGAAGTATAGTGGTTCGGTGCTCTCCTTAGCACCTACGTCCACTCCCCAAGCGACCCCTTAGGAATTCACTATAATCCCGCGGATTACAGTTGGATTGTTTTCCGGGCTCACAATCCAAAAACCTTTACACTTTGGTTTTTCGGGTTCACCAAAAATCTATGTTGGTTTTACGGGTTCACCAACGAACCTATGTTGGTTTTACGGGCTCACCAACGAACCTTTACAATTAGTTTTACGGGTTCCCCAATCAACCTATTCTGTTGGTTTTGCGGGCTTACCAACTAACCTTTACAATGAGTTTAATGAACAAAGTAAGAAGATTTAAACTCCTAGATGAGCAAATATAACAATATAATCTACAAAGAAGAGTTTAGAGAATAGTTATCGCTTGATATGACTTCTCTCTTCTTTGTCAAGGATGCTTCACTCTTCAAGGGTGGATGGAGCTCTTAATGACTCTTGGAATCTGCTCAACCACTTTCTTTTGACTCTTGAATGAAGCACTTGGATGAAGAAGATTAGGGCACTTTGTCTTTCTTGTGTACTCTTTGATATTTTGCAAAAGGATGTTCTCTCTGATGAATAGTACCACTTTAAATAGTTTTCTTCATCCACTGGACAAGCCCCAATGGTTAGAATTCAAAAACTAGCCGTTACTCACAGTTGGAAGGACAAAAAGTACTTCTGCAGAACTAGCCGTTATGCTTTTGCCCGTGTTTGGGTCGGCTCAACCTGTCCTTGGGTCGACCCAACTTTCACTTGGGTCGACTCAACTTTTCCTTGGGTCGACCCTCTCAGAACCACAGAAACTTGCAATTCAGCCTTCCTTCACTTGGGTCGACTCAACATTTCTTTGGGTCGACTCAAGGTTCAGTTGGGTCGACTCAACTTCTTCTTGGGTCGACCCTCTCAGGGTTTCCAGAGAACTTTTTCTGTCATCTGTTCTGTCTTGCCTTTGGGTCGACCCTCTCAGGGTTTGGGTCGACTCAAGCTTGGGTCGACTCAACTTCATCTTGGGTCGACCCTCTCAGTATTTCCAGAGAACCATTTTCTGAGTTGTTGAGAAGCTTGAAGTTTGGGTCGACTCATGCTTTCCTTGGGTCGACCCAACTTACTGTTCATCTGTGCCATTTTTGCAGAAGTGTGCCAAATACTTTCTTGATGTGCCGGGGTTGACCCAATCAACCTTGGGGTCGACTCAATCCATACTTTGCTGCAACTCAAGGTTAGATTCATCCAAGTAAATAATGAAATGCATCTTTAACTTGTTATACAAATATACTGAGAGTAACAGACTTATAAATGAAGTATCGAATTAACTTATAACATCCTCTCGATTATTGCTTGTTAATCATCAAAATAACACTATCATCCTCAATCTCCCCCTTTTTGATGATTACAAAATATAGAGTATGAGCCTATTGATACTTGTCTTAAAATCAGTTTTAAAATGGCTCAAGTTGCTGAATTTCAGCTTTTCAAATATGAGAGTGAAGTCTCCCCCTATATCATTCAAATGTTCCAATTTAACTTTTCGAATTGCTCCCCCTTTCATTTATATTTCATTAAAGATGAAACTCCAAAAATTTGAGATAAAGCATGAGTTTCAGGTTATGTATCGAGGTGTGAAAGGTGCGTGCCAAATTCTGAAATTTAATAGAAATTTTAGATTTGATCATTTTCATTGTTACAAATTGCTCCCCCTAAAATGTATATGCTTTCCCATTATAATTTTCAATTTGTTTTATAAGTTATTTCTCTTTTCTTACACAACTTATTTCTCTTTCTTTACTTCTCCCCCTTTTTGTTATCATCAAATAGGTGCATGGAAATAGACACAATAAATAACAAACATTCAAACTTCATTGATCAAAATAGGAACATTTTAGTACAATCATGCCAAAAACAAAAGCAAATACAATGTTCCTCAATCAAAGTTCAAAATACATGATAAACACAAAATACATATGAGAACTAGATACCTATCCTAGGCTCTAAACAGAAATACTAATATCAGCCTAGGAAGTATCTAATGGCTGGGATCTAGTCCTCATCCTCCTAGTGTACGTGGCGAGGGGAGGTCGAGCCTGGTGAGACTAAGTCTGTCGTAGAGCACGATGAGCTGGATGACTCTGTGCCGAAATCTCTGACTCAGCAGCCTGTGGCACAGATGGTCCATGGGTCGCTCTCTCTCTCCGTAGATCTCCTATCTGCTCCCTCAGATCACTGATCTCAGCAGACATGATATCTAGTCGGCTCGTCAGCCCATCAGTGATAGTTCTCGCCTGAGCTGACATAAGCTCAGTCATCCTACTCCAGAACTCATATGTATGTCCCGCAGGAACAGATGACGATGGTCCAGCCTCAGAAGGTGCAGTAGGATGATCCATATGCTCCTCATCCTCAGGGATAGGGTCTCCAATATCTGGTGCATCACCCTCTGGTGCATCACCCTGAATCCCTGCTCCAGTGTGAATCCACTGCCCGTTCACTTTCTCATAGCCCATGCGGATAAGTGATCGTGCAGTGTATGTATCAGTAAAAAGTAGATGCCTGGATACCTCCCCCTCGACAAATATGTCGTGCTGTCGGAAGATCAAGGTGAGTATCATACCATAAGGCAGGGATACTCTGGAGTTGCAGATCACCTTCCTCATCTGCCTCAGGATCATGGCCGGGAGATTCAGGGGAATACCCTGAATAATATGCTCCATCACTACTAGATCTCGCTCTGTGATGAGATCGAATCTCCCGCTCTTCGGAAATAGAATCCTATTTATGATGCTGAGCAATAACCTCATTTCTGCAGAAAGAGAGCTTGCTATTACCTTCTCGAAAAAGTCGAAGTCTTCATTCTCCATTATCAACTGCAGGGCTCTCATCTTGTTTTCTGGCTTTTCTGGAGTTGCTCCTTCGCAGGGGTGATGAAGCAACTCGTTCAAACTCTCCTCGAAAACTCGAACCCTAACTCCTCGAACTTCCGAAATGAGCCCTCCTATTCCAGTTTTGAGGAAGGCATAGAACTCCCGAACTAGTCCTGGGTAGATCATCACATCTAGGAAGCAAAGATACTCCCAACCTTGCCTTCGGATCCATTCCCCCAAACGGAACCCTTCTTGATCAAAGAACTCGGAATGGATCCTTCTCCCCGTTGTAACCGGTCTCCCCGCAAACTTTGCAAGTTGTACTGAGGGGGAGGGAGGAGGAGGTGGCTCTGCACGTGCCTCACGTTGTGGAGACACTGTAGATGGCTCCGTAGCTTCTCTTTCCTCACGTTGGATCCGTGGGACTCTCCCGGATCGCTTGGCTACGGCTCTCTTGGGTCCCATTTCTCCAAGATCTTGAAGTAATCTAGCGTTTGGAGTTGATTGGAGGAGTTTGGAGAGTGGGGAATAGAGTTTTCAGAAGAGGACAAGGGCAAACAGTGCCCTAAAAAAGCTCACGGGTCCCCCTTTTAACAGTGGTGTCCCGACGTTGGGTCGACTCAAGAATTTTCTTGGGTCGACTCAACGTTGGGTCGACCCTATTCTGAGTTGGGTCGACCCAAATTCAGAATTTTTTCCTTTCTCTTCCTTTTTGCTTCTAAAAATTTTCCTTGCTTCCAATCCTTACAAATTCTTTCTGGGACAATGATACATGAGTAAGGAATCTATATATGACAATTTTGACTCATGTTTCATGGGTTTTTAGAAATGGGAGGAATGTATCATGAGACTGCTTGCTCCCTTTTATATCTCTTCAATAGAAAGGATCACATATGCCTAATTTCCTTCTTAGCGTGCAGAATCTATCTTCACTCAAGGGTTTTGTGAATATGTCGGCTAATTGTTTTTCAGTGCATATATGCTCAATACATATGTTTCCATTTTGCACATGATCCCTAATAAAATGATATCTTATTTCTATGTGTTTGGCTTTAGAATGCTGAACCGGATTTTTAGTAAGGTTGATGGCACTAGTATTGTCACACTTAATAGGAATATTATCTAGCTTAACTCCATAGTCCTCTAGTTGTTGCTTAAGCCATAGTACTTGAGCACAACAACTGCCAGCAGCTATATATTCAGCTTCAGCTGTTGACAATGCCACTGAATTCTGCTTTTTGCTAAACCATGATACTAAGTTGTTTCCTAAGAATTGACATGTTCCACTAGTGCTCTTCCTATCTAATTTGCATCCAGCAAAATCAGCATCTGAGTATGCAAGCAAATCTAGACAGGAGTCTCTTGAGTACCATAATCCTATGTTCGTAGTTCCTCTTAAATATCTAAGGATTCTTTTAACAGCACTTAAATGTGACTCCTTAGGATCTGATTGGTATCTAGCACATATTCCTACACTAAATACGATGTCTAGTCTATTAGCAGTAAGGTAGAGCAAGGATCCAATTAGTCCTCTATAAAGCTTAATATCAATACTCTTTCTTTTTTCATCTTTGTCTAGCTTACTAGTAGGATTCATTGGAGTGCCTACTCCCTTATAATTTTCATTCCCAAACTTCTTTAGTATTTCTTTTGTATACTTAGTTTGATGAATGAAAATACCTTCTTTAGTTTGTTTGATTTGTAATCCTAGAAAGAAACTTAGTTCTCCCATCAAACTCATTTCGAATTCTCCATGCATTAGATCAGCAAATTCTTTGCAAAGAGTATCATTTGTGGCACCAAAGATTATGTCATCTACATATATTTGTACCACTAATAGATTTTCGTTCTTTCTTTTGAGAAACAGTGTTTTATCTACATTTCCTCTACTAAAGTCATTATTAAGCAGAAATTTGCTTAATCGATCATACCAAGCCCTAGGTGCTTGCTTCAATCCATATAATGCCTTATGTAATCTAAACACATGATTTGGCAATTCATGATTCTCAAAACCAGGAGGTTGCTCTACATATACTTCTTCCTCTATAAACTCATTTAAGAATGTACTTTTTACATGCATTTGATACAATTTGAAATCCATGAAACATGCAAATGCTAGAAGTAATCTAATAGCCTCTAATCTAGCTACAGGAGCAAATGTTTCATCAAAATCTATCCCTTCTTCTTGATTGTATCCCTTAGCTACAAGTCTAGCTTTATTTCTTATAACTAACCCATTTTCATCTAATTTATTTCTAAAGATCCATTTTGTTCCAATTACAGAGTTATGCTTTGGTCTTTCAGTTAATGTCCATACATTACTTCTTTTGAATTGATTTAATTCTTCTGGCATGGCATTTATCCAATTAGTATCTTTTTCAGCTTCTTCATAAGTCTTAGGTTCTAATTGTGAAACAAAAGCAAGATAATCATTTAAATTTCTAAGAGAAGATCGAGTTCTTACCCCTTGAGATGGATCGCCAATGATTAGGTCTTTAGGGTGTCCAGATGCATACCTCCATTCCTTTGGCAAGTTTTGAGATTGTGGTGGCACGCAATCATCGCCCTTATCTTGAATTGGCACGTCATCAATATTCAACTTTTCAAAGTTAATAATTCCTGTATCATCATCAAGAATATTTTCTTTTCTAGCAGACTCACTATCAGACTCGTCAAATATGATATTAATTGACTCTTCGACTACAAGAGTTCTTTTATTGAATACTCTGTATGCCCTGCTAGATGTGGAGTATCCTAAGAAGATACCTTCATCTGACTTGGCATCAAATTTACTTAGATCCTCCTTGCCATTGTTTAAAACGAAACATCTACATCCAAATACTCTAAGATATTTAGCAATTGGTTTCTTATGTTTCCAAAGTTCATAAGGAGTTTTCTTGGTTATTGGTCGTATTAAAACTCGATTTAGAATATGGCAAGCAGTGCTTATAGCTTCAGCCCAAAAGTACTTTGGAAGATTTGACTCACACAACATCGTGCGTGCCATTTCTGCCAATGTCCTGTTTTTTCTTTCAACAACCCCATTTTGTTGAGGCGTTCTAGGTGTTGAAAATTGATGTGAAATACCATTTTTATTACAAAATTCTTCAAAGTGTTGATTTTTAAATTTAGTACCATGATCACTTCGAATTACTACTAAGGTGAGCTTCTTTTCATTTGTGATATTATTATAAAGTTTCAAGAATTCTGAAAATGCTTCATTCTTATGTGCTAAAAATGAAACCCATGTATATCTTGAAAAATCATCTACAATAACTAGTCCATATTTCTTCCCTCCTAGACTCGCAGTTCTAGTGGGTCCAAATAGATCCATGTGTATGAGTTCAAAAGGCCTAGTTGTTGATACTATATTCTTTGATTTGAATGATGATTTAGTTTGTTTTCCTAATGAGCATGGTCCACAGATTTTGTCCTTTTCAAAAATCAACTTTGGCACATCTTTTATTAATTCCTTATTGACTAGTTTTGATATTAATTCCGTACTAGCATGTCCTAGTCTACGATGCCAAAGCCAACTTGTTTCATTTTTCTTTTCTTCATTAGTAATTAAGCATAATCCATTTTTCTTGCCTAAATCATGAAGATCTACCATGTAAATATTTCTTTGCCTTTGTCCTACAAGTACAATGCTATTATCTTTAGGATTTGTGATTATGCATACTGATGCTTCAAATGTGACTTTAAATCCTTTATCACAAAATTGACTTATGCTAAGTAGGTTATGTTTCAAAACCCTTAACTAATAAGACATTTTCTATGAAAATAGATGGAGTAATGAAAATTTTACCCTTTTCAATGATATACCCTTTACCATTGTCTCCATAGGTTACTACTCCACCCTTCTTAGATTCCAAGGTGACAAATTGATCTACGTCACCGGTCATGTGTCTTGAACAGCCGCTATCTAGATACCATCGTTTATCCACTTTATTAGCCGCAAGACACCCCTGCAATAAAGATCAAGAAAGAGCTTTAGATACCCAAACTATGTTGGGTCCTTTAGGGTTAGTACTTGATGTTCCTTTTGGAACCCAAACTTTCTTGAATTTGATCTTATGATTATTATTCAATTTGCTTTGACTGGACTTTCTATAGTTACATTCATATACTTTATGTCCTAATTTATTGCAGCAATGACAAGTAATGTTTTCATTTTTAACTTTAACAAAAATGTTCTTTAAGTATTTTTGTTTCCTATTTGTTTTATAACCTAATCCTGCCTTATCATATACAGCTTTTTGACTATCAAGAATCATATTTAATTTGGTTGAACTAAGTGTAAACTTATCTACTAAGGATTTATATTTTTCAGCATCTTCTCTTAACTTGACATTTTCAGCAATTAGATTATTGGTTTCATTTGTGAGTTTCCTACTTAATGTTTCATAGTTATGAGATAGTTTTAACTTATCTTTGATAAGAGATTGATTTTCTTCTTTTAGAACTTTATTTTTATTGATTAGTTTTTTATGTTCTTTCATTAGTTCTAAAAATGCATCATGTAATTCATCAACAGTAAAATCACATTCAAGTTCAGAATCTACCTCATCGTCATTGGCCATATGACACATTTGGGCCGTCTCTTGATGATCTTCTTCTTCCGAACTTGATTCCTCACTTTTACTCCATTCAGCCATGAAGTTCTTCTTTTTGAGTTTTCTTGCCATCCACTTTAATTCTGGGCAATCTATCTTATAATGCCCGGGTTTGTTACATTCATAATAGATAGGTGATTCTTTTTCTTTTTCTTTGTCCTTACCCTTTTCTTTGCTTGAGCTACCTTTGAAGAAGGGTTTCTTTTTATGAAATCTATTCTTACCTCTCATAAATTTTCTAAATTTTCTTCCAAGCATAGCCATTCCTTCTTCATCAAATTCCTCATTATCATCTGAATCTTCCGACTCAGTTTCTTGTGTAGGAGTGGTAGACTTTAGGGCAATGGGCTTTCTTCTCTTGACCTCATCTTCTGAATTTTGCCTCATGGTCAACTCATGGGTCATGAGTGATCCTAGATGTTCCTCTAATTGCAGTGTGTTGAGGTCCTTAGCTTCATGAATTGCAGTTACCTTGGCCTCCCAAACTCTTGGTAGAGACCTGAGAATTTTTCGCACCAATTCAGAGTTAGTATAAGACTTTCCTAAACTCTTAAGCCCATTTATAATTTCAGTAAAACGAGTAAACATATCAGTTATGGACTCAGTAGATTCCATTTTAAATAACTCATACTTATGTACTAATATGTTTATTTTTGACTCCTTAACTTGATTAGTCCCTTCATGAGTGACCTCAAGTTTGTCCCAAATTTCTTTAGCAGAGATGCAAGTAGATATTCTATTAAATTCACTTACATCTAATGAGCAATAAAGTACATTAATTGCTTTTGCATTTAACTGTGCCAATCTTCTATCACTTTTATTCCAATCCATTTCTGGTTTGGGTATGATAGTGCCTTCTATATTAAGTGTGGGTGTGTGAGGTCCTCTAGTAATGATGTACCATAATTCATAGTCTAAAGCTTGAATGAATATCCTCATCCTAGCTTTCCAGTATGTGTAATTTGTGCCATTAAATAGAGGAGGTCTATTTGTGGATTGCTCCTCACTCATAGAACATCCCACTTGGGTTGTCATGATCTTTAACTCTTGATTGTGAGATCAATAAGTACTATTGGAGCACCTTGCTCTGATACCACTTGTTGCCCAAGGTGACAAGCCAAGAGGGGGGGTGAATTGGTTTCTCTTAATTTTAACTATCTTACTTATGTTAAATGATGAGTTAGTGGAATTAAACAAATCACAATACAAACAACAGAAAGTATAGTGGTTCGGTGCTCTCCTTAGCACCTACGTCCACTCCCCAAGCGACCCCTTAGGAATTCACTATAATTCCGCGGATTATAGTTGGATTGTTTTTCGGGCTCACAATCCAAAAATCTTTACACTTTGGTTTTCTGGGTTCACCAAAAACCTATGTTGGTTTTATGGGCTCACCAACGAACCTATGTTGGTTTTACGGGCTCACCAACGAACCTTTACAATTAGTTTTACGGGTTCACCAATCAATCTATTCCGTTGGTTTTGCGGGCTTACCAACTAACCTTTACAATGAGTTTAATGAACAAAGTAAGAAGATTTAAACTCCTAAATGAGCAAATATAACAATATAATCTACAAAGAAGAGTTTAGAGAATAGTTATCGCTTGATGTGACTTCTCTCTTCTTTGTCAAGGATGCTTCACTCTTCAAGGGTGGATGGAGCTCTTAATGACTCTTGGAATCTGCTCAACCACTTTCTTTTGACTCTTGAATGAAGCACTTGGATGAAGAAGATTAGGGCACTTTGTCTTTCTTGTGTACTCTTTGATATTTTGCAAAAGGATGTTCTCTCTGATGAATAGTGCCACTTTAAATAGTTTCCTTCATCCACTGGACAAGCCCCAATGGTTAGAATTCAAAAACTAGCCGTTACTCACTGTTGGAAGGACAAAAAGTACTTCTGCAGAACTAGCCGTTATGCTTCTGCCCGTGTTTGGGTCGGCTCAACCTGTCCTTGGGTCGACCCAACTTTCACTTGGGTCGACTCAACTTTTCCTTGGGTCGACCCTCTCAAAACCACAGAAACTTGCAATTCAGCCTTCCTTCACTTGGGTCGACTCAACATTTCTTTGGGTCGACTCAAGGTTCAGTTGGGTCGACTCAACTTCTTCTTGGGTCGACCCTCTCAGGGTTTCCAGAGAACCTTTTCTGTCATCTGTTCTGTCTTGCCTTTGGGTCGACCCTCTCAGGGTTTGGGTCGACTCAAGCTTGGGTCGACTCAACTTCATCTTGGGTCGACCCTTTCAGTATTTCCAGAGAACCATTTTCTGAGTTGTTGAGAAGCTTGAAGTTTGGGTCGACTCATGCTTTCCTTGGGTCGACCCAACTTACTGTTCATCTGTGCCATTTTTGCAGAAGTGTGCCAAATGCTTTCTTGATGTGCCGGGGTCGACCCAATCAACCTTGGGGTCGACTCAATCCATACTTTGCTGCAACTCAAGGTTAGATTCATCCAAGTAAACAATGAAATGCATCTTTAACTTGTTATATAAATATACTGAGAGTAACAGACTTATAAATAAAGTATCGAATTAACGTATAACATACTCTCGATTATTGCTTGTTAATCATCAAAATAACACTATCATCCTCAATCTCCCCCTTTTTGATGATTACAAAATATAGAGTATGAGCCTATTTATACTTGTCTTAAAATCAGTTTTAAAATGGCTCAAGTTGCTGAATTTCAGCTTTTCAAATATGAGAGTGAAGTCTCCCCCTATATCATTCAAATGTTTCCAATTTAACTTTTTGAATTGCTCCCCCTTTCATTTATATTTCATTAAAGATGAAACTCCAAAAATTTGAGATAAAGCATGAGTTTCAGGTTATGTATCGAGGTGTGAAAGGTGCGTGCCAAATTCTGAAATTCTATGTGCCAAATTCTGAAATTTAATAGAAATTTTAGATTTGATCATTTTCATTGTTACAAATTGGTCCTTCTAAAATGCATATGCTTTTCCATTATAATTTTCAATTTGTTTTATAAGTTATTTCTCTTTTCTTACACAACTTATTTCTCTTTCTTTACTTCTCCCCCTTTTTGTTATCATCAAACAGGTGCATGGAAATAGACACAATAAATAACAAACATTCAAACTTCATTGATCAAAATAGGAACATTTTAGTACAATCATGCTAAAAACAAAAGCAAATACAATATTCCTCAATCAAAGTTCAAAATACATGATAAACACAAAATACATATGAGAACTAGATACCTATCCTAGGCTCTAAACAGAAATACTAATATCAGCCTAGGGAGTATCTAATGGCTGGGATCTAGTCCTCATCCTCCTAGTGTACGTGGCGAGGGGAGGTCGAGCCTGGTGAGACTCAGTCTGTTGTAGAGCACGATGAGCTGGATGACTCTGTGCCGAAATCTCTGACTTAGCAGCCTGTGGCACAGATGGTCCATGGGTCGCTCTCTCTCTCCGTAGAGCTCCTATCTGCTCCCTCAGATCACTGATCTCAGCAGACATGATATCTAGTCGGCTCGTCAGCCCATCAGTGATAGTTCTCGCCTGAGCTGACATAAGCTCAGTCATCCTACTCCAGAACTCATCTGTATGTCCCGCAGGAACAGATGACGATGGCCCAGCCTCAGAAGGTGCAGTAGGATGATCCATATGCTCCTCATCCTCAGGGATAGGGTCTCCAATATCTGGTGCATCACCCTCTGGTGCATCACCCTGAATCCCTGCTCCAGTGTGAATCCACTGCCCGTTCACTTTCTCATAGCCCATGCGGATAAGTGATCGTGCAGTGTATGTATCAGTAAAAAGTAGATGCCTGGATACCTCCCCCTCGACAGATATGTCGTGCTGTCGGAAGATCAAGGTGAGTATCATACCATAAGGCAGGGTTACTCTGGAGTTGCAGATCACCTTCCTCATCTGCCTCATGATCATGGCCGGGAGATTCAGGGGAATACCCTGAATAATATGCTCCATCACTACTAGATCTCGCTCTGTGATGAGATCGGATCTTCCGCTCTTCGGAAATAGAATCCTATTTATGATGCTGAGCAATAACCTCATTTCTGCAGAAAGAGAGCTTGCTATTACCTTCTCAAAAAAGTCGAAGTCTTCATTCTCCATTATCAACTGCAGGGCTCTCATCTTGTTTTCTGACTTTTCTGGAGTTGCTCCTTCGCAGGGAAGATGAAGCAACTCACTCAAACTCTCCTCGAAAACTCGAACCCTAACTCCTCGAACTTCCGAAATGAGCCCTCCCATTCCAGTTTTGAGGAAGGCATAGAACTTCCGAACTAGTCCTGGGTAGATCATCTGTTGCCCAGAAAGACAACCCAAGAGGGGGGGTGAATTGGATTTTAAAATAATTTTGCAATTAAAACGTTTGTGGATGACTAATTAATACTTTTGAAGGATGATTAATTAGTTGCTATGTGCTGTGAGTGAAATGAGAGTGAGAGAGAGAGACACAAGCAATCACAAACACAATGTTTATAGTGGTTCGGAGCTATCCCTTGCTCCTACGTCCACTCCCCAAGTCTCACTTGGGAATTCACTATAACCCCTTGGATTACAGCCGGTTGTTTTACAAGCTCACAACCCAACTTGTTGTTTTACGAGCTCACAACAAACTCGGTCGGTTTTTCCAGGCTCACCGACTAGAACCATCCCGATTGTTTTTTCGGGATCACAATCGAACCCTTACACGTTGGTTTTACCCTCGGCTCACCAACCAACCTCTACACTCTTGATTCAATCCCCTGATTGAATCAAGCAAAGACAAGATGGAAAGAACAAAGACAAATAGAAAAACAGAGCTTCTAAAAAGCAGATATACAGCAATATAAACTAGAGAGAAGTTAAGAGCCCTCAAACACGTTTGAGTTGGAGTAGAGTAGGGCTTCTTGAACTGTGAGTCTCCTCTTGAATGTCTGGTCGACTTGAAGGCAGGAGGAGACTTCTTTAAATGCTGGGAAGAGGTAGCTGGATGGAGTTAATGGCGCTCTTCCTTCTTTTCTGTTGACAAACAGTTGGCCGAGATAGGATGCTTGATTTATTTGAGTGGAATGGTGCTTTTCTACCTTGCTACAGTCCTCTGTGGCTATTTAAGCCATCCCCCATGGAAACTAGCCGTTAGTCACCTTTTTCTGCCCGTTCTGCACACTCTGCACATCCTGACAATATGTCCGTTGGGGTCGGAGTCGACTCGCGCGATCTGGAGTCGACTCGGCTGTAGCGGGAGTCGACTCATGCTTTTCTGGAGTCGGCTCGGCAACTGTTCCGGATTTGAATTAAAGTGACCTCCGCGACTGGGAGTCGACTCGACTTAACCCGGAGTCGACTCGCCAACTTCTGGAGCTGACTTGCCATTTTCGGAGTCGGCTCATCCCATGAAGTCCATGGAGCTAATTTTTCAACTTGGCCCACTCGAGTCGACTCGACAATCCTGGGAGTCGACTCGGCGCTCAGAGCCCGAACTCCCGATCTTCTGTCTTTTGGCTCGTCCAGTCTTGGAGTCGACTCGAACTGTTCCGGAGTCGACTCGGCTCTCAGTTTCCGAAACACAGCCTTCTGCCTTTTTGATGTAGCGCTGCCTTGGAGTCGACTCGAGCTGTCTGGGAGTCGACTCGGCTCTCAGAGACAATAATTCAGTCTTCTATCTTTTTGGGGTCGCGCTGTCTCGGAGTCGACTCGTGCATTGCGGGAGTCGACTCGGATCTCAGAGTCCGAAAACTGCTCTCTGACTTTTGCCTTGTGTATCACTGAGAGTCGACTCTTGCTTTCTTTGGAGTCGACCTGCCAACCATCGGAGTCGACTCGCGTTCCACAGGAGTCGACTCGAATCTCAGGGTCGAAAATCGCTCTCTGACTTTTCTGTCTGTAACTCCTTGGAGTCGACTCATACTATTCCGGAGTCGACTCGGTAATCATCGGAGTCGACTCGCGCACTTCAGGAGTCGACTCGCTGACAGATTTTGAGTTGAGTCTTTCTGTTCGTCTGTCAGTTCTCAGTCGGAGTCGACTCGTAATGATCCGGAGTCGACTCGAGCCCGTGCCAGTGATTTTGATACGCTTGAAGTCGACTCGTACTATTCTGGAGTTGACTCGAGTCTCAGACTTTGGCTCAAACTGACTTCTTAACTTATCAAAATATATTGAACCAAATCTAGAAACCCTTAGACAAGATTTTCACTGAAACACTCAATTGAATTCATTAGTAAACAAAAGATATACTCAAATGCTTTGAGCTCATCAAAATCAAATAGGATTTTAATCAATCACTCCACAATCTCCCCCTTTTTGATGATGACAAAACATTGAGTATATGTAAAGTGAATTGCTCAATAAACAAGGAAATACGATCTATAAATGAATTCAAGTGTCTGGTTATTTAATTTATCCAAGCTTGAAAGGTGTGAAACAATAAATTTTGGAGTTAAAGCTCCCCCTTTCATTTGGAATTATATAAACCTTCATATCATGCAATCAATTATTTGGCTTATATATATTTAATGATTTAGCTTTAAAAATTCAGATTCTCCCCCTCAACATATGCATTCTACTTCGTTTTGATTCTTTGAATTTTCTTTTAATGCATTGAAGTTTTTGAACTTAAGTATTTGGTTTTTAGAGGAAAAATCTGTCAATTTGTTCTTGAGTAGGATTCAACTAATCTCCGAATATCCCTTGAATAGATTCTGGAGATTACTCCATTAGGAGCCCCAACAGAGAGATAATGAGCCTCGAGGTGTCAAATCCACTAAGAACAAATTATTGTGTGTTTTAAAAGTTTTTTTTTATTGATTTTCATTTATTCCTTTTACATATCTATTACATATTTCTCCCCCTTTTTGTCATCGTATCAAAAAGGAAGTGAATAGAACACACAAGCAAGCAAAGATCAATTGGCACAGTATTGAAATGAATATGTCTACTCATTGTATTGATGTATATATAAATACATTTGTGAATACAATAAGTAAAGCAAAAGATACATGTCAAAATAAAACAAAAGCAGCTAGGGTCTCCTCGAGGATGTGGCTCCTCCTCTCGAGGATGTGGCTCCTCCTCTCAATCTGTTCTGTTCCATGAGGAGAGTGACCCCGTCTGTGACATTCCCAAGCTGGGAGATAATGGCCGAAGTGGCCCTGCTGTGTGTGGTGGAGAGCTCGGTCAGGGTCTCCTGCAGTGTGTCCAACTTAGCGATCAGTACATTCGCCAAGCGCTCTGCCCCCTGGGTAGTGGTGCCCATATCCTGTCGGATGTTATTGCGCATCTTCCGAGTAGTGCTCGTGACTTCGCTCATGCTGTGGAACTGGGCTTGGATCAGGAACCTTACATTGTCGATCTCTTCCCGCACATGGGCCGTCATCTCAGCCACGGCGGACAGGGAAGGGACCAACGCTGAAGAAGGTGCAGGAGAAGGAGCAGGCACTGAACCCCGGAGCTCCCTAAGTAGGTCGTCCCGGAGATCTCTAACTATCTCCTGCCGCAACTCCCGGAGCTACTCAGGAGCGATCCGGACCTCCATGGGCTGAGTAGGTGGAGCTGAGGAGGAGGGTCCGTGATGACCCAAAGATTGATTCATAGATTGATTTTGATGATCACAAAACCTTGAAGTATAGATACTAATGTTTATGTTGCAAGGAGAAAGATATTTATTTTGCAAGGAACATAGCAAGTTGGAAGAACACAAGAAGGCCTCCAAAGCTCTCAAGTTGGAAGAAAGCTACAATTTATTGGCCCAAGCTTAAAGTTCAAAGGATTCAAATTGGAGGAGTAAAATCAAAAGAAAAATTCAAAAGAACAGTCTTCGAGTCGACTCCAGTGGAATTCGAGTCGACTCCAGAGAAGTATGAGTCGACTCCGGAGAAGTATGAGTCGACTCCTAGGAGTCACAGGCAGAAAAGTCAGAGAGCAGTTTTCGGGTCTGAGATTCGAGTCGACTCCAGTGGAACGCGAGTCGACTCCGATGGTTGGTAGGTCGACTCCGAAGAAAGCAAGAGTCGACTCTCAGCGGAACACAAGGAAAAAGTCAGAGAGCATTTTTGGGACTCTGAGATTCGAGTCGACTCCCGCATTGCACGAGTCGACTCCGAGACTCCGCGACCATCAACAGACAGAAAACCAAGTTACTGCCTCTGAGATTCGAGTCGACTCCCAGACAGCTCGAGTCGACTCCAAGGCAGCGCTACACCAAGATGGCAGAAGGTTGTGTTTCACAAACTGAGAGCCGAGTCGACTCCAAGGAAGTTCGAGTCGACTCCAAGACTGGACGAGCCAAAAGACAGAGGATCGGGAGTTCGGGGTCTGAGATTCGAGTCGACTCCCAGGACAGTCGAGTCGACTCGAGAGGACAAAATTCAAAATTGGATCCACGGACTTCAGTGGATGAGCCGACTCCGAAATTGCCAAGTCAGCTCCAGAAGTTGGCGAGTCGACTCCGGGTTAAGACGAGTCGACTCCCAGTCGAGGATGCACCATAATTCAAATTTGGAACAGTGGCCGAGTCGTCTCCAGTAAAGCACGAGTCGACTCCTGCAACAGGCGAGTCGACTCCTGATCGCGCGAGTCGACTCCGATCCCAACGGTAATATTGTCAGGAAGTGCAGACTGTGTCCAACGGCTCTATTTTTGTCTCTAACGGCTAGATTCTTGTTTCCACGCCATCTAAAGCTATAAAAACAAGAGGAGAGCTAGGGGAGAAGGCATGGAAGTGGGAGAGATCATCTAGGAAAGAGATCTCAAAGAGATTACAAAGGAAATCTCCCACAAGCACAAAAGGGCCATCCAAAACGAAATAGAGAGAAGAAGAGCATCCAAGTGAATCCGAAAGCTTCCTCTCCATCCGCGTGCTGCCTCGGGGATCCTCTACTTCATGCCAAATCAGAGGAGGATCAAGTAAAGAAGAAGCCGAGCTCCTCCATCTTCAAAACTCGTTTGAGGGCTTCTCTTTACTCTATTTGTTTATATTGTCATATCTGCTTGTTTAAGAAGCTTTGATTTGTTTTTATTCTTTGTTTTAATATCTTGTAACTTGATTCAATCAAGGGATTGAATCAAGGGGTTAAAGGTTTGTTGGTGAGCCAAAGGGAAAACCAACGGTGTAAGGTTTGTTGGTGAGCCAAAGGGAAAACCAACGGAGATAGGTTTGTTGGTGAGCCAAAGGGGAAAACCAACGGAGATAGGTTTGTTGGTGAGCCGAGGGTAAAACCAACGTGTAAGGGTTTGATTGTGAGCCCGGGAAAACAATCGGGGTTGGTTCTAGTCGGTGAGCCTGGGAAAACCGACCGAGTTCGTTGTGCGCTCGTAAAAACAACAAGTTGGGTTGTGAGCTTGTAAAACAACCGGCTGTAATCGGTAGGATTATAGTGAAATTCCCAAGAGGTCTTGGGGAGTGGATGTAGGTGCTGGGGTGCACCGAACCACTATATGTCCTTTGTGTTTGTAATGCCTCTAGTTATTGTCTAACTAACACACTTACTTACTTAGATAAATTGCTTGCTTAATTCTTATCCGCACATCCTTTAGTTGCAAGCATATTTAATCAAGTCGAAGTCTATACATCAAACCCTTGCTAAGTTTAACTTTCACTGTGCATCTATACAACTTAGCATAGTTACTCATAAAGTTTTAGAAGTAGCATAAAAGTTTTAAAAGACCCAATTCACCCCCCCTCTTGGGTTGTATCTACTGGGCAACATGTGGTATCAGAGCAGGTGCTCAAATATTATTTGTAGTCTTAACCGACTAGAGCCAAAGATCATGACAACTCAAATAGATAGTTTTCTAGGAGAAGGACAAGCAATTGACACACCTCCACTATTTAATGGCATAAACTATGCACATTGGAAAATACGCATGCGCATCTTTATTCAATCACAAAACTATTACTATTGGAAAATCATAATAAATGACCCTCACACACTCTCTCAAACTTTTAATGAAAAAGACTTAGCACAATTAAATGCTAAAGCTATGAACATATTATATTGTGCGATTCAAGAAACAATGTTTAATGAAATTTCTGCATGCTTATCTGCAAAGGAGATCTGGGATACTTTAGAAAATATTTATGAGAAATCTCAGAGTAGCTCACATGTACTTCAATTGCATACTAACAATGAGACTGCAGAAAAAGGTGTTGAAACTTCCATCTCAGTCGAGTCGACCCCAAGTATTTCAGAGTCGACCCTCAAGTTAACCGAGTCGACTCCAATAAGGTCCGAGTCGACTCCAAGGCAAATCAGCTTCCTAAAGACAAAGAAGAAGAGGAAGCAAGAAGAAAGGAAGAAAGAGGTAAAACGCAAGAAAGCCTTGACCAAGAGAAATTCAGACAAGGAATTGAAAGTTAGGAGCAACAGTGAACTACAAAAGGTAACTAATTTATGTTTTATGGCATTAGAAGAAAAAGTAAAATCTGAATCTAATTTTAAACCAAACGAATCTCATGAAGAATTTTCTTATGATGAACTTTTAAATGCTTTTCATGAGTTGTATAGTGATTGTAGAAAATTATCTGTAAAGAATAAAAATCTTAAGAAACTAAATTCTGAAAATGAAAGCTTAAGGTCATTTTCAGAAGAATTGATTCAGAAAAATCATAGCTTAATTAAAGAAAATCAAAACTTAAGTAAAGAAATTAACCAATTAAAATGTTTTATTAACAAATTCACTGTAAGTTCAGAAAGATTGAAAATGATGTTTGAAAGCCAATATGCTGATTTTGATAAATCAAAATTTAGCTTGACTCCTTCACTTAGCCATAAATCTCTAGAGAAAAAGGTTATCAATTTACCAAGCAAACCATTAAATAAGATAACTTATTTCAAAAATGAAAAGGATGGGAATAACAACTTTACCTATCGTTCTAGTATAATTAAATCAAATGGTAAAGTTATTATTATTAAACAGATATGGATTCCAAAAGGAACCATATGTCCTAACTCTCAAGGACTCAAGCAAGCTTGGGTACCCAAAATGAGAAAATGAGGATGTACACATAGGTGTACCAAGGTACCTATGGAACATAAAGAAACTTAAAAAGTTATTAACAAAAAAAATAATGAAATCAGTAATTCTTGCATCTCATCATTATTTGTGCTTTAGTATTTGATATGATTTGCTAGTAGTGATCAATTTTGTGATATAGAAAATACTTTTGGAAATATAATCAAATCTCTTCATTTTTTAGTATACTTTACTCACTATTGGATAAGTTGCTAAATGATTAATCAATTTATTAAGAATAACTCTATGAATTCTCTATATGCTTGATTGAGAGTTATTATCCATGGCATTATTGTTTATTGATCATAGATATGATAATGTGTACTTGGTATGCTTTTGAATATATGCACTATGAATACCAAGAAACCATCCTTGGCATATAAAATCAACTCATGCTAGTATGTACTTAATCTCAAAAGACCTTGCCATAGGCTTACTTAGATTATCTACTTAAAGGTCAAAGTTTTGCTATGCATGCTAACTAAGGAAACAAACAAAAATCATTTCTAAATCTTAAGATGTTGTTTCCATCTCCAAGTTTTTCAAAAGCTTACATTGAATTTATTCTTGAAAAATAAAACTGAAGTATTTTTCTGTATTTACTAAATCTTGTAAAAGTGGTTCAAATGATAAAGGTTTCCAAACTGTGAAGATAAAGAGTATCATGGCACAGTGTTGAAAACCAAAATCCTGATAAAGGTTATACAGAAAATAATATTAAATCCAATGATTTCAGCACCAAGGAGACCATAAGCAAAATAGGATTAATAGAATTCTTGAAGAAATGAAAAAGACAATTATGTATGATAGTCATCTACTTAAATAAATTTTTAAAAGACTATCATCACTGCTTGTCATACATATGATTTCTATTTTTGATGAAAATTTTGATCTTCTGAAAAATGGAAAATGAACCATTGCATATCTTTCATATTTTTCAGTCGTACATGTTATTATGAAAATAATGCCAAATCTGATAAAGATACTTCTATCCTTGGATATCATTCATCAAGCAATGCATATAGAACATTCATGAAAAATTCTAGTTGTAGAAGTATCAATTCATTTTATTCTTTATGAGACTAATGATTTATTATCAAAATACTAAAATCAAATTATATGGTTAATCTTTTACATATGCACTTAATGAAGAAAAATTGATGACTACTAAAAGACTAAATCAAGAAAAGAGGAAATAGATCTTGATAAAGATTCTTGCATGATTAGAAGTAAAGATCATCATTATCATGTGCTTGCTTCATGAGCTTTATATTCTGTCAAATGAATGTGTAGAAGTCACTCCTATGTGGTTACTTCATTAAAAAGGAGATCTATGAAAAATAACCACCATATTTAAAAATACACATTACATATATGATAAAGCAATATGTGATTTAGAACAAGCATCAAAAGCATGATATATAAAAGCTTAAGCAACCTTTTTGATAGAAAGTAATAGTGATAAATCTATGCATCAAAAAGATGAATTTGTGATATCTTATTTGCTCAAAGTATGCATTGATGACATCATTTTTGGTTCTACTAATGAAGAGTTATATTGCAAAGTGAGTTTGAAATATGATGAATGAATTAACATCTTCTCTCAAACTCCAAATTAAGACAAACAGGAAAGGGGATCTTCATTGACCAACGTTAGTCCACAAGAAAACTCTTATAGAAGATTGGCATGAAGAAGGTATATCTATGACCCCATCTTGTAGAATTTGAAAAGGATGAGCAAAGTAGATCTATTGTGTTAAAGCTGTATTGAAGCATGATAGAATAATTATTTTACAGCTAGTAGACCAGATTGTATGCTTATTATGTGACCTTGTGCAAGACTTCAATCTAACTTTAATTAATCATATTTTATTGATAACAAATAAATCATAATCTGAATTTTGATAGAAACAAATGTTTAAGATAAATTGATTAAAACATAGTTAACATATCTTATTGATAATTATCTTAAGCAAATAGAATCTAAACTAAATTGACTTAAACTATCTTGGTTAATGAATCTATCTCTTTAGTTCAAATGATATGTGCTTGCTTATATTTAGGCAATCTCTTGAGTAAAGTGACTCAACATGCAACTATTGTCATATCTTATATTGAGTCATCTAGTTAAAAAATATATATGTTGGATGAATGCTTTGTATCTTAAAGAAACTAATGACCTTCCTTCAAGAAAGAAAAATGAGAGATTTCAACTTGAAGGATATCTTCATGTAAGATACACTAAACATTTACATGCAAACAAGAGAGAGGATCTTCTTCAGCCAAAAGTTCACACATAAGAAATCTAGTTTGGCTTGAAGAACATATAATGAATAGGTAATTTAGATACCTTTCTCACAAATTAGTTGAGCAAAGTCAGTAACTTAAATCTTATTATGGCATGATTAAATTCTTTAATTATTAATTTTTGATATCATGTCTATATGTGTATTGACTGACTTATACTTTTAGAAATTATTTCATGGTTTGCCCAAACTAAAATATATCTTTGCCTATGTCATAACCATGAAATACACAAGTATATGCTTAAAATGTTGATGTAAAATAACTTGTGAGAAGTTATGAAACCTTGAGCATAATGAAAATATTGTTTGCATGATATACATATATATGATACGTAAGATTAATTCTCTATTCTGCTCTCTCATGAAAATTACTTGAGAATAACAAAAAGAGAGAGAGATAAAGAAAAGAAAATGGATATTATTCAAGAGAAGTAAAATCCAAGTAGAGGCAAACACTTCAACCTTAAGGAAAAGCAAAACAAACTTAATATATTCGACACATTTGTGAGACTTGTGTGAGCATTCTTTTGGAAGGGATAAAATCCATAATTAATTACACTTAAATAGGGAGGTTTTGAAGTAAACATTTTAACCTTTCTATATTGCTCATCATAGGGATGGTGCCAATGGGGAGGCTAGTGGTAGTACCCGGCACTATTTGACCCAACTATTCGGTGTAGGGCATATTAGGGACGGCACAAGAGGGAGGCTAGTGGTAGTACCTCGTGCCCCTTCCCAACTCCACCGGATAGGGAGCAAATAGAGTATAGAGCATAAGAAAGTTATAAATGAAAAACAAAGTAAATGAAAGTAGAATTAAGTCAAATTTTTAATCACTTGAAAACACACTTTAAGGATGAAATTATTGCAAGATTATATTTAAATAGGGGGAGTTTATTTGAAAAGAATTGATTTTGATCCTTGACATTCTTGTACTTAGTATTTTAATGCATGACTTAACACATGGTATATTTTGCATATGGTATGATGTCTTGATTTATGGATTCTCAATATTTTGTAATGTTTCATACTTGGACAATTTGATTGAATGTTTGAATTGCTACATAACATCTTTTGTCTAGTTTTATTGAAAAGAAATTTCAGATTTGTCATTCACAATCATTGTTAAAATCTGAAAGCTAAATAAAATTGTAGAAAGGAGAAGAGAAGAACATCTCTATTTAGGGAAAATAAATTGATTTTGTTTTATCCTTCAACTTGCCTAAATTTGGTATATAATGTTCAAATTCGTACCAAAACTCAACATTTAATACAAAGATTCTGAATATGCTCTTATATGTTTGAAATATGTATTTTCAATCGTAATCATTTAAGATGAGCTATAATGTGGAAGATACATATCTCAAAGTATGATTGAAAATCCTATGTAATTCCGAATCTGATTTTGTATAAAAGCTTAAACTAAATGTGATTTTTAAAATAAAGTCTTACTTTAAGAAAAACAGAATTAATTTTGATGCCTTTGATGATTGCTCCGATACGCATCCGAAACATATCATTTCTTATCTTCAAAGTATACTAATATTGGTTCAAATGATGTGTCTTTCGATGATCTTGATTGCAAACAAAAATTTCTAAATATATGATTCTATTTTGATATAAAAAAAAAAATATATTTATTGTGCTTCATGTATACATTGCTGAAAAACTATGATTAAGAAATTGAGTTCTATAAATATATATACCTCAATGATCATCTATATATTTTTCTCTTCTACATTATTGAAGACTTCCATCAATAGAGTGAATGATCTTAAAGCTAGAAACATTTCACCTCACTCAAATGACTCTAAAAGAAAGAAAATGTAAATGCGTTTGAAAGAAACTGAGCTTCAATTGAATCATTTTATGATTAATACTTTTATACATTTTCTCTAAGATTAGGAGAAAGCATAACTTGTTCTTAAAGGATTAGAAAGAGTGATTACTATAAATTCTGAATAATTCTAGATCACTCTACATTCTCGATATTACAGAATTTCAGTGTTATTCACGTTTATTACTAAAATCTGAAATTCAACAATTTAAAATGATTAAAGAAGAATGCATCTTTTGAGGGGGAGCTTTAGATATTCAGTATCCTATCCCAAAGACACTTTATTTTGATACATACTTTGAATTTTATGGATTGATTTTGATGAACCTCCTTATATTGCAAGACATGTTTTAATTTCCTTGAGATGAGTTCTATAAAGGTTGTCTTATCTCAAACCTTGAGTCTTATGAAAATAAGCTGAAATATATTTTTGAGATTGACAATCTTATTGAACATTATCTTAGGATTCTAAACTCTTAAATGGAATGATCATTTGAGGGGGAGAAAGAAAATTTCAGAAGGAAAGATCTTATGGAACTTAATCGCATAAATCTATAACTAAAGGAGAGAGAAAGAACACTAAATGAAAAGTGATTCTAATACTCTCCAATATGTATCATCTGAAATTTAAATCTGAAAATCTGTATGATACACCTTGAGGCGTGTTATTTGGTTAGTATATCTCATGCATCACTCTTGAACCAAACTGCAAATCTTAAGAGCCTCTAATTTAATGAAAAAGGGGGAGAATAATGTGTTAAATATTCTTGAGTATCTCTTAGAAAATCTATTTTTGGAACTTCACTAATGAGCTCAAATTGGCTTGCTTTTTGGAACTTCAATTTTGTGCAAATTCATTATTTTATGTATCAAATTGTGCTTATTTTCTAAAGAAATAAAAGAAAGTCTTTAAAAGAGCTCTAAGATGTATCAAAAATTGCATGAATGTATATTTTGATATTTGTGCCACAATGCTCCTATTATCATAAAAGAACTTTGAAGTCATTAAGAAAATTAATTAAATTGCTCTCATGGTTGATAAAATACTTAATAGATTGGGCAAAAGGTCTTAAATGAACAAGCTTTCATACTTAGTGAAGAGAGGTTAGATCTCCACTCATGTTTTTCCTTGAATATCATTAACCTAAGGAAGATTCCACCTACACTTGTTTAGAAAACTATCAAATTAAAAAAACCTCTTGAATTCACACTCGATGTGTTCTGCTCTGATCTTTGTACTTAATGTTTCACTATCTTTTTGATGTTGTCAAAAAGGGGGAGAAATATCTAAGTATATGCTATATACCTCAGAATGCTTTATTACTTTGAATTGAATACAAATCAGCTTAAAATTTAAATATGTTGATTGTGTTAAGCTGATTAAATCTAAAAGCATTATCATGAAGTATGTTTTTAAATATATATGTTTTCCACTTCATGCAACTTAGCTATGTATTACTTCTAGAAATCAATATCTTTTATATTGCATATACTCCAAGTTTTGTCATCATCAAAAAGGGGGAGATTGATGACCCAAAGATTGATTCATAGATTGATTTTGATGATCACAAAACCTTGAAGTATAGATACTAATGTTTATGTTGCAAGGAGAAAGATATTTATTTTGCAAGGAACATAGCAAGTTGGAAGAACACAAGAAGGCCTCCAAAGCTCTCAAGTTGGAAGAAAGCTACAATTTATTGGCCCAAGCTTAAAGTTCAAAGGATTCAAATTGGAGGAGTAAAATCAAAAGAAAAATTCAAAAGAACAGTCTTCGAGTCGACTCCAGTGGAATTCGAGTCGACTCCAGAGAAGTATGAGTCGACTCCGGAGAAGTATGAGTCGACTCCTAGGAGTCACAGGCAGAAAAGTCAGAGAGCAGTTTTCGGGTCTGAGATTCGAGTCGACTCCAGTGGAACGCGAGTCGACTCCGATGGTTGGTAGGTCGACTCCGAAGAAAGCAAGAGTCGACTCTCAGCGGAACACAAGGAAAAAGTCAGAGAGCATTTTTGGGACTCTGAGATTCGAGTCGACTCCCGCATTGCACGAGTCGACTCCGAGACTCCGCGACCATCAACAGACAGAAAACCAAGTTACTGCCTCTGAGATTCGAGTCGACTCCCAGACAGCTCGAGTCGACTCCAAGGCAGCGCTACACCAAGATGGCAGAAGGTTGTGTTTCACAAACTGAGAGCCGAGTCGACTCCAAGGAAGTTCGAGTCGACTCCAAGACTGGACGAGCCAAAAGACAGAGGATCGGGAGTTCGGGGTCTGAGATTCGAGTCGACTCCCAGGACAGTCGAGTCGACTCGAGAGGACAAAATTCAAAATTGGATCCACGGACTTCAGTGGATGAGCCGACTCCGAAATTGCCAAGTCAGCTCCAGAAGTTGGCGAGTCGACTCCGGGTTAAGACGAGTCGACTCCCAGTCGAGGATGCACCATAATTCAAATTTGGAACAGTGGCCGAGTCGTCTCCAGTAAAGCACGAGTCGACTCCTGCAACAGGCGAGTCGACTCCTGATCGCGCGAGTCGACTCCGATCCCAACGGTAATATTGTCAGGAAGTGCAGACTGTGTCCAACGGCTCTATTTTTGTCTCTAACGGCTAGATTCTTGTTTCCACGCCATCTAAAGCTATAAAAACAAGAGGAGAGCTAGGGGAGAAGGCATGGAAGTGGGAGAGATCATCTAGGAAAGAGATCTCAAAGAGATTACAAAGGAAATCTCCCACAAGCACAAAAGGGCCATCCAAAACGAAATAGAGAGAAGAAGAGCATCCAAGTGAATCCGAAAGCTTCCTCTCCATCCGCGTGCTGCCTCGGGGATCCTCTACTTCATGCCAAATCAGAGGAGGATCAAGTAAAGAAGAAGCCGAGCTCCTCCATCTTCAAAACTCGTTTGAGGGCTTCTCTTTACTCTATTTGTTTATATTGTCATATCTGCTTGTTTAAGAAGCTTTGATTTGTTTTTATTCTTTGTTTTAATATCTTGTAACTTGATTCAATCAAGGGATTGAATCAAGGGGTTAAAGGTTTGTTGGTGAGCCAAAGGGAAAACCAACGGTGTAAGGTTTGTTGGTGAGCCAAAGGGAAAACCAACGGAGATAGGTTTGTTGGTGAGCCAAAGGGGAAAACCAACGGAGATAGGTTTGTTGGTGAGCCGAGGGTAAAACCAACGTGTAAGGGTTTGATTGTGAGCCCGGGAAAACAATCGGGGTTGGTTCTAGTCGGTGAGCCTGGGAAAACCGACCGAGTTCGTTGTGCGCTCGTAAAAACAACAAGTTGGGTTGTGAGCTTGTAAAACAACCGGCTGTAATCGGTAGGATTATAGTGAAATTCCCAAGAGGTCTTGGGGAGTGGATGTAGGTGCTGGGGTGCACCGAACCACTATATGTCCTTTGTGTTTGTAATGCCTCTAGTTATTGTCTAACTAACACACTTACTTACTTAGATAAATTGCTTGCTTAATTCTTATCCGCACATCCTTTAGTTGCAAGCATATTTAATCAAGTCGAAGTCTATACATCAAACCCTTGCTAAGTTTAACTTTCACTGTGCATCTATACAACTTAGCATAGTTACTCATAAAGTTTTAGAAGTAGCATAAAAGTTTTAAAAGACCCAATTCACCCCCCCTCTTGGGTTGTATCTACTGGGCAACAGTCCGGCTGAGGTGGTGGGAGCAGAAGTGGAGGAAAAGGTAGGATAGTCTGAGTCTGGGTCAGGACTGGGGAAATGTCTGGTGGTATGTGTGGAGGTGGATGATTTCCTAACCCAGGTTTCCTCGACCTTCCGAAACCCCATCCTGTGTAGGGTTCCCGGACGCATGCGATCTGTCCATCGCAATGCGCGAGAGGGTTCCCCCTCAGGAATGGGAATTTCGGCCTCCCTAAATAGAAGAGTGAACATCATGCCATAGGGGAGGGTGAGCCTAGGTCTATCTAGTGGCTCACATAGATATCTATACATCATCTTGGAAAAGTTGATTGGGGTGTCCTGGAGGATGTAGAACATAAGAGCTAGGTCTCTCTCAGATACAAAATCGAAGCGGCCAGTCTTTGGGAAGAGGGACCTAGAGATGATACTCAAGAGGAGCCGCATCTCAACAGAAAGTGAGCTAGCGGACACCTCATCTAAGGGAGACTGAGGTGGATCTCCTAGAATGGCCGTAAGGGCCTCAGTCCTATCCTCGGGGTGTGTGGGAGCTACCCCTACTTGTGGAAGGTGGAGGGTTTGGGCTATGAAATCCTCGAAAATAAACAATGGGACACCGGCTACAGTTTCCTCTATTCCCCCATTGCCCCTATGGACAGTACCATAAAACTCTCTAACTAGGCCAGGGTATGTGGGGAGATCTAAGGAACAAAAATACTCTAAACCCTGGGCCCGCAATCTCTCTCCTATGGTAAAGCCCTCTCGGGAGAGATAGTCAAAATCGACGTATCTCCCGGTGGAGACCGCCTTCCCGGTGCACGGCCTCGAGGGAACCTCCCTTGGCGGGGAATGAGCCGGAGGTTGTGGCCTCACGGGATCGTTCCGAGCTTTGGACCGTCGCTCGGTGCCGCTCGCGGGTTGGGGCCTCTTCCGGCTTGGGACAATGGCTTTACGAGGCATGGTCGACCTAGAATGGGGTAGAACGCTAATGGACGGAGGAAGGTCGACGGAAAAAGTCCTAAGGACGGTCGGAGACGATCTAGGAGACGGCTCTAGGGTTTTTTGAACGGTGGCGGCGGTGAATAGAAGTGTTGATAAAACGCTTGGATTAGGGTTAAAAACCCGGATCCCGACCTCGAGTCGACTCCACTGAGTCGCGAGTCGACTCGACCTCGAGTCGACTCCAAAGTATGCGCGAGTCGACTCCTCTTATGCTTCATCTTCCTCGAGTCGACTCCCGTCTGTGTGCGAGTCGACTCCTTCTTATGAGCCGACTCCGAAACTTACTCGAGTCGACTCGAACTCTGGCACGCACCTAAAAGTTATGCTATTTTCGTACCAAACCAGGGACACTCACTAAGTTATGATCTAATTTGATGATCATAGTTGAGAAACTCTATTTTTAATCATCAAAATCAATGAACTAGTGGAAAATACCACTAGGATGGATCAATCACTCCTAATCCCCTCCTAAGCACACTAAATCTCTCTTCACTTAAGGGTTTTGTAAAAATGTCAGCTAATTGATCATGAGTGCAAACAAATTGAAGTGTCACATCACCATGCAGTACATGATCTCTTATGAAGTGATGTCTTATCTCAATATGTTTAGTTTTTGAATGCTGAATTGGATTTTTAGTTAGGTTAATGGCACTTGTATTATCACAATTAATGGGAATTTTATCTTGTTTAATGCCATAATCTTCCAATTGTTGTTTGATCCACAAGATTTGAGCACAACAACTCCCGGCTGCAACATATTCAGCTTCAGCAGTAGATAATGCAACCGAATTTTGTTTCTTGCTAAACCATGAGATTAAGTTTTCTCCTAGGAATTGACATGACCCGCTGGTGCTTTTTCTATCAAGTTTACATCCAGCAAAGTCTGAATCTGTGTATCCTATTAAGTTTAGGCTAGATTCTTTAGAATACCATAACCCTATATTCTTTGTTCCTATTAGGTATTTAAAGATTCTCTTGACTGCAATTAGATGAGATTCCTTAGGATTAGACTGATATCTAGCACACATGCAAACACTAAACATGATATCAGGTCTACTTGCAGTAAGATACAATAAAGATCCTATCATACCTCTATATAATTTCTGATCTACAGATTTACCTGATTCATCTTGGTCTAATTTGCATAATGAGCTCATGGGGGTGCTGATTGACTTGTTCCCCTCCATATCAAACTTCTTAAGCATCTCCTTGATGTACTTAGCTTGATTGATGAAGATGCCTTCTTCAGATTGTTTGATTTGAAGCCCGAGGAAATAATTCAGCTCTCCCATCATGCTCATTTCAAATTCACTCTTGTTGCCCAGATAGACAACCCAAGAGGGGGGGGTGAATTGGGTTTTAAAATAATTTGAATAATTAAAACGATGTGGTTGACTAATTAAAAACTATTGCAAGTTATTTAATTAATGCTAAGTGCTGTGAGTGATGTGAGGGGAAGAAGAAGAGAGACAATCCAACACAAACACAAGGTTTTATAGTGGTTCGGAGCTAACCCTTGCTCCTACGTCCACTCCCCAAGTCTCACTTGGGAATTCACTATAACCCCCTTGGATTACAGCCGGTTGTTTTCCAAGCTCACAACCAAACTTGTTGTTTTACGAGCTCACAACGAACTCGGTCGGTTTTCCCAGGCTCACCGACTAGAACCGCCCCGATTGTTTTTTCAGGATCACAATCAAACCCTTACACACGTTGGTTTTAACTCGGCTCACCAACCAACCTCAATCCCCTTGATTCAATCCCAGATTGAACTAAGTAAATACAAGTTGTAGAAAGAAGACAGAAAATAAGCTTCTCAAAAAGCAGATGAAAATAATATGAACAATAAATGAAGTTAAGAAGCCTCAAACGCTTTTAGATTGGAGATGAGGAATGGCTTCTTAAACTTCTGGTCTCCTCTTGAAAGAGTAGTCGACTTGAATGCAGGAGAAGGAGGCTTTAATTGCTGGGAAGATGTAGTTGGAAGCAGTAAATGCAGATCTTCCTCTTTTTCATTGAAGAGCACGTTGCAGAGCTTGAATGCTTGATTAGTTGGAGTGGAATGGTTGTTCTCTGCCTTGCTACAGTCCTCTGTGGCTATTTAAGCCAACCCCCACGGAAACTAGCCGTTAGAGTGCTTTTTCTGCCCGTTCTGAACACTCTGCGCAGCCTGACAATATGACCGTTGGTGGGTTGGAGTCGACTCGCGCGATCAGGAGTCGACTCGGCTGTAGCGGGAGTCGACTCAAGCTTTTCCGGAGTCGACTCGGCAACTGTTCCAAATTTGAATTAAAGTTGCCTTCACGACTGGGAGTCGACTCGTCTTGACCTGGAGTCGACTCGTCAACTTCTGGAGCTGACTTGGCAATTTTGGAGTCGGCTCATCCACTGAAGTCCGTGGATCGAATTTTGAATTTTGTCCACTCGAGTCGACTCGACTGTCCTGGGAGTCGACTCGAATCTCAGAGCCCGAACTCCCGATCCTCTGTCTTTTGGCTCGTCCAGTCTTGGAGTCGACTCGAACTTCCTTGGAGTCGACTCGGCTCTCAGTTTCCGAAAGATGGTCTTCTACCTTTTGACGTGAAGCTGTCTTGGAGTCGACTCGAGCTGTCTGGGAGTCGAGTCGAATCTCAGAGGCAGTAACTTGGTTTTCTGTCTGTCTTGGGGTCGCGGTGTCTTGGAGTCGACTCGCGTATTGCGGGAGTCGACTCGAATCTCAGAGTCCATAAAATGCTCTCTGACTTTTTCTTTGTGTACCGCTGAGAGTCGACTCTTGCTTTCTCTGGAGTCGACTTGCCACCTATCGGAGTCGACTCGCATTCCACTGGAGTCGACTCGAATCTCAGACCCGAAAACTGTTCTCTGACTTTTCTGCCTGTGACTGCTTGGAGTCGACTCTTACTTCCTTGGAGTCGACTCGGTGAACATCGGAGTCGACTCGCGCACTTCGGGAGTCGACTCGCTGACAGGTTCTGAGTTGAAGCTTTCTGTCCTTCTGTCTGTTCTCAGTCGGAGTCGACTCGTACTTATCTGGAGTCGACTCGAGCTCGTGCCAGTGAACTTGATACGCTTGGAGTCGACTCGTGATACTCGGGAGTCGACTCGAGTCTCAGACATTGGTTCAAACAGACTCCTTAACTTATCCAAAAATTATGAACCAAGTCTTGGGACACTTAGACAGGATTTTCACTGAAACACTCAATTGAATTCATTAGTAATCAAAAGATATACTCAAATGCTTTGAGCTCATCAAAATCAAATGGGGTTTTAATCAATCACTCCACAATCTCCCCCTTTTTGATGATGACAAAACTTTGAGTATATGTAAAATGAATTGCTCAATAAATAATGAAATAAAATCCATAAATGAATTCAAATATCTGGTAATTCAATTTATCCAAGCTTGAAAGGAGTGAAACAATAAATTTCGGAGTTAAAGCTCCCCCTTTCATTTGGAATTATATAAGCCTTCATATTATGCAATCAATTGTTTGGCTTATATGTCATTAATGATTTAGTTTGATTAAAATTCAGATTCTCCCCCTCAACATATGCATTCAACTATGTTTTGATTCTCTGAATTTTCTTTTAATGCTTTGAAGTTTTTGAACTGAATTTTTTGTATTTAGAGGGAAAATCTGTCAATTTGTTCTTGTGTAGGATTCAGCTAATCTCCGAATATCCCTTGAATAGATTCTGGAGATTACTCCATTAGGAGCCCCAAAAGAGAGATAATGAGCCTCGAGGTACCGAATCCACTTAGAACAAATTTGTGTGTGTTTTAAGAGTTTTATGTTTTTATTGATTTCCATTGATTTCTTTTACATATTTCGCCCCTTTTACATACTTTATACATATTTCTCCCCCTTTTTGTCATCATATCAAAAAGGAGGCAATCACACACAATCAATGGCACAACCAATCATCAAATGGCACATAATTGAAGATAAAATGTCTACTCATTGTATTGATATGAATGTGAATACATGTGAGAATACAATAAGTAAAGTAAAACAAGACAAAACACAAAAACATCTATGGCCTCCTCGAGGATGAGGCACCTCCTCTCGAGGATGTGGGTCCTCCTCTCATGGATGTGGCTCCTCCTCTCAATCGGCTCTGCTCCATGAGGAGGGTGACTGCATCTGTAACATGGCCAAGCTGCGTGATAATAGACGTAGTGGCTCTGCTATGTGTAGTGGAGAGCTCAGTCACCGACGTCTGAAGCCCAGTCACTGACGTCTGAAGTGCGTCCAGCTTATCGATGAGTACATTCGACAAGCGCTCGGCCCCCTCGGTGGTGGTGTGCATGTCACGACCTATGTCCTCTCGCATCTGTCGAGTGGTGCTCGTGACCTCACTCATGCTGTGGAACTGGGCCTGGACCAAACTCCGGACATTGTAGATCTCTTCCCGTACATGAGCCATCATGTCAGTCACGGCTGTCAAGAAAGGGACCAACTGAGAAGATACGGGTGCAGGAGTGGGAGCAGGCACCGCACCTCGGAGCTCCCGAAGCAGCTCATCCCTCACATCTCTGACTATCTCCTGTCGCAGCTCCCGGAGCTGCTCAGGATCAATCCGGACCTCCATGGATGGTGGAGCCGAGGAGGAAGGTCCGGCGGAGGTGGTAGGAGCAGGAGGAGTGGATGGAAGGTCTGGATGGTCTGGAAGGTCTGGATGGTCTGGAAGGTCTGGATAGTCTGAATCGGGCTCAGGACTGGGTGAAGGTCTGGTGGTCTGAGCGGTGAGGGTAGACTTCCTAACCCATACCCCCTCTCTCTTTTGAAACTCCATCCTGTGTAGGGTCCCCGCACGCGTGCGATCAGTCCATCGCAAAGCGCGAAAGGGCTCCCCCTCAGGAATGGGAACCTCGTACTCCCTAAAAAGAAGGATGAAAATCATGCCGTATGGGAGGGTGAGCCTAGGTCTATCTAGGGGCTCACACATATACCTATAGATGAGCTTAGGGAAGTTGATTGGGGTGTCCTGAAGGATATAGAACATAAGAGCTAGGTCTCTCTCATTTACAAAATCAAATCTCCCTGTCTTAGGGAAGATGGATCTAGACAAAATACTCAAGAGGATCCGCACCTCAATCGGTAGTGAGCTCGCGGATACCTCGTCTAGAGGTGACTGGGGTGGATGTCCTAGAACGGCCGTAAGGGCCTCAACCCTATCCTCAGGGTGTGCGGGAGCCACCCCTGCTAATGGAAGGTGGAGGATGTGGGCAATAAGATCCTCCGTGACACGCAAAGGGACACCGGCTACTGTGCCCTCGATACCTCCATCTCTCCGATGGACGGTACCATAGAACTCTCTAATAAGGCCCGGGTATGTGGGGAGGTCCAGCGTAAGGAAGTACTCTAGGCCCTGGGCCCTAAGTCTATCACCTATGGTGAACCCTTCCCGGGAGAGGAAGTCGAAATCGACATACCTCCCGGTGGAGACGACCTTCCCGGCCAATGGCCTCGCGGGAACTGCCCTAGGCGGGGAACGAGCCGGAGGTGGTTGCCTCGCGGGATCGTGCCGCGCCTTGGAGCGCCGCTCGGGACCGGCCTCGGGTCGGGACCTCTTCCTAACTACGGTCTTACGCGGCATTTTGACCTAAACTGAGAGGAAAAACCTAGAGGACGGTGAAGGACTGACGGAAAAGACTCGGAACCGACCGGGAATGACCTAGGAAGGGAGGAGAACTCAATGTCCGGCGAAGAATCGACGGGAAAATGGCTTGGAGACGATCGGGGACGACCTAGGAGTCGGCTCTAGGGCTTTTTGAACAGTGGCGGCTCGAAAGAAAAGTGTTTTCGAAACGACAAATCTAGGGTTAAAAAGTCGGATCCTGACTGCGAGTCGACTCCACTGAGTCGCGAGTCGACTCGACCTCGAGTCGACTCCAGAATATGCGCGAGTCGACTCTCCTTATGCGCCTGTGGACCTCGAGTCGACTCCCGACAGTATGCGAGTCGACTCCCCCTCTGCTGCCATCTTTGCGAGTCGACTCCCGCCAATGCGCGAGTCGACTCCCCCTTAGGAGCCGGCTTTGAAACTTACTCGAGTCGTCTCTAACTTTGGCACGCACCTAAAACTCATGCTATAATCGTGCCGAATGACGGAAAATCACTTAATTAAGATCTGATTTGATGATCATTGGAAAGAAACTCTATTTTTAACCACATTGTAATCATCAAAATCAATGTATCTAGTGGAACCACTAGGATGGATCAATCACTCCTAATCCCCTCCTAAGCACACTAAACCTCTCTTCACTTAGGGGTTTTGTAAAAATATCTGCTAATTGATTATCAGTACAAACAAATTGGAGTGTCACATCACCATTCAATACATGATCTCTTATGAAGTGATGTCTTATCTCAATGTGTTTAGTTCTTGAATGTTGAATTGGATTTTTAGTTAGGTTTATGGCACTTGTATTATCACAATTAATGAGAATTTTATCTTGTTTAATGCCATAATCTTCTAATTGTTGTTTAATCCATAAGATTTGAGCACAACAACTCCCGGCTGCAACATATTCAGCTTCTGCAGTGGATAATGCAACCGAGTTTTGTTTCTTGCTAAACCATGAGATAAGGTTTTCTCCTAGAAATTGACACGACCCGCTGGTACTTTTTCTATCAAGCTTACATCCAGCGAAGTCTGAATCTGTGTACCCTATTAAGTTTAGGCTAGATTCTTTAGAGTACCATAGCCCTATGTTCTTAGTTCCTATTAAGTATTTAAAAATTCTCTTAACTGCAACTAGATGTGATTCTTTAGGATTAGCCTGATATCTAGCACACATGCACACACTAAACATAATATCAGGTCTACTTGCAGTAAGATACAGTAAAGATCCTATCATACCTCTATAAAGTTTTTGATCTACAGATTTACCTGATTCATCTTGGTCTAACTTGCATGATGAGCTCATGGGGGTGCTGATTGACTTGTTTCCCTCCATGTCAAACTTCTTGAGCATCTCCTTGATATATTTGGCTTGATTGATGAAGATGCCTCCTTCAGACTGTTTGATTTGAAGCCCGAGAAAGTATTTCAGCTCTCCCATCATGCTCATCTCAAACTCACTCTGCATCAAATCAGCAAATTCCTCGCTGAGGCGATTGTTAGTAGCACCGAAAATGATATCATCAACATAAATATGTACTAATAACATATCCTTATTTTGCTTTTTCAGAAATAGTGTTGTATCTACATTTTCCCTAGAGAATTCATGTTCTAATAGGAATTTGCTAAGCCTCTCATACCATGCTCTAGGTGCTTGTTTTAAACCATAAAGTGCTTTATTTAGCTTATATACATGATTGGGGTATTGATGATTTTCAAAACCAGGAGGTTGTTCTACATATACCTCCTCATTAATATACCCATTTAAAAATGCACTTTTTACATCCATTTGAAATAGTTTGAAGTCCTTAGAGCATGCATATGCTAATAGTAGTCTAATCGCCTCAAGTCTAGCTACGGGAGCAAAGGTTTCATCAAAATCTATACCTTCTTCTTGATTATACCCCTTTGCTACTAGTCTAGCCTTATTCCTTATAACAATTCCATTTTCATCAAGTTTATTTTTATAAATCCATTTAGTACCAATAATTGGATATTCAGAGGGTCTCTCTACTAGATTCCACACTTTGTTTCTAGTAAATTGGTTTAGTTCTTCTTGCATTGCATTTATCCAATTTACATCATTTTCGGCTTCTTCTATATGTTTGGGCTCAAAGTGTGAAACAAAAGTTAGATGGTTATTCAAATTCCTAAGGGATGCTCTAGTCCTAACGGGTTGAGATGGATCATCTAGAATTAGTTCCTTAGGATGCCCATGAGCATACCTCCAAGCTTTAGTTAGCCCATGATCCATAATAGCCTCTTGGCTTGATGATTCTCCTTCAATCAACTTTTGATTATCATCTTGTAATCCCATCTCATCTATCTTTTCTTCAAGTATTTCCATATCATCATCAAAATTAACCTTCTTACTAGACGAGATGTCACTAGAGTCATCAAAAACAACATGTATAGATTCTTCTATAACTAAGGTTCTTTTATTAAAGACTCTATAGGCTTTACTAGTTGTAGAATAACCTAAGAATATTCCTTCATCAGATTTAGGGTCAAATTTTCCTAGATTATCTTTCCCATTATTATGCACAAAACACCTACATCCAAACACATGAAAATAATTAACCTTTGGTTTTCTGTTTTTCCACAGTTCATAAGGTGTTTTCTTTATAATGGGTCTCAATAGAACTCTATTTAGTATGTGACAAGAGGTATTAATGGCTTCTCCCCAAAAGTACTTAGGGAGGTTACTTTCACATAACATAGTTCTAGCCATTTCCTCTAGTGTTCTATTCTTCCTTTCCACCACTCCATTTTGTTGTGGTGTCCTAGGTGCTGAGAAATTATGGGTTATCCCCTTCTTACTACAAAATTCATTAAATGACTGATTTTCGAATTCGGTACCATGGTCACTTCTAATGGCTATGACTGAAGACTCTCTAGCATTTGTTACTTCCTTATGGAACTTCTTAAACATAGAAAATGCTTGATCCTTATGCACTAGGAACATGACCCATGTGTACCTAGAGTAATCATCTACTATAACTAGACCATATTTATTTCCACCTAGGCTTGTTGTTCTAGTTGGACCAAATAGGTCCATGTGTAATAATTCTAGAGGCCTAGAGGTAGAGACACATTTTATGGATTTAAAAGAGTTCCTAGATTGTTTGCCAAATTGACATGCTTCACATATTTTGTTCTTTTCAAATTTTAATTTTGGCAAACCTATCACGGAGTCTCTTTTAACTAGTTTAGTTATTGTGTCCATGCTTGCATGACCTAACTTACGGTGCCATAACCAACTAGCATCATTATCTTTAGTTTCATTTACAACTAAACATTGGTTATGTTTTGCAAGATCTTCTAGGTCTACAACATATACATTTCCACGTCTAATCCCTTTAAAAACTAAACTATTATCATTAGGGTTTGTTATAATGCATAGTGATGGCTTAAACATAACATCATACCCTTTATCACATAATTGACTAATGCTTAATAAGTTATGCTTACGACCATCAATATATCTAACATTATCAATAAAAGTAGAAGGGGTGATTTGAACTTTACCAATACCAATGATGTGACCTTGGTTGTTGTCTCCAAAAGTCACAGCACCTCCCTTCTTAGCTTCAAGGGTGAAAAATTGATCTTTGTCACCCGTCATGTGCCTTGAGCAGCCACTATCCAAGTACCAGCAGTTTTTGTTGACCTTGGCTGCAAGACACTCCTACACAAGCAAATCATGTCATCTTAGGTACCCAAGCTTTCTTGGGTCCTTCATGGTTAGTCAAGTTGGTTCCTTTTGGAACCCATACCCTTTTAATTTTTCTTTTTGTTTTATTTTTTCTAAAATTACACACATTCGCTTTATGACCTATAGTACCACAGCAAAAGCAAGTTATTTTCTTAGTTTTAGTTTTTCCAGCTTTAACAAAGAAGTTACTAAGAAGTTTTTGTTTATTTCTTGGTTTATACCCTAAACCCGCTTTATTAAATATGGCCCGTTGACTATTAAGTATCATGTTTAATTTTTCAGAACTATATGTAAATTTTTCAACTAAGGGTTTGTATTTGTTAAGTTCTTTAGTTAGAGTTTGATTTTCTGCTTTTAGGTCATTAAGTTCTTTTGTGAGATCCTTATTTAAGATTTGTTTATGATTTTTAAGTTCTGAAAGTTCCTTAGTTAGTTTTTCATTATCTTTAGTTAAGGTACTAGTCTTTTGAGTTAAAAGTTGGTTGCTTGTCTTAAGTTCTATATTTTCTTTGATGATTAAATCCTTATCCTTAACTAATTTATCGTATTTATGTAGGTATGATTGATTAGCTATTTTTAGTTCTTTATTCTTAAGATTTATGGCCTTATATTCTACCATTAATTCATTAAATGCATCATAAAGTTCATCAAAAGAAAAATCAGGATGCGTATCGGAAGTTACCTCGTTTTCATTGGCCATGAAGCAGAAATTGGCCTTCTCTTCTTGTTCATCATCTGATGAGGAGGATGATGAGTCGGAGTCGGATAGTGTTGTGACAAGAGCCTTCTTCTTCTTGTACTTACTCCCCTTCTTCAGTAAGGGGCACTCAGCTCTTATGTGACCCGGCTTCTTGCACTCGTAACACCCAATCCCCTCATTTTCCCTTTCCTTACCTTTGTCCTTGCGGTAGGAATTTGAGGGGCCTCTCCTTTGATGATAGAACTTCTTGTGGTTGATGAATTTCTTGAACTTGCGCACAAGAAGAGCCTCACCATCATCTTCCTCATTCTCTTCTTCGTCACTGCTGCTACTGCAAGACAAGTCCTTGTTAGATGAAATAGACTTAAGAGCTATTATCTTTTTCTTGTGGGAGGACTCCTCTTCGCTGTGTTGCTTCATGGTTAGCTCGTGAGTCATTAGGGATCCAAGGAGCTCTTCAAGTGGAAGCTTGTTCAAGTCTTTAGCTTCTTGGATTGCCGTCACCTTGGCTTCCCATGACCTTGGTAGGCAGCGAAGTATTTTTCTGACAAGATCACTGTTAGTATAGCTCTTGCCAAGGCTTTTTAGGCCATTGACAATGTCAGTAAACCTAGTGAACATGCTAGTGATTGTCTCATTAGAATCCATTTTAAATAGTTCATAATTATGAACCAATATATTAATTTTGGATTCTTTAACTTGATTCGTGCCCTCATGGGTCACTTCAAGTCTATCCCAAATCTCTTTTGCAGAGTTGCAAGTAGAGACCCTATTGAATTCATTTCTATCCAAGGCACAATAAAACACATTCATAGCTTTAGAGTTTAGTTGTGCCTTCCTCATGTCATGTTCATTCCAATCCTTTTCTAGTTTGGGTACCTTGATACCCTCTACATATATGGATGGGATGTATGGGCCATTTACTACAATGGTCCACATCTCATAGTCTTGGGCTTGGATGAATATTCTCATCCTAGCCTTCCAGTATGAGTAGTCGGATCCATTAAAGAAAGGGGGTCTTTGGGTGGACTGACCCTCAATGTGGGAAGATCCAAATGGGGTTGTCATTTTGATCTTTTAACTCTTGGGTGGAAGAGTTTAGGCTCTGATACCACTTGTTGCCCAGATAGACAACCCAAGAGGGGGGGGGGGTGAATTGGGTTTTAAAATAATTTGAATAATTAAAACGATGTGGTTGACTAATTAAAAACTATTGCAAGTTATTTAATTAATGCTAAGTGCTGTGAGTGATGTGAGGGGAAGAAGAAGAGAGACAATCCAACACAAACACAAGGTTTTATAGTGGTTCGGAGCTAACCCTTGCTCCTACGTCCACTCCCCAAGTCTCACTTGGGAATTCACTATAACCCCCTTGGATTACAGCCGGTTGTTTTCCAAGCTCACAACCAAACTTGTTGTTTTACGAGCTCACAACGAACTCGGTCGGTTTTTCCAGGCTCACCGACTAGAACTGCCCCGATTGTTTTTCCGGGATCACAATCAAACCCTTACACACGTTGGTTTTAACTCGGCTCACCAACCAACCTCAATCCCCTTGATTCAATCCCCGATTGAACTAAGTAAATACAAGTTGTAGAAAGAAGACAGAAAATGAGCTTCTCAAAAAGCAGATGAAAACAATATGAACAATAAATGAAGTTAAGAAGCCTCAAACGCTTTTAGATTGGAGATGAGGAATGGCTTCTTAAACTTCTGGTCTCCTCTTGAAAGAGTAGTCGACTTGAATGCAGGAGAAGGAGGCTTTAATTGCTGGGAAGATGTAGTTGGAAGCAGTAAATGCAGATCTTCCTCTTTTTCGTTGAAGAGCACGTTGCAGAGCTTGAATGCTTGATTAGTTGGAGTGGAATGGTTGTTCTCTGCCTTGCTACAGTCCTCTGTGGCTATTTAAGCCAACCCCCACGGAAACTAGCCGTTAGAGTGCTTTTTCTGCCCGTTCTGAACACTCTGCGCAGCCTGACAATATGACCATTGGTGGGTTGGAGTCGACTCGCGTGATCAGGAGTCGACTCGGCTGTAGCGGGAGTCGACTCAAGCTTTTCCGGAGTCGACTCGGCAACTGTTCCAAATTTGAATTAAAATTGCCTTCACGACTGGGAGTCGACTCGTCTTGACCTGGAGTCGACTCGTCAACTTCTGGAGCTGACTTGGCAATTTTGGAGTCGGCTCATCCACTGAAGTCCGTGGATCCAATTTTGAATTTTGTCCACTCGAGTCGACTCGACTGTCCTGGGAGTTGACTCGAATCTCAGAGCCCGAACTCCCGATCCTCTGTCTTTTGGCTCGTCCAGTCTTGGAGTCGACTCGAACTTCCTTGGAGTCGACTCGGCTCTCAGTTTCCGAAAGATGGTCTTCTGCCTTTTGACGTGAAGCTGTCTTGGAGTCGACTCGAGCTGTCTGGGAGTCGACCCGAATCTCAGAGGCAGTAACTTGGTTTTCTGTCTGTCTTGGGGTCGCGGTGTCTTGGAGTCGACTCGCGTATTGCGGGAGTCGACTCGAATCTCAGAGTCCATAAAATGCTCTCTGACTTTTTCTTTGTGTACCGCTGAGAGTCGACTCTTGCTTTCTCTGGAGTCGACTTGCCACCTATCGGAGTCGACTCACGTTCCACTGGAGTCGACTCGAATCTCAGACCCGAAAACTGTTCTCTGACTTTTCTGCCTGTGACTGCTTGGAGTCGACTCTTACTTCCTTGGAGTCGACTCGGTGAACATCGGAGTCGACTCGCACACTTCGGGAGTCGACTCGCTGACAGGTTCTGAGTTGAAGCTTTCTGTCCTTCTGTCTGTTCTCAGTCGGAGTCGACTCGTACTTATCTGGAATCGACTCGAGCTCGTGCCAGTGAACTTGATACGCTTGGAGTCGACTCGTGATACTCGGGAGTCGACTCGAGTCTCAGACATTGGTTCAAACAGACTCCTTAACTTATCCAAAAATTATGAACCAAGTCTTGGGACACTTAGACAGAATTTTCACTGAAACACTCAATTGAATTCATTAGTAATCAAAAGATATACTCAAATGCTTTGAGCTCATCAAAATCAAATGGGGTTTTAATCAATCACTCCACAACTCTGCATCAAGTCAGCAAATTCTTCGCAGAGGCGATTGTTAGTAGCACCGAAAATAATATCATCAACATAAATCTGTACTAACAACATATCTTTGTTTTTCTTCTTTAGAAACAATGTTGTATCTACATTACCCCTAGAAAACTCATGTTCTAATAGGAATTTGCTAAGCCTCTCATACCATGCTCTAGGTGCTTGTTTTAAACCATAAAGTGCCTTGTTCAATTTATATATATGATTAGGGTATTGATGATTTTCAAAACCAGGAGGTTGTTCTACATATACCTCCTCATTAATATACCCATTTAAGAATGCACTTTTTACATCCATTTGAAATAATTTGAAGTCCTTAGAGCATGCAAATGCTAGTAGAAGTCTAATTGCTTCAAGTCTAGCTACAGGAGCAAAAGTTTCATCAAAATCTATACCTTCTTCTTGATTATAACCCTTTGCTACTAGTCTAGCCTTATTCCTTATTACAATTCTATTTTCATCAAGTTTATTTTTATAAATCCATTTGGTACCTATAATTGAATATTCAGTAGGTCTTTCAACTAGATTCCATACTTTGTTTCTAGTAAATTGGTTTAATTCTTCTTGCATTGCATTTATCCAATTTACATCTTTTTTAGCTTCTTCTATGTGTTTGGGCTCAAAATGTGAAACGAAAGCTAGATGATTGTTTAAGTTCCTAAGAGATGCTCTAGTCCTAACATATTGAGATGGATCATCGAGAATTAATTCCTTAGGATGCCCGTGAGCAAACCTCCAAGCCTTAGTCAGCCCATGATCCATAATAGCCTCTTGGCTTGATGATGCATTTCCAATTAATTTTTGATTATCATCTTGTAATGTCATCTCATCTATCTTCTCTTCAAGAATTTCACCATCATCATCAAAATTAACTCTCTTGCTAGAAGAGATATCACTAAAATCATCAAAAACAACATGTATGGATTCTTCTATAACTAGGGTTCTTTTATTAAAGATTCTATAGACTTTACTAGTTGTGGAGTACCCCAAGAATATACCCTCATCAGATTTAGAGTCAAATTTTTCTAGATTATCTTTTCCATTATTATGAACAAAACACCTACATCCAAAAATATGAAAATAGTTCACTTTTGGTTTTCTGTTTTTCCAAAGTTCATAAGGTGTTTTCTTTATGATGGGTCTTAATAAAACTCTATTTAATATATGACAAGAAGTATTGACAGCTTCTCCCCAAAAGTACTTAGGGAGGTTACTTTCACACAACATAGTTCTAGCCATTTCCTCTAGAGTTCTATTTTTCCTCTCCACAACTCCATTTTGTTGTGGTGTCCTAGGTGCAGAAAAATTATGTGTTATTCCCTTTTTACTACAAAACTCATTAAATAAATAATTTTCAAATTCGGTACCATGGTCACTTCTAATAGCTATTATAGAAGTATCTCTAGCATTTGTTACTTCTTTATGAAATTTCTTGAAAATTGAAAATGCTTGATCCTTATGGCCTAAGAACATGACCCAAGTATATTTAGAATAATCATCTACGATAACTAGACCATATTTATTTCCACCTAGACTTGTGGTTCTAGTTGGTCCGAATAGGTCCATGTGTAGTAGTTCTAGAGGTCTAGAGGTAGAGACACAATTTATAGATTTAAAGGAGTTCTTTGATTGTTTGCCAAATTGACATGCTTCACATATTTTATTCTTTTCAAACTTTAATTTTGGCAAACCTATCACAGAATCTCTTTTAACTAGTTTAGATATGGTGTCCATGCTTGCATGACCTAACTTACGGTGCCATAACCAACTAGCATCATTATCCTTAGTTTCATTAACAACTAAACATGGGTTGTGTTTGGCAAGATCCTCAAGGTCTACAACATACACATTTCCACATCTTATTCCTTTAAAAACTAAACTATTGTCATTTGGGTTTGTTATGATGCATAGTGATGGTTTAAACATAACATTATAACCTCTATCACATAATTGACTTATGCTTAATAAATTATGCTTAAGACCATCAACATATCGAACATTATCAATAAAAGTTGAAGGGATAATTTATACTTTACCTATACCAATGATGTGACCTTGGTTATTGTCTCCAAAAGTCACAACACCTCCCTTCTTAGCTTCAAGGGTGAAGAATTGATCCTTGTCACCCGTCATGTGTCTTGAGCAGCCACTATCTAAGTACCAACAATTTTTGTCGACCTTGGCTGCAAGACACTCCTACACAAGCAAATCATATAATCTTAGGTACCCAAGTTTTCTTGGGTCCTTCATGGTTAGTAATGTTGGTTCCTTTTGGAACCCAAACCCTCTTAATTTTTCTTTTAGTTTTCCCTTTCCTATACTTACACACATTTGCTTTATGTCCTAAAATTCCACAACAAAAGCAGGTTATTTTCTTAGTTTTACTTTCCCCTGCTTTAACAAAGAAGTTACTAAGAAGTTTTTGCTTATGTTTAGGTTTATACCCTAAACCCGCTCTATTGAATACCGCTCGTTGACTATTAAGTATCATATTCAATTTTTCAGAACTATATGTAAATTTTTCAACCCAGAGTTTGTATTTTTCAAGTTCGTTAGTTAGTATTTGTTTTTCTGCTTTTAGATCATTTAGTTCTTTTGTGAGACTCTCATTTATATGTTTATTGTTTTTGGGTTCTAATGTTTCTTTGTTCAGCCTTTCATTTTCTTTAGTTAAGGTATTATTCTTTTGTATCAAGATTTGGTTACTTGTTTTAAGTTCTGCATTTTCTTTGATAAGAACATCTTTATCCTTAACTAATGAATCATACTTACGGAGATGAGTTTGGTTAGTTACTTTTAGTTCTTTGTTTTTAACGTTTATTGTTTTGTATTCATCCATTAATTCATTGAAAGCATCATATAATTCATCGAAAGTAAAATCTAAATGTGATGCGGATGTTACCTCATTTTCATTGGCCATGAAGCAGAAATTAGCCTTTTCTCCTTGTTCCTCATTCGATGATGATGATGATGATGTGTCGGAGTCCGATAGGGTGGTGACAAGGGCTTTCTTCTTCTTGTACTTGCTCCCCTTCTTCAGTAAAGGACACTCAGCTCTAATGTGTCCCGGCTTCTTGCACTCATAACATCCAATCCCCTCATTTTCCCTTTTCTTACCTTTATCCTTTCGATAGAAATTTAAGGGGCCTCTCCTTTGATGAAAGGACTTCTTTTGGTTGATGAATCTTCTGAACTTACGTACGAGAAGAGCCTCATCATCCTCTCCCTCATGATCTTCTTCTTCACTGCTGCTACTGCAAGACAAGTCTTTGTTAGATGATGTAAATTTGAGAGCTATTACCTTTTTCTTATGGGAGGACTCTTCTTCGCTGTGTTGCTTCATTGTTAGCTCGTGCGTCATTAGGGATCCAAGAAGCTCCTCAAGTGGTAGCTTGTTCAAGTCCTTGGCTTCTTGGATTGCCGTCACCTTGGCTTCCCATGACCTTGGTAGACAGCGAAGAATCTTCCTGACAAGATCACTGTTAGTATAGTTTTTGCCAAGGCTTTTTAGGCCATTGACAATGTCAGTAAATCTAGTGAACATGCAAGTGATTGTTTCATTAGAATCCATCTTAAATAGTTCATACTTATGAACCAATATGTTTATTTTGGATTCTTTGACTTGATTCGTGCCCTCATGGGTCACTTCAAGTCTATCCCAAATCTCTTTTGCAGAATTGCAAGTAGAGACTCTATTGAATTCATTCCTATCTAATGCACAGTAAAGCATATTCATTGCTTTGGAATTGAGTTGTGCCTTTCTCATGTCATGGTCATCCCAATCCTTTTCGAGTTTGGGTACAGTGACACCCTCTACATAGATGGATGGGATGTATGGTCCATTTACTACAATGGTCCACATCTCATAGTCTTGGGCTTGGATAAATATTCTCATCCTAGCCTTCCAATATGAGTAGTCGGATCCATTAAAGAATGGGGGTCTTTGGGTGGACTGACCCTCAATGTGGGAAGATCCAAATGGGGTTGTCATTTTGATCTTTTACTCTTAGGGTAGAAGAGTTTAGGCTCTGATACCACTTGTTGCCCAGAAAGACAACCCAAGAGGGGGGGTGAATTGGGTTTTAAAATAATTTTGCAATTAAAACATTTGTGGATGACTAATTAATACTTTTGAAGGATGATTAATTAGTTGCTATGTGCTGTGAGTGAAATGAGAGTGAGAGAGAGAGACACAAGCAATCACAAACACAATGTTTATAGTGGTTCGGAGCTATCCCTTGCTCCTACATCCACTCCTCAAGTCTCACTTGGAAATTCACTATAACCCCTTGGATTACAGCCGGTTGTTTTACAAGCTCACAACCCAACTTGTTGTTTTACGAGCTCACAACGAACTCGGTCGGTTTTTTCAGGCTCACCGACTAGAACCATCCCGATTGTTTTCCCGGGATCACAATCGAACCCTTACACATTGGTTTTACCCTCGGCTCACCAACCAACCTCTACACTCTTGATTCAATTCCCTGATTGAATCAAGCAAAGATAAGATGGAAAGAACAAAGACAAATAGAAAAACAGAGCTTCTAAAAAGCAGATATACAGCAATATAAACTAGAGAGAAGTTAAGAGCCCTCAAACACGTTTGAGTTGGAGTAGAGTAGGGCTTCTTGAACTGTGAGTCTCCTCTTGAATGTCTGGTCGACTTGAAGGCAGGAGGAGACTTCTTTAAATGCTGGGAAGAGGTAGCTGGATGGAGTTAATGGCGCTCTTCCTTCTTTTCTGTTGAAAAACAGTTGGCCGAGATAGGATACTTGATTTCTTTGAGTGGAATGGTGCTTCTCTACCTTGTTACAGTCCTCTGTGGCTATTTAAGCCATCCCCCACGGAAACTAGCCGTTAGTCACCTTTTTCTGCCCGTTCTGCACACTCTGCACATCCTGACAATATGTCCGTTGGGGTCGGAGTCGACTCGCGCGATCTGGAGTCGACTCGGCTGTAGCGGGAATCGACTCATGCTTTTCTGGAGTCGGCTCGGCAACTGTTCCGGATTTGAATTAAAGTGACCTCCGCGACTGGGAGTCGACTCGACTTAACCCGGAGTCGACTCGCCAACTTCTGGAGCTGACTTGCCATTTTCGGAGTCGGCTCATCCCATGAAGTCCATGGAGCTAATTTTTCAACTTGGCCCACTCGAGTCGACTCGACAATCCTGGGAGTCGACTCGGCGCTCAGAGCCCGAACTCCCGATCTTCTGTCTTTTGGCTCGTCCAGTCTTGGAGTCGACTCGAACTGTTCCGGAGTCGACTCGGCTCTCAGTTTCCGAAACACAGCCTTCTGCCTTTTTGATGTAGCGCTGCCTTGGAGTCGACTCGAGCTGTCTGGGAGTCGACTCGGCTCTCAGAGACAATAATTCGGTCTTCTGTCTTTTTGGGGTCGCGCTGTCTCGGAGTCGACTCGTGCATTGCGGGAGTTGACTCGGATCTCAGAGTCCGAAAACTGCTCTCTGACTTTTGCCTTGTGTATCACTGAGAGTCGACTCTTGCTTTCTTTGGTGTCGACCTGCCAACCATCGGAGTCGACTTGCGTTCCACAGGAGTCGACTCGAATCTCAGGGTCGAAAATCGCTCTCTGACTTTTCTGTCTGTAACTCCTTGGAGTCGACTCATACTACTCCGGAGTCAACTCGGTAATCATCGGAGTCGACTCGCGCACTTCAGGAGTCGACTCGCAGATAGGTTTTGAGTTGAGTCTTTCTGTTCGTCTGTCAATTCTCAGTCGGAGTCGACTCGTAATGATCCGGAGTCGACTCGAGCCCGTGCCAGTGATTCTGATACGCTTGGAGTCGACTCGTACTATTCTGGAGTCGACTCGAGTCTCAGACTTTGGCTCAAACTGACTTCTCAACTTATCAAAATATCTTGAACCAAATCTAGAAACACTTAGACAAGATTTTCACTGAAACACTCAATTGAATTCATTAGTAAACAAAAGATATACTCAAATGCTTTGAGCTCATCAAAATCAAATAGGGTTTTAATCAATCACTCCACATCATCACATCTAGGGAGCAAAGATACTCCCAACCTTGCCTTCGGATCCATTCCCCCAAACGGAACCCTTCTTGATCAAAGAACTCGGAATGGATCCTTCTCCCCGTTGTAACCGGTCTCCCCGCAAACTTTGCAAGTTGTACTGAGGGGGAGGGAGGAGGAGGTGGCTCTGCACGTGCCTCACGTTGTGGAGACACTGTAGATGGCTCCGTAGCTTCTCTTTCCTCACGTTGGATCCGTGGGACTCTTCCGGATCGCTTGGCTACGGCTCTCTTGGGTCCCATTTCTCCAAGATCTTGAAGTAATCTAGCGTTTGGAGTTGATTGGAGGAGTTTGGAGAGTGGGGAATAGAGTTTTCAGAAGAGGACTAGGGCAAAAGTGCCCTAAAAAAGCTCACGGGTCCCCCTTTTAACAGTGAGGTCCCGACGTTGGGTCGACTCAAGAATTTTCTTGGGTCGACTCAACGTTGGGTCGACCCTATTCTGGGTTGGGTCGACCCAAATTCAGAATTTTTTTCTTTCTCTTCCTTTTTGCTTCTAAAAATTTTCCTTGCTTCCAATCCTTACAAATTCTTTCTGGGACAATGATACATGAGTAAGGAATCTATATATGACAATTTTGACTCATGTTTCATGGGTTTTTAGAAATGGGAGGAATGTATCATGAGACTGCTTGCTCCCTTTTATATCTCTTCAATAGAAAGGATCACATATGCCTAATTCCCTTCTTAGCGTGCAGAATCTATCTTCACTCAATGGTTTTGTGAATATGTCGGCTAATTATTTTTTAGTGCATATATGCTCAATACATATGTTTCCATTTTGCACATGATCCCTAATAAAATGATATCTTATTTCTATGTGTTTGGCTTTAGAATGCTGAACCGGATTTTTAGTAAGGTTGATGGCACTAGTATTGTCACACTTAATAGGAATATTATCTAGCTTAACTCCATAGTCCTCTAGTTGTTGCTTAAGCCATAGTACTTGAGCACAACAACTGCCAGCAGCTATATATTCAGCTTCAGCTGTTGACAATGCCACTGAATTCTGCTTTTTGCTAAACCATGATACTAAGTTGTTTCCTAAGAATTGACATGTTCCACTAGTGCTCTTCCTATCTAATTTGCATCCAGCAAAATCAGCATCTGAGTATGCAAGCAAATCTAGACAGGAGTCTCTTGAGTACCATAATCCTATGTTCGTAGTTCCTCCTAAATATCTAAGGATTCTTTTAACAGCACTTAAATGTGACTCCTTAGGATCTGATTGGTATCTAGCACATATTCCTACACTAAATACGATGTCTAGTCTACTAGCAGTAAGGTAGAGCAAGGATCCAATTAGTCCTCTATAAAGCTTAATATCAATACTCTTTCCTTTTTCATCTTTGTCTAGCTTACTAGTAGGATTCATTGGAGTGCCTACTCCCTTATGATTTTCATTCCCAAACTTCTTTAGTATTTCCTTTGTATACTTAGTTTGATGAATGAAAATACCTTCTTTAGTTTGTTTGATTTGTAATCCTAGAAAGAAACTTAGTTCTTCCATCAAACTTATTTCGAATTCTCCATGCATTAGATCAGCAAATTCTTTGCAAAGAGTATCATTTGTGGCACCAAAGATTATGTCATCTACATATATTTGTACCACTAATAGATTTTCGTCCTTTCTTTTGAGAAACAGTGTTTTATCTACATTTCCTCTACTAAAGTCATTATTAAGCAGAAATTTGCTTAATCGATCATACCAAGCCCTAGGTGCTTGCTTCAATCCATATAATGCCTTATGTAATCTAAACACATGATTTGGCAATTCATGATTCTCAAAACCAGGAGGTTGCTCTACATATACTTCTTCCTCTATAAACCCATTTAAGAATGCACTTTTTACATCCATTTGATACAATTTAAAATCCATGAAATATGCAAATGCTAGAAGTAATCTAATAGCCTCTAATCTAGCTACAGGAGCAAATGTTTCATCAAAATCTATCCCTTCTTCTTGATTGTATCCCTTAGCTACAAGTCTAGCTTTATTTCTTATAACTAACCCATTTTCATCTAATTTATTTCTAAAGATCCATTTTGTTCCAATTACAGAGTTATGCTTTGGTCTTTCAGTTAATATCCATACACTACTTCTTTTGAATTGATTTAATTCTTCTGGCATGGCATTTATTCAATTAGTATCTTTTTCAGCTTCTTCATAAGTCTTAGGTTCTAATTGTGAAACAAAAGCAAGATAATCATTTAAATTTCTAAGAGAGGATTGAATTCTTACCCCTTGAGATGGATCACCAATGATTAGGTCTTTAGGGTGTCCAGATGCATACCTCCATTCCTTTGGCAAGTTTTGAGATTGTGGTGGCACGCAATCATCACCCTTATCTTGAATTGGCACGTCATCAATATTCAACTTTTCAAAGTTAATAATTCCTGTATCATCATCAAGAATATTTTCTTTCCTAGTAGACTCACTATCAGACTCATCAAATATGATATTAATTGACTCTTCGACTACAAGAGTTCTTTTATTGAATACTCTGTATGCCCTGCTAGATGTGGAGTATCCTAAGAAGATACCTTCATCTGACTTGGCATCAAATTTACTTAGATCCTCCTTGCCATTGTTTAAAACGAAACATCTACATCCAAATACTCTAAGATATTTAGCAATTGGTTTCTTATGTTTCCAAAGTTCATAAGGAGTTTTCTTGGTTATTGGTCGTATTAAAACTCGATTTAGAATATGGCAAGCAGTGCTTATAGCTTCAGCCCAAAAGTACTTTGGAAGATTTGACTCACACAACATCGTGCGTGCCATTTCTGCCAATGTCCTATTTTTCCTTTCAACAACCCCATTTTGTTGAGGCGTTCTAGGTGCTGAAAATTGATGTGAAATACCATTTTTATTACAAAATTCTTCAAAGTGTTGATTTTCAAATTTTGTACCATGATCACTTCGAATTGCTACTAAGGTGAGCTTCTTTTTATTTGTGATATTATTATAAAGTTTCAAGAATTCTGAAAATGCTTCATTCTTATGTGCCAAAAATGAAACCCATGTATATCTTGAAAAATCATCTACAATAACTAGTCCATACTTCTTCCCTCCTAGACTCGCAGTTCTAGTGGGTCCAAATAGATCCATGTGTATGAGTTCAAAAGGCCTAGTTGTTGATACTATATTCTTTGATTTGAATGATGATTTAGTTTGTTTTCCTAATGAGCATGGTCCACAGATTTTGTCCTTTTCAAAAATCAACTTTGGCACATCTTTTATTAATTCCTTATTGACTAGTTTTGATATTAATTCCATACTAGCATGTCCTAGTCTACGATGCCAAAGCCAACTTGTTTCATTTTTCTTTTCTTCATTAGTAATTAAGCATAATCCATTTTTCTTGCCTAAATCATGAAGATCTACCATGTAAATATTTCTTTGCCTTTGTCCTACAAGTACAATGCTATTATCTTTAGGATTTGTGATTATGCATACTGATGCTTCAAATGTGACTTTAAATCCTTTATCACAAAATTGACTTATGCTAAGTAGGTTATGTTTCAAATCCTTAACTAATAAGATATTTTCTATGAAAATAGATGGAGTAATGAAAATTTTATCCTTTCCAATGATATACCCTTTACCATTATCTCCATAGGTTACTACTCCACCCTTCTTAGATTCCAAGGTGACAAATTGGTCTACGTCACCGGTCGTGTGTCTTGAACAGCCGCTATCTAGATACCATCGTTTATCCACTTTATTAGCTGCAAGACACCCCTGCAATAAAGATCAAGAAAGAGCTTTAGGTACCCAAACTATGTTGGGTCCTTTAGAGTTAGTACTTGATGTTCCTTTTGGAACCCAAACTTTCCTGAATTTGATCTTATGATTATTATTCAATTTGCTTTGACTGGACTTTCTATAGTTACATTCATATACTTTATGTCCTAATTTATTGCAGCTATGATAAGTAATGTTTTCATTTTTAGCTTTAACAAAAATGTTCTTTAAGTATTTTTGTTTTCTATTTGTTTTATAACCTAATCCTGCCTTATCATATACAGCTTTTTGACTATCAAGAATCATATTTAATTTGGTTGAACTAAGTGTAAACTTATCTACTAAGGATTTATATTTTTCAGCATCTTCTTTTAACTTGACATTTTCAGCAATTAGATTCTTGGTTTCATTTGTGAGTTTCCTACTTAATGTTTCATAGTGATGAGATAGTTTTAACTTATCTTTGATAAGAGATTGATTTTTTTTTTTTAGAACTTTATTTTTATTGATTAGTTTTTTATGTTCTTCCATTAGTTCTAAAAATGCATCATGTAATTCATCAACAGTAAAATCACATTCAAGTTCAGAATCTACCTCATCGTTATTGGCCATATGACACATTTGGGCCGTCTCTTGATGATCTTCTTCTTCCGAACTTGATTCCTCACTTTCACTCCATTCAGCCATGAAGTTCTTCTTTTTGAGTTTTCTTGCCATCCACTTTAATTCTGGGCAATCTATCTTATAATGCCCGGGTTTGTTACATTCATAACAGATAGGTGATTCTTTTTCTTTTTCTTTGTCCTTACCCTTTTCTTTGCTTGAGCTACCTTTGAAGAAGGATTTCTTTTTATGAAATCTATTCTTACCTCTCATAAATTTTCTGAATTTTCTTCCAAGCATAGCCATTCCTTCTTCATCAAATTCCTCATTATCATCTGAATCTTCCGACTCAGTTTGTTGTTTAGGAGTGGTAGACTTTAGGGCAATGGGCTTTCTTTCCTTGACCTCATCTTCTGAATTTTGCCTCATGGTCAACTCATGGGTCATGAGTGATCCTAGAAGTTTCTCTAATTGCAGTGTGTTGAGGTCCTTAGCTTCCTGAATTACAGTTACCTTAGCCTCCCAAACTCTTGGTAGAGACCTGAGAATTTTTCGCACCAATTCAGAGTTAGTATAAGACTTTCCTAAACTCTTAAGCCTAGTTATAATTTCAGTAAAACGAGTAAACATATCAGTTATGGACTCAGTGGATTCCATTTTAAATAACTCATACTTATGTACTAATATGTTTATTTTTGACTCCTTAACTTGATTAGTCCCTTCATGAGTGACCTCAAGTTTGTCCCAAATTTCTTTAGCAGAGATGCAAGTAGATATTCTATTAAATTCACTTACATCTAATGAGCAATAAAGTACATTAATTGCTTTTGCATTTAACTGTGCCAATCTTCTATCACTTTCATTCCAATCCATTTCTGGTTTGGGTATGATAGTGCCTTCTATATTAAGTGTGGGTGTGGGAGGTCCTCTAGTAATGATGTACCATAATTCATAGTCTAAAGCTTGAATGAATATCCTCATCCTAGCTTTCCAGTATGTGTAATTTGCGCCATTAAATAGAGGAGGTCTATTTGTGGATTGCCCCTCACTCATAGAACATCCCACTTGGATTGTCATGATCTTTAACTCTTGATTGTGAGATCAATAAGTTCTATTGGAGCACCTTGCTCTGATACCACTTGTTGCCCAAGGTGACAAGCCAAAAGGGGGGGTGAATTGGTTTCTCTTAATTTTAACTATCTTACTTATGTTAAATGATGAGTTAGTGGAATTAAACAAATCACAATACAAACATAAGGAAGTATAGTGGTTCGGTGCTCTCCTTAGCACCTACGTCCACTCCCCAAGCGACCCCTTAGGAATTCACTATAATCCCGTGGATTACAGTTGGATTGTTTTCTGGGCTCACAATCCAAAAACCTTTACACTTTGGTTTTCTGGGTTCACCAAAAACCTATGTTGGTTTTACGGGCTCACCAACGAACCTATGTTGGTTTTACGGGCTCACCAACGAACCTTTACAATTAGTTTTACGGGTTCACCAATCAACCTATTCCGTTGGTTTTGCGGGCTTACCAAACCTTTACAATGAGTTTAATGAACAAAGTAAGAAGATTTAAACTCCTAAATGAGCAAATATAACAATATAATCTACAAAGAAGAGTTTAGAGAATAGTTATCGCTTGATGTGACTTCTCTCTTCTTTGTCAAGGATGCTTCACTCTTCAAGGGTGGATGGAGCTCTTAATGACTCTTGGAATCTGCTCAACCACTTTCTTTTGACTCTTGAATGAAGCACTTGGATGAAGAAGATTAGGGCACTTTGTCTTTCTTGTGTACTCTTTGATATTTTGCAAAAGGATGTTCTCTCTGATGAATAGTGCCACTTTAAATAGTTTCCTTCATCCACTGGACAAACCCCAATTGTTAGAATTCAAAAACTAGCCATTACTCACTGTTGGAAGGATAAAAAGTACTTCTACAGAACTAGCCGTTATGCTTCTGCCCGTGTTTGGGTCGGCTCAACCTGTCCTTGGGTCGACCCAACTTTCACTTGGGTCGACTCAACCTTTCCTTGGGTCGACCCTCTCAGAACCAAAGAAACTTGCAATTCAGCCTTCCTTCACTTGGGTCGACTCAACATTTTTTTGGGTCGACTCAAGGTTCAGTTGGGTCGACTCAACTTCTTCTTGGGTCGACCCTCTCAGGGTTTCCAGAGAACCTTTTCTGTCATCTGTTCTATCTTGCCTTTGGGTCGACCCTCTCAGGGTTTGGGTCGACTCAAGCTTGGGTCGACTCAACTTCATCTTGGGTCGACCCTCTCAGTATTTTCAGAGAACCATTTTCTGAGTTGTTGAGAAGTTTGAAGTTTGGGTCGACTCATGCTTTCCTTGGGTCGACCCAACTTACTGTTCATCTGTGCCATTTTTGCAGAAGTGTGCCAAATGCTTTCTTGATGTGCCGGGGTCGACCCAATCAACCTTAGGGTCGACTCAATCCACACTTTGCTGCAACTCAAGGTTAGATTCATCCAAGTAAACAATGAAATGCATCTTTAACTTGTTATACAAATATACTGAGAGTAACAGACTTATAAATGAAGTATCGAATTAACTTATAACATACTCTCGATTATTGCTTGTTAATTATCAAAATAACACTATCATCCTCACATAGCTTCCGGACGACCTTCCATCTTCAAATGAAATTGATCACCTCCCATTTTTCCCAAAATATCCAAAACTATTCTCTTTCCCCCTCCTTTCTCTCTTTTTTTTATTTCTTTTTCTCTTCTTCCCTCTCAGTTTTCTTCTTCTTTTCACCGAAACAGGGGGTCTCCCCTGTTTTCTCAACCGAGCTCCCCCCTCCTTTCTTCTCCCCTCTTCCTTTTATAGATCCCCACCAAGAATCAGCCAACGGTGGATCCATGATTTCGCGTGGAGAGGAGGAATAACGCGTGCGTGATCGTTGGGACGGAATCCATGGGATCGGCTGGAGCTGACCGTGGGATGGAGGCGCTAATCCGAAAAAAGCTGGCTGGGTGGCTGAATCATGGGAGTCTGGGATATCGGAGAAGACGGGAACGGAGCTAGAGACGGATGCCGATCCGAGAGGAGCTGCGTTACCGGCTGCTGGGAAGGAGATGAATCCGAAAATGTTGGCTGTAGCTGGAAAGGACTGATGCGGAAGAGCGGGATCTCAGCTGCGGATGAAGAGGCGGAGGAACTGGGAAGAGAGGCTGCACCGCATGGAAGATTTTGTGGAAGATCTCTCAGGCTGGAACGGGCTGATCGGAGGAGTGGTCGCTGGCGGTTGGAGTGGCTCGTTGATTGCAGCAGAGGAGTGGTCGCTGGCGGAACATCCGGGGATGAAGACGATGCCACAGTTGGATGCGGAAGACGCCCGGCTGATTTCCCTCTTGGGTTTGGCACGCGGCTGAGGGAGGATCGTGTTGCGGATCTGGCTGGCGGGCTCGACGGGAGGAGCCATGGACGGTCGGGATGCTTACGGGGAGGAAGAAGATGAATAGTAGGATTAGTTATATATATATTTTTTTTGTAACACTGTTCATATGAACAGTGTTTTCACGGGACACTGTTCATATGAACAGTGAATCCAGTGATTCTTCCCGAAATTATTTTTTATTTATTTTATTATATTCATTATTTTTTTCTTGTTTTAAATTTATCAATTTTATATGAAGGCAGGTAATGAATTGGTTGGAAATTAACTTTGCGTTTGAGGTGGGTCATGATCGTTGATTTGCTTGAACTTACTCTCGAGCCCAATGTCGTTTAAATTTAATTTTTGCTAAACTGCTTCAGACCGGACTCAACAAGGCTAAAAGCAGGACCGTAACTTAATAAAAGGGTTAATCAAATATTTTCCCATACAATTATAACTTTCAATCTAATCAGGACCAAAGCCCATTTAATTATAACCTTAGCTGGGTCAACACAATCTCCTTATATGTTTTTTCTGTAGTTTTCATTAAAGATTGCAATCAAGAGAGAGACAAGTTCAGAATGTGGTTTAAGAAAAGAATTATTTACCTCTTACCATAATTTAAATTTAATTCAATGTTTATTCAATTTCATGGTAAAATATGTATTTATCAGTTTAAAAACATTGATAAGTGCTATGGAAAGATAACTAAATTATAAATTATTAAGCACTTATCACACCCCCAAACCTATATTTTGCTAGTCCTCGAGCAAAATAAAATTAGAAAAAACTCTAACTCACTTTCGCAGGCATCGCGATTGCATTTACCATATGCAACAAGGCTTTAAACCCCTAGGTTACCCTAGTGGACGAGTTATAGTCTTGTGAGGGTTTCCAGTGAAGATACCCACAAACTTCAATATCATTTATTGTTATGATTAATTTGTTGTTGTTGTTGTTTTATTTTTTTTTTAATTCGATTGATGAAAATTCAAATTCCAAGTGCATACTAGCTAGAAAAAACTTTTTTAATTAAAATCTAATTTAAGATACATAAATGATAAGAATTTCAAAGCACACACGGTTTTATTTACTAAGTCAGCCCAAATTCTAGATTAGTATGCAATCTAAGTTAAAGTCATTAAGTTTCCGTTTAGGAAGTTGTAAGACTCATTTATACTGGAGTGCTTGGTGAAATCTGGACCGTACACAAGCTAAGAGTTCGGATCTCCAAAATATTGCTAATACTAGTAGTTTCCAAGGATTGGTCGAAAGGACCTGTTCACTGATTTAAAATCATCTTATCTGCAGGATTTCGAGAGTTGTGGATGTTTACTTTAGTACCTCACGGGCTTTATCTGTAATATTCCAGTTTACTCGAATTTTTACAACGACGGCTTTCACACTATTGTCTTTTTCAAGGTCAGTACAGAGTTTTTTTTATTTTTATTTTTTATAAAGACATATAAATTGTGCACTTTTACTCTTGTGGTGATTTCTCCGTGTAACGAGCAATGAGTCGACAACTCTCACACCAGTTGGCACAAGGTGTCAGGCATCAAGACTCCCCTACGGACTTATGCTCGGAGTTCTCATCACAAGCCCACTTGACCTTTGACAATAGGTAGCCCTTTTCGATGTTCCTGACTAAATCCATTATTATTGATGATTTTTTTTTTTTGGATTAGATAAGTATGATTCATCAGGGTCCAAGGTTGCTACTATACTATCAATATAATGTCGAGCCTAGACCTTAGAAGTGTCGGCCAGTGTGTAGTGAAATTCCGAAGTATTAATTAGCTTACAACTCCCTAAGAGAGACTTAATGAAAAGAACTTGAATTTATATTACTTCCGACTAGTCATTGGGCTTTTTAGATTTTATATACCTTGTGTATTTATCATTCTCGCATAAATGTATAGAAATTAGGTTTTTAAAAACAAAAACCTTTTTTTTATTTAAATTTTTTATTATTATTATTTATTATTTTCTAAATGAAAATGAACATATTTTTTCTATTTTTTTCTCTTTTTTTTTTGGATGAAAATCAAGATGAATACCCCCAAACCTAAACCTAATATTGTCCTCAATGTTAAAGAAATCCAAGAGAATTGGGTTGCCTCCCAACAAGCGCTAAGTTTATTGTCTTCAGCCAGACACAGTGAGGTAGTTTTTGCATCTCCTTCTATGAGTTCATCTATTTTGTCTATCATAAAACACTCAACTTTTCTCGTGGGTTGGTCGTCCGCATTGAACACATTTAATTTTACCTTCATGTTCCCAAATGATATGTTCATTACCCCTGTTCTACAATTGATGCATGCATTGGCTGTTGCTAAAAAGGGCCGCCCAAGGATCACGGAGATTTGTTTCTTAGGATTAGGTTCATGTTCCATATCAAGGACAATGAAATCTACTGGAAAATAGAATTTGTCTACCTTGACAAGAACATCTTCAATTATCCCACGTGGTGTTTTTACAGATCGATCAGCCAATTGAAGGGATACCGAGGTTGGTTTTAATTCTCCTAACCTAAGTTTCTCATAAACTGAGTAAGGTAAAAGGTTGACACTTGCCCCTAGATCTAAGAGTGCTCGATCAATAAAATTATTTCCTAAGACACAGGAGATGGTGGGAGCATCAGGATCTTTGAATTTTGGAGGGGTGTTGTGTTGGAGAATAGAACTCACTTGCTCAGTTAGGAAGACCTTTCTAGGCACATGTGTTCTAGATTTTCGCTTTTGGGTGCACAGGTCTTTAAGAAATTTGGCATAGGAGGGAACTTGTCTAATAGCATCAAGAAGTGGAAGGTTGATCTTCACTTGTTTGAAAACCTCCATCATCTCCTCTAGTGAAGTTTCCTTTTTGCCAAATGGAGAGGGTGAAGTAAGAGCTTCAGAAAATGGGGCCTTTGGGATGTGAGTTTTGGCAGAAGATGGACTAGCCGAAGAAGAAGAAGAAGGTTTTAGATTTTCATTTGACACATTTCTATCCTCTTCTTCACCTTATTGTTGTTAGATGTATGCCGTAGAAGCCAATTTGGCTGACACATTGTTGATTCTAAGGACATAATTTTGTACTTGACTATTTATTATTGAATAAATAAAAGGCATCTTTTCATTCATATTGTTTATGTGTCTATGAATCGTCCAAGAAATTAATAAGATGATGATACATATTCTCAAGAGTTGAGAATTTGAGCCATGTATCATTGGTGATTAATTTCTAAATGCTCCTGATCAATGGATCATCACGAGCACGGTGATCGATCCGATCAGTGCACAGATCACTTTCCTTCTGGATGGACGAGACTTGAGTCCACAGTGTAGGGACACTGAAGTGATAGTGCAGGTGCTTGTTAGAGAACAAGGGTACTGAGCGTGACCAAGACAAGAAGTCACTTGGATGTCTATCCACTCGTCAGTGACTTACTTGATGTTGCAGTAGTGTGACTGGTCCTTTGACCTGCGGTGCTTCGGCTACTCACAGTGAGGTTATTGTAGTTTGACTGCACACATACATGGTCTCTAGCCATATGGGTCCATGCAGTGTAGATTGGCTGCAGTAGGTTCACTGTAGGAGTAGGGTATGCACCTATAAGGAATCTATCGACCTTGATAGAAAAGGAGTGATCCTATGTGATTTGTTAGACTGAGTTCTAAGACCTTGGCCAGGGCAGTAATATAAAGTGAAAAAGAGTTTTCCACTATCGAACTCAAGTCGAATAAATCTTGACATATGACAGACGATGGGGTTTGACGAGTTGTCCATGACCTCCGTCCTGTAGGGATCCACGATAGTAGGACTGTATCACATGTTAACTGCACCTAGAGGTTCATCATTCCATTCTGCTGGGTAGCCACTACATGCTGCTAGGTGTCACTGGTGGATGGTGGGACTCATAGGGATTATCTTGATGATCGATAAACCCTAATGAGTTGAGTTGGAATCGTTCCAACCCATTGAAAGGAGTTTTCAATGATATAGTGATAGAGATCACAATATATCTCACTACCAGTCAGAATAGAACCTATGGGGTCACACACACTAGAAGTATTGACCGATCCGATGGTTGAAATCGTGATTAGGAATCACAAGAAATCAATTTGATTGATAAGAAGTTGAAGAGGAACAAAGGGAATTAATCAATTGGACTTAAACACAAATCCTACTTCGGGTAGGATTCCTAGAGTCCTAATTGGATTAGGACTAGGAATCCTAGTTGGAGTAGGACTGGGATTCCTATTTGGAATAGGATTCCTACAATCCTAATGAGATTAGGAATTTTGAATTGGATTCCTACTTGGAGTAGGATTCCTAGAAATCCTAATTGGATTAGGACTTTGGATTCAAATGGAGTCCTAATTGGATTAGGACTAAAATTAAACAAATCCTAATTATATTAGGATTCCTTAAGTCCTAATTAATTATTAATCTAATGAATCAACATGACTCCTAATTGGATTAGGATTGAAGAGTTCAATTGAGTCATGGTTCATTCAAGTCCTAATTGGATTAGGACTAGCATAGATTAAACCCAATTGATTCATGATTTGGTTAAAGCCTAATAGGATTAGGACTTAGCCATAAGAGGGACACCTAATCCTCCTTAGAGGAGGATTAGGGCATCACAAGAAGGAGGGATCACGCCCCTCCTCCTTCCCTTGTGCGGCATGAAGAGAGGGCGGCGCCCCTCTTAGGCAAGTTGTCATGGAGCTCCTAAATGTTAGGAGCTCCACTCCCTTTATAAGGAGGACTAGGGCCGGCCCCAAGTAAGAACCTCTCTCTCCTCCTCCTCCAAGCCGTGGCCATCCTCATCCTCCCTTGTTTCAGCCGCAAGCAAGAGAGAAGCCAAAGAAAGGGTGGCGGCCTCCTTCCCTTCTCTTCCTCCATCCAACGCAGGGAGATAGAAAGAAGGCTGCAGGGGCTTGGATCTTCTTCCTCTTCTTCATCCTTCTTCTTCCTCCTTCTAAGCACAATCAAGAGTTGATTGAGAGGGAGGACATCAGCCATCAAAGCTATCTCTGCAAGGGAGCTAGCACCCCGGTGAGATAGAGAGCTTGGATCGGATCCTACTTCGTGTGGATACCCGTAGAGGCCGGACGTTTGAACGGCTTCAAGCGAACCCTCTTCCTAAAACCACGAATTCAGATTCGCGGTGATCATCTACCCGCGCAAGGTGAAGATTTGATCTTCCTATTAGTTTTAAAAGTTTTAATTCTTACCTAATTACGAAAGGTCTCGAAACAACGTTCATGTGATGAACGTCGAACTCGCGCATGCCGATTCCGCTGCCATCTGAAAAATTTTTGAAATATCAGCGGCATGGGCGGGTTCCCAACAGTGGTATCAGAGCCTAGGCTTCGTAGATTAAGGTAAGAATTAAATATCTAAAGGCATATTAGATCTGAAAATTAAATGATCATGCATGCTGAAAAATTCTGCATGCAGATTTTTCAGGGGTGCTGATTTTTACATGCTGATTTTTATGTGATAAAAAGATGATTCTAATTGCATTGTTAATGGGATTACAAAGTTTAGAATCATGATTAGCATGATCAGCGACCTATGTCATGATATAATCAGTTAAGTTTCAGATCTGAAAATTATAATTGTAGCATACGGTGATGATCATAGGATTCAACCCCTTTTGGTATCAAATGTAATGACCTGCGATGTGATCTGCGATGTCATGTAATTTTTCAGATGCTTGCATGCATCTTATTTGATGTTTTGAGAGGCCTGCGTGCCTCCTAAAAGGAGATGTAAATTATTTTTATTTTTATTTTACATCTGGTTGTATTTCTGTGATGTGATGTACATCAACGATCAAGTTGAAGCAAAGGCATGAGATGAAAGGTGATCCAAGCGGTTGATGGCGATGGGATCAAGGGTTGATCAAGGATCGAATCAAGGAGGCTTGGAACCAATTCAAGAGTTGAAGACCACTTGATCAATTGATGTGCATGTGCTTGTAATACGACCTAATTAGAATCCATGATCATCACCTAGTTAAAGTTTAGCTTTAATTATTGCCGCGATTATAACTACCTGCAATGCGCCGTTTGCATGTGATGTGAATGAGAGTCGGGTAGATAGGTCTACATGTGATGTAGCAAACCCAATTGAGACCTAAATCAAAACCTCCTCAATCAAGTCGAGAGTGAACCGACATGAGCAAGTCATATTAGATTAATTGATCTAATTGGTGTCTAGGAAAGCATGAAAGGTGGTTACTTAATTAGGACCTTACTCTCTGAGTAAGGGGAGCCTCCCACCTGCTTACCTGGCCAATTGTTCGATTACCTCTTATGAAAGGCTCAAGTTGCAAACACTAAGACCTGATTAACCAATATTAAGTCAATAGGTCTTCCACTGTAGTAGAGCTGCTAAGGCCTTTCTGATGTTGACTTGTCTCGGCTGGATACAGTGGTCAAGTTGCATTGGGGGGCTGGACCTCTCTATAGACATGAGATGTTGTAGGGTAAAGGTGGGGTTGGGCACCAATAACTGTTAGGTGAGGACCCAATGACGACTTTATTCCTACGGTTATACAGTGGGTCTGACTTAACTAAGAAATGAGACCAATAACTGTTAGGTGAGGTCTTCATGGCTTAGAGACCAAGTTGCACTGCAACATGCTTGAGAAGCATTGTACAAGAGTTGTACACTCATCCATCTATGTGTCACCAATAACTGTTAGGTGAGGTGGCATGTAAATTGGTGGGACCGCAGTACCCACTAGAAACCCTAGTCGTGTGGGATTTCCGTTTTCCTACCAGGGGAGTGTGAGGAATTCGAGAAAATAGTGGGAGTCACAATTTGTTCTAAAAGACCTTAGGACAGATTAGGATCAAGTACAAAAGTCTAACTAGAATCTTTACTCTCTGCAGATACAATGTCGGCTTCAAACCCTTTGACCCGTATTCTTGAGACCAACCGACTGACCGGAACCAATTACAAGGACTGGCTTAGAAATCTCAAAATAGTTTTGAACTGTGAGAAGATAGGCTACATACTCGATTCAGATATCCCCACATTACCAGCACGTCCCACTGATGTTCAGCGTGAGATGCATAAAAAGTGGTTGGACGATGACATTAGAGTAAAATGCTATATGATGGCATCTATGTCTAATGAACTCCAATGCCAGCATGAAAATATAAAGACTGCTAGGGACATACTGGCACACCTGCAAGAGTTGTATGGTGAGCAAAGTCGCACAGCTCGTTTTGAAGTGTCCAAGAGGCTTTTCAAAGCGAAGATGCGCGAGGGGCAGTCTGTCCATGATCACGGTCTGACCATGATCAAGGACCTAGAGGAGCTTGAGAAGCTCGGTATGGACATGCACAAGGAATTGCAAGTGGATTTGATCCTACAGTCACTTCCTGATTCATTTGGTCAGTTTATAGTAAACTACCACATGAATAAGATTGAATGCACTAAGACTGAACTAATCAACATGTTGGTAACTGCTGAGGGAGCCTTGAAAGGTTCAAGGGGCAATGTCCTCGCTGCTGAGTTGACTTCTGGTTCCAAGAGAAAGTCTACTTGGAAGAAAAAGAAGCCTGCAAAGAAGCAGAAGAAAGACAAGAAGCCAAAGAAGGAAGTTCAAAAGAAAAAGGCTAACGACAAAGGAAAATGTTTCCACTGCAATGTCGAAGGCCACTGGAAGAGAAACTGTCCTTCATACCTCGAGAGCCTGAAGAACAAGAAAGGTGACACACCTTCAGAAGGTATAGACTTGCTCATTATTGAAACTAATCTAACGATTTCTTCTACTTCTAGTTGGGTTATAGATTCTGGTTCTAGTGCTCATTTGTGCACTACCATGCAGGGTCTAAAGGAAAGTAGAAGGCTGGCGGAAGGTGCAGTAACCCTTCGGGTTGGCAACGGGGCAAAAGTTGCTGCTGTGGCTGTGGGCACCTACCATCTGCGACTACCGTCTGGATTTAGTTTAATACTTAGAGACTGTTATTATGTACCTGTTGCTAGCAGAAATTTGATTTCTGTTTCATGTCTAGCACAGGAAGGTCATATTTTTACATTTGACAAAGACTGCTGTTCTATTTATTTAAGAAATAAAATAGTCGCACGTGGTTTCATGATTGACAGTCTCTATCATTTACATATGGATGTATCTGTGAATGTTACCGAGCAAGATGTGAGTGCCAAAGGATCCAAAAGATCCAGAGATGAGATAAACCAAAGGTATTTGTGGCACCTTAGGCTTGGCCATATTGGAGAGGACAGAATGAACAAAATGGATAAAGATGGGCTTTTAGGCTCATTGACTTTCGAGTCATATCCAGTTTGCGAGTCCTATCTTCAAGGAAAGATGGCTAGACTGCCCTTTGTAGGACATGGGGAGAGGACCACCGAAATACTTACCCTAGTACATACAGATGTATGTGGCCCATTCGATGTGCTAGCCAGGGGATGTTATTCATACTTCATTATCTTTACCGATGATTATTCACGGTATGGGTATGTGTATCTTATGAGACACAAGTCTGAATCCTTTGAAAAGTTCAAAGAGTTCAAGAATGAAGTAGAAAAACAAACTGGAAAACCTCTTAAGGCCCTTCGATCAGATCGAGGAGGAGAATACCTTAGTGGGGAATTCCGGGACTATCTCAAAGAAAACGGCATAGTCTCACAATGGACACCTCCGGGTACACCTCAACTCAACGGGGTGTCAGAGAGGAGGAATCGGACCCTATTGGATATGGTCAGGTCCATGATGAGCTTCACTGATTTACCTATGTTTCTTTGGGGAGATGCCTTACTCACAGCGATTTATTGAATAGAGTTCCCTCTAAATCCGTTCCTACCACACCGTATGAGATATGGCATGGTAAGAAACCAAGTCTGGGTCATCTCAAGATTTGGGGGTGTCCGGCCCATGTCAAGAGACTACAGGCGGACAAGTTAGAGGCTAGGACCATAAGTGCTCGTTTTATAGGATATCCTAAAGAGTCATTAGGATACAATTTTTACGTCTCAGAGGATCACAATGTGTTTGTGAGCCGTCATGCCATCTTCTTGGAAAATCAGTTTATCCTTGATAGAGGCAGTGGGAGGAAAATTGAGCTTGAAGAGAAAGTCTTTGAAAAGCAACGAGTCATGGATCCTATAGAACCCATTCATAAAGAGCCAGTACACGATGTCCCTCAACCACCTCGTAGATCTAGTAGGGTCTCCCATCCTCCCGATAGATACTTAGGTATACTAGAAGAGGATACCGAGGAAATGTTCCTAGTGGGAGATAGGGATCACATACAGGATCCCAAAACCTACAACGAGGCGATATCTGATATCGATTCCGAGAAATGGCTGGAAGCTATGAAGTCAGAGATAGACTCCATGCATTCCAACCAAGTCTGGACCTTAGTAGATCCACCAGAAGGTATTGTACCTATTGGATGCAAATGGATCTACAAAAGGAAGATAGGTTCGGATGGAGAGGTAGAGACCTATAAGGCAAGGCTTGTGGCAAAAGGGTATAGTCAGCGCGAAGGCATTGACTATCAGGAGACCTTTTCACCTGTAGCCATGCTAAAATCCATCCGAACATTGCTTGCCATTGCAGCATTTCATGATTATGAAATCTGGCAGATGGATGTGAAAACTGCTTTCCTGAATGGATATCTTGATGAAGATATCTATATGGAACAGCCTTTGGGTTTCACTTCCAGTGATGGAGATCACAAGGTCTGCAAGCTGCAAAGGTCCATCTATGGACTAAAGCAAGCCTCTCGGAGTTGGAACACTCGTTTCGATGATGCAATCAAAACGTTTGATTCATCAAAAACGAAGAGGAACCATGTGTTTACAAAAAGGTTAGTGGGAGTGCTGTCGTTTTTCTCGTACTGTACGTAGATGACATTCTCCTGATTGGGAATGATATTTCCATGCTAACCTCGGTCAAGATCTGGTTGTCAAAAGAATTCTCCATGAAAGACCTTGGGGAAGCATCCTATATTTTGGGAATAAAGGTCTATAGAGATAGATCTAAAAGGATGCTTGGCCTTTCACAGAAGATGTACATAGAGGAGGTGCTGAAGAGGTTCAGCATGGAAAACTCCAAGAGGGGTCTCTTACCCCTAAGGCATGGAATTCATCTCTCCAAGAAGATGTGCCCCAACACATCTGAAGAGATTCAACGCATGAGCAAGATTCCTTATGCATCGGCAATAGGAAGCCTCATGTATGCCATGCTATGTACACGACCTGATATAGCTCTTGCTGTGAGTGTCACAAGCAGATATCAGTCGAATCCAGGTGAAGAACACTGGATAGCTGTGAAAGAACAGTCTTAAGTACTTGAGAAGAACTAAGGACATGTTCTTGGTCTTTGGGAGAAGATCGGAGTTGAAGGTAGAAGGATGCACACATATTGATGATAGAAAGTCTACATCAGAATATGTGCAATGATGGTTCAGTAAATTGGAAGAGTTCCAAACAACTGATCATTATAGATTCTACCTTAGAAGCTGAATGTTAAGCCGTATCTAAGGGTGCAGTGGAAACCTTCTGGTTAAAAGTTAATTGCAGAGTTAGGTGTAATGTCATTAGATGCCATAACACTTTACTGCGATAACATTGGCACCATAGCACTAGCTATGGAGCCATGGTCTCATCAGAAGTCCAAGCACATAGAGCGGCGCTTCCATTTCATACGCGACTATGATGTAGAGGTGCAGAGAGTAGACTCCGCGGATAACATGGCAGACCCGTTCACTAAGCAGCTGAGTCAGCAAAAGACTGAAGCCCACCTTGAGAAGATGGGCCTAAGATATATGACCAATTGGCTTTAGTGCAAGTGGGAGATTGTTAGATGTATGCCCTAGAAGCCAATTTGGCTGACACATTGTTGATTCTAAGGACATAATTTTGTACTTGACTATTTATTATTGAATAAATAAAAGGCATCTTTTCATTCATATTGTTTATGTGTCTATGAATCGTCCAAGAAATTAATAAGATGATGATACATATTCTCAAGAGTTGAGAATTTGAGCCATGTATCATTGGTGATTAATTTCTAAATGCTCCTGATCAATGGATCATCACGAGGACGGTGATCGATCCGATCAGTGCACAGATCACTTTCCTTCTGGATGGACGAGACTTGAGTCCACAGTGTAGGGACACTGAAGTGATAGTGCAGGTGCTTGTTAGAGAACAAGGGTACTGAGCGTGACCAAGACAAGAAGTCACTTGGATGTCTATCCACTCGTCAGTGACTTACTTGATGTTGCAGTAGTGTGACTGGTCCTTTGACCTGCGGTGCTTCGGCTACTCACAGTGAGGTTATTGTAGTTTGACTGCACACATACATGGTCTCTAGCCATATGGGTCCATGCAGTGTAGATTGGCTGCAGTAGGTTCACTGTAGGAGTAGGGTATGCACCTATAAGGAATCTATCGACCTTGATAGAAAAGGAGTGATCGTATGTGATTTGTTAGACTGAGTTCTAAGACCTTGGCCAGGGCAGTAATATAAAGTGAAAAAGAGTTTTCCACTATCGAACTCAAGTCGAATAAATCTTGACATATGACAGACGATGGGGTTTGACGAGTTGTCCATGACCTCCGTCCTGTAGGGATCCACGATAGTAGGACTGTATCACATATTAACTGCACCTAGAGGTTCATCATTCCATTCTGCTGGGTAGCCACTACATGCTGCTAGGTGTCACTGGTGGATGGTGGGACTCATAGGGATTATCTTGATGATCGATAAATCCTAATGAGTTGAGTTGGAATCGTTCCAACCCATTGAAAGGAGTTTTCAATGATATAGTGATAGAGATCACAATATATCTCACTACCAGTCAGAATAGAACCTATGGGGTCACACACACTAGAAGTATTGACCGATCCGATGGTTGAAATCGTGATTAGGAATCACAAGAAATCAATTTGATTGATAAGAAGTTGAAGAGGAACAAAGGAAATTAATCAATTGGACTTAAACACAAATCCTACTTCGGGTAGGATTCCTAGAGTCCTAATTGGATTAGGACTAGGAATCCTAGTTGGAGTAGGACTGGGATTCCTATTTGGAATAGGATTCCTACAATCCTAATGAGATTAGGAATTTTGAATTGGATTCCTACTTGGAGTAGGATTCCTAGAAATCCTAATTGGATTAGGACTTCGGATTCAAATGGAGTCCTAATTGGATTAGGACTAAAATTAAACAAATCCTAATTAGATTAGGATTCCTTAAGTCCTAATTAATTATTAATCTAATGAATCAACATGACTCCTAATTGGATTAGGATTGAAGAGTTCAATTGAGTCATGGTTCATTCAAGTCCTAATTGGATTAGGACTAGCATAGATTAAACCCAATTGATTCATGATTTGGTTAAAGCCTAATAGGATTAGGACTTAGCCATAAGAGGGACACCTAATCCTCCTTAGAGGAGGATTAGGGCATCACAAGAAGGAGGGATCACGCCCCTCCTCCTTCCCTTGTGCGGCATGAAGAGAGGGCGGCGCCCCTCTTAGGCAAGTTGTCATGGAGCTCCTAAATGTTAGGAGCTCCACTCCCTTTATAAGGAGGACTAGGGCCGGCCCCAAGTAAGAACCTCTCTCTCCTCCTCCTCCAAGCCATGGCCATCCTCATCCTCCCTTGTTTCTGCCGCAAGCAAGAGAGAAGCCAAAGAAAGGGTGGCGGCCTCCTTCCCTTCTCTTCCTCCATCCAACGCAGGGAGATAGAAAGAAGGCTGCAGGGGCTTGGATCTTCTTCCTCTTCTTCATCCTTCTTCTTCCTCCTTCTAAGCACAATCAAGAGTTGATTGAGAGGGAGGACATCAGCCATCAAAGCTATCTCTGCAAGGGAGCTAGCACCCCGGTGAGATAGAGAGCTTGGATCGGATCCTACTTCGTGTGGATACCCGTAGAGGCCGGACGTTTGAACGGCTTCAAGCGAACCCTCTTCCTAAAACCACGAATTCAGATTCGCGGTGATCATCTACCCGCGCAAGGTGAAGATTTGATCTTCCTATTAGTTTTAAAAGTTTTAATTCTTACCTAATTACGAAAGGTCTCGAAACAACGTTCATGTGATGAACGTCGAACTCGCGCATGCCGATTCCGCTGCCATCTGAAAAATTTTTGAAATATCAGCGGCATGGGCGGGTTCCCAACAATTGTTGTCCTCCCCAATCTTATTGTCTATTATACGTCCACTCCTTAGGGTAGTCAAAGCATTGGCTTGTTCATGATGAATTGCATTTAATTGATTTTCTTGAGCCATGTATTGTCCCCTAGGATTACTTAGTGGTTGGCTTGGAAGCTTTCCTTCCTCTCGCTTGTTCAGTGCATTAGCTAGTTGCCCCATCTGGGATTCTAGCTTGGCGATTGATTGCGTGTGAGAGTACACCAATTGTGTAATGGTTTCCAAACCTTGAAGGGCGTTCAACACTTTCTCCTCAAAGGCTGTGTTTCTTTGGGATGGAGGAGAAGTGTGTTGAAATTGAGTCGAGGAACGGTAGGAATGAATATTTCGTTGGGTTTGAAAATTCTGAGGATTTTGAAAATTTTGGGAATAGGGTTGGGCTGTGTTCGAAGCTTGCTGCTTCCAAGAAAAGTTTGGATGATTTCGCCATCCCGGATTATATGTATTGGAAAATGGGTCATTACTCGGTCTGGGCTGTGTTTGAGCAGCATTGATGTGTTCTTGCACGAGTTCAGAGAATTGGGGCGCTGAGGGGCACTCATGAATAGGGTGGGATGGGCTAGAACAGATAGTACACACTTGTGCTTGGGAAGAGTTCATGTAATGCCCACCTATCATCAGTTGGTCAATCTTATGGGACAATGCATCTACCTTGCTAGACAGGTCCATAGAATGACTTATTCCACAAATGGTCCCTTTTCTTTGAGAACTCAGGGGTGCTTGACGAGAACAGAAAGCATGGTGGAGGGAGTTTTCATTTAGATTTTCAAATAATTGCCATGCTTCATGCTCATTTTGAAGCATGAATGTCCCCCCGCATGCAGCATCGATCATCTGACGGTTTCGTTCAGTCAATCCGTCATAGAAACATTGCACTAGCTGCCACTTAGGTATTTGATGATGAGGGCATTTACAGATTAGGTCCCGAAATCTCTCTCAAGTTTCATGAAATTCTTCTTCCTCAGTTTGGGAGAAGCTTGTAATGGCACGTCTAAACTGGTTCGTTCTTCCTATGGGAAAGTATTTTTTTAGAAATTCTTGTTGCATTTGATCCCAAGAACGAATCGAGTTAGCTTCTAAAGAATTCAGCCATTGTTTGGCTCTATCTTTAAGGGAGAAGGGGAATAATCTAAGTTTCAGAGCATCATCAGTGAAGTTCTGAATCTTGATAGTGGTGCAAATCTCAAAGAATTCATCTAGGTGTTTATATGGGTCTTCATTGGTGAGCCCATAAAAAGATGGGAGCATTTGGATCACACTAGATTTTATTTCATATTGTACAGCTGCTACTTCAGGTAATCGAATGCAAGATGGGGAAGTGTAAATAGTGGGAGTAAAGTACTCCCTCAGGAGTTTGGGTTGTTCTTCAGCCATCTTAAGAGGTGGGGATGATCCTAATGTTTTAATCTTAGCTCGAATGTTCCTAAGGGTTCGTTCTATTTCAGGATCAAAAGGTAATAGGTTTCGTACTCTAGAACGACTACTTTGCATACACTAGTACTTGATCAGTCGAGCATGCAATAAAAGATAAACACATCAATCCTTGTACTTGTCCTAAAATCACTAGACAGCTCCTAACTGGTTTGAAGAGGGCACCTAAGCCTCCAATCCGGTCTAATGAACTGAGTTGATCAGGTAAGCTCCCAGGTAAGTGGAGGGGTCACGATGCGTTCGCAAATGTCCCACTTAAAACCCACTTGCCTCGAACAGATGAACTGTCTCCCTTATAGGGACAAAGCTTGCCTAGACATCAACTAAGCCATAGAGCGAAATTGGTGCAACTTTCGGTGATCTTCGTCCTATTGAGCTCGAATATCCCTAGGAGCCAACGTCTAATTGATTTTAATTAAAATGACACTATGTGAGATTGAGTTCACCTAAGTTGGGCAAGAGTCCGGTGATGAAATCCGGCTCTTATCTTGTTGGGGTGATTGCCCTTACTATGTACGGATTAATTTGTGTATGTGTATCAAGTATGCATTCACACTTTTGCTGAAATTAAAATCAAACAATCACCACAAGATTTCAAGCTAATAATTAATATAAATAAGAAAGGTTTAGAGGTTACCAAAGGGAATTTCTCCAGCAATTTAAATTTTTAGGCAAACCTTTACATCATTTCTTTTCCAGCTATTCTCCTTTTGATCATCCCAGATTTTTTCTTCGATTCCTGATCAAATAAGACCAAAAGAAAAATTGGAAAAAAAATAGTAGAAGAGAAAAAGAAGATAAGAAAAGTAACAATAATAGAAAATAATAATTTTTTTATATATATATTTGTTTTTGAAATATTTTTTAATTAATTAATTTTTTTTAATGGTAGAAAAAATAACTATGCTAGCAATCCCCGGCAACGACGCCAAAAATTGATCGGTTCTTTCAATTTCAAAAATAAACCACGCAATAGCACGTATCTTGTAGGATAGTGATTACGGGTGTCGGTCCACAGGAATTGGAGACTAGTTATTTTTCTTTAATAATAAATCAAAAAGAAGAATTTGCTAACTTGATTTAACTAAATTAATCTATGAGTACGAATTGAAATTTATCAAAGTAGATGGATCTAGGGTTTGGAATCCACCGCGTAGCATTGCATTAGGGACTGTGTTCTTAATTTTTATCTTTTGGAGAGGCATACAAATTGGCTACAAGCCTTTTAAAATAAAAACATAAAGAGGTTGAGGAAGATCCATCTTAGGTGTAGCATGAAGTGTCTACCTAATTATGCTAACCTAGGGTGCAGCACACCTCATCTTCCTAGGCATGGATCATCTTAGACTACTTTAGCAAATATGAATAGTAAATGGCTGCTCTATTTTGACACGAAAATGGGCATATGTGGATTTAAATTAAAGGTCTCCCCTGTTCTGCTTAGTTTGCAAACGTGATGCGGAGATAGGAATTTATGAACCGTTGGATTGCTTGGGTGCATGCATGTCAGTTGGGCATTGGGCTCGAACCCATTGTTATTGAACTGAAATGTGCTGGCTGGTACGCATGGAAGGTGAGGATATGTGAATTATTTACTTCTTATCATATTTTAAATTTATTTCAAAGATTGTTCTATTTTATGGTAAAATAAGTGGTTATCCGTTTAAGAACATTGATAAGTGCTGGAAAAAGAATATTAAATTATAGATTAATCAGCACTTATCAATGGCATGCTCAAGGTTTAAATATCATAAAAGAAATATTTCATTGAAGATAAGAATTTAAACAAGCTCCAAAATAATAAAAAAAATAAGAACTACAATGCCCTGATACATTGCTAGGGCTTCATCCAGCCCTAGACTAGACGTTTAGCCGAGCATGGCTTTCGGACGACCTTCCATCTTCAAATGAAATTGATCATCTCCCATTTTTCCTAAAATATCCAAAACTATTCTCTTTCCCCCTCCTTTCTCTCTTTTTTTTAATTTCTTTTTCTCTTCTTCCCTCTCGGTTTTCTTCTTCTTTTCACCGAAATAGGGGGTCTCCCCTGTTTTCTCAACCGAGCTCCCCCCTCCTTTCTTCTCCCCTCTTCCTTTTATAGATCCCCACCAAGAATCAGCCAATGGTGGATCCATGATTTCGCGTGGAGAGGAGGAAGAACGCGTGCGTGATCGTTGGGACGGAATCCATGGGATCGGCTGGAGCTGACCGTGGGATGGAGGCGCTAATCCGGAAAAAGCTGGCTGGGTGGCTAAATCATGGGAGTCTGGGATCTCGGAGAAGACGGGAACGGAGCTAGAGACGGATGCCGATCCGGGAGGAGCTGCGTTACCGGCTGCTGGGAAGGAGATGAATCCGGAAATGTTGGCTGCAGCTGGAAAGGACTGATGCGGAAGAGCGGGATCTCAGCTACGGATGAAGAGGCGGAGGAACTGGGAAGAGAGGCTGCACCGCGTGGAAGATTTTGTAGAAGATCTCTCAGGTTGGAACGGGCTGATCGGAGGAGTGGTCGCTGGCGGAACATCCGGGGATGAAGACGATGCCACAGTTGGATGCGGAAGACGCCCGGCTGATTTCCCTCTTGGGTTTGGCACGCGGCTGAGGGAGGATCGGGTTGCGGATCTGGCTGGCGGGCTCGACGGGAGGAGCCGTAGACGGTCGGGATGCTTACGGGGAGGAAGAAGATGAACAGTAGGATTAGTTATATATATATTTTTTTGTAACACTGTTCATATGAACAGTGTTTTCACGGGACACTGTTCATATGAACAGTGAATCCAGTGATTCTTTCCGAAATTATTTTTTATTTATTTTATTATATTCATTATTATTTTTTTTTCTTGTTTTAAATTTATCAATTTTATATGAAGGCAGGTAATGAATTGGTTGGGAATTAACTTTGGGTTTGAGGTGGGTCATGATCGTTGATTTGCTTGAACTTACTCTCGAGCCCAATGTCGTTTGAATTTAATTTTTGCTAAACTGCTTCAGACCGGACTCAACAAGGCTAAAAGCAGGACCGTAACTTAATAAAAGGGTTAATCAAATATTTTCCCATACAATTATAACTTTCAATCTAATCAGGACCAAAGCCCATTTAATTATAACCTTAGCCGGGTCAACACAATCTCCTTCTATGTTTTTTCTGTAGTTTTCATTAAAGATTGCCATCAAGAGAGAGACAAGTTCAGAATGTGGTTTAAGAAAAAAATTATTTACCTCTTACCATAATTTAAATTTAATTCAATGTTTATTCAATTTCATGGTAAAATATGTATTTATCAGTTTAAAAATATTGATAAGTGCTATAGAAAGATAACTAAATTATAAATTATTAAGCACTTATCAAACAGCCTTTGGGTTTCACTTCCAGTGATGGAGATCACAACGTCTGCAAGCTGCAAAGGTCCATCTATGGACTAAAGCAAGCATCTTGGAGTTAGAACACTGGTTTCAATGATGCGATCAAATCGTTTGATTTCATCAAGAACGAAGAGGAACCATGTATTTACAAGAAGGTTAGTGGGAGTGCTGTCGTATTCCTCGTATTGTACGTGGACGACATCCTCTTAATTGGGAATGATATTCCCATGCTAACCTCGATCAAGGTCTAGTTGTCAAAAGAGTTCTCCATGAAAGACCTTGGGGATTAAGGTCTATAGAGATAGATCTAAGAGGATGTTTGACCTATCATAGAAGATGTACATAGAGGAGATGCTGAAGAGGTTCAGCATGGAAAACTCCAAAAGGGGTCTATTACCCCTTAGGCATGGGATTCATCTCTCCAAGAAGATGTGCCCCAACACATCTGAAGAGATTCAACGCTTGAGCAAGATCCCTTATGCATCGACAATAGGGAGCCTCATGTATGCCATGTTGTGTACACGACCTGATATAGCTCTTGCTATGAGTGTCACTAGCAGATATCAGTCGAATCCAGGCGAAGAGCACTGGACAGTTGTGAATAACATTCTTAAGTACTTGAGAAAAACTAAGGATTTGTTCTTGGTCTTTGAGGAGCATCAGAGTTAAAGGTAGAAGGAAACACAGATTCAGACTTTATGACTGATATTGATGATAGAAAGTCTATATCTGGATATGTATTCTTGTGCAATGGTGGTACGGTAAATTGGAAGAGTTCCAAACAACCGATCATTACTGATTCTACTATGGAAGGTGAGTATATCGCCACCTCTGAAGCTACAAAGGAAGCCTTCTAGTTCAAGAAATTCATTGCAGAGCTAGATGTAATATCATCAGATGCCATAACACTCTACTACGATAATAATGGCGCCATAGCTCTCGCTAAAGAGCCGAGGTCTCATCAGAAGTCCAAGCACATAGAGCGGCGCTTTAATCTCATACGCGACTACCTCGAGAAGAAATATGTCGAGATGCAGAGAATAGACTCCGCGGACAATCTGGCGGACCCGCTCACTAAGCAGCTAAGTCAGCAGAAGACTGAAGCCCACCTTGAGAAGATGGGACTTAGATATATGACTGATTGGCATTAGTGCAAGTGGAAGATTGTTAGATGTATGCCCTAGAAGCCAATCTGGCTGACACATTATTAATTATGAAACAAAATTTTGTACTTGATTTTATTATTATTAAATAATAAATGGGCATCTTTTTCATTCATATTATTTATTTATCAGTGAATCATCCAAGAAATTAATAAGATGATCATAAATATTCTCAAGAGTTGAGAATTTGAGCTATGTATCATTGATGATTAATTTCTAAATGCTCCTGATCATAGATCATCATGAAGACAGTGATTGATCCGATGAGATCAGTGCACTGATCGCTTTTCTTATGGATGGACGAGTCTCAAGTCCACAGTGTAGGAACACTGAACTGATAGTGCAGGTGCTTGTTAGAAAACAAGGGTACTGATAGTGCAGATGACCAAGACAAGAAGTCACTTGGATGCCTATCCACTCGTCGGTGACTTGCTTGATGTTGCAGTAGTGTGATTGGTCCTTTGACCTACGGTGCTTCGGCTACTCATAGTGAGGTTATTGTAGTTTGACTACACATATACATGATCTCTAGTCATATGGAACCTTGTTGTGTAAATTGACTGCAGTAGGTTCACTGTACGAGTAGGGTATGCACCTACATGGAATCTATCGACCTTCATAGATAAAGAGTGATTCTATGTGATTTATAAGATTGAGTTCGTAAGACCTTGGCCAGGGTAGTATGTACAGTGGAGAAAGAGTTTTTTACTCTCAAACTTAAGTCGAATAAATCTAGACATATGATAGACGACGAGGTTTGACGAGTTATCCATGACCTCCGGTCTATAGGGATCCATGATAGAAGGACTGTATAATACGATAACTGCACCTAGAAGTTCATCATTCTATTCTACTGAATAGCCACTACATGCTTCTAGGTGTCACTGGTGGATGGTGAGACTCACAAGGATCATCTTGATGGTCGATGATCCCTAGTGAGTTGAGTTGGAATTGTTCCAACCCATTGAAAGGAGTTTTCAATGATATTGTGATAGAGATCGCAATATATCTCACTACCAGATAGAATAGAACCTATGGGGTCACACACATTAGAGGTATTGACCGATCCGATGGTTGAATTGTGATTAGGAATCATAAATAATCAATTTGATTGATAATTGGTTAACCCGCTAAGAGTTAGTGAGTTGAAAAATGAATAATAGCAATTGAATTGTAATTTAATTTAATTAATTGGATTTAATTAATTGGACTTGATCATGAGTCCTACTTGGAGTAGGATTCTTAGAGTCCTAATTGGATTAGGATTTTCAATTAAATTAGAGTCCTACTTGGAGTAAGATTTTTAAAGTCCTAATTGGATTAGGACTGAAATAACAAGCCCTAATTAGATTAGGAGTTCTTAAGTCCTAATTAATTTTAATCTAATTAATTTAATGACTCCTAATTAGATTAGGATTGAAGAGTTCAATTAAGTTGTGGTTCAATTAAATTCTAATTAGATTAGGATTTGAAAGGAAAGAAAAAGGGGTGCACTTAATCCTATTTTGAATAGGATTGGACCCATGCATTTGACCCAACCCTCCCCACTTAATTTGATTAAGTGGGGGCTGATCAAATGGGATAAGAGGGAGGGGCGTACGCCCCTCCTTTGGTGCCATGCATGGAGGAAAAAAGAGGGGTGTACGCCCCTCCTTGCTTAAATTCAAATGGATAAGGATGAGCTCCTAAATTTTAGGAGCTCATCCTTATCAATTGGGGCTTCAAAGAGGAGGGCGTACGACCCCTCCTCTTGTGCTTTTCTTTTGAGGATCACGGCAGCAAACCCCCCCATCCTCTTCCTCCTTTCAGCCGCAAGAGAAAGAAAGGGAAAAAGAGTGTGGCGTGGCCCTTCTTCCTCCCATTCTTTGGTTCCAACACAAAGAAAAAGAAATGGTTGTGGGCTTTTTTTCTTCTTCCATTGAACCTTCCTTCTTCTTCCTCCTCTCAAAGCAATTAAGAGTTGATTCGAAGGAGAGGATTTCAGCTATCAAAAGCCATCTCTGCAAGGGAGCTAGCATCCTGGAGAGATACAAAAGCTTCGATCGGTGTTCTACCTCGTGTGGATACCTGTAGAGGCCGGATGCGTGTGCGGCTTCCATCGAACCTCCATCAAATCCATGAATATCAGATTTGCGGTGATCATCTACCTACACAAGGTGAAGATCTGATCTTCCTAATGATATAAAATGGTTTAAAATATTTAATCTTAATCTATCTACGAACGACGTTTTTAAAATACGTTCATGCGATGAACAAAATCTCGTGCATGCCTTTCCACTGCGCATTGATTTTTTCTGAAATTTTCTGTGGCATGCATAGGATCCTAACAGAATTCTCGTACCAAATCTGGGTAGGTCAGCACATTCAGTGAACACAGATATTTCCATCTCCTTCAGATTTTGACTTAATGGAAAATTTTTATTTTCTAAAAATTTAAAATCCACTCTTCTTGCGGTAGAGACATTCCTTATGGAGAGGGGACCTTGTTTTGAAACTAAGGAAGGAGGTGACAAAGGGGTCATAATGGGTTGAGGCAGTGGCGTTTCTTCCCTTTGTGGATTCATTTCTGTCTCTGCCCTCGCCTTTGTTCTCCTCTCTGTTTGTGGAGTGATATTCTTCCTCTTTGGTCCAGATGTAAGTTGCTTTCTTCTCACCATTGGAAGATCAATCGGGACCTCGGAAAGGCTTTCTAGGGTTTTGGAGGTTTTTGCTTGAAAGAGAGTTTGAAGGCTAAAAGGCGCTCTAACGGTTATGAAACGTTTCAGGTTCAACGTTTCAGAGAGAGAGCTTTTAGAATACGTTTTAAATAGTTTCCACTTTAGTCGACTCATTCAACTAATGAGTTGTCTCCTGTAGATTAGGAGTCGACACTTTTAACTTAAGAGTCGTCTCTTTTAAGTTAGGGGTTGACTCTTTTAGCTTAAGAGTCGTCGCTTACTACATGAGTCGACTCCTCATTTACATGAGTCGTCTCCTCAGACAGTTCAAGAGACAAAATCTTTCTAAATATAATTTGAAAATCAATTGTAAACCATATATCAAATCAACTAAAATTCAACCAATAATAGTCAATCAAAATATGCAATTTATCATTCATAATCAGTCATCAAAAATGATCATAAATGCATAATTCATCTCTAAATTTGCAAAAGACTTTTTCATTAAGAGGTTTAGTGAAAATATCTACAATTTGTTTATCAGTATTTATAAATTTCATTTTTATATCCTCATTTTGAGCATGATCTCTTATGAAATGATTTCTGATTTCTATATGTTTAGATCTTGAGTATTGTATAAAATTTTTAGTCAGATTTATGGCACTAGTGTTGTAACACTTTATAGAAATTTTATTTTGTTTTATACCATAGTCCTTGAGTTGTTGCTTAATCCATAGGATTTGGGCACAGCAACTTCCTGCAGCAATATATTCAGCCTCAGCTGTAGATAGTGCTACGGAATTTTGCTTTTCGCTAAACTAAGAGATTAAGTTTGTTCCAAGAAATTAACAAGTTCCACTTGTACTTTTTCTGTCTAATCTATAACCAGCAAAATCTGCATCTGAATATCCAATTAAGTCAATTGTAGATGTCTTAGAATACCATAAACCTAAATGTTGTGTTCCTTTTAAGTATCTTAATATCCTTTTAACAGCAATTAAGTGTGATTCTTTAGGATTTACTTGATATCTTGCTGAAAGTGAATCCTAGGTTCTTCGGTGTTTAGCATACTGAATTTTTTTTTTTTTTTTTGAAAATCATGGCTGAACCTGATCGGGTTGCCTACGTACCCCTTCATAAGGGGGATCAAGCCATACGTAGTTCTTTTTAAGTTTTAAAACGCAGCAGAAAAACTGAATCAAACAATTTAATTCATGCATGCTTACAAGATCAAATCTAGAAATCAGCACCTTAAGAACACATAGGATTATGCCGGAATCGTTTAAACAATTATGCTAAAACTTTTATGCATGATTAACTATCAGATCTGAAACTTAAGAACTCTATTCCAATTAATCTCCGAATATCCATCGAATGGATTCTGGAGATATCTCCGTGAGGAGCCCCAAAAGAGGGTAAAACCTCGGAGAATTGGACCTAAACCTTGACACCATAATAAATGATTAATGCTAGATTAATACCTTTTATGATGGATGAAAGTTGTGAATCTGATTCTTGACTTCGCAGCCACGCACACGAATGGCCTCTACGAGAAGTACACGCGAAGTCCTGAAGGATCTTCTTCCGCAACAGTGCTAGCAGCTGCAGAACACTTGAAAGCTGAAATCTGTCCGCCGGGATTCAATCAACTCTTGATCAATCGTCTTGAAGCAGATAGAGATGAGGTTTGTAAGGGAAGTAGAGGACTCAGATCTGATCTTGAATCTTCTAGATATTCACCCTGAAAACCCTATCTAAAATGGAGAAGAAGAGGAGGAGGAGGCGGGTGAGGAAGAAGGCTGCAATGGATGTATTTTTGGTGCCCATGTTTGACCCCTTTTAATGGCCTCCGAATTTTCATTCAAAATTCAAAATTTATTTTCAGAAAACCTCTTTTAGTTGGCACATGCAAAGGAATAGGAACAACCCAAATTAGATCTCAACCAAATCTGATTTAAATTCAAATTTTAAACACATGTGCAAGAGGGAAGAAATTTGAAATCCATGCGGCAAGGTAAAACACTTCATAATTTCGAAATCACCTCTTGAAATTCGAATTTAATCCATTCAAAAACTCAGACGCCACCTTGGCTGATGGTTTGAGTGATTAAAATTATTTAACACATTGCTTAATGTTTGAATTTAAATTCAAATAACAAACAATGTCGCCATGTGTCAAGCAATGGGTCCATGTGCCATGCAATAATTTTGGTTTATTTAAAATTCATGAAATCCAATTCCATGTCACCAATAATTGCCACATCATCTGAGCCTAATCCCCTTGGGTTGCACCTAATCAAATTTGGTCAAACCCGAATTAAAACAAAGCAATTTGGTTGAACCCAATCTAATCAGGTCAGACCCTGATTGAGCTCAAATTGAATCCAATTCAATTTTGGCTCATGCAAACTCAATCAAATTGAATTATTACTTTGTGTTGGACCTAATTCAATTAGGTCAATCCCCAATTAAGAACAAATTAATTTAAAATTAATTTGATCAGCTTAAGTCCTTTTTGGTTCTGACCTAATTCAATCAGGTCAAAACCCTGATTGAGCCCAAACTTGAATCCAATCCAATTTGGCTCATCCTTAGCACAATTGCTCAATCAAATTGAGTTTATTAGTAATTTAATTACTAATTAATCCTTCAATAATTACTTTAATTATTTTATAAGATAATTTGCCAATCAAATTGACCAAATTACCCCTGAATGATTCTTAATCATTCATCAGCTTTCTTGATCAATCAGGAATCTTCTATGCGTGTGACCTCATAGGTTCTAACCTAAGCCGGTAGTATAGGAACAATTTTCAACACTAATCGATGTGACCATCTAGCAATGGTACCCGACGTCCGGATAGGTCGAATATATGCGAAGCAAATATTCTGGAACCCTGAACTATGGTTACTGTATAATTCAATCCCTTTGACTCCTAATGCCAGGATGACTTAGAGCTCACTGTCAACCCTATAATTAGTACATCCATTATGTGATTAACTTTAGATATCCCGTAACTCCTCACTGGGATTACCCTGGCCAAGGTTTTGCTAAATTAATCACAAGACATTATCTCCTGTTTTCAGGAGGGGTCAATTCCATCTTGACTCACAACTGACTACGCAAGTACCTGACTGCACCCAGTGACCTTCTGTCACTGAATTAGAAATTTAGGTAGTCCGGTACCAAAGTACAGTGAGTTGCTTGCTAGTCACAGGTTGCGGTCTCAGGTCAGAGGGCCAAACTTATACCCATATCCACTCGGAACATCTCTCGACAGTAGAGCATTTTGGAATTGGTCACGTTTAGTGAAATGTACTTCTACACTTCTCTTGTGTGGCATACCAGTGTCTCCACACTCCTTGGTTAAGAGGACAACCAACGTATATGTCACACAACGACCTAATCTCGATAATGTTGTCGTCCTAGTAACAACATATCATTTCGTCGCAAACAAGTTTAAGGACTCAAAGATAAATCCTCCTTTATCATAACATAAGTCCTAAGGACTTCATCATATAAGAGTTCATTTGAAGATGAAATGATGAATAATGCCAAATAACACTTTATTAATTTGTCAATTCATTTACAAAATTCAATCATCAATATGCTGACGATTGACATTTAGGATACAAATTCCAACAACTCCCACTTAGCCTAATGCCAATCGGCACAGTATCTAATACCCATCTTCGACTTGTGTTCGTCGAACTCTTTGATGCCGAGGACTTTGGTAAATGGATCAGCCAGATTTTCTTTTGTGTCAATCTTCTGAAGATCAATATCACCTCGATCGATGATCTCTCGAACCAGGTGGTAGCGACGTAGAATATGCTTGGTCCGCTGATGTGCTTTGGGTTCTCTTGCTTGAGCTATGGCCCCAGTATTATCACAAAATACAGGCACTGGACCATCAATGGAGGGTGTCACTCCAAGCTCGGTGATGAACTTCCGCAACCATACAGCTTCCTTGGCGGCATCAGATGCTGCGATATATTCTGCTTCACATGTAGAATCTGCCACTGTATGCTGCTTGGAACTCTTCCAGCAGATGGCCCCACCCTTAAGAGTGAAGATATATCCTGACACGCTCTTGCTATCATCTTGATCTGACTGAAAACTTGAATCAGTATATCCCTCAAGTTTTAAGTCAGAATCACCATAGACAAGCCACTGATCTTTAGTATTTCTCAAATACTTAAGGATGGTTTTTACAACCTTCCAGTGGTTGCTACCTGGATCAGACTGGTATCTGCTCACTACTTCTAGTGAGTATGCCACGTCTGGTCTAGTACATGTCATGGCATACATTATAGATCCCACTGCCGAAGCATATGGAATTCTATCCATACTCTCTCTTTCTTGAGGGGTTGTCGGACAATCCCTTTTAGAGAGGTTAATTCCATGGCCCATCGGAAGATAGCCTTTCTTGGAATTAATCATACTGAACCTCTTCAGTATAGTATCAATGTATGTGGATTGGGATAATTCAAGCAATCTTCTAGATCTATCTCTATAGATCTTCATCCCTAGGATGTAAGATGCTTCTCCTAAATCTTTCATGGCAAATTGAGATGATAGCCAAACCTTTATTCCTTGTAATGCAGGAATGTCATTTCCGATTAAAAGAATGTCATCCACATACAAAATAAGGAATATAATAACTGAACCATTTGCCCATTTATAAATGCAAGGTTTCTCTTCATTCTTAATGAAGCCATATGTTTTGATTACCTTATCAAAACGTATATTCCAACTCCGTGAAGCTTGCTTTAATGCATAAATGAATTTTTGAAGCTTGCACACTTTAGACTCATCTGCAGATGTAAAACCTTCAGGTTGTATCATATACACTTCCTCTTCTAAATCTCTATTTAGAAATGCGGTCTTTACATCCATTTGCCAGATTTCATAGTCTAAATGTGCTGCTATCGCAAGCACAATCCGAATGGACTTGAGCATTGCCACAGGAGAAAACGTCTCGTCATAGTCAATACCATAACATTGACGATAACCTTTGGCAACCAAACGGGCTTTATAGGTCTCTACCTTTCCGTCTGCGCCCCGTTTTCTTTTGAATATCCACTTACACCCTATGGATTTAATTCCTTCGGGTGGGTCAACTAATGTCCAATCATCATTGACCTTCATGGATTCCATTTCAGATTGCATGGCTCCAAGCCATTTATCAGAGTCATACCTCTGCATTGCATCCATATATGTGATCGGATCCTCATCGTTTTCATCAAGTTCGATAGGATCCCCATCCCGGACCAAAAAACCGTAGTATCTGTCCGGCTGACGTGGTACTCTACCCGATCGCCTTAATGGTGCATCTAATATGGGTTCTGGATCTGATCTAATCAAATCCGACTCAACTGGTTCAGTAGATGGTGTCGGATCTTCTACATGTTGAACTTCTCTAAGCTCAACATTAGTGCTATTTGTTCCTTCACCAAAGAATTCCTTTTCTAAGAAAATTGCTCTATTGCTTACGAACAACTTTTGTTCTTCAGCAAAGTAGAAGTAATATCCTTTAGTTTCTTTAGGGTAACCAACAAAAAAATATTTGTCAGACTTGGGTTCAAGTTTGTCTGTCTTCAAACATTTGACGTACGCCGGACACCCCCAAATCCTAAGGTGAGAGAGCATCGGCTTACGTCCAGTCCACATCTCATGTGGTGTTTTATTTACAGACTTACTTGGAACCTTATTTAGAATATAGCAGGCTGACTCAAGAGCATATCCCCAAAAGGATATGGGCAGATTAGCAAACCCCATCATGGATCGAACCATGTCTAACAGAGTTTGATTTCTCCTTTCTGACACACCATTATATTGTGGTGTACCAGGAGGAGTCCATTGGGAGAGAATCCCATTTTCTCCTAGATATGTCAAAAATTCACTGGAGAGGTATTCACCTCCTCGATCTGATCGAAGAGTTTTAATACTCTTTCCAGTTTGTTTTTCTACTTCATTACGATATAATTTGAACATTTCAAATGATTCAGATTTATGTCTCATTAAATAGACATAACCATACCTAGAAAGGTCGTCTGTAAATGTAATGAAATATGAATACCCACCTCTAGCATCTGTGCTCATTGGCCCACATACATCAGAATGTACAAGGGTCAATAAATCACTGGCTCGTTCACCTTTTTCGGTAAAAGGTGATTTGGTCATTTTACCAAGAAGACATGATTCACAGGTTGTCAATGATTCACAATCATTAACATCAAAGATTCCCTCTTTACTTAACCTGTTCATCCTATTCTTGTTAATATGACCTAGCCTATGATGCCAAAGGTAGACATCCGTGACATTATCTATTCTAGGGCGCTTATTGGATTTATACATTACATGAACAGGCTGTGACAAAATGTAAATGCCATTACTCAGAATTCCATTCATTACAACAACACCATTCCAAATGACATTGCAATAATCCTTTTTTATTGATATTTCATAACCATTTTTGGCCAAAAGGCCTACAGAAATGATATTCAATAGAAAACTTGGACAATAGTGACAATCACTAAGGACATTTACATGAGAGCTGAATTCAAGTTTAAGAATTCCTAAAGCTAGAACTAGAACTGGTCTTCCATCTCCAACATTCAGGAACCTTTCTCCTTCTTCAAACCTCTTACTGACTTGTAGCCCCTGCAACGAATTGCAAATATTAAAAGGACTACCGGTATCCAATACCCAGGTCGAATTATCACAAATAGAAAAATTGCAAGGTGTTATCATATAAGTACCTTGATTGGCAACTGATTGCCCACTTTTCTTAGGTCGGTTCGGATCGAGGGATGCAATGTAAAGAGGACAGTTCCTCTTCCAATGTCCTTGCTTCTTGCAGAAGAAGCACTCCGCCTTGCTCTGATCAGCCTTTTTATTCTTTTTCTGATTAGGCTGAGCATGGTGCACCTGTTTCTTTTGAATTTTATTTTTCTTTTTCCCTTTCTTAAAGGAGCGACTCTTGGATGAACCTCCCACTAAATTCACCGTCTTCTTAAGAAGTTGGTGATCATTCTCAAACGTCTGTAGTAACCCCAACAATTGGTGATAATTCACTACAAATTTCGTCATACGAAAATGAGTGAGAAAAGGACGGTATGATCCAGGCAATGAGTTTAGTATGGCATCCTTCCCCAATTGATCATGAAGGAAAAAGCCAAGAGAGCTTAGACGCTCGATCAACTCAATCATGCACAGTACATGATCAGTTACCGAGGTCCCATCTTTCATTCGGGCGCTGAAGATGGCACAACTAGTTTTGTGCCTCTCAACGTCGTCGGAAACGCCGAATGATTCATTCAACACTTGAATGATATCTTCCGGCTGCGAATTCTCAAAACGCCTACTAAACTCATCACTCATTGCTGCCAACATGATGCATCGAACAGTGATCCGGTCACTGAGCCACTTCTGATAAGTGTCTCTGGCCGATCTTGATGCATTAGCAGCGGGCTGCTCAGGTGCTTGATCCGTTATCACATAAAGGATCCTCTCATGCTCTAGCACTATTTTTAGTTTTCTATGCCAATTATTGAAATTTGGACCAGTCAACTTGTCATTGTCCAACAATGAGCGAAGTGATAAATTAGTGGCCATTTCTGCATAAAAAGAAAATTTGGCTATTAGTATATGAATTGACTAAACACAGTAGACTTGGACTTTAGTCTAAAGATATTCGCACTATTTTATACAAATTGGTAGCCTCTACCTCTAATTCGAAAAATTACTCCTAATTCTTTAGTGGGCACTAGAACCCAATAGATCCCATATAGGCCCGAGTGTGGCTCGGCCAACCCATATGCACCTATTGGTAGGTTCTTAACCAATTGCTTCACCAAGCAACTTCTAGTGATGATTTTGCCCTAGGTTTTCCGGCAGGCGTGTGGCGCCTCCACCGAATACCCTAGTCAGGTCCAACCATTAAATGATAGGGTTAAGTCTAATCAACTAATAGACGACCAAGCCCGAGTGTGGCTCGGCTCACCTGACCGCCTATTGAAGGTACACTTAACTCATCATATATTGAATGACAATTCCAATGCTTGATAAGTACTAGGCGTGTGGCGCCTCCAATAATTATCAAAACATTGGACCCATTATCACCCAACTTAATGGGAGGCTATGACCTAGTTATCTCCATAACCATTTCATTTTAAGGACCTAATAATTTTAGAGGATTTCATAATTAGGATGGATGAGAAGATTCGGTTAGTCTAATTTCTCCCACTGACTTCACCAAATCAGATTAGACTCAAACCGGTTAAGGAGACACCTAAATCAGTCATACTGATTTTCCTTAAGGTATGGACTAACTCGAATCATTAAGTGATCCAATCAAAATGTGATTGACCATGTCGGCCAGGTAAGTGAGATCGGTGGAAGGGATATGCCATTAACTCGACAAAGACGAATCAGTGCGAGTAGCTCCCAATTAAAAACCACTGGTCAAAACTGCCAAACTTACCTTAGACACCGACTGGTTAATCAATTTCGATTTGATTACTCAAATGACTCGGGCTACACCTCTGAGCCTAAATCAAGTTCCATCTTGGTCTAATCAAAGACATGGAATTGATCAATCTACAACTATTGTATTTAACCTAGAGTTTTCTTGACCTAATCTAGTTACTACTTAATTAGATTTGATCAATTAACTCTAATTAGACCATGTTTGATTCTAACCTTAGGTCTAACCCAATCCTAAGAACTTGATTCAAGCTAACCCATATGCCCAAAGAATTATGCAATGTCAATTAATTGAGTTACAATTCTATTTCATAACACTTAATTCTCAATTAAGTTTAGACTTATGAAAGTTATGATCATTGCATATTTCTTTTAATTACATATTAATTACAATCTTTCAGTTCTTAAAACACATTTTCAGATCTGAGTTTTTGTAATTAATCATATGTAATCAGATTTAATTCATGTTTAAGTCATTATGTTTTATGTTCATGCATCACATATACATAACAACATGAATTAATACAAACAACATACATCTTATGTATTTGTTTTTTCACTTTTATTTTCAGATCTGATTTGTTCATTAAAATCAGAGATCATATGAATCATAAACTTTATTTAGATCTAATCTAAACAATATTATGATTTCAGATTTATTCATGTTACTAATCCTAACACAAACATGCATCATATGCATCCAAAATTTCAGATCTACTTAATCATGCATAATCAGCAATTAAATCAATCATAAAAAGCACTTTAGATCTAATCTAAACATGTTAATGATTTCAGATTTAATTGCAAGAATTAAAACATAAAAGTTTAAACATAAACCGGGCTCTGATACCACTGAAAGTGAATCCTACGTTCTTCGGTGTTTAGCATGCTGAATTTTTTTTTTTTTTTGAAAACCATGGCTGAACCTGATCGGGTTACCTACGTACCCCTTCATAAGGGGGATCAAGCCATACGTAGTTCTTTTTAAGTTTTAAAACGCAGTGAAAAAACCGAATCAAACAATTTAATTCATGCATGCTTACAAGATCAAATCTAGAAATCAGCACCTTAAGAACACATAGGATTATGCCGGAATCGTTTAAACAATTATGCTAAAACTTTTATGCATGATTAACTATCAGATCTGAAACTTAAGAACTCTATTCCAATTAATCTCCGAATATCCATCGAATGGATTCTGGAGATATCTCCGTGAGGAGCCCCAAAAGAGGATAAAACCTCGGAGAATTGGACCTAGACCTTGACACCATAATAAATGATTAATGCTAGATTAATACCTTTTATGATGGATGAAAGTTGTGAATCTGATTCTTGACTTCGCAGCCATGCACACGAATGGCCTCTATGAGAAGTACACGCGAAGTCCTGAAGGATCTTCTTCCGCAACAGTGCTAGCAGCTGCAGAACACTTGAAAGCTGAAATCTGCCCGCCAGAATTCAATCAACTCTTGATCAATCGTCTTGAAGCAGATAGAGATAAGGTTTGTAAGGGAAGTAGAGGACTCAGATCTGATCTTGAATCTTCTAGATATTCACCCTGAAAACCCTATCTAAAATGGAGAAGAAGAGGAGGAGGAGGCGGGTGAGGAAGAAGGCTGCAATGGATGTGTTTTTGGTGCCCATGTTTGACCCCTTTTAATGGCCTCCGAATTTTCATTCAAAATTCGAAATTTATTTTTAGAAAACCTCTTTTAGTTGGCACATGCAAACGAATAGGAACAACCCAAATCAGATCTCAACCAAATCTGATTTAAATTCAAATTTTAAACACATGTGCAAGAGGGAAGGAATTTGAAATCCATGCGGCAAGGTAAAACACTTCATAATTTTGAAATCACCTCTTGAAATTCGAATTTAATCCATTCAAAAACTCAGACGCCACCTTGGCTGATGGTTTGAGTGATTAAAATCATTTAACACATTGCTTAATGTTTGAATTTAAATTCAAATAACAAACAATGTCGCCATGTGTCAAGCACTGGGTCCATGTGCCATGCAATAATTTTGGTTTATTTAAAATTCATGAAATCCAATTCCATGTCACCAATAATTGCCACATCATCTGAGCCTAATCCCCTTGGGTTGCACCTATTGGTCAAACCCGAATTAAAACAAAGCAATTTGGTTGAACCCAATCTAATCAGGTCAGACCCTGATTGAGCTCAAATTGAATCCAATTCAATTTTGGCTCATGCAAACTCAATCAAATTGAATTATTACTTTGTGTTGGACCTAATTCAATTAGGTCAATTCCCAATTAAGAACAAATTAATTTAAAATTAATTTGATCAGCTTAAGTCCTTTTTGGTTCTGACCTAATCCAATCAGGTCAAAACCCTGATTGAGCCCAAACTTGAATCCAATTCAATTTGGCTCATCCTTAGCACAATTACTCAATCCAATTAAGTTTATTAGTAATTTAATTACTAATTAATCATTCAATAATTACTTTAATTATTTTATAAGATAATTTGCCAATCAAATTGACCAAATTACCCCTGAATGATTCTTAATCATTCATCAGCTTTCTTGATCAATCAGGAATCTTCTATGCATGTGACCTCATAGGTTCTAACCTAAGCCGGTAGTATAGGAACAATTTTCAACACTAATCGATGTGACCATCTAGCAATGGTACCCGACGTCCGGATAGGTCGAATATATGCGAAGCAAATATTCTGGAACCCTGAACTATGGTTACTGTATAATTCAATCCCTTTGACTCCTAATGCCAGGATGACTTAGAGCTCACTGTCAACCCTAAAATTAGTACATCCATTATGTGATTAACTTTAGATATCCCGTGACTCCTCACTGGGATTACCCTGGCCAAGGTTTTGCTAAATTAATCACAAGACATTATCTCCTGTTTTCAGGAGGGGTCAATTCCATCTTGACTCACAACTGACTACGCAAGTACCTGACTGCACCCAGTGACCTTCCGTCACTGAATTAGAAATTCAGGTAGTCCGGTACCAAAGTACAGTGAGTTGCTTGCTAGTCACAGGTTGCGGTCTCAGGTCAGAGGGCCAAACTTATACCCATATCCACTCGGAACATCTCTCGACAGTAGAGCGTTTCGGAATTGGTCACGTTTAGTGAAATGTACTTCTACACTTCTCTTGTGTGGCATACCAGTGTCTCCACACTCCTTGGTTAAGAGGACAACCAACGTATATGTCACACAATGACCTAATCTCGATAATGTTGTCGTCCTAGTAATAACATATCATTTCGTCGCAAACAAGTTTAAGGACTCAAAGATAAATCCTCCTTTATCATAACATAAGTCATAAGGACTTCATCATATAAGAGTTCATTTGAAGATGAAATGATGAATAATGCCAAATAACACTTTATTAATTTGTCAATTCATTTACAAAATTCAATCATCAATATGCTGACGATTGACATTTAGGAAACAAATTCCAACACTTGCATACATACAAACACTATGCATTATATCAGGTCTACTTGCTGTAAGATAAAGTAAAGATCCAATCATTCCTCTATACAGCTTTGAAACAAAGGATTTACCATGCTCATCTTTTTCTAATTTACAAGAGAGGCTCATAGGAGTACCTAATGATTTTGAATCTTCCATACCAAACTTCTTTAAGACTTCCTTTGTGTATTTGCTTTAGCAGATGAAGATTCTATCTCTTGTTTGCTTGATTTGGAGTCCAAGGAAGAAGTTGAATTCACCCATCAAACTCATCTCAAACTCACTTTGCATGAGCTTAGCAAATTCTTCACATAAGCTTTCATTAGTAGCACCAAATATAATATCATCAACATATATTTGAACAACCAGAATATCAGCATTTTTCTTTTTAATAAACAGAGTTTTATCAACATTTCCTCTTGTAAAATTACTCTTTATTAAAAAGTTGCTTAATCTATCATACCAAGCTCTAGGAGCTTGCTTCAAGCCATAAAGTATTTTGTTCAATTTAAAAACATGATCTGGAAGTTTATGATTTTCAAATTCGGATGGTTGTTCTACATAAATTTCTTCAGTTATAAAATCATTTAAAAATGCATTTTTGACATCCATTTGAAATAATTTAAAGTTTATAAAGCATGCAAATGCAAGCAGTAGCCTTATAGCTTCAAGTCTAGCTACAGGTACAAAAATTTCATCAAAATCAATTCTTTCTTCTTGATTATATCCTTTAGCAACTAATCTAGCCTTATTTCTAATTACAATTCCATCCTCATTTAATTTATTTCTGAAAATCCATTTTGTTCCAATTACAGAAATATTTTTAGACCTTCTAACCAAATTCCAAATATTATTTCTGTCAAATTGATTTAGTTCTTCTTGCATAGACATTAACCAATTGTTGTCTTTTTTAGCTTCTTCAAAAGATTTTGGTTCTATTTGAGAAACAAATGCAAAATGATTACAAACATCTCTAATAGAAGATCTAGTCCTAATATCATGCGAAGGATCACCAATTATTAAGTCTCTAGGATGACTATGTGCATACCTCCATTCTTTTGGTAGACTAGTTCTATCTTTAGGCATTTGATCTTCTTCTCCTTAATTTTCATCATGTTCTGAATTTTCATATGCAGAAACATCCTTTAGGGTTAACTCTTGGATTTGTTTGTTGAGTTCTTCTGCATCATCATCGAGATCTATATTCTTTCTTGAAGAAGAATTATTAGATTCATCAAAAATAACATGTATTGACTCTTCTATGACTAGAGTTCCTTTGTTGAATATTCTATATGCTTTGCTTGATGAAGAATATCCAAGAAAAATGGCTTCATCTGATTTAGAATCAAACTTTCCCAAGTTGCCTTTGCCATTATTTAGAACAAAATAATTGCAACCAAAAACATGAAAGTATGAAAGATTTGGTTTCTTATTTTTCAAAAGTTCATAAGGAGTTTTCTTTAAAATAGACCTAATAGTAACTCTGTTAAGAACATGGCAGGCTGTGTTTATAGCTTCAGCCCAAAAATACTTAGGTAAGTTACTTTCACATAACATTGTCCTAGCCATTTTAGTAAGAGTTCTATCCTTTCTCTCTATAACTCCATTTTGTTGTGGTGTTCTTGGTGCAGAAAACTTATGATCAATACCATTTTCAGTGCAGAAATTTTCAAAGTCATGATTTTCAAATTCAGTTCCATGATCACTTCTAATCTTGATGGTTTGCAGTCCATGTTCATTCGAAATCTTTTTATACAGTTTAGTAAAAGCTGAAAATGCTTCAATTTTGTGTGCTAAAAATAAAATCCATGTATATCTAAAAAAATCATCCACAATAATAAGGCAATAAAGTTTTCCACCTAGGCTTGCAGTTCTAGTTGGTCCAAATAAGTCCATATGCAGAAGCTCTAAAGGTTTATTTGTGGAGACAACATTTTTAGATTTGAAAGAAGCTCTAGCCTATTTTCCTAGTTGGCATGCATAACAGATTTTATCTTTTTCAAATGATAATTTAGGCAAGCTGAAAATAAGTTCTTTTCGGATAAGTTTTGAAATTAAGTCCATGCTTGTATGAGCTAATTTTCGATGCCATAACCAGCTAGCTTCATTATTTTTTATTTTCATAGCTACCAAACAATCCATGTTTTTCATGAGTATTTGATCTAAATCAACTAAATACACATTTCCATGTCTATATCCAGTAAATATTACACCACTGTTATTAGTACTTGAAACTAAGCACATAGATGATTCAAAAGTCACAATATATCCTTTATCACAGAATTGACTGATGTTTAGCAAATTATGTTTTAATCTATCTACCAATAAAACATTTTCAATAAAAGTTGTTGGAGTGATCCAAATGTTACCAATACCAATGATTTTTTTTTTCCATTATCACCAAAGGTAACCATTCCTCCGTCTTTCTTTTTGAGGGACATGAATTGGGATTCATCCCCTGTCATGTATCTAGAGCACCCACTGTCCAAATACCATTTTCTGTTTGATGCTTGGGATGCTAGACACACCTACAAAATAGAAATTCAATTCTTTATCTTTGGTACCCAAGCTTTCTTGGGTCCTTGAATGTTAGCAATGATGGTTTCCTTTGGAACCTATATTTTCTTAATTGAAACATTACTTACAACTTTTTGGCTTTTAGGATTGCATGCAGTGTATTCTTGTTTCAGTTTATCTAACTTAAACAGTGTAGATTCAGGTTGAACATAAGTTGGCTTCACAAATATACTTTTTAATGATTTCTGTTTTCTCCAAGGATTATATCCTAAACCAGCTTTATATAGACAGCTTTCTGACTTTCAAGAATTAGATTTAATTTCTTAGAACTTAGGATGAATTTATCTACTATAGGTTTCAATTTTCCAACTTCATTAGCTAACTTCTGATTTTCTTCATTCAGTTTCTTCTTATTATCCAGAAGCAGAGCATTTTCTTTTTCCAACGATTGGTTCTTAATCTTCAGCTCCTTATTCTTTAAACTAAGCTTTTTATATTCAATCATAAGCTAGAAAAAGCATCTTGAAGCTCATCAAAAGTGAAATCATATTCAGTATTCAAATATACCTCAGTTTCGCGTGCCATTAGACACAGATTTGTAGCTTCTTGTTATTGTTCTTCTTCTCCAGAGCTGGATTCATCACTGTCACTCCAAGTAGCCAGCATAGCTTTCTTCCTTAATCTTTTTGGAGCCTTTTTCAATAGAGGACAATCAGTTCTGAAGTATCCAGGCTTTTTGCACTCATAGCAAACATATTGCTCCTTATGATTATTCTCTTTGCTTTGATCCCCCTTGATTACAGGTCTTTTCTTGAAGTTTTCTTTATTCTTCTGAAAAATTTTCTGAACCTTCTTGTAATCAGGGCCATTTTCTCACTATTTTCAGATTCAGAATCTTCGCTCTCATCTTCATGTAGAGTGGATTTAAGAGTAATGGTTCTACGCTTCTTGGATTCGTCCTCCTCAAGGTTCTGTTTCATTGAAAGCTCATGAGTCATTAAGAAACCCAGCAATTCTTGCAGTGGGAGAGAGTTGAGATCTTTGGCTTCTTGGATGGTAGTGATCTTTGCTTTCCATGCTCTAGGAAGAGACCTAATAATTTTCCAAACAAGATCACTATTAGAGTAAGATCTACCAAGGCTTTTCAAGCCATTTATAATATCAGTGAATCTAGTAAACATTTCAGTTATAGACTCACTATTTTTTATTTTAAATAATTTATATTTATGCACTAGCATACCGATTTTAGATTCTTTGATCTGGTTAGTGCCTTCATGTGTGACTTCCAGCCTATTCCAGATTTCTTTAGCAGTCATGCAAATAGATATACGATTAAACTCATTTGCATCTAAAGAATAGTAAAGAACATTCATGGATTTTGCATTCAGCTGAGCCATTCTTTTATCATGGTCATCCCATTCAATCTTAGGTTTGAATAAGGTGATGCCATCTACAATCTTAGTTGGTGTGTGAGGTCCATGGACAATAACAGTCCATAAATCATAGTCAAGTGCTTGAATAAAAATATGCATACGAGCTTTCCAATAAGTAAAGTTTGTACCATTGAAAAGAGGTGGTCTGTTGGTAGATTGCCCTTAGGCAACTAAGGATCCCATGGTGGTTGCCTTGACCTTTAACTCTTGATTGTTAGATCAAAAAGTTACCGTGAGTACCAGGCTCTGATACCACTTGTTGCCCAGAGGTGCAGCTCAAGAGAGGGGTGAATTGATCTTTAAATAAATGTGTGAAGAATGTGAGTTATTGTTATATTTCAATAACTTGCAGATTTAGCAGCGGAAATAAGATTGCCCAAACGAAGCAGTGAATAAGATGAGGAAAGCAATCAGAAATATGCAGTGAAGGAAGAGAGATAAATCACACACACAAACATCAAGATTTATAGTAGTTCGGTGCACTCCCAGCACCTACGTCCACTTTCCAAGCCTAGCTTGAGATTTCACTATAACCCAGCAGATTACAACCTGATTGTTTTTCGGGCTCACAATCAAAAACCTAGTTGGTTTTCTCAAGCAACCAACCGAAAACCTATCCCCATTTGTTTTCCGGGCTCACAAACAACCCAGTTGGTTTTCAGACAAACCAACCAAAAACTTTACACCGTTTATTTTTTCGGATTCACAAACAACCCAGTTGGTTTTCAGACAAACCAACCAAAAACCATTTTCCTTGCTGAATACTCCTGATTCAGCAACTTCCAATCAAGGCTTGGAAGAGCCTTTACAAGTTTCAAATTAATGAAACTATTACAGCAAAAGTTAATCCAAATAAATGAATGTTGTAACCAGAAAACTTAAAGCTTCAAAATATATAGAATGAATCAATAAAAATAAAGGCTGAAGCCGATGAAGAAGATAGCTGTGGAAGAATGTCCCAATGCTTGAGCAGCAGCTTTTCCTGATTCAGTGAGAAGCTTCCACCAATTTCTTCATAGGAGTAAGTTTCAGATGTATGCCGGTGAGGATGATGAACTTTTTAGCCTTTTTTTCTTCTCTTTTCTTTTGTGGAAACTTTTCTTACTTGACAGAATATTTCTCTCTTTTCTTGTTGTTTTCCTTCTAAGGTTCCCTTGAATTTATAGGCGAGTTATTCAGCAGAATTTGAATTATTTTCTTTCCGTTCTGATGGGAATCTTTTCTGTTACAGAAGAAGACAAAAGTTGTTGCAAGCTTTCCGTTGTGGTCCCAGCAGTACAAGGGTCGACTCATATAATTCAGGGGTCGACTCATGTTTCTCCTGGGTCGGCTCTTCGAGATATTGAGACGGCTCTTGCTGTGATAAATTCAAAGGGTTGACTCTTTAACCATAAGGGTTGACTCATCTTCTTCAGGAGTCACCTCTTTAAACACAAGGATCGACTCATGTTCTTCAAAAGTCACCTCTTTAATCACAAGGGTTAAAGAGTCGACTCATCTTCTTCAGGAGTCGCCTCTTTAAATACAAGGGTCGATGCAACTTCTTCAGAAGTCGTCTCTTTAATCATAAGGGTCGACTCATGCACTAGTTTTTCTGGCGGATACTGAGACTGAACTGGAGTCGACTCTTCAAATGCAAGGGTCGACTCTTCAATTTCGGAGGTCAACTCATTTGGAACAAGGATCAACTCTTCAAACTTTGTCTCAAGCGGTAAAAAGCTTTCTGTTTAATTTGAACTACACAAAGATCGACTCATATTTTGCGAGAGTCGACTCATTAACTAGGTTACTTGAAGAGAACATGCCAGATTCAACACAAACTTGTCCTTTTTGCTTAAGAGTTGACTCAAGTTTTTCAAATAGAAAATTTTAGACTTCATCTTTGATCTCCATGGATTAGATTAAGATCATTTTCCTTTTAGAATATGTCTAATAAAGTGTTTGCGAAGAACTTATGGTTTTGCAGTGCTTCATTTCTTCTAATTTTTCTTAACTTATAAAACTTCACAATTAACCCAACATCATTAGTACATAACATCATCTTAAGTATTTTGTAATCATCAAAATTCATCCTTCAGGGTTGACAGGATTAATTATACGGTAACCATAGTCCAAGGGTTTCAGAATATTGCTTTACGATTATTTGGCTTATCCGGACATTGGGTACCATTGCTAGATGGTCACTTCAATTAGTACAGAAAGTCGTTCTTGTGTTACCAGCTTAGGTTCGAACCTATGGGGACACACGCATAGAAGTTTTTAGGTTGATCAAATGGCTGATCGACGATTAAGAATCGTTCAGGGGTACATCGGTCAATTCGATTAACAAATTATCCTAAGCAAAAGTTGTAGTAAAATAATTATTGAATTATTGAAGGATTAATCATAAATTAGATTGCTAATGAACTCAATTGATTGAATGATTGAGCTTAGGTTAAGCAAAATTGAATAAGATTCAATTTGGGCTACATCAGGTTTTGACCTAATTGGATTGAGTTCGATCCGAGTTGATTAGGCTCGACCCAATTAATCGAACTTGATCCAAAATGATTGGGCTTGACCCGAGCCTATTAAAAGTCTTTATTTAATAAGGATTCTAAGTTCAAAAATTTATAAATTGATAAGAAGAAGAATCCCTAAATTTTAGGATCCTAACTTTCTTTCTTGGAAAAGAAAGACACCTCATCCTTATAACTAAAATTAGTGGCACCTATCCTCTTTATTTTTGTCCAATTTTTGGCATGAGGAAAGAGGAGGTGTAGGGCTATTTTTCAAAAAAATATGGTGCCTCAAATCTTCCTAAAAAGATAGAAATCAAATTTCTAATTTGTAGGAACTGCATGGCGCATCAAGCATGAACCTCCTGATTTTTAGGGATTCATGGTGCAAGATTACAAGAGAATTTGTTCACCTCTTAGCTTTCGGTTCATCAGAATTTTTTGGAAATTTTATTAGCCAAATTTGTTGGCTAAAATAGGTGTGAGGCGTAGGGGATCTTTTGGCTATAAAAAGACCCCCACGCCTAGGGTTTGGAAAATATGGTCTTTAGAAAGGGTTCTAAATTCTGAAAAAATTCTGAGAGCAGCCATCCTCTCTCCTCCTTCTTCTCCTTCATCTCCATCCTTCATCCTCTCGAAGAAGAATCAAAAGTTGAGTGCTTCGAGGGAGAAAAGTTTAGCCACTGCAGCACCTCTGTGCGAGCTAACACTCCTGCGGTTGTGGATCATCCTAGAGCTTCGCGTGGACTATCCGTAGAGGCTGGATGTGTGTGCAGCTATAGAAGGTGATTAAGGCATCATCAAAGTCCTCAAAACAAAAAGGTATGAGATCTGATCTCATTAGAATTTAGGATTAGAAATCAACTAGGTTGCTAAAATTCTGCATGACTACATGTTAAATATAGAATCATGCATACTTGTTTAGGATCAATGTTTAAACTTTTGGATCTATTTTTGTTGTAGAGATATGATCTCTAGCATGCATGGAAATTAAATTGTTTAATTCATGCTTCAGCTGCAAAATTTTTAAAAATATATGCATGCGACCACTAAGGTTCCCAACAGTGGTATCAGAGCCATAGGTTCAAAATAGTTTAAACATTTATACCTAAAATAGGTTTTCTAATCCTAGTAGTCAAGTAACCTGATTGGAATGATCACCAGGCCGTCCGGTCATAGAAGAAAGAAGGGTTCATAACCCTCTTTTTCCACTCAATAGGATCTCTTATGGCGTGTAGGGGTGCCACTGTAATCCAATCCTTGAAGATGAATTACGAAAAGAAGATTAAAAGTAGTTTTAATCTTTGTAATTAAATCTAAAATCATAGATATGTTTAGATTAGATCTAAAAAAGATTTATGATTGATTTAATTTCTATTTTTATATAATAATTCAGATCTGAAAATGATGCGGTTGGAACCACTAGACCGCCTCGGACTTAATCATTTGGTTATTTTTGCTTTTGAGTCCTTGATGTTAATTTTATTGCAGCATAGCCTTGCTCGGGCTAGCCGACTTGGCCTTTATTAGAGTCGCTTTGGGTTTAATTATTTCTTGAATTCAATTAGATCAAGTCAAGTTAAGGGGTCAGGTAGCCACCTATAAATAGATGTGGTGAGCACCTATTTCAGCATGCAAAAATTAATTGAAAGGCTTTTGCCCTAGCTCTCTTCCCTTCTCTCTTCTCTTCTTGCGACGCCTTCCCCCTCTCCCTAGGCCGCCGTCCAAGGCCGCCGCCCCCTCCTTCATCCGGCTGCACCACCTCGGTCCCGAGAGGCCAGCCACCTTCTCCCTCTTCTTCCTCTCCTCCTTGATCCCTTCCAGCCTCTACAAACAACTCCATCCCGTCGGATTATCAGCCCGTCCTTCCCTATGCAGTCATCAGTCGAGGCTGATATCTCAAGATCCCGACGTCCTCTCTAGACCCACGACCTACCGCTGGAAAGCTAACATGGAGATCTACAACATATCCAAAATTAAGATCGATCTGACGGACGGATATTCAGAAATTGTGTCTGCAATCAGGTTGGAACCACCCTTCCAGAAATCAAGAAGAGTCAAGAATCTTGAGATACGGATCAAATTCTATCGGATCGCATCAATTTGGTATCAGAGCAGTTCAATCCTTGGCCTTGGAAGATGGTGAACACCCACTCTACAACCTCGAAGCAGCAAGAAGCGGCATCTTCAAGGGGCGTCGACCCACATCAAGAAGGCTCGCGATCACCCGCGGCCTCGGCGGACCTGAGACCCGATCTTGATTCCACCGACCGTCTCTTGGAGTTCTTGCATGGGAATCAAACAACTATGCAGCAGAGCCAACAACAATTGATGGAGAAGATGGATACCACGCAACGCCATATTGAGATGATGTTGCAACTATTGCTAAATCAGCGGCAAGAAACTCCACCGGGGGGAGCTCCGCATCGGACCCGGGTGGAATCTCCGGCCCCTACCCGTGGATGACCAGGATGGAGGGGACCCCCTCCTCGTGAGCCTCTCCTTCCCAACCCACCAGAGGAGATGCGGCTGGACCAAGGAGAAGATCGACCTAGACCTCGACCCGAGCTCATACCGATTGGCGCACGCGCTAGGGCTCGGGGGATGAGCCCGATTGGCATCGACGACGGGTCGGATATGGAGGATGATCCCATCCAAAATTTTTAGATGAGGAACCAGCGTGTGGGGGAGTACCCATGCCGAGGATATGAACGAGATCGGGACCGTAATGGAGATTGAGAGGGAGGAAATCGCGGACTGACTCTTAGGCTGAAATTTCTCAAGTTTAAAGATGGCGATCCTCTCGATTGGGTGTATCGAGCTGAGCGGTTCTTTCACTACCATGGCACAGCGGAGGACCAAAAGGTATTGATCTCATCTTTTCACCTAGAAGAGACCGCCCTGCGATGGTTTCAAACCGCCGACCGAGCCCGACCTTTCAACGGTTTGGAGGATTTTTCTGCAGCAATTTGTCGGCGTTTCGGCCCTACCGAGTACGATGACTTCCAGTCTATGCTATCAAGGGTCACCCAAAAGACTACTGTTAGAGCCTTTCAAGAGGAGTTTGAGAAACCGAGTGGTGGGGTGGAGCGACTCCGCGCTGAAAAGCGTATACCTCGGAGGACTTCGTGTCGACATTCAAGCCGAGGTAAGGACTTTGCGGCCACAATCTCTGGAGGATGCCTTTGTCTTGGCCCTGATGGTGGAAGAGAAGATCAAGACCACTCGATCAGCGGCACGGGGCAGCTGGACCAACCCCCGGGCCAGCCAAACTGCAGGGGGCTCCCTCGGCCAGCCGAGAGCGCCGACGGCTGCAGCAGCCAACACAGGGCCGAGGACCTCTCTTCGCTTGTCAGGTGACGTCAAGAGGGTTGAGCGTCCACCCGGGAGGACCTTGACACCAGCACAAGTGGAGGAACATCGAGCAAAAGGCCTATGTTTTCGCTGCGACGAGAAATTTACACCGGGACACCGGTGTGCGCGGCCCGTTGGAGCGGTGATGTTGATCGATGGATTGGAGGACGAGGCCGTGGTTGAAGATGGTGATGAGGTTGCTGAGGATGAGCCCCAAGATTTAGAGGCCGAGGAAGAGGACATGCCACCTCAGATTTCATTGCATGCCTACTCTGGATCGGCGACACCGAAAATGCTGCATGTGGACGGCATGATCAAAAGACGTGTGGTGTGTATCCTTATAGATACGGGCAGCACCCACAATTTTTTGGATGAGAGGCTCGTCAAACATATCGGTCTCATAGCAGAGCCGACATTGGGCCTCGACGTGGCATTGGGTGACGGAGCCACATTGAGGGCGGAAGGCATATGCCGAGGCATCACTTTGACGATCCAGGGTAGCCAATTCAAGCTCGATCTCTATCCGTTGGCATTACGAGGAGCTGATTTGGTCCTTGGTACGCAGTGGCTGCAGAGTCTTGGCCCGGTTACATTCGACTTCGCCGAGATGTGGGTGATTTTCAGACGAAGCGGACGGCGAGTTAGATTGGATGGCATTCGGCCTAGCCCAAGGGCTGCACTTCAGCCCCTAGTCGGCTTGCCCGGACCCGGCGCGCACAGCTACTTGATGCAGCTCTTACCTCTGTCGACGGAGACCACGACGGAGGCAGGTATACCTACTGATTTGGCTGCTCTCTTACAGGGGTTCGCAGATTTATTTGAGGAGCCTCATGGTCTTCCACCCGAGAGGGAGCACGATCATCACATAGAGATTGTACCGGGAGCAGAACCGGCGAATGTGAGGCCTTACCGCTACCCGCACGTTCAGAAGGAGGAGATCTCAAAGATGGTACGAGAGATGTTGGAGAGCGGCATCATTCAGCCCAGTAGAAGCTCATATTCGTCGCCGGTGCTACTGGTACATAAGAAGGACGGGACGTGGCGATTCTGCGTCGACTATCGGGCACTTAACGCGATCACCGTTAAGGACCGGTATCCGATTCCAGTCATAGAGGAGCTGTTGGATGAGCTTGCTGGTGCGGACTACTTCAGCAAACTTGATCTCCGTGCCGGATACCACCAGATCCGTGTCAGACCTGAAGATGTGCACAAGACGGCGTTTCGGACACATGATGGCCATTATGAGTTCCGGGTGATGCCGTTCGGCCTCACCAATGCACCAGCGACGTTTCAGGGGCTCATGAATGACATATTCAGACCATTACTACGACGGTATGTCCTTGTATTCTTCGATGACATACTGGTTTACAGTCGTTCATGGCAGGAGCACCTAGAGCACTTGGAGGAAGTGCTGAAAATTCTGCGCAGAAATCAATTGAAGGTAAAGCGATCCAAGTGCCTATGGGCCGAGCCGAAGGTCGAGTACCTAGGCCATGTCATCTCTGCTGCAGGTGTGGAGCCGGACCAAGCAAAGATACATTGCATGACCAAGTGGCCGCTACCCAAGAACCAAAAGGAGCTGCGGGGATTTTTGGGTCTAACCGGTTATTACCGCCAGTTTGTGGAGGGATATGGAAAGATCGCCGCGCCACTGACCCTGCTACTGCGAAAGGGCGAGTTTAGATGGACCGAGGCAGCGACGGAAGCGTTCGAGAAGCTCAAGAAAGCCATGACGACGGCCCCGGTTTTGGCGCTACCCGATTTCGCCAAACCGTTTGTAGTCGAGTGCGATGCTTCCGGTGCCAGCATTGGTGCTGTTTTGATGCAGGAGGGACGGCCAATTGCTTTCATGAGCAAGGCGTTGTCCCCTAGGACCCGCTCGCTGTCCACATATGAGAGGGAGATGATGGCGGTCATCCATGCAGTCACAAAGTGGATGCCGTACCTTATCGGCCGCCGATTCATCGTTCGGACTGATCAGCAGAGCCTTCCATTTTTTCTTGAGCAGCGCATACATACTCCAGCCCAGCAGAGGTGGGTGTCGAAGCTTCTCGGCTACGACTATGAGATGGTGTACAAAAAGGGCGCAGAAAATCGAGTGGCGGATGCACTATCGCGCCAACCCGAGTCCGGCGAGTTGGCGGCTTTGACTACGCCGGTTTTTTCTTTTATTTCAGACTTGAGGACCGCCACATGCCGGGATCCGGACCTAGTACAGATTCAGAGGGAGTTGGCAGCAGACCCGAGCAGTCATCCCGAGATGGAGGACCGAGATGGGTTGATTCTGGACCATGGGTTGATCCGCGTGCCCACCGATTCAGCCATGCGGCAGGTATTGATCCAACACTTCCATGATACTCCTTTTGCTGGACACGAGGGATTTTTCAGGACTTACAAGAGGCTGAGCCAGAGCTGTACGTGGGTAGGTATGAAGGCAGCGGTCAGAGCTTATGTACAATAATGCGATGTGTGCCAAAGGGCGAAGGTGGATTCACTACGACCTGCGGGTCTACTTCAGCCTTTACCGATTCCTGATCAGGTTTGGGAGGATGTGTCGATAGACTTCATTGAGGGGCTGCCATTAGTTCGAGGGTACTCAGTGATCATGGTCGTTGTGGACCGCCTCAGCAAGTATGCCCACTTTTCGGCGCTCGCACATCCATTTTCTGCTCGACGGGTGGCAGAGGTCTACATACGGGACATTGCTCGATTACATGGTATGCCTCGGACTATTGTTTCTGATCGTGACCGCATTTTTGTTAGCGCATTCTGGCAGGCTTACTTCAAACAGCAAGGGACGAAGCTTGCCATGAGCTCGGCTTACCACCCTCAGACTGATGGGCAGACGGAGGTGATAAACCGCTGCATCGAGCAGTACTTGCGCTGTATGATTGGTGATCGGCCCCGAGAGTGGCTTTCTTATTTACCTTGGGCTGAGTATTCGTACAACACCGCTTTCCACTCAGCCATAAGGATGACACCCTTTGAGGCGGTGTATGGACGAGTACCACCGATGCTGTGAGTTTATGATCCACTGTCACATGCGAACCGGACAGAGGCAGATTTTGAGCTCTTAGACCGCGATGCTACCTTACGGCGGTTAAAGTTCCACTAACGACTGTGCAGAACAGGATGAAGCAGCTGCATGATCAGAAGCACAGAGATCCAGTATACGAGGTGGGCGACTGGGTATACGTCAAGGTGCAGCCTTATCGACAGTTGACACTGCGGCCTATGGCGAACCAGAAGCTCTCTCATCGCTTCTACGGGCCCTTTCAGATATTGGAACGCATTGGACCCGTGGCGTATCACTTGGACTTGCCGACTACATCGAGAGTTCATCCGGTATTCCACGTGTCGCTTCTGAGGGCCCGGCTTGGACCCAAGACATCTGTCGGCCCAATCATACATGAGCCACTGGAGGACGAGGTAGTGGAGCCGGTTCGGGTGCTGGCGAAGCGCAGAATACGAGTAGAAGGACGACTGAAAACCCAGATACTAGTGGAGTGGCTGGGGAGAGCAGCAGACCAGGCCACATGGGAGTTTGAAACTGAGATACTTGATCGTTTCCCTGACTTCCGACCTTGAGGACCAGGTTAAGGGAAGCGTGGTGGAGTGATGCGGTTGGAACCACTAGACCGCCTCGGACTTAATCATTTGGTTATTTTTGCTTTTGAGTCCTTGATGTTAATTTTATTTCAGTATAGCCTTGCTCGGGCTAGCCGACTTGGCCTTTATTAGAGTCGCTTTGGGTTTAGTTGTTTCTTGAATTCAATTAGATCAAGTCAAGTTAAGGGGTCAGGTAGCCACCTATAAATAGATGTGGTGAGCACCTATTTCAGCATGCAAAAATTAATTGAAAGGCTTTTGCCCTAACTCTCTTCCCTTCTCTCTTCTCTTCTTGCGACGCCTTCCCCCTCTCCCTAGGCCGCCGTCCAAGGCCGCCGCCCCCTCCTTCATCCGGCTGCACCACCTCTGTCCCGAGAGGCCAGCCACCTTCTCCCTCTTCTTCCTCTCCTCCTTGATCCCTTCCAGCCTCTACAAACAACTCCATCCCGTCGGATTATCAGCCCGTCCTTCCCTATGCAGTCATCAGTCGGAGGCTGATATCTCAAGATCCTGACGTCCTCTCTAGACCCACGACCTACTGCTGGAAAGCTAACGCGGAGATCTACAACATATCCAAAATTGAGATCGATCTGACGGACGGATATTTAGAAATTGTGTCTGCAATCAGGTCGGAATCACCCTTCCAGAAATCAAGAAGAGTCAAGAATCTTGAGATACGGATCAAATTCTATCGGATCGCATCAGAAAATTAGATGCATATGATGTATGTTGCTTAGATTAAATTCATGTTAGTTTGTATATATGATGTATGAACATAAATCAAATAAGATTTAAACATGAATTAAATCTGAAATAAGCATGTTTAATTGACAAACTCAAATCTGAAAAATAAGTTTTAAGAACTAAAAGTTTGTAATTAACATGTGATTCAAGACCTACGCAATGATCTGAAATTTTTCATAAACCTACACTGAATTGAGAATTAAGTGATTTAGAATTGTGAATTAAAATCTAATTGACATTGCATAAATCTTGGGGGTATTTGGGTTAGCTCAAATCAAGTTTTAATGAATTGGGTTAGACCTAAGGTTAAAATTAAAGATGGACTAATTGGAGTAATTGATCAAATCTAACTAAGTAGTAATTAGATTAGGTCAAGGATACTCAATCAAATACAATAGTTGTACTTGATCAAGTCTATGTCTTTGATTAGACCAAATGGAACCTGATTGAGGCTCAGTGGTTGAGCCCGAGTCATTAGGATGGTCAAAATCAAAATTGATTAACCAGTCGGTGTCTAAGGTAAGTTTGGCAATTTTGACCGGTGGTTTTTAATTGGGAGCTACTCGCACTGATTCGTCTTTGTTGAGTTAATGGCATATCCCTTTCCACCGATCTCACTTATCTGGCCGAGTTGGTCAATCATTTTTGATTATATCACTTAATAATTTGAGTTGACCCATACCTGTAAGAAAAATTAGTGTGACTGTTTTAGGTGCCTAAGAACCAGGTTGAATCTAGTTTCTTTTTGATTTGACTTAGTGAAGTCAGTGGGAGGATCAAGATTAACCGGTTCTTCTCTTCTCTTCTCTCTATTAAATTAAAAGCCTTTAAAATTATTAGGTCCCTAAAATGAAATAGTTATAGAGATAACTAGCTCAAAGCCTTCCATTAAGTTGAATGATAATGGGTCCAATGGTTTGATAATCATTGGAGGCGCCACACGCCTGGTGCTTATCGGCCATTGAAATTATCATCCATAATATGATGATTCAATTATGCTCTCTGATAGGTAATCAGGTTAGCCGAGCCACACTCGAGCCTGCTATTTCTTAGTGAGTTACATTGAATTATGTCATGTTAATGGTTGGACCTAACCAGGACTTTCAGTGGAGGCGCCACACGCCTGCTAAAGAGGTGCCTGGGACAAAATTAACACTAGAAATTGTTTAGATAAAACAATTGGTTAAGAACCTATCCATTGATGCACATAGGTTAGCCGAGCCACACTCGGGCCTATATACGATCATGTGGATTCTAGTGCCCACTAAAGGATTAGGATAATTCTTCAAATTGAATGTAGAAGTTAACAATTTGTATAAAATAGTAGAAGAACCTCTAGACTAAAGTCCAAGTCTTTAGGCTTAATTAATTCATATATGCTGACCCAAAGATTGATTTTGATGATCACAAAACCTTGAAGTATAATTACTAATATTTGTGTTGCAAGAAGAAAGATATTTATTTTGCAAGGAACATAACAAGTTGGAAGAATAGAAGAAGACCTCAAAAGCTCTCAAAAAGTTGAAAGAAAGCTATACTTCAGTGGCCCAAGTTTCAAGTTCAAAGGATTCAAGTTGGAGGAGCAAATTCAAAGAAAGATTCAAAAGAATAGTCCTCGAGTTGACTCCTGAAAGTTCAGAGTCGACTCTGGCACTCTGAAGTTTCAAGGAACAGTGCTCGAGTCGACTCCGAAACTTTGCGAGTCGACTCCGACTGAGAATAGACAAAAGACAGAGAGTTGATTTTCAGCACTACAGTGCTCGAGTCAACTCCCAGCTACAGTGCCGGCAAACTTCTATTCACGAGTCGACTCCTGCTTCAGCCGAGTCGACTCCTACTTCAACCGAGTCGACTCGAGCACGCTAGGAGGCATAACGACTAGTTTTTTCTCAACTCCAACGGCTCTATTTTTGTCTCTAACGGCTAGATCTTTGTTTCCACGCCATCCAAAGCTATAAAATCAAGGAAAGAGCTAGGGGAGAAGTTAAGAAAGTGAGAGAGAACACATAGAAAAAAGATTTCAAGAGAAACCTCCCAAAAGCACAAAAGGGCCATTCAAAACAAAAGAGAGAGAAGAAGAGCATCCGAGTGAATTCCAAAGCTTCCTCTCCAACTGTGTGCTGCCTCAGTGATCCTCTACCTCGTACGAAATCAGAAGAGGGTCAAGTAAAGAAGAAGCCGAGTTCCTTCATTTGCAAAACTTGGTTGAGGGCTTCTTCTCTTTACTCTATTTGTTTATATTGTTATATCTGCTTGCTTAAGAAGTTTGTATTTGTTTTAAACTCTTGTTCTAATATCTTGTAACTTGATTCAATCCCTTGATTGAATCAAGGGGTTAAGGTTTGTTGGTGAGCCAAAGGGAAAACCAACAGTGTAAGGTTATGGTTGGTGAACCGGAAAAAACCAACCGGGTTTGATTGTCACCCCGGGGAAACAATCGATTGGTTCTAGTCGGTGAGCCTGTGAAAACCGACCGAGTTCGTTGTGATCACGTGAAAACAACAAGTTAGGTTGTGACCTTGTAAAACAACCGGCTCTAATCTGAGGGATTATAGTAAAATTTTCAAGAGATCTTGAGGAGTGGATGTAGGTGCTGGGGTGCACTGAACTACTATACTTTTGTTGTGTCTGTAATGCTTCTTTGTTGTCTAACTTTCTCACTTACTTACTTAGATAAATTGCTTGCTTAACTCTTATCCGCGCATCCTTTAGTTGCAAGCATATTCAATTTACTTAATCAAATCTCATTCAATAAAACTGCATTAAGGCTCATTGTATTGAATTGCATGCTTGGGCAAACTTAGACTAATCTTTTATTGAGTCCGCTGCTTAATAGTTTTAATCTTGATTAGATTAGAATCAAACTGTTGCTAAGTTTAAATTCCACTATGCATCCATACAACTTAGCTTAATTAATTCTAAAAGTTTAGAAGTAGTTGAAAAGTCTTAAAAGGCCCAATTCACCCCCCCCCCCCTCTTGGGCTGTATCTACTGGGCAATAAGTGGTATCAGAGCAGGTGCTCTAAGGTTAATTGTTGATCTCACGATCAAGAGCCAAAGATCATGACAACTCAAATAGATAGTTTTATAGGAGAGGGACAATTAATTGATAGACCTCCACTATTTAATGGCATAAACTACACACATTGGAAAGCACGCATGCGCATTTTCATTCAATCACAAAACTATGATTTATGGAATATCATAATAAATGACCTTCACACACTCTCTCAAGCTGTTAATGAAAAAGACTTAGTACAATTGAATGCTAATACTATGAACATACTATATTGTGCTATCCATGAAACTATATTTAATAAGATTTCTGCATGCTTATCTGCTAAAGAAATCTGGGATATTTTAGAAAATATTTATGATAAATCCTAGATTAGCTCACATGTGCTTCAATTACATACTAACAATGAGACTGCAAAAAAAGATGTTGAATCTCCCAATCAGGAAGAAAGAACAACAAATAAAGAACTCGGTGATGAAAACAAGGATCCATTCCCAAATACTGAAAAATTCAAAAGCTTCCTAAAGACAAAGAAGAAGAGGAAGCAAGAAAAAAGGAAGAAAGAGATAAAAAACAAGAAAGCCTTGACCAAGGAAGAGTCAAGCAAGAAAATAAAAGTTAGGAGCAACAATGATGATATTAGCTCCAAAGAACTACAAGAGGTAACTAACTTGTGCCTTATGACGCAAGAAGATAAGATAAAATCTGAATCTAATCTTACACCAAATGAATTTCATGAAGAACATTCTAATGATGAAATATTAAATGCTTTTCATGATTTATATGGTGAATGTAGAAAATTAGCCATGAAAAATAAAAATCTTAAAAATATAAATCTGGAAATTATAAAAGAAAGAAATTCTATTGCTGAAATACATGACAAACTAAATTTTGAAAATGAAAGCTTAAGGTTAAATTCAGAAGAATTGATTCAGAAAAAAACATAGCTTAATTAAAGCAAACCAAAACTTAAGTGAAGAAGTTGACCAACTGAAATCTCTTATTAACAAATTCACTGTAAGTTCAGAAAGATTAAAAATGATGTTTGAAAATCAACATGCTATTTTTGATAAATCCAAATTTGGCTTAACTCTCTTGCTTAACAATAAATTTCTAGAGAAAAATATTATCAATTCACCAAGCAAACCATCAAATAAGATAACTTATTTCAAATATGAAAAGAATGAGCATAATAACTTTACCTATAGTTCTATTACACATAAATTAAATGGTAAAGCTATTAATATTAAACAAATATGAATTCCAAAAGGAACAATTATAACTAACCTGCAAGAACCCAAAAGAGCTTGGGTTCCTAAGTTGAAAATTTAATTATTTTTTTTCAGCAGGTGTGTCTAGCTACCCAAGGTTCCAATGAAAGATGTTATCCGGACAATGGGTGCTCTAGACACGTGTTAAAGAATGAAACTTAAAATGTAATTAAGAAGAGTGACTAAAATGGAAGAAATAATAAAATTAGTAATTCTTGCATCCTCTCATACTGAAATTATTTTATTAGTTGATTAAAATATAACTTGCAAGTATTAATCATTTTTTATGATATAAGTGATATTTTTGGTATGAAAATAAAATATATCCAAATCACTCCATCTTTCTATATTATGTTTTACTTATAGATGGATAATTTGGTAAATCAATTCTCCCAGAATAACTCTATGAATTTTCTATATGATTGGTTGAGAGTTCTTATCCATGGCATTATCTTCTATTGATAATACACATAAGAATATGTACTTGATATGCTCTTAAAAAATATGTATTATAAATACTAAGATCAAAGATTTTTTGGTATATAAAATTAACTTATGCTAGTATGGAACTAATTTCAAAAGATCTTGTCATTGGTTTACTTAGATTATCTTCTGCAAGGTCAAAGTTTGCTATGCATGTTAACTAAGAAAACAAACAAGAATCAATTTTTAAATCTAAAGATGTTGTCTCCATCACTAAGTTTTCAAAAGCTTACATTGGATTTGTTCTTGGCAAATAAAATTGAAGTATTTTCTGTATTTGCTAAATCTTGTAAAAGTGTTTCAAATGAAAAAGATTTCTAAACTGTGAAGATAACGAGTATCATGGCATAGTGTTGAAAACCAAAATTCTGATAAGGTTTGCACAGAAAATAATATTGAATACAATTATTTCTGCACCAAGGACACCATAAGTAAAATAGGGTTAACAGAATTCTTGAAGAAATGAAAAAGACAATGTTGTATGATAGTCATTTTTTTTAATTAAAAAGCTATCATCACTGCTTGTCATACATATGGTTTCTATTAGATCTATTTTTGATAAAAACTTCTTTTGATCTTCTGAAAAATAGAAAATGAACTATTGTATATCTTTCATATTTTTCAGTCGTACATGTTATGCTTGATATGTTCTTATGAAAATAATGCCAAATCTAATAAAGATACTCCTGTCTTTGGGTATCATTCATCAAGCAATGCATATAGAATATTCAATGAAAAGATCCTAGTTGTAGAAATATCAATTCATTTTATTCTTTATGAGACTAATGATCTTTCATCAAGTCACTAAAATCAGATTATATATGTATATGGTTAATCTTTTTGCTTACATATAACAATCTGAAACTAAAACACCCTAAGAAGAATGAACAAGATTGTAATTGGTCAAGTTAGACTAAATCATTTTTGAAAGAGATAGAATTTAAAATCTTACCGATAAAATCTGAAAACTTGTTAATAATTAGAACCAAATTGAGTTTTTCAGAAATGCACTTAATGAAGAAAAATTGGTGACTACTAAAAGATTCAATCAAGAAAAGATGAAATAGATCTTGATGAAATTCTTGCATGATTAGAAGTAAAGATCACCATGATCATTTGCTTGCTTTATGAGCTTTATATTATGTCAAATGAATGTGTAGAATGTACTCCTATATGGTTATTTCATTAAAGAAGATCTATGTAAAATAACCACCTTATTTGAAAACACTCATTACAAATATGATAAAACAATATGTGATTTGGAACAAGCACCAAAAGCATGATATAAAAGCTTGAGTAACTTTTTGATATAAAGTAATAGTGATAAATCTATGCATCAAAAAGAAGAATTTGTGATATCTTATTTGCTCAAAGTATACGTTGATGACATCATTTTTTTCTACTAATGAAGATTTTACTAAGCTCATGCAAGGTGAGTTTGAAATATGTATGATGAATGAATTGACATTTTCTCTCGAACTCCAAAATTAAGACAAACAAGAAAGGGGATCTTCATTGACCAAAGTTAGTCCACAAGAAAACTCTTATAGAAGATTGGCATGAAGAAGGTATGTCTATAACCCCATCTTGTGAAATTTGAAAAGGATGAGCAAGGTAGATCTATTGCTTTAAAGCTGTATTGAAGCATGATAGAATAATTATTTTATCATACAGCTAGTAGACCAGATTGTATGCTAATTATGTGCCCTTGTGCAAGACTTCAATCTAACTTTAATGAATCATATTTTATTGATAACAAATGAATCATAATCTGAATTTTGATAGAAATAATTATTTAAGATAATTTGATTGAAACTTAGCTAGCATGTCTTATTGATAATTATCTTAAGCAAATAGAATCTAAGCTATATTGATTCTGAAAACAAGAAATTGATTTGATCCTGATGAATCTTCCTATTGCCTCACATGCTTGTTCTTGAACCATCTTGGTTAATGAAACTATCTCTTTAGTTCAAGTGACATGTGCTTGCTTATATTTAGGCAATCTCTTGAGTAAAGTGACTCAACATTCAATTATTGTCATATCTTGTTGAGTCATCTAGTTAAGAACTACGTTGTATGAATGTTTTGTATCTTGAAGAAACTAATGACTTTCTTTCAAGAAAGAAAAAGATTTTGTTAATAATGCAGGATCCTTGAGCAAGAAAATGATTCCAACTTGAAGGATACCTCCACGTAAGATACAATAAACATTCACATGCAAACAAGAGAGGGGACCTTCTTCAGCCAAAAGTTCACATATATGAAATCTAGTAGGTATTTGACTTGAAGAATGCAGAATGAATCGGTAATTTTAGATACCTCTTTCATAAATTAGCTAAGCAAAGTCAATAACTTAAATCTTATTGTGGCATGATTAAAATCTTTAATTATTAATTTCTTGATATCATGTCTATATATGTATTGATTGACTTATGCTTTTAGAAATTGTTTCATGGTTTGCCCAAACTAAAATATATCTTTGCCTATGTCATAACCATGAAATACACAAGTTTATGCTTAAAATTTTGATTTAAAATAACTTGTGAAAAACTATGAATCCTTGAGCATAATAAAAATATTGTTTGTATGATATACATCTATATGATACATTAGATTATTTCTTTATTCTGCTCTTTCATGTAAATTACTTGAGAATAACAAAAAGAGAGAGAGATAAAGAAAAGAAAATGAACATTATTCAAGAAAAGTAAAATCTAAGTAAAAGCAAATACTCCAATCTTAAGGAAAAGCAAAACAAGCATAATATCTTCGGCACAGTTGTGAGACTTGTGTGAGCATTCTTTTGGAAGGGATAAAATCCGTAACTAATTACACTTAAACGGGGGGAGTTTGAAGTGAACATTTTAACCTTTCTATATTGCTCATCATAAGGATGATGCCAATAGGGAGGCTAGTGGTAGTATCCGGCACTATTTAACCCAACTATTCGGTGTAGGGTATATTAGGGATGGCACAAGAGGGAGGCTAGTGGTAGGACCTCGTGCCCCTTCCAACTCCACCGGATAGTGAGCAAATAGAGTATAGAGCATAAGAAAGTAAAAAAAAATGAAAAATAAAATCAAAATGTTCATTAATTGGTTAAGGAAGAAATTCAAAAAAAATGATGAGGAAATGAATGACAAAGTAAATGAAAGTATATAAGAAGAATCAAGTTTTAATCACTTGAAAACACACCTTAAGGATGAAATCAATGCAAGATTATATAGGGGAAGTTTATTTGAAAAGAATTGATTTTGATCCTTGACATGCTTGTTCTTAATATTTTAATGCATAACTTAACACATAATATATTTTACATGTGGCATGATGTTTTGAATTATGGGTTCTCAATATTTTGTAATGCTCCATGCTTGGATAATTTGATTGAATGTTTGAAATACTACATAAAATTTTTTTTGGTATTATTAAAAAGAAATTTCAGATTTATAGTTCATGATCACCTTTGAAATCTGAAAGTTGGATAAATTTGTAAAAAGAAGAAGAGAAGGATATCTCTATTTAGGCAAAATAAATTGATTTTGTTTTATCTTTCAACTTGCCTAACTTTGATACATAATGTTCTAATTCGTACAAAAACTCAGCATTAAATACTAAGATTCTGAATATGCTCTAATATGTTTAAAATATATATTTTCAATCATAATGATTTAAGATGAACTACAATGTGGAAGATACATATCTCAAATTATAACTTTGAAAGTCTCCTTGAAAATCTTTATTAAGTTCAGAATCCGATTTTGTATAAAAGCTTAAACTTAATTTAAAAATGCTTATATCGTTACATCTTTGTAACCTTAGTTATATGCTTCAATGATCCAATCATTCAGGAGAATAACTCAATATGATTCCTAAATAAAAATTTTAACTTAAGAAAAACAGAATTAATTTTGATGCCTTGGTTGATTGCTCCGATACGCATCTGAAACATATCATTTCTTATCTTTAAAGTGTACTAAAATTGATCTAAATGATGTATTTTTCAATGATCTTGATTGCGAACAAATGTTTCTAAATATATGATTTTATTTTGATATTAAAAAGATTCATTGTACTTCATGTATACATTGCTGTAAAACTATGATTAAGAAATTGAGTTCTATAAATATACACTTCAATGATCATCTATATGTTTTCTCTCATGTATAATTAAGGGCTTCCATCACTAAAAGAAAAGGCTATTTTTAAAAGAGTGAATGATCTTAAAGTTAGAAACATTTCAGCTCACTCAAATGACTCTTAAAAGAAAGAAAATGTAATTGTTTTTGAAAGAAATTAAGCTTCAAATGAATTATTTTCTGATTAATATTTCAGAATATTTTCTCAAAAATTAAGAGGAAGCATAACTTGTTCTTGAAAGACTAAAAGAAGTGATTGTTACAAATTTTGAATAATTCTAGATCACTCTACATTCTTGATATCATAGAAATTCAGTTTTATTCATACTTATCATCAAAATATGAAATTCAACAAAAAGAAAAGAATGATTAAAAAAGAATGCATCTTTTGAGGGGGAGCTTTAGATATTTAATCTAAATGCATTATGTATCTTATTCAAAAGTCACTTTCACTTGATGCATTCCTTGAATGTTTTATGGATTGATTTTGATGAACCTCTTTGTGTTGCCATTGCTTGCCTTGAGTTGAGTTCTATAAAGATTGTTTCAGGGGGAGAGTGTTAACATCCCTCATATGCCATGAAAAATTTCGAAATAATTTTCAGATTGCAGCGGAAAAACATATGCGGGATCTGTTCATCGCATGAACGTGTTTTAAAACCTTTCGTTTGTAGATAGATTAGAATTAAATTATTTTAAACTATTTTAAAATCATTAAGAAGATCAGATCTTCACCTTGTGCGGGTAGATGGTCTCCGCAAATCTGATTTACGTGGTATTTGATCAAGGCTCAGTGGAAGCCGCACACGCGTCCGGCCTCTACAGGTATCCACACGAAGTACTGACTCGATCGAAGCCTTTGGATCTCACCAGGGTGCTAGCTCCCTTGCAGAGATGGCTATGGATGGCTGAAGTCCTCTCCTTTGAATCAACCTTTGATTGGCTTGAGAGGAGGAAGAAGAAGGAAGAACCAAAGGAACAAGAACAAAGCCCTGCAGCCTTTTTCTTTTTCTTCCTTTTGGAACCAAGATGAAGAAGGAAGAGGGCGTCTTAGGCTTTTCTTTTTCTTCTCTTGATTGTGGCTCAAAGGAGGAAGATGGAGGAGGGTGCTCACGGCTGGAATGAGGAGAAAAACATCCATCTTTTTCGAAATTCCATGCTCCCTTTTAATTAGTTAAGAGATAAGGATGAGTTCCTATTTTTTAGGAACTCATCTTTATCTCTTCTTTTTGGCTAACAAGGAGGGGCGTGCGCCCCTCCTCTTTCTCCCACGCACACCCCAAGGGGAGGGGCGTGGGCCCCTCCCTCAAGTTCATTTAAATCTGCTATTTAAATAAATTAAAGGGGGTTTTAATTTGGGTCCATTGTTTGAGTCCAATCCTAGTCAAAATAGGATTTTTGTGAACCCATTTCAATTTCCTCTAATTCCTAATCCAATTAGAATTTAATTGAGCCATGACTCTATTGAACTCTTCAATCCTAATCCAATTAGGAGTCATGAAATTAATTAGATTAAAATTAAAATTAATTAGGACTTAAGAAAATCCTAATCTAATCAGGACTTGTTCAATTTTCAGCCCTAAGACAATTTGGACTTTAGAAATCCTATTCCAAATAGGATTCTAATTTAATTTGAAATCCTAATCCAATTAGGACTCCATGATTCCCACTCAAAGTAGGACTCATGATCAAGTCCAATTAATTAAATCCAATTAATTAAATTAAATTGCAATTCGATTGCAATTGTTCCTTCTTCTAGCCACTAACTCTTAGCGGGTTTTCATTTATCAATCTAATTGATTATTTGTGATTCCTAATCACATTCAACCATTGGATCGGTCAATACCTCTAATGTGTGTGACCCCATAGGTTCTATTCTGACTGGTAGTGAGATATATTATGATCTCTATCACAATATCATTGAAAACTCCTTTCAATGGGTTGAAACAATTCCAACTCAACTCACCTGGGATTATCGACCATCGAGATGATCCCTGTGAGTCTCACCATCCACCAGTGACACCTAGCAGTATGTAGTGGCCACCCAGCAGAATAAAATGATGAACCTCTAGGTGCAGCAATCGTATGATACAGTCCTTCTATCATGGATCCCTACAGATCGGAGGTCATGGAGAACTCGTCAAACCCCGTCGTCTGTCATATGTCTAGATTTATTTGACTTGAGTTCGATAGTGAAAAACTCTTTCTCCACTTTATATTTTTGCCCTGGCCAAGGTCTTAGAACTCAGTCTAACAAATCACATAGGATCACTCCTCTTCTATCAAGGTCGATAGATTCCATGTAAGTGCATACCCTACTCCTACAGTGAACTTACTGCAGCCAATCTACACTACAAGGACCCATATGGCTAGAGACCATGTATACGTGTAGTCAAACTACAATAACCTCACTGTGAGTAGCCGAAGCACCGCAGGTCAAAGGACCAGTCATACTACTGCAACATCAAGCAAGTCACTGACGAGTGGATAGACATCCAAGTGACTTCTTGTCTTGGTCACGCTCAGTACCCTTGTTCTCTAACAAGCACCTGCACTATCACTTCAGTGTCCCTACACTGTGGACTCGAGTCTCGTCCATCCAGAAGAAAAGTGATCTGTGCACTCATCGGATCGATCACCGTCCTCGTGATGATCCATTGATCAGGAGCATTTAGAAATTAATCACCAATGATACATGGCTCAAATTCTCAACTCTTGAGAATATGTATCATCATCTTATTAATTCCTTGGACGATTCATAGACACATAAATAATATGAATGAAAAAGATGCCCATTTATTATTCAATAATAATAAAGTCAAGTACAAATTTATGTCCTAGAATTAATAATGTGTCCGCCAGATTGGCTTCTAGGGCATACATCTAACAATCTCCCACTTGCACTAAAGCCAATCAGCCATATATCTAAGTCCCATCTTCTCAAGGTGGGCTTCAGTCTTCTGCTGACTTAGCTGTTTAGTGAGTGGGTCTGCCACGTTGTCCGCGGAGTCTACTCTCTGTACCTCGACATATTTCTTCTCGAGATAGTCGCGTATGAGGTGGAAACGCCGCTCTATGTGCTTGGACTTCTGATGAGACCTTGGCTCCTTAGCGAGAGCTATGGCGCCATTATTATCGCAATAGAGTGTGATGGCATCTGATGGCATTACATCTAGCTCTGTAATGAATTTCTTGAACCAGAAGGCTTCCTTTGCAGCTTCAGAGGCGGCGATATACTCAGCTTCCATGGTAGAATCAGCAATGATCGGTTGTTTGGAACTCTTCCAATTTACCGTACCACCATTGCACAAGAACACATATCCAAATGTAGACTTTCTATCATCAATATCAGTCATAAAGTCTGAATCTGTGTATCCTTCTACCTTTAACTCCGATGCTCCTCCAAAGACTAAGAACAAATCTTTAGTTCTTCTTAAGTACTTAAGAATGTTCTTCACAGCTGTCCAGTGCTCTTCGCCTGGATTCGACTGATATCTGCTAATGACACTCACAGCAAGGACTATATCAGGTCGTGTACATAGCATGGCATACATGAGGCTCCCTATTGCAGAAGCATAAGGAATCCTGCTCATGCGTTGAATCTCTTCAGATGTGTTGGGGCACATCTTTTTGGAGAGATGAATCCCATGCCTAAGGGGTAATAGACCCCTCTTGGAGTTTTCCATACTGAACCTCTTCAGTACCTCCTCTATGTACATCTTCTGTGATAGGCCAAGCATCCTTTTAGATCTATCCCTATAGACCTTAATCCCCAAAATGTAGGATGCTTCCCCAAGGTCTTTCATGGAGAACTCTTTTGACAACCAGACCTTGACCGAGGTTAGCATGGGAACATCATTCCCAATCAAGAGGATGTCATCCACGTACAGTACGAGGAACACGACAGCACTCCCACTAACCTTCTTGTAAACACACGGTTCCTCTTCGTTCTTGATGAAATCAAACGATTTGATCGCATCATTGAAACGAGTGTTCCAACTCCGAGATGCTTGCTTTAGTCCATAGATGGACCTTTGCAGATTGCAGACCTTGTGATCTCCATCACTGGAAGTGAAACCCAAAGGCTGCTCCATATAGATATCTTCATCAAGATATCCATTCAGGAAAGCAGTTTTCACATCCATCTGCCATATTTCATAATCATGAAATGCTGCAATGGCAAGCAATGTTCGAATGGATTTTAGCATGGCTACACGTGAAAAGGTCTCCTGATAGTCAATGCCTTCGCGCTGACTATACCCTTTCGCCACTAGCCTTGCTCTACCTTTCCATCCGAACCTATCTTTCTTTTATAGATCCATTTACATCCAATAGGTACTATACCTTCTGGTGGATCTACTAAGGTCCAGACTTGGTTGGAATACATGGAGTCTATCTCTGACTTCATGGCTTCCAGCCATTTCTCGGAATCGATATCAGATATCGCCTCGTCATAGGTATTGGGATCCTGTACATGTTCCCTATCTCCCATGAGGAACATTTCCTCGGTGTCCTCTACTGTATACCTAAGTATCTATCTGGAGGATGGGAGACCCTACTAGATCTACGAGGTGGAGGAGGTACTACGTGTACTGGCTCTGTATGAATAGGTTCTATAGGATCCATGACTCGTTGCTTTTCAGAGACTCTCTCTTCAAGCTCAATTTTTCTCCCACTGCCTCTATCAAGGATAAACTGTTTTTCCAGAAAGACGGCATGTCGGCTCACAAACACATTGTGATCCTCTGAGATGTAAAAATTGTATCCTAATGACTCTTTAGGATATCCAATGAAATGAGCACTTATGGTCCTAGGCTCTAACTTGTCCGTCTGTAGTCGCTTGACGTGGGCCGGACATCCCCAAATCTTGAGATGACCAAGACTCGGCTTCTTACCATGCCATATCTCATACGGTGTGGTAGGAACGGATTTAGAGGGAACTCTATTCAATAAATAAATTGCGGATAATAAGGCATCTCCCCAAAGAAACATAGGTAGATCAGTGAAGCTCATCATGGATCGGACCATATCCAATAGAGTCCGATTCCTCCTTTCTGACACCCCGTTGAGTTGAGGTGTACCCGGAGGTGTCCATTGTGAGACTATGCCATTTTCCTTGAGATAATCCCAAAATTCCCCACTAAGGTATTCTCCTCCTCGATCTGATCGAAGAACCTTAAGGGTTTTTTCAGTCTGTTTTTCTACTTCATTTCTGAACTCTTTGAACTTTTCAAAAGACTCAGATTTGTATCTCATAAGATACACATACCCATATCGTGAATAGTCATCGGTAAAGGTAATGAAGTATGAATAACGACCCCTGGCTAGCACATCGAATGGGCCACACACATCAGTGTGTACCAGGGTAAGTATTTCAGTGGTCCTCTCCCCATGTCCTACAAAGGGTAATCTAGCCATTTTTTCTTGAAGACAGGACTCACAAACTGGATATGACTCGGAAGTCAATGGGCCAAGAAGCCCATCTTTCTCCATTTTGTTCATTCTGTCCTCTCCAATATGGCCAAGCCTGAGGTGCCACAAATACTTCTGGTTTATCTCATCTCTGGATCTTTTAGATCCTATGGCACTCACTACTTGCTCAGACACATTCACAGACACATCAATATGCAAGTGATAGAGACTATCAATCATGAAACCACGTGCAACTAATTTATTTCTGAAATAAATAGAACAGCAGTCTTTGTCAAAGGTCAAAACATGACCATCCTGTGCTAAACATGAAACAGAAATCAAATTTCTGCTAGCAGCAGGGACATAATAACAGTCTCTAAGCAATAAACTAAATCCAGACGGTAATCGCAGAGGGTAGGTGCCCACAGCTACAGCAGCAACTCTTGCCCCGTTGCCAACCCGAAGGGTCACTGCACCTTCCGCCAGCCTCCTACTTTCCTTTAGACCCTGCATAGTAGTGCACAAATGAGCACTAGAACCAGAATCTATAACCCAACTAGAAGTAGAAGAAACCGTAAGATTAGTTTCAATTACGAGCAAACCTAACATACCTTCAGAAGGTGTGTCTGTCTTTTTGTTCTTCAGGCTCTCGAGGTATGAAGGGCAGTTCCTTTTCCAGTGGCCGTCGACGTTGCAGTGGAAACATTTTCCCTTGTCATTAGCCATTTTCTTGTGAACTTCCTTCTTAGGCTTCTTGTCTTTCTTTCGCTTCTTAGCAGGCTTCTTTTTCTTCCAAGTAGACTTTCTCTTGGAACCAGAAGTCAGCTCAGCAGCCAGAACAGAGCCCCTTGAACCTTTCAAGGCCCCTTCAGCAATTACCAACATATTCAACAATTCGGTCTTTGTGCATTTAATTTTATTCATATGGTAGTTTACTATAAACTGACCAAATGAATTAGGAAGGGATTGCAGGATCAGATCTATCTGCAGTTCCTTATGCATGGACATACCGAGCTTCTCAAGTTCCTCGAGGTCCTTGATCATAGTCAAACAGTGATCGTGGATAGACTGCCCCTCACACATCTTTGCCTTGAAGAGCCTCTTGGACACTTCAAAGCGTGCAGTGCGGCTCTGCTCACCATACAACTCTTGCAGATGAGCCAGTATTTCCCTAGCAGTCTTTATGTTCTCATGCTGGCATTGAAGTTCGTTAGTCATGGATGCCATGATGTAGCACTTGACCCTAATGTCGTCATCAGTCTACTTCTGATGCGTCTCACGCTGATCATCAGTAGGACGTGCTGGTAGCCTAGGGATATCATTCTCGAGCACATACCCTATTTTCTCACAATTCAGAACAATTTTCAGGTTCCTAAGCCAGTCTTTATAGTTGGTTCCGGTCAGTCTGTTGGTCTCAAGAATTCGGGTCAAAGAATTTGAAGCTGACATTGTGATCTGTAGAGAGTAAAGATTCTAGTTAGACTTTGTACTTGAACTTAATTTGTTCTAGGAACTTTTAAAACAAATATGCTCCCACTATTTTCTCGAATCCCTCATACTCCCCTGATGGAGAAACGAAAACCCTACGCGACTAGGATTTCTAGTGGGTACTGCGGTCTCACCGATTTACATGCCGCCTCACCTAACAGTTATTGGTGACATATGAATGGATGAGTGTACAACTCTTGTACAATGCTTCTCAAGCATATTGCAGTGGTACTTGGTCTCTAAGTGATGAAGACCTCACCTAACAGTTATTGGTCCCATTACTTAGTTAAGTCAGACCCACCATATAACCGCGGAAATAAAGTCGTCATTGGGTCCTCACCTAACAGTTATTGGTGCCCAACCCCACCTTTACCCCACAACATCTCATGTCTAATAGAGAGGTCCAGTCCCCCGATGCAACTTGCCCACTGTGTCCAGCCGAGACAAATCAACGCCGGAAAGACCTTAGCAACTCTACTACGGTGGAAGACCTATGGACTTAATATTGCATAATCAAGTCTTAGTGTTTGCAACTTGAGTTCTTCATAAGAGGTAATCGAACAATTGGCTAGGTAAGCAGGTGGGAGGCTCCCCTTACTCAGAGAGTAAGGTCCTAATTAAGTAACCACCTTATAGGCTTGCCTAGACACCAATTAGATCAATTAATCTAATATGACTAACTCATGTTGGTTCACCCTCGACTGATTAGGGAGGTTTCGATTTAGGTCTCACTCGATCGCGTATTCACATCTCATGCAAATATAAGTCTACCCGCATAGACATAAGCATTAAACATCCAGGCATTTATCAAAAATAAAATTAAATGGTGATGATCATGGATCCAAGATGGGGTCATTTTACAAGCACATGCACGTCAATTGGTTTGATCGTCTTCAACTCTTGACTCGATCTTGATCCTCTAGGTCCAATTGTGATCAACTCCTTGATCTATCTTCAATCAACCCTTGATCTTGATCCGCGCATGTTGAGCTTGTTGATGTACATATCGATCAACCATCGACGTGCAACACACATCACAGTTTACATCCCAGATTGCTTTAAAAATTAAATAAAAATAAAAATAAAATTACAATCCTTTTCATTGAGACACGCAGGTCTCTAATACATGAATTTAAGATGCACGCAGGCATCTGAAAATTAAAATTACATGCATCACAGAACATCACAGAACATCGCAGAACATTTCAGCACATTCAAAGGGTCCATCCATGATCATCACCATACGCATCACATGCATAAAAATTATTTTTAGATCTGTAATTTAATTGATTATTCCATCTCATGACTTGCTGATCATGCTAGATTTGACTCTAAATATTTGTAATCACATTATCAAAGCTTTAGAATCATTAATCTAAGCATCTAAAAATTAGTATGCAGAAAAATCAGCAAGCTGAAAATTCTGCATACATAAATTTCAGCAAGCCTAATCCCTTAAATTTCAGATCTAAAATGCCTTGAAAAATTTAATTCTAATCTTAATCTACATAACCATGGCTCTGATACCACTGTTAGCATCCCTCATATGCCATGAAAAATTTCGAAATAATTTTCAGATTGCAGCGGAAAAACATATGCGGGATCTGTTCATCGCATGAACGTGTTTTAAAACCTTTCGTTTGTAGATAGATTAGAATTAAATTATTTTAAACTATTTTAAAATCATTAAGAAGATCAGATCTTCACCTTGTGCGGGTAGATGGTCTCCGCAAATCTGATTTACGTGGTATTTGATCAAGGCTCAGTGGAAGCCGCACACGCGTCCGGCCTCTACAGGTATCCACACGAAGTACTGACTCGATCGAAGCCTTTGGATCTCACCGGGGTGCTAGCTCCCTTGCAGAGATGGCTATGGATGGCTGAAGTCCTCTCCTTTGAATCAACCTTTGATTGGTTTGAGAGGAGGAAGAAGAAGGAAGAACCAAAGGAACAAGAACAAAGCCCTGCAGCCTTTTTCTTTTTCTTCCTTTTGGAACCAAGATGAAGAAGGAAGAGGGCGTCTTAGGCTTTTCTTTTTCTTCTCTTGATTGTGGCTCAAAGGAGGAAGATGGAGGAGGGTGCTCACGGCTGGAATGAGGAGAAAAACATCCATCTTTTTCGAAATTCCATGCTCCCTTTTAATTAGTTAAGAGATAAGGATGAGTTCCTATTTTTTAGGAACTCATCTTTATCTCTTCTTTTTGGCTAACAAGGAGGGGCGTGCGCCCCTCCTCTTTCTCCCACGCACACCCCAAGGGGAGGGGCATGGGCCCCTCCCTCAAGTTCATTTAAATCTGCTATTTAAATAAATTAAAGGGGGTTTTAATTTGGGTCCATTGTTTGAGTCCAATCCTAGTCAAAATAGGATTTTTGTGAACCCATTTCAATTTCCTCCAATTCCTAATCCAATTAGAATTTAATTGAGCCATGACTCTATTGAACTCTTCAATCCTAATCCAATTAGGAGTCATGAAATTAATTAGATTAAAATTAAAATTAATTAGGACTTAAGAAAATCCTAATCTAATCAGGACTTGTTCAATTTTCAGCCCTAAGATAATTTGGACTTTAGAAATCCTATTCCAAATAGGATTCTAATTTAATTTGAAATCCTAATCCAATTAGGACTCCATGATTCCCAATCAAAGTAGGACTCATGATCAAGTCCAATTAATTAAATTCAATTAATTAAATTAAATTGCAATTCGATTGCAATTGTTCCTTCTTCTAGCCACTAACTCTTAGCGGGTTTTCATTTATCAATCTAATTGATTATTTGTGATTCCTAATCACATTCAACCATTGGATCGGTCAATACCTCTAATGTGTGTGACCCCATAGGTTCTATTCTGACTGGTAGTGAGATATATTATGATCTCTATCACAATATCATTGAAAACTCCTTTCAATGGGTTGAAACAATTCCAACTCAACTCACCTGGGATTATCGACCATCGAGATGATCCCTGTGAGTCTCACCATCCACCAGTGACACCTAGCAGTATGTAGTGGCCACCCAGCAGAATAGAATGATGAACCTCTAGGTGCAGCAATCGTATGATACAGTCCTTCTATCATGGATCCCTACAGATCGGAGGTCATGGAGAACTCGTCAAACCCCGTCGTCTGTCATATGTCTAGATTTATTTGACTTGAGTTCGATAGTGAAAAACTCTTTCTCCACTTTATATTTTTGCCCTGGCCAAGGTCTTAGAACTCAGTCTAACAAATCACATAGGATCACTCCTCTTCTATCAAGGTCGATAGATTCCATGTAAGTGCATACCCTACTCCTACAGTGAACTTACTGCAGCCAATCTACACTACAAGGACCCATATGGCTAGAGACCATGTATACGTATAGTCAAACTACAATAACCTCACTGTGAGTAGCCGAAGCACCGCAGGTCAAAGGACCAGTCATACTACTGCAACATCAAGCAAGTCACTGACGAGTGGATAGACATCCAAGTGACTTCTTGTCTTGGTCACGCTCAGTACCCTTGTTCTCTAACAAGCACCTGCACTATCACTTCAGTGTCCCTACACTGTGGACTCGAGTCTCGTCCATCCAGAAGAAAAGTGATCTGTGCACTGATCGGATCGATCACCGTCCTCGTGATGATCCATTGATCAGGAGCATTTAGAAATTAATCACCAATGATACATGGCTCAAATTCTCAACTCTTGAGAATATGTATCATCATCTTATTAATTTCTTGGACGATTCATAGACACATAAACAATATGAATGAAAAAGATGCCCATTTATTATTCAATAATAATAAAGTCAAGCACAAATTTATGTCCTAGAATTAATAATGTGTCCGCCAGATTGGCTTCTAGGGCATACATCTAACAGAGAGATCATATGAAACTTAATCACATAAATCCATAACTAAAGGAGAGAAAAAAAAACTAAATGAGAAGTGATCCTAATACTCTCCATTATATAAATATCTGAAATTTAAATATGAAAATCTCTGTAATACACATTGAGGCTTACTATTTGGTAAATATATTTTATACATCAATCGTGAACTAAATTGCAATTCAAACAGTTGATCTTAAGAGCCTCTAGTTTAATGAAAAAGAGGAAGAATAATGTGTTAAATTTTCTTGAGTATCTCTTGTGAACACAAATTTAAAAGTAGATGCTACATATGATAGATCTATAGATTTTTAAATGCACCTAATCGGCAAATCAGCTGTTCTGAAAATTATTTGAATACGAATTTCATCTGTCTTTATTAGAAAATCTATTTTGAATTTCACTAATGAGTTCTTATTGGCTTGCTCTTTAGAACTTCAATTTTGTGCCAATTCATTTTTATATGTATTAAAATATGCTTCTTTTTAAAGAAATAAAAGAAAGTCTTTAAAAGAGCTTTAAAAGAACTTCCAAAGCTTTGAATTTTATGTATACTCTAAGATATATCATAAATTACTTGAATTCATATTTTGGTATTTGTGCCCGAATGCTTTTATTATCATATAAGAACTTTGAAGTCATTAAGAATTAATGATCCAACATGACGTTATATTTTTTTTAGATTTTGATCTTATACTCTGAAAATTAATTAAATTGCTCTCATGTTGCTAAATACTTAATATATTGGGCAAAAGATCTTAAATGAACAAGCTTTCATACTTGTTATTAAAGATCTTTCAAGAAAAAAGGGGTTAGATTTCCATTCGTACCTTCTTTGAATATCAGTCTTGATACTCCTTGAATTAACTTGAAAAAGGTTCCACCTACACTTGATTTGAAAACTATCTTTGGAATCACATTCGATGTGCTCTCATTATAATTTGCTCTAAAATCATCTTAATTGGCTTTGATCTATGCTCATTAATCTTATTCTGACATTATTGCCTTGAGTTATATGATTCATATTCTTGCAATAATTCAACATGCATTGACTGAAAATCAGAGTACACTAAGAAAAAGGAATATTTGAGTATCATTTGCCGCTTTGTACTTAATGTTTCATTACTTTGCAACCTTTTTGATGTTGTCAAAAAGGGGGAGAAATATTTGAGTATGAGTATATGCTCATAATGCTTTATATTTTGAATTGAATACAAATCAGCTTAGATTGAAATATGTTGATTGTGTTAAGCTGATTAAATCTAAAGCATTATGATGAAGTATGTTTTAATTATGCATGTTTTCTACTTCATGCAACTTAGTTAAGCATTAGTTTTAGAACACAATCTATTTTATATTGCATATACTCCAAGTTTTGTCATCATCAAAAAGAGGGAGATTGCTGATCCAAAGATTGATTTTGATGGTCACAAAATCTTGAAGTATAATTACTAATGTTTGTGTTGCAAGAAGAAAGATATTTATTTTGCAAGGAACATAACAAGTTGGAAGAATAGAAGAAGACCTCAAAAGCTCTCAAAAAGTTGAAAGAACGCTATATTTCGTTGGCCCAAGTTTCAAGTTCAAAGAATTCAAGTTGAAGGAGCAAATTCAAAGAAAGATTCAAAAGAATAGTCCTCGAGTTAACTCCTGAAAGTTTAGAGTCGACTCTAGCACTCTAGAGTTTCAAAGAACAGTGCTCGAGTCGACTCCGGAACTCTGCAAGTCGACTCCGACTGAGAACAGACAAAAAGACAGAGTTGATTTTTAACGCTACAGTGCTCGAGTCGACTCCAGCTACAGTCGAGTTGACTCCCAGCAACAGTGCCGGCAGACTCCTATTCATGAGTCGACTCCTACTTCAGCCGAGTCAACTCCTATTAAACTCTTGTTTTAATATCTTGTAACTTGATTCAATCAAGGGATTGAATCAAGGGGTTAAAGTTTGTTGGTGAGCCAAAGGAAAAACCAACGGTGTAAGGTTGTGGTTGGTGAACTGGAAAAAACCAACTGGGTTTGATTGTCACCCCGGAAAAACAATCGGTTGGTTCTAGTCGGTGAGCCTGTGAAAACCGACCGAGTTCGTTGTGATCTCGTGAATACAATAAGTTAGGTTGTGACCTTGTAAAACAACCGGCTGTAATCTGAAAAATTATAGTGAAATTCCCAAGAAATTTTGGGGAGTGGATGTAGGTGCTGGGGTGCACCGAACCACTATACTTTTGTTGTGTCTGTAATGCTTCTTTGTTGTCTAACTTCTTTACTTACTTACTTAGATAAATTGCTTGCTTAACTCTTATCCACACATCCTTTAGTTGCAAGCATATTCAATTTACTTAATCAAGTCTCATTTAGTAAAACTGCATTAACACTCATTGTATTAAATTGCATGCTTGGGCAAACTTAGACTAATCTTTTATTGAGTCCGCTACTTAATAGTTTTAATCTTGATTAGATTAGAATCAAACTGTTGCTAAGTTTAAATTCCACTATGCATCCATACAACTTAGCTTAATTAACTCTAAAAGTTTAGAAGTAGTTGAAAAGTCTTAAAAGGCCTAATTCACCTCCCCCCGCCCTCTTGGGCTGTATCTACTGGGCAACAATATACTAATAAGGTTCATGATTTTTCTTTATGCAGAAATGGCCACAAATTTTTTGCTCTGATCCCTGTTAGATAACGACAACCTAACAGGACCCAACTTTAATAACTGGCATAGAAAGCTGAAGATTGTTTTAGAGCACGAACGGATTCTGTACATTCTGACAGATTCGGCACCTGAGCAGCTAGCTTCAAATGCAGGGGGAGCGGTCCGAGACACTTACTTGAAGTGGCTCAATGACCGAACCACGGTTCATTGCATTATAATGGCTATTATGAACGACGAGTTCAGTCGCAGGTTCGAAAACGCTTAGTTAGAAGACATGCTTCAAATGTTGAACGAGTCTTTTGGCGTTCCCGATTATGTTGAAAGGCACTAGACTAGTTGTGCCATTTCCAGCGCCCGAATGAAAGATGGGGCTTCCGTTACTGATCACGTACTGTACATGATCGAGTTGATTGACCGCCTGAACACACTCGATTTTCCCCTACATGATCAACTGGGGAAGGATGTGATTCTGAACTCCCTGCCTACATCTTACCGCCCTTTCCTTACTCATTTTAGAATGACAAAGCCTGCAGTTATTACCACGGATTGCTGGAATTATTGCAGACCTTTGAGAAGGACCATCAGTTCCAAAAGGAGTCGGTGCATGTGGTGGGAGGATCATCGGGAGGGTGTCGTCCCTTTAAGAAAGGGAAGAAGAAAAATAACAACAAAAATAAGGTACAACATGCTAAGCAATCTCAGCAAAGTCAGACCAAGAAGAAAGCTGATTAGAGTTAGGCAGAATGCTTCTACTGCAAGAAGTAGGGGCATTGAAAGAGGAACTGTCCTCAGTACATTGCCTCACTTGATCCGAACAGACCTAGCAAGAAAAAAGTGCAAATAGTTGCAGATCAAGGTATTTATATGATAACACCTTGTAATTTTCCTATTTGTGATAATTCAACCTGGGTATTGGATACTGGAAGTCCATTTAACATTTGCAATTTGTTGCAGGGACTTCAGGTTAGTGAGAGATTTGGAGACAACGAAAGATTTTTGAATGTTGGAGATGGAATATCAGTTCCAGTTCTAGCTTTAGGAACTCTCAAATTAGTTTTCAATTCTCAAGTAATTGTCTTGAGTGATTGTCATTTTTGTTTGACGTTTTTATTGAATGTTATTTCTGTAGGCTTTTTAGCCAATAATGGTTTTGAAATTTTAATAAAGAAGAGTTATTGTGATATCATTATGAATGGTGTTACTATAATGAATGGACAATTGAGTAATGACATTTACATATTATCACAATCTGTTAATGTAATGTACACATCAACTAAGTGCCCTAGAATAGATAGTATCTTCAATGTCTACCTTTGGCATTGTAGGCTAAGTCACATTAACAAGAAAAGGATAAACAGGTTAGCTCAAGAGGGTATCCTCAATGTTGATGATTGTGAATCATTGACCACCTGCGCATCCTGTCTTCTTGGTAAGATGACCAAGTCACCTTTTACTGGAAAAGGTGAACGAGCCAATGATATATTGAGTCTTGTACATTCTGATGTATGTGGGCCAATGAGCACAAAAGCCAGATGTGGATATTCTTATTTTATTATGTTTACAGATGACCTATCGAGGTATGGGTATGTCTATCTTATGAGACATAAGTCTGAATCATTTGAAATGTTCAAACTATTTCGTAATGAAGTAGAGAAATAAACTGGAAAGAGTATTAAAACTCTTCGGTCAGATCGGGAAGGTGAAATCGAAAGGGATCGAACCTTATTAGGAGAGAATGGGATCCTCTCTCAATGGACTCCTTCTGGTACACCTAAATAAAATGGAGTGTCAGAAAGGAGAAATCGAACCTTATTAGACATGGTTCGATACATGATGGGGTATGCTAGTCTGCCAATATCCTTTTGGGAATATGCGTTTCAAACAGCTTCCTATACTCTTAATAAAGTTCTGAGTAAGTCTGTGACTAAAACACCACATGAGATGTGGATAGGGCGTAAACCGGTGCTCACTCACCTTAGGGTTTGGAGGTGTCCGGCCTACGTCAAACGTTTAAAAGCAAACAAACTCGAAGCTAGATCTGATAGATATTTCTTTGTCGGCTATCTAAAAGAAACTAAGGGTTATTATATCTACATTGCTGAAGAACAAAAGTTGTTCGTCAGCAATAGAGCTGTCTTCTTGGGGAAGGAATTTCTTGGAGAAGGAACTAATGACTCTAATATTGAACTTGAAGAAATTCAACATGTAGAAGAACCGACACCATCCACTGAACCATTAGAACCTGATTTGATTAGATCAAGCCCAGAACCCATTATAGAAACATCCTTAAGGCGATCTGGCAGAGTACCACATTAGCCGGACAGATACTACAGTTTCTTGGTCGGGGACGGGGATCCTGTTGAGCTTGATGAAAATGATGAGGATCCGATCACCTATATAGATGCAATGCAGAGGAATGACTCCGATAAATGGCTGGAAGCCATGCATTCCAAAATAGAATCCATGGAGGTCAATAATATATGGACATTGATTGACCCACCCAAAGGAACAAATGGATTTTCAAAAGAAAAAGGGGCGCAGATGGAAAGATGGAGACCTACAAAGCCCGTCTGGTTGCCAAGGGATATCGTCAATGTTATGGTATTGACTATGACGAAACGTTTTCTTCCGTGGCAATGCTCAAATCTATTCGGATTATGCTTGCGATAGCAGCACATTTTGATTATGAAATTTAGCAGATGGATGTGAAAACCGCCTTCTTAAATAGGGATTTGGAAGAAGAGGTGTATATGATACAACATGAAGGTTTTACATCCGCAGATGAATCAAAAGTGTGCAAGCTTCAAAGATCCATATATGGATTAAAGCAAGCTTCTCGAAATTGGAACATACGTTTTGATAAAGTGATCAGAATATATGGCTTCATTAAGAATGAAGAAGAACCTTGCATATATAAATGGGCTAACAGTTCGATGATTGTATTTCTTGTTTTTTATGTGGATGATATTCTCTTAATCGAAAATGACATCCCTGCATTACAAGGAATAAAAGTTTGGCTATCATTATAATTCTCCATGAAGGATTTGGAAGAAGCATCCTACATCCTAGGAATGAAGATCTATAGAGATAGATCTAAAAGGTTGCTTGGGTTGTCCCAATCTACGTACATAAATACCGTGCTGAAAAGGTTCAGCATGATAAATTCCAAGAAAGGCTATCTTCTGATAGGCCATGGAATTAATCTCTCTAAAAAAATTGTCCGACAACTCCTCGAGAGAGAGAATGTATGAATAGAATTCTATATGCTTCGGCAGTGGGATCTATTATGTACGCCATGACATTTACCGGACCAAACGCGACATACTCACTAGGAGTAGTGAGTAGATACCAATTTGATCCACGTAACAACCACTGAAAGGTTGTGAAAATCATTCTTAAGTATTTGAGAAATACTAAGGACCAGTGGCTAGTATATGGAGATCTAACTTGAAACTAGTTGGATATACGGATTCCAGTGTTCAGTCAGATCAAGATGATAGCAAAAGTGTGTCGGATGAAGTACATTATGCAGCAATATCATCTTGTTCGAGAGATAGTAGAATGAGATGATATAGATCTTCAGAAGATCGATGGAAAGAAAAATCTGGCTGACCCATTTACTAAAGTCCTCGGCATCAAAGTGTTCAACAATTACAAGTCAAAGATAGGTATACGATACTGTACCGATTGGCTTTAGTCCAAGTGGGTTAGGAATTGTGCCCTGAAAAACAATTGTCAGTCTGTTGATGATTGAATTGTATATGAATTAATGAAATTAATAAAACTTATTTGGCAATGTTTCGTTATATATTTTGCATCTTCGTGAACTCAAATAATGTAATGAAGTCCTTAGGACTCTATTAAACGATAAAGGAGGATTTATCTACGAGTCCTTAAACTAGTTCGCGACCAAACGATATGCTATCACTAGGACAATAGCATTATCAAGAATAGGTCGTTGTGTGCCATATACGTTGGTAGTCCTCTTAACCAAGGAGTGTAAAGAGACAGATGTCAGTCAGGTAAAGTATAAGAGTACACTTCACTGAACGTGACCAGTTCCGGAATGATTTGCTGTCAAGAGATGTTTTGAGTGGAAATGGGTATAAGTATCCCTCAGACCTGAGATCACCGGGTGATTTGCAAGCAACTCACTGAACTTTGGTACCGAACTATCTGAATTTCTAATTCAATGATGGAAGGCTACTAGGTGCAGTCAAGTACTTACGAAGTCGGTGCGTGAGTCAAGATGGAATTGATCCCTCCTGGTGACAGGAGATAATGCCCTTGTGTTCAATTTAGTAAAATCTTGGCTAGAGTAATCCTTGTGAGGAGTCACAAAATTTGTAAAGTTGAAACACATTTTTGGATGCACTGATTAAAGAGTTGACAGAACTCTGAAGTCATCCTAGGCATTTGGAGTCATAGGGATTAATTATACGGTAAACATAGTCCAAGAGTTCCAGAATATTGCTTTGCGATTATTCGGCCTATCCGAATGTCGGGTACCATTGCTAGATGGTCACTTCGATTAGTACCGAAAGTCATTCTTGTGCTACCGGCTTAAGTTCGCACCTATGGGGTCACATGCATAGAAGTTTCTAGGTTGATCAAATGGCTGATCGACGATTAAAAATCGTCTAGGGGTACATCGGTCAATTCGATTGACCCTAAGCAAAAGTTGCAGTAAAATAATTATTGAATTATTGAAGAATTAATTAGCAATTAAATTGCTAATGAACTCAATTGATTGAATGATTGAGCTTAGGTTAAGCAAAATTAAATAAGATATAATTTGGGCTACATCAGGGTTTGACCTAATCGGATTGGATTCGATCCGAGTTGATTAGGCTCGACCCAATTAATCGAACTTGACCCGAAAGGATTGCGCTTGACCCAAGCCTATTAATAGTTCTTATTTGATAAGGATGCTAAGTTCAAAAATTCAGAAATTGATAAGAAGAAGAATTCCTAAATTTTAGGACCCTAGCTTTCTTTCTTGGAGAAGAAAGATACCTCATCCTTATAACTAAAATTAGTGGCACCTATCCTCTTTATTTTTGGCCAACTTTTGGTGTGATGAAAGAGGATGTGTGGGGCTATTTTTCAGAAAAATGTGGCACCTCAAATCTTCCTAAAAAGATAGGAATCAAATTCCTAATTTGTAGGAACTGCGTGGCACATCAAGCAGGGTCCTAAATATGGTCTTTAGAAAGGGTTCTAAATTCTGAAAAAATTCTGAGAGCCGGCCACCCTCTCTCCTCCTTCTTCTCCTTCATCTCCTTCATCTTCATTCTTCATCCTCTCAAAGAAGAATCAAAAATTGAGTGCTTCGAAGGAGAAAAGTTTAGCCACTGTAGCACCTCTGCGCGAGCTAGCACTCCTGCAATTGTGGATCATCCTAGAACTTCGCATTGACTATCCGTAGAGGCCGGATGCGGTGCAACTACAGAAGGTGATCAAGGCATCATCAAAGTCCTCAAAGCAAAAAGATATGAGATCTAATCTCATTAGAATTTAGAATTAGAAATCAACTAGGTTGCTGAAATTCTTCATGACTACATGTTAGACATAGAATCATGCATACTTGTTTTGGATAATTGTTTAAAGTTCTCGATCTATTTTTGTTGTAGAGATATGATCTCTAGCATGCATAAAAATTAAATAGTTTAATTCATACTTCCACTGTAAAATTTTTAAAAATATATGCATGTGACCACTAGGGTTCCCAACAGAGATCACATCGAATTTAATGATTTTAACATTTTGTTTAAAGATTTTTGAAAGAGTCATTTGAGATAGAGCCAAAAGAGATCTCTAAATATAGATTCCAAAGAGAGTTTTCAAATCAAGTATAGATGGAATCTTTTTCAAATTATTTCAAAGAGTATCAAGGATGATATTCAATTAAAGCACAAAGAAAAATTCAACCTCTTTTTCCTTTTTTTTTATAGTTCTTCAATAACATATGAAAGGTTTTTTTATATTTAAATTCTTTTTCCAAATATATTAAGTATATACCAACATGAGAGCAATCTAATTAATTTTCAGAGTATAGTATAAGAACAGATAAAACTGAAAACTTATATACTCAAAAAATATAAGATTATATTGAATCATTAATTCTTAATGAAGTCAAAGTTCTTTCATGATATAAAAGCATTAGGGCACAAATACCAAAGCATAAATTCATGCAATTTGTGATACATCTTAGAGCATACATAAAATTCAAAGCTTTGAAAGTTCTTTTAGAGCTATCTTAAAATGTTTTTTTTATTCCTTTACAGTGAAACACTTTTTGATACTTATGAAGATGAATTGGCATAGGATTGAAACTCTAAAGCCCAAGCCAATAAAAAATCCATTAGTAGATTCCAAAATAAATTTTCGATACTAAGTTAAATGGAATCTTTTCAATTTATTTTTGAAATAAATGATTTAACAATTAAGTACAGATAAAAATCCAACTCTCGAAAGATATTCAATGAAGCACAAGGTTTGATACCAAAATAATGTGATACCGAAATATACTAAAATTGATATCAGTTTTAAACCAATTAGACATAAAAGCATACTAAAATCTTTGCCAAATTTATATAGAGCAATTTTTCATGATTTAGAACATTCATTTCTCTTTTATTTATGTAAGGCTCTTAATATCTATTCATGCTTTGGAACTAAAACAGTTAAATTCAGAAAATTACAAGAGAGATCATGAATAAAACTTGAAACATTCAAGGTATGCATGAAAGTGATTTTTGAATGTAAAGAGATTGAACATCTAAACCTCCTCCTTAAAAGACGCATTCTTCTTTAATCATTCTTTTCTTTTGATGAATTTCAAATTTTAATGATAAGCGTAAACAAAACTGAAATTTTATGATAACAAGAATATTGAGTGATGTAGAATTTTTCAAATTTTATAGCTATCACTTTTTTTAATCTTTCAAGAATAGGTTATGCTTGCTCTTAATTTTGAGAATATGCACTGAAACACTAATCAAAAAATAATTCTTTTAAAGCTCAAATTTCTTTCAAAAGCAATACATTTTTTTTTCTATAAGAATCATTTGAGTGAATTGAAATGTTTCTAGCTTTAAGATCATTCACTCTCCTTTAAAAATAGCTTTTTCTTTTAATGATAAAGGTCCTTAATTATGCAGGAGAGAAAATATATAGATGATCATTCACGTGTATGTTTATAAAATTCAATTTCTTACTCATAGTTTCACAACAATGTATACATGAAACACAATAAATCTTTTGAATAACAAAATAAAATTATATATTTAAAAATATTTGTTGGCAATCAAGATCATTGAAAAATATATCATTTAGACCAATTTCAGTACACTTATAAGATAAAAAATGATATGTTTCATATGCGTATCAGAGCAATCAACCAAAGCATCAAAATTAATTCTATTTTTCTTAAACTGTAGTTTTCATCTAGGAATTATATTGAGTTATTCTCCAGAATGATGCATCATTGAAGCATATAATGAAAGTTATAAAAATACAAAGATGTAAGCATTTTATATTGAGTTCAAATTTTTATAGAAGATCAGATTCTAAATTTTATAAAGATTTTCAAGAAAGCTTTCAAAATTATAATTTGAGATATGTATCGTTTACATTGTAGCTCATCTAAAATCATTAAAATTGAAAATACATATTTCAAAATTATTAGGGCATATTCAGAATCTTTGTAATTAACATTGAATTTTGGTACAAATTGGATCAATTTAACATGTATTAGGACATTATTAACCAATGTTAGGCAAGATGAAAGATAAATCAGAATTAATTCATTCTGTCTAATTTGTGAATTCAGATTATTCTTTTCTTTTATTTTTTTGGAGATATTCATTAAAATAGAAATATCCTTCTCTTTTTTTTTGCAAGTATATTCAACTTTTAGATTCCAAAAGTGATCATGAACGACAAACCTGAAATTTTTAAAAAAAAATACTTAGAAAAAATTCTTATAGAGTATTTCAAACATTCAAGTATTGAAACTGATTTAATAAGAATTTTTTTTTTTGGTCAGAAGAGTACAAAAATAATCAATAAATTCAGAAATCAACTATCATTGAGGAGTATGAAATGTTGGGATCCCTCGCACGCCGCAGAAAATTCCAGAAAAATTCAGCGGGCAGCGGAAGACATGCGCGAGATCCCATTCATCTCATGAAATTATTTTAAAATCGATGTTCGTAGATAGATTAAGATTGAATTCTTTTTACATCATTAAGAAGATCAGATCTTCACCTTATGCGGGTAGATGATTACCGCAAATCTGATAATTGTGGATTTGTTGAAGGTTCGCTTGAAGCCGCACACGCGTCCGGTGATGAGAGCACAAAAGTGCGATCTACACGCTGCTTAAATTAGTATTACTGCTAACATATAATGATAAAATCACTAAGTTAATATTATTATTTTGTTTGGCACATGTTAGTATAAATTAAAGTTTAAATGCGCATTTGGTAGGGTTTAGAGGGATGCATCATGGCCCCAAATCGCGCGGGCCCAATCCTGTCATGATTTGATCGAGCACATTTGCACCCAAACATCCGAGCCCGCATGCGATCTCCCAGTGATCCTCGCGTTCCCTCCTTTCCGGATTAGCACCCGCACTCTTCCAGAATAGAGATTCCCACTCTCACTTCATCACAAGAAAAAGAACTTTTTAACTTCCAATCTCATAAAGAATAGCTGAAAATACTATTCATTCCTGAAGTTACTATTCATGCTGAAATCACTGTTCATATGAACAGTATTCCGAGATAACACTATTTATATGAACAGTGTTCCATGAAAACACTGTTCATATGAACAGTGTTACGGGAATTTTTCTTAAGTTCACCGTTCTTCCTCCTCCCAGCAGCTGCTTTCGGCCGTTCCATTCCAGCGTCCAAGCTCCATTCCGAATCATCCCGTGGCCAAAGAAGGAAGTCCACGTTCCCAGCTCCCTTCCAGATCAACGATCCCGCGTCCCCCTCTTCCGTATTCGAGACCTCAGCGTCCGCGTTCCTCCCGGCTCCTCCGCCGCCCAGCAGCCCAAGTATGCCGCCATCAGCAGTCGTCCCCGCCTTCCACGCAATCGTCCATCGCGTTCGCTGGCGAAGCCGCATCCCAGCTGCAAGGCATCTCCAAATCCTCCGCAATCCCAGCCTCCCAGCATCCGTTTCTCCTCCCAGCGGTCTCACAGTGCCCCTCCTCTGTATTCACCCACACCGAATCTCTTCCACGATTCCCTCCTTCCCATGATCCCAGCCTCCACCGCGTCCGTGATCAATCTCCTCCATGATCCGCCCAGCCACGGCATCCCACGCTGCAATCAAGCTTCTCCCATCAGATTGCAAGGCGTGATCCCAGCATTCCCAGCATCCGTTTCTTCCCATCTCAGCCCGTGCGAAAAGAGGGAAGGAGCAATACCAGCAAGTCGTGATCCAGCCAACTGTTGGAGCTCCCAGATTCACGCGTCCGTCTTCCTCTTCCGCTTCATCATCGGCATCTTCCGAGTTTCAGCCATCCACGTGCTTGCTGGGGATCTATATAAGGGAGCCATCGGTTGGGCCAAAGGGGAGAGGAGGGTGGAGGTCAGTTGGGCCAAAGAACAGGGGAAGGAGCGCTCGGTGGGAGAGAAGAAAGAAAGAAAAAAACAGAGGAAGCTCTGTTTTGGGGAAGAAAAGAAAAAGAAAAAAATAGTATTTTATGTTCCACCGAGAGGGAGAAGTTTTCTTTGATCTTTGTTATTTCTTTTTTTCTTTATTTTATTTGCAGAAGAAAGGCAGCATCAAGCTACCAATCTTTATTTCTACCTTTGTAATTAATTTATTTTTATAAAATCTATCATTTCTCTTTCATGCAATCCTTGTTCTAGGTTTAGTTTAATTTCCGTTTTCTTTATGCAATCTTTTAATTTTTCTTTTTATGCAATACATTAAATCTTTCTTTATGCAATTTGTGTTCGCTTCAATCTTCTTGTTTTCATCTATTTTAATTTATGCCAAAGCTTTTCTTTGATTAGTTAAATATATAAATGTTTTTCGAATTTAAATACCTGTCTTTTTGTCAATTTCAAGTAGAAAATATTCTCTGGTAGCCTAGAGAATCATTCAAACATTCTCGAAGTAATGTTTTTCTTTTATCATTCAAGAATCGATTTCAAATCTGAGTGAACATTTTAATTTTTATGCAACTCCAATCGCCTCCCTGTGGATCGACCTCTTACGACCACTATTCTTCGAGTAGAACAGGTAAGAGTAAAATTAAATTAAACTTTGTTTGTCGGTTCTAACAACGATCTATTTAGCATATTTTTAGGTGAACAGGAATCGGACAACAAAAATTTTGGTGCCGTTGTCGGGGAGGCAAATCGAGAAGCAAGAACGATCACGAAGATCAAATCGAATTTTGGATGCCCGAAGTGAACGCACTCTGGTAGTAAGTTTTTATTTTTATTTTCGTTAATTTTTCTTATTTTGATAATTTTTAGTTAATAATTTCGTAGTTATTGAATTCTGAAATTTCAAATTCAAAATTTAAAATTCAAAAAAAATGAAAAAAAAAATTCCAAAATTCTAAAATTCAAAAAAAAATTAAATTGAAAATTTGAATTCTAAATTTTGAAATTTGAAATTTAAAATTCTGAAGAAAAAAAATTAATTAAATTGAAAAAAAATATTAATTTTGCTAGTAATTGATAAGGTGCAATCCTCTAAGATTATTATACCTCTATTGGGGCTCCTCACGGAGTAATCTCCAGAACTTATTCAACGGGCATTCGGAGATTGACTGACGCATAAGGATTGTGTTTAGTTTACATTCAAGTTATTGCTATATAAAAATTTAAATAAAAAATTATAAAAATAATTAAAAAAAATAAAAAAATAGTAAATATAAAAAAAAAAAAATTTTTTTTGCTTGCTCATTTAATCAGTACAACCTAATGACATTGCATAAACTTTAAAAAAAAATTATTGATTATTTGTTGCATTTAGTACTAAGCATTTGCATAAAATAATTTAAGGGCAAAACCCATTAAAAAGATAAGGTCGGAAAGTCATTACCTGTTCTTAGCCCAAAAATCACCAACTTGCATACATATTCTAAGCCAAATTAAATTAAAATCAATTAGACGTTGGCCTTAGGGTTTTCAAGCTCAATTAGGCTCTTGGAAAGAAGCGGTTGAATGCCACTCTAGTGAGAATTTAGTAATTGATGATGTCTAGGAAAGTTTTACAACAGTAAGAACTGTTACGGGTATTGTAGTATCGGTATATCCCTTCTGGCACCACCACACACCCCGGAACTTTCCTGGTCACTGGTTACTGGATTGCTTAACTGGTAAGCTCAAGTTCAATCTAAAAGGGAGATTAGGAGCTGTCTAATCTAGAGAGAATTTCAGAAACTTTTTAACCTGATAAATCTCTGTGCAACTAGATTTAAGAAGCTACTAAACCTCACTTAATTCTAAGACTAATAGGGTCAAATTGTTGTGTGGTGTTGGTTGTGGTCATCTGTGTCTAGCCCTTCTTCTCTTTTAGGATTTTGTTTAGGAGTCGAGTCTAATTAAGTTGTGGATAATGTATGCATGGTGGAAGATCGTTAAGGGGTAAGTTAACACCATTTAACACAGAGGTTCGAAAAAAGTATCGTCACATTCGACGAATTATTGATTAACCACCAATCTCTACAATAGATGATCATATTAGAACCCTGAATGAATTATTCGCTCCTGCATCCGCTAGTCCACCTACTTGCATAGTATTACCAATTAATAATGCAGCCTGATGACCCAAAGATTGATTCATAGATTGATTTTGATGATCACAAAACCTTGAAGTATAGATACTAATGTTTATGTTGCAAGGAGAAAGATATTTATTTTGCAAGGAACATAGCAAGTTGGAAGAACACAAGAAGGCCTCCAAAGCTCTCAAGTTGGAAGAAAGCTACAATTTATTGGCCCAAGTTTAAAGTTCAAAGGATTCAAATTGGAGGAGTAAAATCAAAAGAAAAATTCAAAAGAACAGTCTTCGAGTCGACTCCAGTGGAATTCGAGTCGACTCCGGAGAAGTATGAGTCGACTCCGGAGAAGTATGAGTCGACTCCTAGGAGTCACAGGCAGAAAAGTCAGAGAGCAGTTTTCGGGTCTGAGATTCGAGTCGACTCCCGCATTGCACGAGTCGACTCCGAGACTCCGCGACCATCAACAGACAGAAAACCAAGTTACTGCCTCTGAGATTCGAGTCGACTCCCAGACAGCTCGAGTCGACTCCAAGGCAGCGCTACACCAAGATGGCAGAAGGCTGTGTTTCGCAAACTGAGAGCCGAGTCGACTCCAAGGAAGTTCGAGTCGACTCCAAGACTGGACAAGCCAAAAGACAAAGGATCGGGAGTTCGGGCTCTGAGATTCGAGTCGACTCCCAGGACAGTCGAGTCGACTCGAGAGGACAAAATTCAAAATTGGATCCACGGACTTCAGTGGATGAGCCGACTCCGAAATTGCCAAGTCAGCTCCAGAAGTTGGCGAGTCGACTCCAGGTTAAGACGAGTCGACTCCCAGTCGAGGCAAGCACATTAATTCAAATTTGGAACAGTGGCCGAGTCGTCTCCGGTAAAACACGAGCCGACTCCTGCAACAGGCGAGCCGACTCCTGATCGCGCGAGTCGACTCCGATCCCAACGGTAACATTGTCAGGAAATGCAGACTGTGTCCAACGGCTCTTTTTCTTGTCTCTAACGGCTATATTCTTGTTTCCACGCCATCTAAAGCTATAAAAACAAGAAGAGAGCTAGGGGAGAACTCATGGAAGTGGGAGAGATCATCTAGGAAAGAGATCTCAAAGAGATTACAAAGGAAATCTCCCATAAGCACAAAAGGGCCATCCAAAACGAAATAGAGAGAAGAAGAGCATCCAAGTGAATCCGAAAGCTTCCTCTCCATCCGTGTGCTGCCTCGGGGATCCTCTACTTCATGCCAAATCAGAGGAGGATCAAGTAAAGAAGAAGCCGAGCTCCTCCATCTTCAAAACTCGTTTGAGGGCTTCTCTTTACTCTATTTGTTTATATTGTCATATCTGCTTGTTTAAGAAGCTTTGATTTGTTTTTATTCTTTGTTTTAATATCTTGTAACTTGATTCAATCAAGGGATTGAATCAAGGGGTTAAAGGTTTGTTGGTGAGCCAAAGGGAAAACCAACGGTGTAAGGTTTGTTGGTGAGCCAAAGGGAAAACCAACGGGATTAAGGTTTGTTGGTGAGCCAAAGGGAAAACCAACGGGGTTTAGGTTTGTTGGTGAGCCGAGGGTAAAACCAACGTGTAAGGGTTTGATTGTGATCCCGGGAAAACAATCGGGGAGGTTCTAGTCGGTGAGCCTGGGAAAACTGACCGAGTTCGTTGTGCGCTCGTAAAACAACAAGTTGGGTTGTGAGCTTGTAAAACAACCGGCTGTAATCGGTAGGATTATAGTGAAATTCCCAAGAGGTCTTGGGGAGTGGATGTAGGTGCTGGGGTGCACCGAACCACTATATGTCCTTTGTGTTTGTAATGCCTCTAGTTATTGTCTAACTAACACACTTACTTACTTAGATAAATTGCTTGCTTAATTCTTATCCGCACATCCTTTAGTTGCAAGCATATTTAATCAAGTCGAAGTCTATACATCAAACCCTTGCTAAGTTTAACTTTCACTGTGCATCTAGACAACTTAGCATAGTTAATCAAAAAGTTTTAGAAGTAGTTTAAAAGTTTTAAAAGACCCAATTCACCCCCCCTCTTGGGTTGTCACCTTGGGCAACAAGTGGTATCAGAGCAGGTGCTCTAAGTTTAATTATTGATCTCACGATCAAGAGCCAAAGATCATGACAAGTCAAATAGATAGTTTTCTAGGAGAAGGACAATCAATTGATACACCTCCACTATTTAATGGCATAAACTATACACATTGGAAAATACGCATGCGCATTTTTATTCAATCACAAAACTATTATTTATGGAAAATCATAACAAATGACCTTCACACACTCTCACAAACTATTAATGAAAAGGACTTAGCACAATTGAACGCTAATGCTATGAACATGTTATATTGTGCTATTCAAGAAACGAAGTTTAATGAAATTTCTGCATGCTTATCTGCTAAGGAGATCTGGGATACTTTAGAAAATACTTATGATAAATCTCAGACTAGCTCACATGTGCTTCAAATATATACTAACAATGAGACTGCAGAAAAGGGTGTTGAATCTCCCTCAGTCGAGTCGACTCTCAAGTTCACCGAGTCGACTCCAATAAGGTCCGAGTCGACTCCGAGGCAAATCAGCTTCCTAAAGACAAAGAAGAAAAGGAAGCAAGAAGAAAGGAAGAAAGAGATAAAAAGGAAGAAAGCCTTGACCAAGAAAGAGTCAAGCCAGAAAATAAAAGTTAGGAGCGACAATGATGATATTAGCTCCAAGAAACTACAAGAGGTAACTGACTTGTGCTTTATGGCACAAGAAGACAAGGTAAAAACTGAATCTACTCTTACATCAAATAATTTTCAAGAAGAATTTTCTTATGATGAATTATTAAATGCTTTTCATGATTTGTATGGTGAATGTAGAAAATTAGCTGTAAAGAATAAAAATCTTAAGAAACTAAATCTGAAAATTTCAAAAGAAAGAAATTCTAATGATGAAATACAAGAGAAACTAAATTCTGAAAATGAATGCTTAAGATCATTTTCAGAAGAATTGATTCAGAAAAATCATAGCTTAATTAAAGAAAATCAAAACTTAAGCGAAGAAATTAATCAATTAAAATCTTGCATTAACAAATTCACCGTAAGCTCAGAAAGATTAAAAATGATGTTTGAAAGCCAACATGCTGATTTTGATAAATCAAAATTTAGCTTGACTCCTTCACTTAGCCATAAATCTCTAGAGAAAAAGGTTATCAATTTACCAAGCAAACCATTAAATAAGATAACTTATTTCAAAAATGAAAAGGATGGGAATAACAACTTTACCTATCGTTCTAGTATAATTAAATCAAATGGTAAAGTTATTACTATTAAACAGATATGGGTTCCAAAAGGAACCATATGTCCTAACTCTCAAGGACTCAAGCAAGCTTGGGTACCCAAAATGAGAAAATGAGGATGTACACATAGGTGTACCAAGGTACCCATGGAACATAAAGAAACTTAAAAAGTTATTAACAAAAAAAAAATAATAATAAAATCAGTAATTCTTGCATCTCATCATTATTTGTGCTTTAGTATTTGATATGATTTGCTAGTAGTGATCAATTTTGTGATATAGAAAATACTTTTGGAAATATAATCAAATCATTTCATTTTACTCACTAGTGGATAAGGTGCTAAATGATTAATCAACTTATTAAGAATAACTCTATGAATTCTCTATATGCTTGATTGAGAGTTTTTATCTATGGCATTATTGTTTATTGATCATAGATATGATAATGTGTACTTGGTATGCTTTTGAATATATGCACTATGAATACCAAGATTAAAGAAACCATATTTGGCATATGAAATCAGCTCATGCTAGTATGTACTTAATCTCAAAAGACCTTGCCATGGGCTTACTTAGATTATCCTCTTAAAGGTCAAAGTTTTACTATGCATGCTAACTAAGGAAACAAACAAAAATAATTTCTAAATCTAGAGATGTTGTTTCCAACACTAATTTTTCAAAAGCTTACATTAGCCTTGTTCTTGGCACTCAAATTGAAATATTTTCTGCATTGGCACAAACTCACAAAAAGCGATCAGATGATAAAGGTTTGCAAACTATGAATCACGGCATAGTTTTGAAAACCAATTTTTGTGTTAAGTTGTGCACAGAAAATAATATTGAATACAATTCTTTCTGCACCAAGAACACTATAGGTAAAATAGGATTAATAGAATCTTTGAAGAATTGAAAAAGGCAACGTTGTATGATAGTCATCTACTTAAAATGACTTTTAAAAGCTATCATCACTGCTTGTCATACATATGACTTCTATTAGATCTATCTTTGATGAAAACTTCTTTTGATCTTCTGAAAAATAGAAAACGAACTATTGCGTATCTCTCATATTTTTCAGTCGTACATGTTATGCTTGATATGTTCTCTTGAAAAATAATGCCAAATCTAATAAAGATATTTCTATCCTTGGATATCATTCATCAAGCAATGCATATAGAACATTCATGAAAAATTCTAGATGTAGAAGTATCAATTCATTTTATTCTTTATGAGACTAATGATCTATTATCAAAATACTAAAATCAAATTATATGGTTAAATCTTTTACATATAACAATCTGAAAAACTTGTTAATTAGAACCAAATTGGATTTTTCAGATATACACTTAATGATGACTACTAAAAGATTAAATCAAGAAAAGATGAAATAGATCGTGATAAGATTCTTGCATGATTAGAAGTAAAAATCACCTTTATCATTTGTTTGCTTTATAAACGTTATATCCTATCAAATGAGTGTGTAGAATGGACTCCTATGTGCTTACTTTATATATGTTAGATAACTACCATATTTGAAAACACTCATTACAAATATGATAAAGCATTATATGATTTGAAACAAGCATCAAAAGCATGATATAAAAGCTTAAGCAACCTTTTTGATAGAAAGTAATAATGATAAATCTATGTATCAAAAGGAAGAATTTGTGACATTATTTTTGGTTCTACTAATGAAGATTTATATTTTTACTAAGCTCATACAAGGTGAGTTTGAAATATATATGATGAATGAATTAACATCTTCTCTCAAACTCCAAATTAAGACAAACAGGAAAGGGGATCTTCATTGACCAACGTTAGTCCACAAGAAAATCCTTATAGAAGATTGGCATGAAGAAGGTATATCTATGACCCCATCTTGTAGAATTTGAAAAGGATGAGCAAAGTAGATCTATTGTTTAAAGCTGTATTGAAGCATGATAGAATAATTATTTTATCATACAGCTAGTAGACCTGAATGTATGCTTATTATGTGACGTTATGCAAGACTTCAATCCAACTTTAATGAATCATATTTTGAAAGAAACAACCGTTTAAGATAAGTTGATTAGAACCTAGCTAACATATCCTTTTGATAATTATCTTAAGCAAATAGAATCTAAACTAAATTGATTTTGGAAATAAGAAATTGATTTGACCTTGATAAATCTTTCCATTGCCTCACATGCTTGTCCTTGAACTATCTTGGTTAATGAAACTATTTCTTTAGTTCAAGTGATATGTGTTTGCTTATATTTAGGCAATCTCTTGAGTAAAGTGACTCAATATTCAACTATTATCTTATCTTAAATTGAGTCATCTAGTTAGAAATATGTTGGATGAATGGGTTGTATCTTAAAGAAACTAAAGACTTTCTTTCAAGAAAGAAAAGGAGTTTGGTAATAATGCAGAATCCTTGAGCAAGAAAATGAGTGATTTCAGCTTGAAGGACACCTCCACATAAGATACAATAAACATTCACATGCAAACAAGAGAGAGGATCTTCTTCAGCCAAAAGTTCACACATAAGAAATCTAGTAGGTATTTGACTGAAGAATGCAGAATGGATTGGTAATTCTAGATACCTCTCTCATAAATTAATTGAGCAAAGTCAATAACTTAAATCTTAGTATGGCATGGTTAAAATCTTTAATTATTAATTCCTTGATATCATGTCTATATATATGTATTGATTGACTTATGCTTTTAGAAATTGTTTCATGGTTTGCCCAAACTAAAATATATCTTTGCCTATGTCATAACCATGAACTACACAAGTTTATGCTTAAAATTTTTGATTTAAAATGACTTGTGAGAAGCTATGAATTCTTGAGCATAATGAAAATGTTGTTTGCATGATATACCTCTATATGATACATTTGATTATTTCTTTATTCTGCTCTTTCAAGTAAATTACTTGAGAATAACAAAGAGAAAGAGAGATAAAGAAAAGATAATGGATATTATTCAAGAGAAGTAAAATCTAAGTAAAGGCAAATACTCCAATCTTAAGAAAAAGCAAAACAAGCATAATATATTCAGCACTTGTGTGAGCATTCTTTTGGAAGGATAAAATCCGTAATGAATTACACTTAAATAGAGGGAGAGTTTAAAGTAAATAGTTTAACCTTTCTATATTGCTTATCATAGGGATGGTGCCAATGGGGAGGCTAGTGGTAGTACCCGGCACTATTTGACCCAACTATTCGGTGTAGGGCATATTAGGGACGGCACAAGAGGGAGGCTAGTGGTAGTACCTCGTGCCCCTTCCCAACTCCACCGGATAGGGAGCAAATAGAGTATAGAGCATAAGAAAGTTATAAATGAAAAACAAAGTAAATGAAAGTAGAATTAAGTCAAATTTTTAATCACTTGAAAACACACTTTAAGGATGAAATCAGTGCAAAATTATATTTAAATAGGGGGAGTTTATTTGAAAAGAATTGATTTTGATCCTTAACATTCTTACTCTTAATATTCTAATGCATGACTTAACACATAATATATTTTGCATATGGCATGATGCTTTAAATTATGGATTCTCAATATTTTGTAATGCTTCATGCTTGGACAATTTGATTGATTGTTTGAAATACTACATAAAATTTTTGTTTGTTAAGAAAATTCAGATTTGTCATTCACAATCATCGTTAAAATGTGAAAGTTGAAATGAGAAGAGAAAGATATCTCTATTTAGGCAAAATGAATTGATCTTGATCTATCTTTCTACTTGCCTAACTTTGATACATAATATCCTAATACTTGTTAAAATATCCTCCATTTTGTATCGAAACTCAATACTAAATACAAAGATTCTGAAAGTGCTCTAATGTTATTGAAATATGTGTTTTCAATCTTAGTAATTTAAGATGAGCTACAAAGTAGAAGATACATATCTCAAATTTTGAGAGCCTTCTTGAAAATTCTTATGAAAATTCAGAATCTGATTTTGTATAAAAGCTTAAACTCAATATGATTTCTAAATAAAATCTTAATTTAAGAAAAACAGAATTAATTTTGATGTCTTGGCTGATTGCTCCGATACGCATCCGAAACATATCCTTTCTTATCATTAAAATCTACTAATATTGGTCTAAATGATCAATGATCTTGATTGCAAGCAAATATTTTTAAATATATGATTTTATTTTGATATTAAAAATATTTATTGAGCTTCATGTATACATTGCTGAAGAACTGTGATTAAGAAATTGAGTTCTATAAATACACATACCTCAATGATCATCTATATGTTTTTCTCTCCTACATTCTTAGAAACTATCATCAGAATATATATATATAGAGTGAATACTATAAATTTTGAATAATTCTAGATCACTCTACATTCTCGATAACATAGAATTTCAGTTTTATTCACGTTTATTATTAAATTCTGAAATTCAACCAAAGAAAAGAATGATTAAAGAAGAATGCATCTTTTGAGGGGGAGCTTTAGATATTCAGTATCTTATCCTAAAGAAACTTTAATTTGATGCATACCTTGAATTTTATGGATTGATTTTGATGAACCTCCTTATATTGCAAGACATGCTTTAATTACCTTGAGATGAGTTCTATAAAGGCTGTCTTATCTCAAACCTTGAGTCTTATGAAAATGAGCTGAAACTTATAGAAAATATATTTTTGAGATTGACAATTTTATGAACATTATCTTCAAATTCTAAACTCTTAAATGAAATGATCAATAGAGGGGGAGAAAGAAAATTTCAGAAGGAGAGGTCTCACGGAACTTAATTACATAAATCTATAGAAGAGGGAAAGAATACTAAATGAAAAGTGATCCTAATACTCTCCAATATGTATCATCTGAAATTTAAATCTGAAAATCTTTATGATACACCTTGAGGCATGTTATTTGGTTAATATATCTTCTGCACAAATCATGAACCAAATTGCAATTCAAATAGTTGATCTTAAGAGCCTCTAATTTAATGAAAAAAGGGGAGAATAACGTGTTAAATTTTCTTGAGTATCTCGTAGAAAATCTATTTTGGAATTCACTAATGAGTCCTAATTGGCTTGCTCTTTAGAACTTCAATATTGTGCCAATTCATATTTTTATATATGTATCAAATCGTGCTTATTTTCTAAAGGAATAAAAGAAAGTCCTTAAAAGAGCTCTAAGATATATCATAAATTGCATGAATTCATATTTTGGTATTTGTGCCCCAATGCTCTTATTATCATAAAAAGAACTTTGAAGTCATGATCCAACATGATGATATGTTTTTCAAGTATATAAGTTTTGATCTTTTACTCTGAAAATCAATTAAATTGCTCTCATGTTGATAAAATACTTAATAGATTGGGCAAACGTTCTTCAATGAACAAGCTTTCATACTTATTATTAAAGAGAGGTTAGATTTCCACTCATGTTTTTCCTTGAATATCATTTGTGGTACTTCTTGAATTAACCTAAGGAAGATTCCACCTACACTTGATTAGAAAACTATCTGTGGTATCAAATTAGAAAATCTCTTGAATTCACACTCGATGTGTTCTGATCTGATCTTTGTACTTAATGTTTCACTATCTTTTTGATGTTGTCAAAAAGGGGGAGAAATATCTAAGTATATGCTATATACTCAGAATGCTTTATTACTTTGAATTGAATACAAATCAGCTTAAAATTTAAATATGTTGATTGTGTTAAGCTGATTAAATCTAAAGCATTATCATGAAGTATGTTTTTAAATATATATGTTTTTCCACTTCATGCAACTTAGCTATGTATTACTTCTAGAAATACAATATCTTTTATATTGCATATACTCCAAGTTTTGTCATCATCAAAAAGGGGGAGATTGATGACCCAAAGATTGATTCATAGATTGATTTTGATGATCACAAAACCTTGAAGTATAGATACTAATGTTTATGTTGCAAGGAGAAAGATATTTATTTTGCAAGGAACATAGCAAGTTGGAAGAACACAAGAAGGCCTCCAAAGCTCTCAAGTTGGAAGAAAGCTACAATTTATTGGCCCAAGTTTAAAGTTCAAAGGATTCAAATTGGAGGAGTAAAATCAAAAGAAAAATTCAAAAGAACAGTCTTCGAGTCGACTCCAGTGGAATTCGAGTCGACTCCGGAGAAGTATGAGTCGACTCCGGAGAAGTATGAGTCGACTCCTAGGAGTCACAGGCAGAAAAGTCAGAGAGCAGTTTTCGGGTCTGAGATTCGAGTCGACTCCCGCATTGCACGAGTCGACTCCGAGACTCCGCGACCATCAACAGACAGAAAACCAAGTTACTGCCTCTGAGATTCGAGTCGACTCCCAGACAGCTCGAGTCGACTCCAAGGCAGCGCTACACCAAGATGGCAGAAGGCTGTGTTTCGCAAACTGAGAGCCGAGTCGACTCCAAGGAAGTTCGAGTCGACTCCAAGACTGGACAAGCCAAAAGACAAAGGATCGGGAGTTCGGGCTCTGAGATTCGAGTCGACTCCCAGGACAGTCGAGTCGACTCGAGAGGACAAAATTCAAAATTGGATCCACGGACTTCAGTGGATGAGCCGACTCCGAAATTGCCAAGTCAGCTCCAGAAGTTGGCGAGTCGACTCCAGGTTAAGACGAGTCGACTCCCAGTCGAGGCAAGCACATTAATTCAAATTTGGAACAGTGGCCGAGTCGTCTCCGGTAAAACACGAGCCGACTCCTGCAACAGGCGAGCCGACTCCTGATCGCGCGAGTCGACTCCGATCCCAACGGTAACATTGTCAGGAAATGCAGACTGTGTCCAACGGCTCTTTTTCTTGTCTCTAACGGCTATATTCTTGTTTCCACGCCATCTAAAGCTATAAAAACAAGAAGAGAGCTAGGGGAGAACTCATGGAAGTGGGAGAGATCATCTAGGAAAGAGATCTCAAAGAGATTACAAAGGAAATCTCCCATAAGCACAAAAGGGCCATCCAAAACGAAATAGAGAGAAGAAGAGCATCCAAGTGAATCCGAAAGCTTCCTCTCCATCCGTGTGCTGCCTCGGGGATCCTCTACTTCATGCCAAATCAGAGGAGGATCAAGTAAAGAAGAAGCCGAGCTCCTCCATCTTCAAAACTCGTTTGAGGGCTTCTCTTTACTCTATTTGTTTATATTGTCATATCTGCTTGTTTAAGAAGCTTTGATTTGTTTTTATTCTTTGTTTTAATATCTTGTAACTTGATTCAATCAAGGGATTGAATCAAGGGGTTAAAGGTTTGTTGGTGAGCCAAAGGGAAAACCAACGGTGTAAGGTTTGTTGGTGAGCCAAAGGGAAAACCAACGGGATTAAGGTTTGTTGGTGAGCCAAAGGGAAAACCAACGGGGTTTAGGTTTGTTGGTGAGCCGAGGGTAAAACCAACGTGTAAGGGTTTGATTGTGATCCCGGGAAAACAATCGGGGAGGTTCTAGTCGGTGAGCCTGGGAAAACTGACCGAGTTCGTTGTGCGCTCGTAAAACAACAAGTTGGGTTGTGAGCTTGTAAAACAACCGGCTGTAATCGGTAGGATTATAGTGAAATTCCCAAGAGGTCTTGGGGAGTGGATGTAGGTGCTGGGGTGCACCGAACCACTATATGTCCTTTGTGTTTGTAATGCCTCTAGTTATTGTCTAACTAACACACTTACTTACTTAGATAAATTGCTTGCTTAATTCTTATCCGCACATCCTTTAGTTGCAAGCATATTTAATCAAGTCGAAGTCTATACATCAAACCCTTGCTAAGTTTAACTTTCACTGTGCATCTAGACAACTTAGCATAGTTAATCAAAAAGTTTTAGAAGTAGTTTAAAAGTTTTAAAAGACCCAATTCACCCCCCCTCTTGGGTTGTCACCTTGGGCAACACAGCCCAATTCGAGATTCGGGCTGCAACAATAAACATGTTACCCAAGTTTCATGGGTTCGAGAGTGAGCAACCCTACATTCATCTAAACAACAATCTGTCAAACGTTTAGAAATCAAAACTTAGATGAAGAGGGTATTAAATTAAGGTTGTTTCCCATGACTTTAGAGGATCGTGCTGCTGCATGGCTGTATTCCCTTGCTTCAAATTCTATCACATCATGGGAACAACTATCTAGGAAGTTCATGGCTAAGTTCTATCCCATGGTAAAACTGAAAAAATTAAGGATGGCATCAGAACTTTTAGAGAAAAATCTGAGGAGAAAATTTTCCAACTTTGGAAAAGATTTCATGATCTTTTGGTCAAGTGCCCGCACCATGGGCTTGATAAGGTTGATCTGGTCCACTTCTTTTATAAAGGACTAACTCCGGCACATAGAAACATGATTGAGTCCATGCACAAGGGTAAGTTCATGAACCAAACCCCAGATGAAACCTATGAATTTCTTGTTGACTTAGCTGAAAATGCCCAAAATTGGAGTAGCTATGGTGAAGAAGTAAATAAAGATGAGTTCGGATCTAGAAAACCAGGTAATTATGAAATGAAAACAGATCCAGAACTCAAAAATGTCATGTCCAATCTGGTGACTGGAATAAACAACTTAAGTAAAAAGTTTGATGCTTTCACTATTTCCACTAGTTCGAGTTCATACAAAGAGTCAAATCCCGTCATAAAAGTGGATCACGAGTCATATAGTTTGTGTGTCTTATGTAACAGTCCGAAGCATCTAGTGGAGTGCTGCCCTAATCTACCCACCATAAAGGCCGAGCAAGCAAATGCTCTAAATTCATATAGTACCTTTAAGAAGCCCACTCCCAACTCGTTCAGCCCAGTTTACCATCCTGATAATAGATTCCATCCAAATTTCTCATACAAGCAGAATGAACCTATTCAGCATCAAGGTGGTCCACCAGGTTTTCAGAACAACTTTTCCAGGATAGGTCCATCACAAATGAACCAACCATTGGTTCCATCTGTACCTCCTTATAATGCCCCTATCCCACCGCAACCTTCACCATTAGAAACCATGATGGCTAATATGATGAAACAACAACAAGATTTTATCAAGTAGCAACAACAGACCAATACAGCTCAAGCCCAGACTAACCAATTCCATGCGCAAGCGATTGCAAAACTTGAGGTTAGTCTAAGCCAAATAGCAAACTCTCTAGGGAATAGGAAGAAAGGTGAACTACCTAGTCAACCATTGCCTAACCCAAGTAGACAACAAAATCAAGATCAGAGAGGTCAGTATCAAATCGATTCTAATAAAAATCCGACCTATGAAGTCCAGGCAATTACCACTTTAAGGTCTGGCAAGCAAGTGGACAACAAAGTCCAACTTCCTGAACATGAAAAAGAAAATAAAAATGAATCCGATAAGAACCCTATTCAGAAGAGAGGTCAAGAACAGGAAAAATCAGAAAAAAAAGGAAGAACTCATAGAAACATACAAACCTAAAGTTTCCTTTCCCAGTAGACTTCGGGACTCCAAGAAACAATCTAACTTTGATGAAATAATGGAAGTCTTTAAAACTGTTCAAATAAATATACCTTTCCTCGATGCCATACGACAAATTCCCTCCCATACAAAATTCTTGAAAGACCTCACCACGGTCAAAAGAAAAACCAGCATTCCTAGGCAAGCTATTATAGCTGCACAAGCCTCATCTCTCATTCAACAACAGATTGCCCCAAAATTCAAAGACCCTGGTTGCCCAACCGTTGAAATAAAAATAGGAGAGACGATCATCCAGAGAGCCCTATTAGATTTAGAAGCCAGTGTGAACTTACTTCCCTACTATGTGTACCGAAAGTTAGATTTGGGGAATTAAAATCCACAAATTTTACCCTTTTCTTAGCAGATAGGACGGTGAAGTACCCCAAGAGGATTGTAGAGGATGTAATAGTGAAAACAAACGAGTTTTACTATCCTGTGGACTTCGTTATCCTTGAGACTGAACCTGCAATACATCCAGACAGTCACACACCTATAATTTTAGGTAGACCTTTCTTAGCCACAGCAAATGCTATGATCAACTGTCGAAATGGGATGCTGAAGTTATCTTTTGGCAACATGAAAGTCGAACTTAATGTCTTTAACGTCAGTAAACAACCACCAGACGACAAAAAAATCAATGAAGTTGACATGATTGAAAGTCTGGTTCAGGAGACTTTCTTACAAACTTATAATAAGGACCCTTTAGAAGCTTACCTTGCCCATTCCAAGGAAGGGGTCAAGCATGCGCCTCCTAATTCTGTTTCTCTTATGAGCATAGATCGTCATCAGCCGACTGTTCTTCCTCGGACTCTTCCAAAACCTTTCTTAGATAATGGTTGAAAAAAAAGGGGGATCTACATTATGTCTGGCTGAAGACATTAAACTTAGCGCTCTTGGAAGGCAACCCAACATGTAAATATTATTAAATAATAATAATAATAATAATAATAATTAAAATAAAAAAAAATTCAATAAATTACTAACATGCAGGTTTGGGGTTTTTGCCCCAATTGTCACTTTATCCACCCATATCAGGTAACTTCTCCTCTGTCCTATTACTGCTTTAAATTTTCTTTAACATTGAGGACAATGTTAGATTTAGGTATGGGGGTGAGAATATTTTTGATTTTTTATGCAATTAAAAAAAATTAAAATTTTAAAAAAAAAGGGATTTCAAATTTTTAACTCAAACTCTAATCTTTTTGGCTGTACAAACTAGGAATTGCTTTGACAATAGCTTTGAGTTAAGAAATATAATAGCAGTTCTAGCTTGAGTTTTCGTCCCACCTATCTTTTGCTAACATGATACAAGATGATTTAGCACCTACACTTAAGCACATGAATAGTGAGGTATGTATACTTGCAACTAATATGAATACTTTTAATCTTCGGGATAATTTAAAGTTATATATGTGATGAACACCCTAATCAAAAAAAAGATAAAATAAAATAATAAGTTTATTTTAAGTCTTCTCACTGAGTAACCGGGCCTCTTGCCTGGCAAGCAGCGAGTGTTCGCGTAAAAAGGTGAGGATGGCTGAGATTAAACTCTGAGTGACTAATTTGGCCTTGGAGCCTAGTTGACTTGAGTTATTAAGCCTGTTAGGGTGTCTTTACACCTAGTGCCCTGAGCCATCTAGATCGGGAGTCATTGGTGAGGATGGTAGTGTTATTTTGATGATTAACCCAATCATTGAGGAAATATCTAATTAAATACTACAAATTAATATGATACATCAAGACTGAATTCGACACTCTCGATACATTAGAAGAATGAGATCAAGATGTCTTTCAATGATTAATAATGAGATAAAATTTGCGATAGAAAAGGGATAGTGAATTCTAAATTCTAATTCAGCAAAGTTTCAAGTGAAACGTACTCTTAAGGGCACAATAATAATTTTCATTGTTAAGAGTATGTAGCACTACCATGGCATACATTCAAATTTGCTTGAAGTATATTTCATTGATTGTACGGATGAGTCTAACCTTAAGATGCAGCAAAGTATGGAATGAGTCGTCCCCAACAAAGGTGGAGTCGACCCTGGCACATCATGGAACCATCAGGCACATCTCTGCGAAAATGGCACGGATGAACAGTAGTGGAGTCGACCCCAAGTATGGTTGAGTCGACCCCAGCTTCAAGCCTCAAGAAAATAAGTCTCTGAAATTTACTGAGAGGGTCGACCCCAACCTTTCTTGAGCCGACCTCAGATGGAGCCGACCCCAGGAATGCTTGAGTCGACCCCAATGGAGTCGACCCCAACTGAACATGAGTCGACCCCAAGGCTATGTCCTTCAAAACTATGTCTCTGGAATCCCTGAGAGGGTCGACCCCAATGGAACTTGAGTCGACCCCACTGTAGCTTGAGTCGACCCCAAAAAGAGTTGAGTCGACCCCAGTAAAAAATAGCTGAAATATAAGGTTCTGTGATCCCTGAGAGGGTCGACCCCACTGTAGCAGGAGTCGACCCCAGTGAAAGTTGGGTCGACCCCACTGGAAGTTGAGTCGACCTCGAGTCTGATGAACAGTGGTTTGAGTCGACCCCAGAAAAGTTTGGATCGACCCCAGCACAGGCAGAAGCATAACAGCTAGTTCTGCAGAAGTACTTTTTGACCTCTCAACGGCTAGTAACGGATAGTTTTTCAAATCTAACCAATGGGGAGTAACCTAAACATGTGGGAAAGTATTTATAATGACACTATTCATCAGAGCAAAGAATCCTTTTGCAAAATATCAAAGCTTACCCAAGAAAGACAAAAGCCCTAATTTTCTTCATCGAGGTGCTTCATTCAAGAGTCAAAAGAAAGTGGTTGAGCAGATCAAAAAGAGGCATTAAGAGCTCCACCAACCCTTGAAGAATGAAGCATTCCTTGACAAAGAAGAGAAGAGCCATATCAAAGCGATAACTATATTCTAACTCTTCTTTGTAGCTTATATTTGTTATATCTGCTCATATAGGAGTTTAAACCTTCTTCTTTCTCTTTTTAACAATCTTGTAAGGTTTGTTGGTGAGCCCGTAAAACCAACGGTGTAGGTTTGTTGGTGAACCCGTAAAACCAACGGTGAAGGTTAGTTGGTAAGCCCATAAAACTAATATAGGTTTTTGGTGATCCCAGAAAATCAAGTGTAAAGATTTTTGGATTATGAGCCCGGAAAACAATCCAACTGTAATCCGCGGGATTATAGTGAATTTCCAAGGGGTCGCTTGGAGAGTGGACGTAGGTGCATAGGAGAGTACCGAACCACTATACTTCTTGTTGTTTGTATTGTGTATTGTTCTAAGTTCACTATTTGTAGTTAATCTATATTAACCAAATCACTCACTCATCAATTAGCAAAATTAAGGAATCGAAAATCAAGAAAAACCAATTCATCCCCCCCCCCCTTTTAGCTTGTCACCTTGGGCAACAAGTGGTATTAGAGCAAAGTGCTCTTATAGTATTTGTTGATCTTACGATTAAGAGTCAAAGATCATGACAACCCAAGTAGGATGTTCTATTAGCTAGGGACAATCCACAAATAGACCACCCTTGTTTAATGGCACTAATTATACTTATTGAAAAGCTAGGATGAGGATATTCATTCAAGCACTAGACTATGACATGTGGAACATCGTAATTAGGGGGCCACATACATCCATAGTTAGTATAGAGGGCATAATCATTCCTAAGCCTGAAATGGATTGGAATGAGAGTGATAGAAGATTTGCACAATTAAATGCTAAAACAAATAATGTACTTTACAGCTCACTAGATATAAGTGAATTTAATAGAATATCCACATGCATCTCCGTTAAAGAAATTTGGGATAAACTAGAGGTCACACATGAAGGAATTAATCAAGTCAAAGAGTCTAAAATAAATATATTAGTACATAAGTATGAATTGTTTAAAATGGAATCTACTGAGTCCATAACTGAAATGTTCACTCGATTCACTAAAATCATAAATGGACTAAAGAGTTTGGGAAAGTCTTATGCTAACTCTGAACTAGTGCGAAAAGTTCTCAGATCTCTACCAAGAGTTTGGGAGGCCAAAGTAACTGCAATTCAAGAAGCAAAGGATCTCAATACACTGCAATTGGAAGAACTTCTTGGATCACTCATGACCTATGAGCTGACAATGAAACAAAACTCAAAAGAGGAGGTTAAGAAAAGGAAAACTATTGCCTTGAAATCCACAGCTCCAAAGCAGAAAACTGAATCAGAGGAGTCCAATGATGAGGAGGAATATGATGAAGAAAGAATGGCAATGTTTGCAAGAAAATTTAGAAAATTTATGAAAGGTAAAAAGAAATTCCATAAAAGAAAACCTTTCGTAAGAGGTAGCTCAAGCCGAAAAAAGAGAAAAGAAAAGGAAAAGAAAAAAAGAAGTGCCAATATGCTATGAGTGTAACAAGCCCGGACACTTCAAGGTAGATTGCCCGGAATTGAAATGGATGGCAAGAAAACTTAAAAAGAGGAACCTCATGGCTGAATGGAGTGAAAGTGAGGAGTCAAGATCGAAAAAGGAAGATCAACCAGAGACGGCCCAAATCTGCTACATGGCCAATGACGATTAGGTAGATTCTGAACTTGAATGTGATTTTTTGGTAGAAGAGTTACATGATGCATTTTTAGAACTGATGGAAGAACATAAGAAGCTAATTCATAAAAATAAAGTTCTAAAAGATGAAAATCAATCTCTTATCAAAGATAAGCTAAAACTATTTAATGATTCTGAAATATTAAGTAGGAGGTTCACAAATGAAACCAAGAATCTAATTGTTGAAAATATCAAGCTAAAAGAAGATGCAGAAAAATACAAATCCTTAGTGGACAAGTTTACACTTAGTTCAACTAAATTAAACATGATTCTTGATAGTCAAAAAGCTGTATATGATAAGGCTGGTTTGGGATATAAAACAAATAGGAAGCAAAAATACTTAAAGAACATTGTGAAAGCTAAAACAGAAAATATAACTTGTTATTGATGCAATAAAGTAGGATACAAAGTATATGAATGTAATCCTAAAAAGCTTAGCTATAACAAATTGAGTGATATAAGTAAGCTAAAGTCTAAGAAAATCTGGGTTCCAAAAGGAACATCAAGTACTAACATTAAAGGACCCAACATTTTTTGGGTACCTAAAGCACATTCTTGACTTTGATTGCAGGAGTGTCTTACAGCTAATAAGAGGGACAAACGATGGTATCTAGATAGCGGCTATTCAAGACACATGACAGGTGACATAAAACAATTCGTCACTTTGGAATCTAAGGAGGGTGGATTGGTAACCTATGAAGACAATGGAAAAGGACTTATCATTGAAAAGAATAAAATCTGTATTACTCCATCCACATTTATAGAAAATATTTTATTAGTTGATGGTCTGAAACATAATTTGCTTAGCATAAGTCAATTTTGTGATAAAGGTCTTAAAGTCACATTTGAAGCTTCAGTATGCATAATTATAAATCCAAAAGATAATAGCATTGTGCTTATGGGACATAGGCATGGAAATATTTATATGGTAGATCTTCATGATTTAGGCAAGAAAAATGAATTATGCTTAATTACTAATGAAGAAAGGAAAAGTAAAACAAGTTGGCTTTGGCACCGTAGACTAGGACATGCTAGTATGGACTTAATATCAAAACTAGTCAAGAAGGATTTGATAAAAGGTGTGCTGAAATTAATTTTTGAAAAAGATAAAATCTGTGGACCATGCTCACTGGAAAAGCAAACAAAATCATCTTTCAAATCAAAGAATATAGTATCAACCACTAGGCCCTTTGAACTCATACATATGGATCTATTTGGGCCTATTAGAACTGCAAGTCTAGGAGGGAAAAAGTATGGACTAGTCATAATAGATGATTTCTCAATATATAAATGGGTTTCATTTCTTGCACATAAGAGTGAAGCATTTTCAGCATTCTTGAAATATTATAAAAAAATCATAACTGAAAAGAAGCTCACCTTAATTGCAATTCGAAGTGATCATGGAACTGAATTTGAAAATCAACACTTTGAAGAATTTTGTAATAAAAATAGTATCTCCCATCAATTTTCAGCACCTAGAACGCATCAACAAAATGGAGTTGTTGAAAGAAAAAATAGGACCTTGGCAGAAATGGTACGCACGATGTTGTGTGAGTCAAATCTTCCAAAGTACTTTTGGGCTGAAGCTGTAAGTACTGCTTGCCATATTTTAAATCATGTTTTAATAACACCTATAACCAAGAAAACTCCTTATAAACTTTGGAAGAATAGGAAGCCAACTGCTAAATATCTTAGAGTATTTGGATGTAGATGTTTCATTTTAAACAATGGCAAGGAGGATCTAAGTAAATTTGATGCCAAGTCAGATGAAGGTATCTTTTTAGGATACTCTATATCTAGCAGGGCATACAGAGTATTCAACAAAAGAACACTTGTAGTTGAAGAGTCAATTCATATCATTTTTGATGAGTCTGATAGCGAGTCTCCTAGGAGAGAAAATACTTCTGATGATGATGCAGAAATTCTTGAGTTGGAAAAATTGAATCTTAATGACGTACCAAATCAAGATAAAGAGGACGATCATGTACCACCATACTCTCAAGACTTGCAAAAGAGATGGAGGTACGTACATGGGCATCCTAAAGACTTAATCATTGGTGATCCATCTCAAGGGGTAAGAACTCGATCCTCTCTTAGAAATATAAATGACTATCTTGCTTTTGTTTCACAAATAGAACCTAAGAATTATGAAGAAGCTGAAAAAGATGTAAATTGGATAAATGCAATGCAAGAAGAATTAAATCAATTCAAAAGAAGCAATGTATGGACATTAACTGAGAGACCAAAGCATAATTCTATAATTGGAACAAAATGAATCTTTAGAAATAAATTAGATGAAAATGGGGTAGTTATAAGAAATAAAGCTAGACTTGTAGCTAAGGGATACAATCAAGAAAAAGGTGTTGGAAATTATGTCCCAAAGCCAATTTTTATTGTAAGAATAATGTATATGTTTTATTTAATGAATAATAAAATCTATTCTGGCATTCTTTTCATCACAAGTGTTGCATCTTCAAATAGGAACTCCTGTGTATTGTGATGAAGTCCTTAGGACTAATTTAGTGGATAAAGGAGGTTTTATCATTTAGTCCTTAAATTGGTTCGCGACCGATTGACAAGCTATTAATTGGACAATAGCTATGTCAAGTATAGGTCGTTGTATGCCATTTAGTTGGTTGTCCTCTTAACCAAGGAGTGTGGAGATACTGGTATGGCATATAGGTGAGATGTAGGAGTACATCGTCGCTGAACAGTGACTCACCTGTTGAGCACTCCACTGTCAGGAGTTAGCTCACAAAGCATATGAGCATAAGTATCCCTTAGACCTGAGACTATCACGGTGACTTGCAAGCAACTTACTGTACTTTGGCACTGAACGATCTGAATTTCTAATTCAGATATTGAAAAGTTGTTGGGTGCAGTCAAGTACTCGCGAAGTCTGTGTATGAGTCAAGAAGGGATTGACCACTCCAGATTATAGGAGTTGATGTTTCGCTGTGTTTCAATTTAGTAAAACCTTGGCCAGGGTAAACCAAGTGATTGGTCACTCGAATTTAATTAATTGAAATACAATATGGATGACCGGACCAAAGTGTGACAGTTCACTTTAGGTCATCTTGAGCATCGTTGGTCAAAAGGATGAATTATGCGGTAACCATATGAATGGGTTTTTTGAATGTTGCTTTGCATATTCGACCTATCCGGACATCGGGTATCATTGCTAGATGGTCACCTCGATTAGTGCATGGAGTGGTTCATGTACTACCGGCTTAGTATTCGAACCTATCGGAGTCACGCACATAAGTCAAGTTAAGTAGGAAGGACTTGATCCAATTTAATTGAGAATTAAATTGTGGGTCATTTGAGATTTGGTTTTGTCTATGTTCAGCTAGCACTAAATATGAGGTACATACTGAATTTCATGGATGTGTATTTAATTATGTCTGTATTCTGGCTTAATCAAGTTTCAATTAATGTAATTGAAATTGATTTGGACTCATTTGTTGAGTTTGTTTTTGAATTGGATTCAAATGAATGTAATTGGGCTTAATGATGATTTTATTAGAATTTATTCCATATTTATTCTAGTCCAAGTGTGACTCGGATTGATCTGAAAATTGAACTAATTGGAGTTCACATGAATCAGATTCATGTGGAATTTTTTCGGATCCAAAATCTTTCAAATTGGTCTTCAATTTGATTTAGAACCAATAATGGACCCAAGCTCATTTGATTCAGCCCATTTGAATTAACCCATTTAAGAAAAGTCAAATTTGATTTGGAAATTTACTTGTTTGCCCCTCTATTTGAATGACACGTTTTTGGTTCTGGTTTCTTCCTCGGTCCAGTGGATCAATTTTTTTTTTCTGCAAACCTTTTCCCGTGGACCGGGTTCTTCTTCTTCTTCCGAACACATCGAAGGCCGCTTGATCTTCCCTCTTTCGGCTACCATTTGAAAATCCGAAGAGACGTGTCTCTTCGGTTTTGAAACCTCTTTAATATAGGACTGATTTAATTGAAATCAAATGGTTCAAAAAATTCAATAAAATCATGAAACGTTTGGCGTTCACTCTTCCCTTTTGGCGTTTTCTCTTCCCTAGTTCAGCCTTGTCTTTGCCTATAAATAGGCTAGCTTTCTCTTCATTCTGAGCTAGAGATTTTATCTGGGGAGAGGGGAGATTCATGATCTTTTGAGTAGCCTATAAAAGAGAGAAAAAGGAAACGGGAAGAAAGAGGAAAAGAAAGAAAAAGAAAAAGGGAAGAAGGAATTTTTGAAATTATTTTCTTCCAGGGGTTTATTTGCAAAAGGGTTTTTGCACTATACAGACATCATCCTACCTTCCTGCATTTCTTGGCGTGCGTGTGAAGTAGAGGGTCCGTACATCCGGGCCTCGCATAGCACCAGATCCATCAGTACCAGATCCGGCACCAGATCCAGTTCCAGATCCAGTTCCCGATCCAGTACCAGATCTAGCATCTGATCCAGTATCTGATCCAGCACTTGGCCCTGTACCAGATTCTGTTCCTGAGTACCTTGACCATCTTCCGCTGCGGGATCGAGGTATGGTAAACATAATATAGTTATGTTATTTATTTATACCTGTTATAAATAAATAGATAAAATTTTAAAACTGATTTTCTGACCTGGCATCCGATTTTATCGAATTTTGCGGGATATTTTTCCTTCAATTGGTATCAGAGCCAGGTTGGCCGATGGAATTGGCCTATAATATCTAGAATTATGCATGATTTAATTTTTAAATTTAGATTAGATCTAGATTTATTGATAAAATATCAATCTTGTGCTGAATTATAAGGTTGTCCTGCTATAAGGTTAACCCCTTATAGTAAAAAGGTTGTCCTAGCACAAAATTGAGATTAATTTGTATCATAAAATAAATAGTTTATTTTTGTGAAATTATGCATAATTGATGTTTATGAAATTTCAGTTTTAAATTTATTATGACCACAAAGTTTAAATATAAATTGTTTATATTTGGAATAAATTGACACCTTGAATCCATGATCATAATACATTTAATAAAGAATTAAATGTTGAATTTAAAATTTAAAATTTGAATTTCAAATAAAGATTTAAAATTCAAAATTTGAAATTCGAATTTAAATTTAAATTTGAACATGGGTTTTGGGGCATGGGTTAGCACAATCAGATTAGTTGATTAGGTTAGACCTAATGTTAGAATTGAATTGGAATCAATAGTTGTATTAGACTAAATTCATTTTTCTAATTTGATCAAACTCAATAGTTTAGTTGATCATGTCCAAACACTTCAATTGGTTCTGATTGTGGCTCAGTGGTCGAGCCTGAGTTCTCAATGACTATCTAAATCAACTTGACATACCATTTGGTGTCTAAGGCAAGTTGGATCTACGGTTATTAATTGGGGCTACCTCTTTCCTGGCCAACTCTGTTGGTGTCTAGGAAAGACGGTTAATGGCGGAACCCTCCTGTGATCTCTCTTACCTGGCCAATGTGGTCGTTCAAGCTTTGATTTAGATATCTTGAGACTTGGTACTCACCCATGTCAATAAGGAAATCAGTATGACTGATTTAGATGTCCATAGACCAATGAAATTCTATGTCCTCTATATGACTCAGTGCAGTCAGTAGGAGGATATAGAATTATCGGTCTCTCTAAAATCCTCTAAATTATTAGGTCCTTAAAATGATATAGTTATATAGATAACTAGGTCATAGCCTCCCATTAAAATGGATGATAATTGGTCCAGTATTTCAGTTGGACATGCAGGACGCTTCCGTCTGGTGTTCATCTGAATATTAGAATTATCCTTCATTATATGATAGCTCTTTGAGCTATCTGATTGTGATTAGGTTGGCCGAGCTTTCCTCGGGCCTGATCATACATTAGGTAGTGTCATCGAGTTAGTTCATTAATGGTTGGATCTGACCAGGATTTTCAGTGGAGGCCTCCGCCTACTGATTACCACCTGGGGCAAAATAAAATACTAAAAATTATTTAGAGAAATAATTGGTAATGTACCTACCCTTAGATGCATATGGGTTGGCCGAGCTTTTCTCGGGCCTGTATACAGTCCATGTGGATTCTAGTACCCGCTAAGGAATTAAAGTAATTCCTCGAATTAAAGGTAGAGGCTAAAAATTTGACTAAAATAGTGGGAGAAATCTTTAGACTGAAGTCCAAGTCTTTAGAATTAAAATAAATCATATACTAATTAGCTCTGATTTTTTCCTTTCGGATATGGCTAACTCTTTGTCCCTCCGAACACTCTTAGACAACGATAAACTTAATGGACCTAACTTCGATAGCTGGTATCGGAAGATGAAAATTATATTAGAGCACGAGCGGATCCTATATGTGATATTGGATCCAGCACATGAGGAACCTGCAGCAAATGCACCACGTGCAATCAGAGACGCTTATCAGAAGTGGCTTAATGATCGCACTACCGTACGCTGCATCATGAAGACTTTGATGAATGACGAATTTAGTCGTAAATTCGAAGAAGCACAGCCTGTGGAAATATTTCAAATGTTGAAAGAGTCTTTCGGGACACCTGATGATGTCGAACGACATAAGACCTCCTGTGCGATTTTCAATGCCCGCATGAGGGAAGGGGAATCAATCAGAACATGTATTGTACATGGTCGAGAAAATTGATCTCCTGAGTAAACTTGGTTTTCCTCTGCACGAGCAATTGAACAAAGATGCTATTTTGAACTCACTTCCCAAATCCTACCTGACCTTCCTTAGTCATTATAGAATGACTAAACCTGCAGTATCCTATCATGGATTGCTAGGTTTACTGCAGACCTATGAGAAGGATCACCAACTCTTTAAGGGGTCGGTGAATGTGGTGGGTGGAACTTCTGCAGGTCGTTCTTCCTTTAAGAAAGGAAAGAAAAAGAAGGTAAATAAAGTTCGTGCTAGGGCTTCTAAGCCCAAACAGACTATGAAGCAGAAACCTGATCAGAGTAAGGCAGCATGCTTCTTCTGCAAGAAGCAGGGTCACTGGAAGCGGAACTGTCCGGCTTATTTAGCGTCCCTTGATCCAAACAGGCCAAAGAAGAAAATGCAGCAAACAGTTGCTGCACAAGGTAATTATATGATAACACCTTGTAATTTTTCTGTTTATGATTCTACTACCTGGGTATTGGATACCGGAAGTCCAATTAATATTTGCAATTCTTTGCAGGGACTTCAAGTAAGTAGAAGATTCAAGAACGGCGATCGATTCCTAAATGTTGGTGATGGAAGATCTGTTCCAGTCCTAGCTTTAGGAGTCACTGAGTTGTTTTTTGAGTCTGGAGTAGTTATATTAGATGATTGTCACTTTTGTCCAGCATTCTTGATGAATGTCATCTCTGTAGGCTTTTTGGCCAAGAATGGTTATACCTTTTATATAAATGAAAGATTTTGTGATATCATTTTGAATGATACTAAAATTTTCAGTGGACAAATGAAATATGGCATTTATACTCTATCATTGCCTGTGAATGTAATGTACACATCTAATAAACACCCTAAATTAGATAAAGTCAATGAAACCTATTTATGGCATTGCCGGCTTGGTCATATAAACAAAAACAGGATAAACAGGTTAGCCCAACAAGGCATTTTAGAAATCAATGATTGTGAATCATTGCCAACTTGTGAATCCTGTCTTCTGGGTAAAATGACCAAGTCACCTTTTTCTGGAAAGGGTGAACGAGCCAGCGATGTTCTTGGCCTCATACATACTGATGTATGTGGACCTATGAACGTAAGTGCCAAAGGTGGTTATGCCTACTTCATAACCTTCACAGATGACCTATCCAGGTATGGGTATGTCTATCTGATGAAGCATAAGTCGGAATCATTTGAAATGTTCAAACGATTTCGTAATGAAGTAGAAAAACAGACTGGAAAGAGTATTAAGATCCTTCGGTCAGACCGAGGAGGAGAATACCTTTCCGGTGATTTCTTGACTTATCTAGAGGAGAATGGGATTCTCTCACAATGGACCCCTCCAGGAACACCTCAGCACAATGGTGTATCCGAAAGGAGGAATCGAACTCTGTTAGACATGGTTCGATCCATGATGGGGTTTACTAGTCTGCCTCTATCTTTTTGGGGTTATGCTTTAGAGTCTGCGTTGTGGAGTGATTGATTAAAACCCTATTTGATTTTGATGAGCTCAAAGCATTAGAGTATATATGTTGTTTACTAATGAATTCAATTGAGTGTTTTAGTGAAAATCTTGTCTAAGTGTCTCAAGACTTGGTTCATAATATTTTGAATAAGTTAAGAAGTCAGTTTGAACCAAAGTTTGAGACTCGAGTCGACTCCAGAGTATTACGAGTCGACTCCAAGCGTATCAGGATCACTGGCACGGGCTCGAGTCGACTCCTGACCATTACGAGTCGACTCCAACTGAGAACAGACAGACAAACAGAAAGCATCAACTCAAAATCTGTCAGCGAGTCGACTCCTGAAGTGCGCGAGTCGACTCCGATGTTTACCGAGTCGACTCCGGAGAAGTATGAGTCGACTCCAAGGAGTCACAGGCAGAAAAGTCAGAGAGCGGTTTTCGACCCTGAGATTCGAGTCGACTCCTGTGGAACGCGAGTCGACTCCGATAGTTGGCAGGTCGACTCCAAAGGTAGTGAGAGTCGACTCTCAGAGGAACACAAGAAAAAAGTCAGAGAGCAGTTTTCGGACTCTGAGATTCGAGTCGACTCCCGCATTGCACGAGTCGACTCCGAGACACCGCGACCCCAAAGAAGACAGAAGACCAATTTGCTGTCTCTGAGATTCGAGTCGACTCCCAGACAGCTCGAGTCGACTCCAAGGCAGCGCTTCACCAAAAACACAGAAGACTAAGTTTCGGAAACTGAGAGCCGAGTCGACTCCGGAACAGTTCGAGTCGACTCCAAGACTGGACGAGCCAAAAGACAGTAGATCGAGAGTTCAGGCTCTGAGCGCCGAGTCGACTCCCAGGATTGTCGAGTCGACTCGAGTGGACCAAGTTCAAAAATAGATCCACAGACTCCATGGGATGAGCCGACTCCGAAAATGCCAAGTCAGCTCCAGAAGTTGGCGAGTCGACTCCGGGTCAAGTCGAGTCGACTCCCAGTCGAAGAGGCGACTTTAATTCAAATCCGGAACAGTTGCCGAGTCGACTCCAGAAAAGCATGACTCGACTCCCGCTACAGCCGAGTCGACTCCTAATCGCGCGAGTCGACTCCAACCCACCAACGGACATATTGTCAGGCTGTGCAGAGTGTGCAGAACGGGCAGAAAAAGGTCTCTAACGGCTAGTTTCCGTGGGGGATGGCTTAAATAGCCACAGAGGACTGTAGCAAGGCAGAGTACAACTATTCCACTCAAAGTAATCAAGCTTTCAATCTCTGCAACCTGGTTTTCAACGGAAAAGAGGGAAGAGCAACATTAACTGCATCCACCTACTTCTTCCCAACATTGAAAGAGATCTCCTCCTGCATTCAAGTCGACCAGACATTCAAGAGGAGACCCGAAGTTCAAGAAGCCCTACTCTACTCCAACTCAAACGTGTTTGAGGACTTCTAACTTCTCTTTTATTTATATTGTTATTTATCTGCTTTTGAGAAGCTCTGTTTTTCTGTTACTCCTTTTTACTTCCATCTTGTCTTTGCTTGGTTCAATCGGGGGATTGAATCAAGGGTATTGAGGTTGGTTGGTGAGCCGAGTGTAAAACCAACGTGTAAGGGTTCGATTGTGATCCCGGAAAAACAATCGGGTTGGTTCTAGTCGGTGAGCCTGAGAAAACCGACCGAGTTTGTTGTGAGCTCGTAAAACAACAAGTTTGGTTGTGAGCTTGGAAAACAACCGGCTGTAATCCAAGGGATTATAGTGAATTCCCAAGTGAGACTTGGGGAGTGGACGTAGGAGCAAGGGTTAGCTCCGAACCACTATAAAACATTGTGTTTGTGATTGTTTGTCTCTCTCTATCTCTCGCATTTCATTCACCGCACATAGAAACTAATTAATCATCTCGCAAAAGCATTAATTAGTTATCCACAAAAGTTTTAATAGCCAAATTATTTTAAAACCCAATTCACCCCCCCTCTTGGGTTGTCTATCTGGGCAACAAATGGTATCAGAGCCTAAACTCTTCTACCCTAAGAGTCAAAGATCAAAATGACAACCCCATTTGGATCTTCCCACATTGAGGGTCAGTCCACCCAAAGACCCCCATTCTTTAATGGATCTGACTACTCATATTGGAAGGCTAGGATGAGAATATTCATCCAAGCCCAAGACTATGAGATGTGGACCGCAAATGGGCCATACATCCCATCCATTTATGTAGAGGGGGTCACTGTACCCAAACTCGAAAAGGATTGGGATGAACACGACATGAGAAAGGCACAACTCAATTCTAAAGCAATGAATGTGCTTTACTGTGCACTAGATAGGAATGAATTCAATAGAGTCTCTACTTGCAATTCTGCAAAAGAGATTTGGGATAGACTTGAAGTGACCCATGAGGGCACGAATCAAGTCAAAGAATCCAAAATAAATATATTGGTTCATAAGTATGAACTATTTAAAATGGATTCTAATGAAACAATCACTTGCATGTTCACTAGATTCACTGACATTGTCAATGGCCTAAAAAGCCTTGGCAAAAACTATACTAACAGTGAGCTTGTCAGGAAGATTCTTCGATGTCTACCAAGGTCATGGGAAGCCAAGGTGACGGCAATCCAAGAAGCTAAGGACTTGAACAAGCTTCCACTTGAAGAGCTCCTTGGATCCCTAATGACTCACGAGCTAACCATGAAGCAACACAGCGAAGAAGAGTCCTCACATAAGAAAAAGGTAATAGCTCTTAAATCCACATCATCTAACAAAGATTTGTCTTGCAGTAGCAGCAGTGAAGAAGAAGATCATGAGGGAGATGATGATGAGGCTCTTCTTGTGCGCAAGTTCAGAAAATTCATCAACCACAAGAAGTCCTATCATCAAAGGAGAGGCCCCTCAAATTTCTATCGCAAGGATAAAGGTAAGGAAAGGGAAAATGAGGGGATTGGATGCTATGAGTGCAAGAAGCCGGGACACATCAGAGCTGAGTGTCCCTTACTTAAGAAGGGCAGCAAGTACAAGAAGAAGAAAGCCCTTGTCACCACCTTATCGGACTCCGACGCATCATCTTCATCATCGGATGAGGAACAAGAAGAAAAGGCCAATTTCTGCTTCATGGCCAACGAAAATGAGGTAACATCCGAAACGCATCTAGATTTTACTTTTGATGAACTTTATGATACATTTAATGAACTAATGATTGAATATAAGGCTATAAATATTAAGAATAAAGAGCTAAAACTAGCTAATCAAACTTACATACATAAATATGATAAACTAGTTAAGGATAAGGACTGTATCACCAAAGAAAATCTAGAACTTAAGACAAGCAACCAACTCTTAATTAAAAAAACTAACACCTTAAGTAAAGATAATGAAAAACTAACTAAGAAAATTTCAGAACTTAAAAACAATAAACAAATCTTAAACGAAAATCTCATAAAAGACTTGAATACTCTAAAAACAGAAAAACAAACTCTAACTAAAGAACTTGGAAAATACAAACCTTTGGTTGAGAAATTTACTTATAGTTCTGAAAAATTAAATATGATACTTAATAGTCAACGTGCAGTATTCAATAGAGCAGGTTTAGGATATAAACCTAAAAATAAGCAAAAACTTCTTAGTAACTTCTTTGTTAAAGCAGGAGAAAGTAAAACTAAGAAAATAACCTGTTTTTGTTGTGGAAAATTAGGACATAAGGCAAATGTGTGTAATTATAGAAAAGGAAAAACAAAAGGAAAAATTAAAAGGGTATGGGTTCCAAAAGGAACCAACATGACTAACCATGAAGGACCCAAGAAAACTTGGGTACCTAAGATTACATGATTTGCTTGTGTAGGAGTGTCTTGCAGCCAAGGTCAACAAAAATTGCTGGTACTTGGATAGTGGCTGCTCAAGACACATGACGGGTGACAAGGATCAATTCTTCACCCTTGAAGCTAAGAAGGGAGGTGCTGTTTCTTTTGGAGACAATAACCAAGGTCACATCATTGGTATAGGTAAAGTTCAAATTACCCCTTCTACTTTTATTGATAATGTTCGATATGTTGATGGTCTTAAGCATAATTTATTAAGCATTAGTCAATTATGTGATAGAGGCTATAATGTTATGTTTAAACCATCACTATGCATCATAACAAACCCAAATGATAATAGTTTAGTTTTTAAAGGAATAAGACGTGGGAATGTGTATGTTGTAGATCTTGAGGATCTTGCCAAACACAACCCATGCTTAGTTGTTAATGAAACTAAGGACAATGATGCTAGTTGGTTATGGCACCGTAAGTTAGGTCATGCAAGCATGGACACAATATCTAAACTAGTTAAAAGAGATTCTGTGATAGGTTTGCCAAAACTAAGATTTGAAAAGAATAAAATATGTGAAGCTTGTCAATATGGCAAACAATCTAGGAACTCCTTTAAATCCATAAAATGTGTCTCTACCTCTAGACCTCTAGAATTATTACACATGGACCTATTCGGACCAACTAGAACAACAAGCCTAGGTGGAAATAAATATGGTTTAGTCATTGTAGATGATTATTCTAGATACACTTGGGTTATGTTCTTAGCACATAAAGATCAAGCTTTTTCAGTATTTAAAAGGTTTCATAAGGAAGTAACCAATGCTAGAGATACTACAGTAATAGCTATTAGAAGTGACCATGGTACCGAATTTGAAAATCATTTATTTGATGAGTTTTGTAGTAAAAAGGGAATAACTCACAATTTTTCTGCACCTAGGACACCACAACAAAATGGAGTTGTGGAGAGGAAAAATAGAACTCTAGAGAAAATGGCTAGAACTATGTTATGTGAAAGTAACCTCCCTAAGTACTTTTGGAGAGAAGCCATTAATACTTCTTGTCATATATTAAATAGAGTTTTATTGAGACCCATTATAAAGAAAACACCTTATGAACTTTGGAAAAACAGAAAACCAAAGGTAAACTACTTTCATGTTTTTGGATGTAGGTGTTTTGTTCATAATAATGGGAAAGATAATCTAGGAAAATTTGACTCAAAATCTGATGAGGCTATATTCTTGGGGTACTCTACAACTAGCAAAGCCTATAGAGTCTTTAATAAAAGAACCCTAGTTATAGAAGAATCTCTACATGTTGTATTTGATGATTCTAGTGACATCTCTTCTAGCAAGAGAGTTAATTTTGATGATGATGCTGAAATTCTTGAAGAAAAGATAGATGAGATGACATTACAAGATGATAATCAAAAATTAATTGAAGGTGCATCATCAAGCCAAGAGGCTATTGTGGATCATGGACTAACTAAAGCTTGGAGGTATGCTCACGAGCATCCTAAGGAATTAATTCTAGATGATCCATCTCAACCTATTAGGACTAGGGCATCCCTTAGGAACTTAAATAATCATCTAGCCTTTGTTTCTCATTTTGAGCCCAAACACATAGAAGAAGCTGAAAAAGATGTAAATTGGATAAATGCAATGCAAGAAGAATTAAACCAATTTACTAGAAACAAAGTATGGAATCTAGTTGAAAGACCTACTGAATATTCAATTATAGGTACCAAATGGATTTATAAAAATAAACTTGATGAAAATGGTACTGTAATAAGGAATAAGGCTAGATTAGTAGCCAAGGGTTATAATCAAGAAGAAGGTATAGATTTTGATGAAACCTTTGCTCCGGTAGCTAGACTTGAAGCAATTAGACTTTTACTAGCTTTTGCATGCTCTAAGGACTTTAAGTTATTTCAAATGGATGTAAAAAGTGCATTTTTAAATGGGTATATTAATGAGGAGGTATATGTAGAACAACCTCCTGGTTTTGAAAATCATCAATACCCTAATCATGTTTATAAATTGAACAAAGCACTTTATGGTTTAAAACAAGCACCTAGAGCATGGTATGAGAGGCTTAGCAAATTCCTATTAGAACATGAGTTCTCTAGGGGTAATGTAGATACTACATTGTTTCTAAAGAAGAAAAACAAAGATATGTTGTTAGTACAGATTTATGTTGATGATATTATTTTCGGTGCTACTAACAATCGTCTCTGCGAAGAATTTGCTAACTTGATGCAGAGTGAATTTGAGATGAGCATGATGGGAGAGCTGAATTACTTCCTTGGACTTCAAATCAAACAATCTGAAGGAGGCATCTTCATCAATCAAGCCAAATACATCAAGGAGATGCTCAAGAAGTTTGATATGGAGGAAAACAAATCAATCAGCACCCCCATGAGCTCATCATGCAAATTAGACCAAGATGAATCAGGTAAATCTGTAGATCAGAAACTATATAGAGGTATGATAGGATTTTTATTGTATCTTACTGCAAGTAGACCTGATATCATGTCTAGTGTTTGCATGTGTGCTAGATATCAGGCTAATCCTAAGGAATCACATCTAATTGCAGTAAAGAGAATCTTTAAATACCTAATAGGAACAAAGAATATAGGGTTATGGTATTCTAAAGAATCTAGCCTGAACTTAATAGGTTATACAGATTCAGACTTTGCTGGATGTAAACTTGATAGAAAAAGCACCAGCGGGTCATGTCAATTCCTAGGAGAAAACTTAATATCATGGTTTAGCAAGAAACAAAACTCGGTTGCATTATCTACTGCTGAAGCTGAATATGTTGCAGCCGGGAGTTGTTGTGCTCAAATCTTATGGATCAAACAACAATTAGAAGATTATGGCATTAAACAAGATAAAATACCCATTAATTGTGATAATACAAGTGCCATTAATCTAACTAAAAATCCAATTCAGCATTCAAGAACTAAACATATTGAGATAAGACATCACTTCATAAGAGATCATGTACTGAATGGTGATGTGACACTCCAATTTGTTTGTACTGATGATCAATTAGCTGACATTTTTACAAAACCCCTAAGTGAAGAGAGATTTAGTGTGCTTAGGAGGGGATTAGGAGTGATTGATCCATTCTAGTGGTAGTTTCCACTAGATTCATTGATTTTGATGATTAGATTGTGGTTAAAATAGAGTTTCTTTTCAATGATCATCAAATCAGATCATAATTTAGTGATTTTTCCTCATTCGGCACGAACATAGCATGATTTTTAGGTGCGTGCCAAAGTTCGAGACGACTCGAGTAAGTTTCAGAGTCGGCTCGTAAGGGGGAGTCGACTCGCGCTTAGTCGGGAGTCGACTCGAGGTCGATGGCAGCAGAGGTGGAGTCGACTCGCACACAGTCGGGAGTCGACTCGCGCATAAGGAGAGTCGAGGTCAATAGGCGCATAAGGAGAGTCGACTCGCGCATACTTTGGAGTCAACTCGCAGTCGGGATCCGACTTTTTAACCCTAGCTCCATCGTTTTCAAAACATTTCTATTCTCCGCCGCCACTGTTCACAAGCCCTAGAGCCGACTCCTAGGTCGTCTCCGGTCGTCCCCAAGCTTTTTCCGTCGACTTTTCACCGTCCATTAGGGCTTTTCCTCCCATTCTAGGTCACTATGCCTCGTAAAGCCGTCGTCCGAAAGAGGCCCCAACCCGAGGCCGGTCCCGAGAGGCGCTCCAAGGCTCGGCACGATCCCGTGAGGTCACAACCTCCGGCTCGTTCCCCGCCGAGGGCGGTTCCCGCGAGGCCGTGCGCCGGGAAGGCGGTCTCCACCGGGAGATACGTCGATTTCGACTATCTCTCCCGGGAGGGCTTCACCATAGGTGAGAGATTGCGTGTCCAGGGCTTAGAGTATTTCCTTACATTAGATCTCCCCACTTACCCTGGATTAGTTAGAGAGTTTTACGGTACCGTCCATCGGAGAGATGGGGGTATCGAGGGCACGGTAGCCGGTGTCCCTCTGTTCGTTACGGAGGATCTTATTGCCCACATCCTCCACCTTCCACAAGTAGGGGTGGCTCCCACACACCCCGAGGACAGGACTGAGGCCCTTACGGCCATACTAGGATATCCTCCTCAGTCCCCTTTAGACGAGGTATCTGCTAGCTCACTTCCTGTTGAGGTGCGGATCCTCCTGAGTATTTTGTCTAGGTCCATTTTCCCGAAGACTGGCCGCTTCGATTTTGTTTCTGAGAGGGACCTCGCCCTTATGTTTTATATTCTTCAGGACACCCCAATCAACTTTTCCAAACTCATTTATAGGTATCTATGTGAGCCACTAGATAGACCTAGGCTCACCCTTCCCTACGGTATGTTGTTCACTCTTTTGTTTAGGGAGTACGAGATTCCTATTCCTGAGGGGGAACCCTCTCGCGCATTGCGATGGACAGATTGCATGCGTCCGGGGACCCTACACAGGATGGAGTTTCGGAAGGTAGAGGGAACATAGGTTAGGAAGTCATCCACCTCCACACATACCTCCAGACACTCTCCTAGCCCTGAGCCAGATTCTGACTATCCTGACTTTCCCTCCACTTCTGCTCCTACCACCTCAGCCGGACCTTCTACCTCAGCTCCACCACCTATGGAGGTCCGGATCGCTCCTGAGCAGCTCCTGGAGTTGCGGCAGGAGATTGTTAGAGACCTGCGAGATGAGCTACTTCGGGAGCTCCGAGGTTCAGTGCCAGCTCCCACTCCTGCACCCACATCTTCTGAGTTGGTCCCTTCCTTGACAGCCGTGACTGACATGACGGCCCATGTACGGGAAGAGATCTACAACGTGAGGAGTTTGATTCAGGCTCAGTTCTCCAGTATAAGTGAGGTCACGGGCATCACTCGGAAGATGCGCGATGACATCCGGAAGGACATGAGCACCACTACCCAGGGGGCCGAGCGCTTGTCGAATGTGCTCATCGACAAGCTGGACGCACTGCAGAAGTCGGTCCTTGAGCTCGATACGACACAGAGCAGGGCCATTCAGGCCGTTATCCGACAGCTCGAGAACGTCACCAATGCGGTCCAAGCACTGGTTGAGCGCATGCCTCGGGGAGCCACATCCTCGAGAGGAGGAGATACATCCTCGAGAGGGGGAGCCACATCCTCGAGAGGAGGAGCTACATCCTCGAGGAGACCGTAGCTGCTTTTGTGTTTTATTTTGACATGTACTGTTTTGCTTTACTTATTGTATTCTCAAATGTATTCACATACACATCAATACAATGAGTAGACATCTTATCTTCATTTCTGTGCAATTTGATCTATGATTGATTGTGTGTTCTGCTTACCTCCTTTTTTTTTGATACGATGACAAAAAGGGGGAGAAATATTGAATAGATATGTAAATGGAATCAACATAAAAGAAATCAAAATGAGAATCAAAAATTAAAACATAATTTGTTCTTAGTGGATTTGGTACCTCGAGGCTCATTATCTCTCTTTTGGGGCTCCTAATGGAGTAATCTCCAGAATCTATTCAAGGGATATTCGGAGATTAACTGAATCCAACTCAAGAACAAATTGACAAATTTTTCCTCTAAATACCAAAATTTAAAATTCAAAAACTTCAATATACTAAAAGGAAATTCAGAGAATCAAAACATAGTAGAATGCATATGTTGAGGGAGAGAATCTGAATTTTTAAGAAAGCCAAATCATTAAATATATATAAGCCAAACAATTGATTGCATGATACGAAGGCTTATATAATTCCAAATGAAAGGGGGAGCTTTAACTCCAAAATTTATTGTTTCACACCTTTCAAGCTTGGATATATTAAATTACCAGACATTTGAATTCATTTATGGATTTTATTTCCTTGTTTATTGAGCAATTCACTTTACATATACTCAAAGTTTTGTCATCATCAAAAAGGGAGAGATTGTGGAGTGATTGATTAAAACCCTATTTGATTTTGATGAGCTCAAAGCATTAGAGTATATATGTTGTTTACTAATGAATTCAATTGAGTGTTTCAGTGAAAATCTTGTCTAAGTGTCTCAAGACTTGGTTCATAATATTTTGGATAAGTTAAGAAGTCAGTTTGAACCAAAGTCTGAGACTCGAGTCGACTCCAGAGTATTACGAGTCGACTCCAAGCGTATCAGGATCACTAGCACGGGCTCGAGTCGACTCCTGACCATTACGAGTCGACTCCAACTGAGAACAGACAGACAAACAGAAAGCATCAACTCAAAATCTGTCAGCGAGTGGACTCCTGAAGTGCGCGAGTCGACTCCGATGTTTACCGAGTCGACTCCGGAGAAGTATGAGTCGACCCCAAGGAGTCACAGGCAGAAAAGTCAGAGAGCAGTTTTCGACCCTGAGATTCGAGTCGACTCCTGTGGAACGCGAGTCGACTCCGATGGTTGGCAGGTCGACTCCAAAGGTAGTGAGAGTCGACTCTCAGAGGAACACAAGGAAAAAGTCAGAGAGCAGTTTTCGGACTCTGAGATTCGAGTCGACTCCCGCATTGCACGAGTCGACTCCGAGACACCGCGACCCCAAAGAAGACAGAAGACCAATTTGCTGTCTCTGAGATTCGAGTCGACTCCAAGGCAGCTCGAGTCGACTCCAAGGCAGCGCTTCACCAAAAACACAGAAGACTAAGTTTCGGAAACTGAGAGCCGAGTCGACTCCGGAACAGTTCGAGTTGACTCCAAGACTGGACGAGCCAAAAGACAGTAGATCGAGAGTTCGGGCTCTGAGCGCCGAGTCGACTCCCAGGATTGTCGAGTCGACTCGAGTGGACCAAGTTCAAAAATAGATCCACGGACTCCATGGGATGAGCCGACTCCGAAAATGCCAAGTCAGCTCCAGAAGTTGGCGAGTCGACTCCGGGTCAAGTCGAGTCGACTCCCAGTCGAAGAGGCGACTTTAATTCAAATCCGGAACAGTTGCCGAGTCAACTTCAGAAAAGCATGAGTCGACTCCCGCTACAGCCGAGTCGACTCCTGATCGCGCGAGTCGACTCCAACCCACCAACGGACATATTGTCAGGCTGTGCAGAACGGGCAGAAAAAGGTCTCTAACGGCTAGTTTCCGTGGGGGATGGCTTAAATAGCCACAGAGGACTGTAGCAAGGCAGAGTACAACTATTCCACTCAAAGTAATCAAGCTTTCAATCTCTGCAACCTGGTTTTCAACGAAAAAGAGGGAAGAGCAACATTAACTGCATCCACCTACTTCTTCCCAACATTGAAAGAGATCTCCTCCTGCATTCAAGTCGACCAGACATTCAAGAGGAGACCCGAAGTTCAAGAAGCCCTACTCTACTCCAACTCAAACGTGTTTGAGGGCTTCTAACTTCTCTTTTGTTTATATTGTTATTTATCTGCTTTTGAGAAGCTCTGTTTTTCTGTTACTCCTTTTTACTTCCATCTTGTCTTTGCTTGGTTCAATCGGGGGATTGAATCAAGGGTATTGAGGTTGGTTGGTGAGCCGAGTGTAAAACCAACGTGTAAGGGTTCGATTGTGATCTCGGAAAAATAATCGGGTTGGTTCTAGTCGGTGAGCCTGGGAAAACCGACCGAGTTCGTTGTGAGCTCGTAAAACAACAAGTTTGGTTATGAGCTTGGAAAACAACCGGCTGTAATCCAAGGGGTTATAGTGAATTCCCAAGTGAGACTTGGGGAGTGGACGTAGGAGCAAGGGTTAGCTCCGAACCACTATAAAACATTGTGTTTGTGATTGTTTTTCTCTCTCTATCTCTCGCATTTCATTCACCGCACATAGAAACTAATTAATCATCTCGCAAAAGCATTAATTAGTTATCCACAAAAGTTTTAATAGCCAAATTATTTTAAAACCCAATTCACCCCCCCTCTTGGGTTGTCTATCTGGGCAACATGCGTGTATAATACTAAATAAGGTTCCAAGTAAGTCTGTTGAGAAGACTCCATATGAGATATGGACTGGGCGTAAGCCGACACTTTCATACCTTAGGGTTTGGGGATGTCCGGCTTATGTTAAACGTTTTCAAACTGACAAACTGGGTCCTAGGTCCGATAAGTGTTATTTTGTAGGGTACCCCAAGCAAACTAGGGGTTATTACTTTTACCTTCCTAATGAACAAAAGGTTTTCGTAGGACTTAAGGCAACATTTTTGGAAAAGAAATTCCTTGGTGAAGGAATTGTTGCCTCTAAGGTTGAACTTAGTGAAGTTCAGCAGGTGGAAGATGAGGATGATAGTGTTATTTTGATGATTAACAAGCAATTATCTAGAGTATGTTATAAGTTAAATCGATACTACATTCTTAAGTCTGTTACTCTCAGTATATTTGTTTAAATTGATATAGATACATTTCATTGTTTATTTGAATGAATCTAACCTTGAGATGCAGCAAAGTGTGGATTGAGTCGACCCAAAGGATGATTGGGTCGACCCCGTCACATCAAGAAATCATTTGGCACACTTCTGCAAAAATGGCACAGATGAACAGTGTGTTGGGTCGACCCAAGGAAAGCATGAGTCGACCCAAACATCAAGATCCTCAAAATAACTCAGAAAATGGTTCTCTGGATTTACTGAGAGGGTCGACCCAAGATGAAGTTGAGTCGACCCAAGCTTGAGTCGACCCAAACCCTGTGTGGGTCAACCCAAAGGCAAGACAGAACAGAAGACAGAAAAGGTTCTCTGGAAACCCTGTTAGGGTCGACCCAAGAAGAAGTTGAGTCGATCCAACTGAACCTTGAGTCGACCCAAAGAAAGGTTGGGTCGACCCAAGTGAAGGAAGGCTAAATTTCAAGTTTCTGTGGATTCTGAGAGGGTCGACCCAAGGAATGTTTGAGTCGACCCAAGTGAAAGTTGGGTCGACCCAAGGACAGGTTGAGCCGACCCAAGCACGGGCAGAAGCATAACGGCTAGTTGTGCAGAAGTGCTTTTTGGACTCCCAACGGCTATAAACGGCTAGTTTCTTCAATCCAACGGTCAGGAAGGACTATTTGGAGGTTGGAGAAGTATTTAAGAGGGAGTATTCATCAGAGGAAGCAAGCTTTGGAAAATACATCAAGTGCATTCAAGAGAGAACCCTAGCAAGGCAAGCTTCATCCAAGTGCTTCATTCAAGAATCAAAGAAAGGGGTTGAGCAGATTCAAAGAGTCATCAAGAGCTCCATCCTCCCTTGTAGAGTGAAGCATTCTTGACAAAGAAGAGAGAAGCCACTTCAAAGCGATAAATATTTTCTATACTCTTCTTTGTAGTTCATATTGTTTCATTTGCTCATTTAGGAGTTTAAATCTTCCTTCTTTATTTGTTAAACAACTTGTAAAGGTTGGTTGGTGAGCCCGAAAAACCAACGGAGTAGGTTGATTGGTGAACCCGGAAAACCAATTGTAAAGGTTCGTTGGTGAGCCCGTAAAACCAACAAAGGTTTTTGGTGAACCCGGAAAACCAAAGTGTAAAGGTTCGTTGGTGAGCCCGTAAAACCAACAAAGGTTTTTGGATTGTGAGCCCGGAAAACAATCCAACTGTAATCCGCGGGATTATAGTGAATTCCCAAGGGGTCGCTTGGGGAGTGGACGTAGGTGCTAAGGAGAGCACCGAACCACTATACTTCTTGTTGTTTGTATTGTGATTTGTTTAAGTTCACTAACTCATCATTTAACACAAGTAAGATAGTTAAAATTAAAAGAAACCAATTCACCCCCCCCTCTTGGCTTGTCACCTTGGGCAACAAGTGGTATCAGAGCAAGGTGCTCCAATAGTACTCATTGATCTCACAATCAAGAGTTAAAGATCATGACAACCCAAGTGGGATGTTCTATAGGAGAGGGACAATTAATTGATAGACCTCCACTTTTTAATGGCATAAACTATACATATTGGAAAGCACGCATGTGCATTTTCATTCAAGCACATGACTATGATTTATGGAGTATCATAGTCAATGGACCACACACAAGCACTAATCATGATAAGAAAATGAATCAGCAAAATGCAAAAGCCATGAATGTGCTATTTTGTGCATTAGATGATAGTGAACTTAATTGCATATCTTTTTGCACAACTGCTAAGGAAATATGGAATATGCTTGAAGTTAAATATGAATGCACTAACAAATCTGAAACATCATGTGTAGAAGAAGAGCAGCATCATATTGCAAATTCATGCTTAATGGCACATGAAGATGAGATATATGAGGTACATGCTAAAACTAAAGATGATTTTACATTTGATAAACTTCATGATGTCTTTTCTGATTTGTATTTAGAACATAAGAAACTTATTTGTAGGAACAAGAACTTGAAGAATGAAAATCAAATCCTAATAGATGAAAAACTAAAACTGACTAATGAAATTGAAATCTTAATTAAAGAAAATAAAGAACTAAATCAGAGAAATCAACTTCTTACTGAAAGCCATGATAAACTTAAGAAAAACAATGAACTGCTTTCAGAAGATAATGAAAAATTAACTAAAGAAGTTGATAATTTGAAACCTATTGTTGAAAGATTCACTCTCAGCTCTGAAAAACTAAATTTAATGATAGAAAATTCAAGAGCTGTATATGACAAAGCTGGATTGGGATATCAACCTTTGTACACTCAAAAATCTTTCGAGAATATAATTCTAAAATCCTCCACTATTCATCCTAAAATAATTTTTCACAAATCTGGTGAAACTAATAAACAGAAATAGAAAACTGAAAATTCATTATCTGTTTTTGCTAAATCTATGTTGTTTAAATTTAGCAAGAATATGCAGAAGTATATTACTTGTAATTCTAAAACCTGCAAACTAATAGACAAAATGATAATTAAGAGAATATGGGTTCCAAAAGGAACAATTATAGCTAACCTGCAAGGACCCAAAAGAGCTTGGGTTTCTAAGTTGAAAACATGATCATTTTTAGCAAATGTGTCTAGCTACCCAAGATTCCAATGAATCTGGACAATGGGTTCTCTAGACACGTGTTAAAGAATAGAACTTAAAATATAATTAAGAAGAGTGACCAAAATGGAAGAAATAATGAAATTAGTAGTCCTTGCATCCTCTCATATTGAACTTGTAGCTAGTATTAATCATTTCTGTGATATAAGTGATACTTTTGGTATAAAAAGAAAATATATCCAAATCACTCCATCTTCCTATATTATGCTTCAGTTATTGATGGATAATTTACTTAATCAATACTCTTAGAATAACTCTTTGAATTCTCTATATACTTGATTGAGAGTTCTTATCCTCGGCATTATCTTCTATTGATCATAAACACAAGAATGTCTACTTGGTATATTTTTTTTATATATACATTAAGAATACTAAGATTAAATAGACTAGTTTTGGCGTATAAAATCAACTCATACTAGTATGGACTTAATCTCAAAAGACCTTGTCATTGGTTCACTTAGATTAATTTTTGCAAGGTCAAAGTTTGCTATGTATGTCATCTAGAAAAATAAACTAGAATCATTTCTAAATCTGAAAATATTGTTTTCACCTTTAGCCTTTGAAAATTCTCCATAAGAACTTATTTGGATCTCTAGGATTGTGAACCTAGGAGATAAGCTTTCTGATTTTGTAATTGTGGAAAATTTCTCAAAGCTAATATTGGTTTTGTTCTTGGCACTTAAATTAAAATATTTTCTGCATTGGCACAAACTCACAAAAAGGGTTCAAATGAAAAAGGTTTGCAAACTATGAAAATAAAATTGTATCATGGCATAGTTTTGAAAACCAATTTTTTATTGAGTTGTGCACAGAAAATAATATTGAATACAATTGTTTCTACACCAAGAACACCATAAATAAAATAGAGTTGATAGAATCCTTGAAGAAATGAAAATGACAATGTTGTATGATAGTCATCTACTTAAATGATTTCTGTTAAAAGCTATCATCATTGCTTGTCATACATATGGTTTCTATTAGAAAACTCCTTTTGATCTTCTGAAAAATAGAAAATGATATATTGTATATCTTTTATATTTTTCAGTCATACATGTCATGCTTGATATGTTCTTATGAAAATAATGTCAAATCTGATAAAACAAATATTTCTTTGGATATTACTCTTCAAGCAATGCATATAGAATATTCAATGAAAAGATACAAGTTGTAGAGATATCAATTCATACTATTCTTATTAAAACTAGATCCTTTATTGAGAATATAGTTTATCATTTTGATTCTATGTAACAATCTGAATTTTGATAGAAACAACTGTTTAAGATAATTTGATTAAAACTTAGCTAGCACGTCTTATTGATAGTTATCTTAAGCAAATAGAATCTAAGCTAAATTGATTCTGAAAACAAGAAATTGATTTGACCTTGATGAATCTTCCTATTGCCTCACATGCTTATTCTTGAACCATCTTGGTTAATGAAACTATCTCTTTAGTTCAAGTGACATGTGCTTGCTTATATTTAGGCAATCTCTTGAGTAAAGTGACTCAACATTCAATTATTGTCATATCTTATGTTGAGTCATCTAGTTAAGAAATATGTTGTATGAATGTTTTGTATCTTGAAGCAACTAATGACTTTCTTTCAAGAAAGAAAAGAAGTTTGTTAATAATGCAGGATCCTTGAGCAAGAAAATGAGAGATTTCAACTTGAAGGACACCTCCACATAAGATACAATAAACATTCACATGCAAACAAGAGAGAGGACCTTTTTCAGCCAAACGTTCACACATAAGAAATCTAGTTTGACTTGAAGAATATAGAATGAATCGGTAATTTTAGATACCTCTCTCATAAATTAGCTGAGCAAAGTCTATAACTTAAATCTTATTGTGGCATGGTTAAAATCTTTAATTATTAATTTTTTGATATCATGTCTATATATGTATTAATTGACTTATGTTTTTAGAAATTGATTCATGGTTTGCTCAAACTAAAATGTTCCTTTGCCTATATCTAACCATCAAATACACAAGTATATGCTTAAAATGCTGATTTGAATTGACTTGTGAGAAGCTATGAATTCTTGAGCATAATGAAAATGCTGTTTGCATGATATACATCTATATGATACATAAGATTATTTCTTTATTCTGCTCTTTCATGTAAATTACTTGAGAATAACAAAAAGAGAGAGAGATAAAGAAAAGAAAATGGATCTTATTCAAGAGAAGTAAAATCTAAGTAAAGGCAAATACTTCAATCTTAAGAAAAAGAAAAACAAGCATAATACATTCGGCACATTTGTGAGACTTGTGAAAGGGATAAAATCCATAATTAATTACACTTAAACAGGGAGAGTTTGAAGTGAACATTTTAACATTTCTATTTTGCTCATCATAGGGATGGTGCCAATGGGGAGGCTAGTGGTAGTACCCGGCACTATTTGACCCAACTATTCGGTGTAGGGTATATTAGGGACGGCACAAGAGGAAGGCTAGTGGTAGTACCTCGTGCCCCTTCCAACTCCACCGGATAGGGAGCAAATAGAGTATAGAGCATAGAAAAGTAAAACCAAAAGAAATGAAGATTAGAATATTCACTGAGTGGTTAAAGGAAGAAATTCAAAAATAAGGAAATGAATGACAAGATAAATGAAAGTATATAAAAAGCTTGTGAAAAGCCAAATGAAGTTTCGATCACTTGAAAACACACCTTAAGGATAAAAGCTTAAACTTAATTTAAAAATGCTTCTATCATTGCATTTTTGTAACTTTCATTATATACTTCAATGATTGCATCATTTTGGGGAATAACTTAATATGATTTCTAGATGAAAACTACGGTTTAAGAAAAATAGAATTACTTTGGATACCTTGGTTGTTTGCTCCGATACGCATCTGAAACATATCATTTTTTATCTTATAAGTGTACTGAAATTGGTCTAAATGATGTGTTTTTCAATGATCTTGATTGCAAATAAATGGTTCTAAACATATGATATTATTTTGATATTAAAAAGATTTATGGTGCTTCATATATACATTGCTGAAAAACTATGACTAAGAAATTAATATTTTGAATATACACTCCTACATAATTAAATGCTTCTATCATTAAAAAGAAAAGCTATTTTTAAGAAGAGAGTTAATGATCCTAAAGCTTAAAATATTTCAACTCACTTCAATAATTCTTATAGAAAAGAAAATGTAATTACTTTTGAAAGAAATTTGAGCTTCAAAAGAATTATTTTCTGATTAATATTTCCATACATATTCAAAAAAAAATAGGAGAAAATATAATTTATTCTTGAAAGATTAAAAAAAAAGGTGATTGCTATAAATTTTGAAAAATTCTAGATCACTCTACATTCTTGATATTATAAAATAAAAAAAAAGGGTTTGAAAGAAAATGCATCTTTTGAGGGGGAGCTTTAAATACTCAATCTCTTTATTGAAAATTATCTTCAAACTCTAAACTCTCAAATGGAATGATTAATTAAGGGGAAGAAAGAAAATTTCAGAGTGAGAGATCATATAGAACTTAATTGTATAAATTCGCATCTAAAGATGAGACAAAGAATACTAAATGTAAAGTGGTATTAAACTTTGTGCTTTATTGAATATCTTTTGAAAGTTGGATTTCTATCTGTACTCATCGGTAAATCATTTATTTCTGAAAATTTAATTGAAAAGGATTCCATCTGTCTTAGTTTCGAAAATTTATCTTGAAATCTACTTATGAGTTCTTATTGGCTTGCACTTTAGTATTTCAATCCTGAGCCAATTCATTTTAATTGATTTTGATGCTATGATCTTTAAAGGAGTAAAAGAAAGTCTTTAAGAGAGCTCTAAAAGAACTTTCAAAGCCTTGAATTTTATGTATCCTACACTGCATAAATTCATGTCTTGGTATCTATGCCCCAATACTTTTATATCATGAAAGAACTTTGAAGTCATTAAGAATTAAGGATTCAACATAATCTTATGTTTTTCGAGTATATAAGTTTTGATCTTTATTTGCTCTTATACTATACTCTGAAAATTAATTAGATTGCTCTCATCTTGCTATATACTTAATATATATATATATATAAAGGTGTTGAATTTTCATTCGTGCCTTCTTTGAATATTATTCTTGATACTCTTTGAAATAACTTGAAAAAGATTCCATCTACACTTGATTTAAAAAAAAATATCTTTGGAATCTACATTTAGAGACTTCTTTTGGCTCACATCTTAAATGTCTCATTTCTAAAACCAAACACATAGAAATAAGATATCATTTTATTAGGGATCATGTGCAAAATGGAACCATATGTATTGAGCATATATGTACGGAAAAACAATTAGCTGACATATTCACAAAACCCTTGAGTGAAGATAGAGTCTGCACGCTAAGGAGGAAATTAGGCATATGTAATCCTTTTTATTGAAGAGATATAAAAGGGAGCAAGCAGTCTCATGATACATTCCTCCCATTTCTAAAAATCCATGAAACATGAGTCAAACTTGTCATCTATAGATTTCTTACTCATGTATCATTGTCCCAGAAAGAATTTGTACGGATTGGAAGCAAGAAAAATTTTTAGAAGCGAAAAGGAAGAGAAAGAAAAAATTTCTGAACTTGGGTCGACCCAACCCAGAATAGGGTCGACCCAACGTTGAGTCGACCCAAGAAAATTCTTGAGTCGACCCAACGTCGGGACCCCACTGTTAAAAGGGGGACCCGTGAGCTATCTAGGGCAATGTTTACCCTTTGTCCTCTTCCGAAAACCCTATTTCCCACTCTCAAATCTTCTCCAATCATCTCCAAACAGTAGATTACTTCAATATCTTGGAGAAATGGGACCCAAGAGAGCCGTAGCCAAGCGATCCGGGAGAGTCTCACGATCTTGTTTAGAGCCTAGGATATGTATCTAGTTCTCATATGTATTTTGTGTTGATCATGTATTTTGAACCTTAATTGAGGAACATTGTATTTGCTTTTGTTTTTGGCATGATTGTACTAAAATGTTCCTATTTTGATCAATGAAGTTTGAATGGTTGTTATTGTGTCTTTTCCCATGTACCTATTTGATGATAACAAAAAGGGGGAGAAGTAAAGAAAGAGTAATAGGGGAGAAGTAAAGATAGAGTAAATAGAGTAACAAAAAGGGGGAGAAGTAAAGAAAGAGTAATAGGGGAGAAGTAAAGATAGAGTAATAAGAGGAGAAGTAAAGAAAGAAAGAGAAATAATTTGTAAAACAAATTGAAAATCATATAGAAAAGCATATACATCCAAGGGGGAGCAATTTGCAACAATGAAAATGATCAAGTCAAAAATTTATATCAAATTTCAGAATTTGGCACATATAATTTCAGAATTTAGCACGCACCTTTCACACCTCGATACATAACCTGAAACTCATGTTTTATCTCAAATTTTTGGAGTTTCATCTTTAATGAATTATAAATGAAAGGGGGAGTAATTCAAAAAGTCAAATTGGCAACATTTGAATGATATAGGGGGAGACTTCACTCTTATATGTGAAAAGCTGAAATTCAGCAAGTTAAGCCCTTTCAAAAACTGATTTTAAAGACAAGTATCAATAGGCTCATACTCTTTATTTTGTAATCATCAAAAAGGGGGATGTGGAGTGATTGATTAAAACCCCATTTGATTTTGATGAGCTCAAAGCATTTGAGTATATCTTTTAATTACTAATGAATTCAATTGAGTGTTTCAGTGAAAATCCTGTCTAAGTGTCCCAAGACTTGGTTCATAATTGTTGGATAAGTTAAGGAGTCTGTTTGAACCAATGTCTGAGACTCGAGTCGACTCCCGAGTATCACGAGTCGACTCCAAGCGTATCAAGTTCACTGGCACGAGCTCGAGTCGACTCCAGATGAGTACGAGTCGACTCCGACTGATAACAGACAGAAGAACAGAAAGGATCAACTCAGAACCTGTCAACGAGTCGACTCCTGAAGTGCGCGAGTCGACTCCAATGTTCACCAAGTCGACTCCAGGGAAGTAAGAGTCGACTCCAAGCAGTCACAGGCAGAAAAGTCAGAGAGCAGTTTTCGGGTCTGAGATTCGAGTCGACTACAGTGGAACGCGAGTCGACTCCGATGGTTGACAGGTCGACTCCAAAGAAAGCAAGAGTCGACTCTCAGCGGTACACAAAGAAAGTCAGAGACCATTTTATGGACTCTGAGATTCGAGTCGACTCCCGCAATACGCGAGTCGACTCCAAGACACCGCAACCCCAAGACAGACAGAAAACCAAGTTACTGCCTCTGAGATTCGAGTCGACTCCCAGACAGCTCGAGTCGACTCCAAGACAGCTTCACGTCAAAAGGCAGAAGACCATCTTTCGGAAACTGAGAGCCGAGTCGACTCCAAGGAAGTTCGAGTCGACTCCAAGACTGGACGAGCCAAAAGACAGAGGATCGGGAGTTCGGGCTCTGAGATTCGAGTCGACTCCCAGGACAGTCGAGTCGACTCGAGTGGACAAAATTCAAAATTGGATCCACGGACTTCAGTGGATGAGCCGACTCCAAAATTGCCAAGTCAGCTCTAGAAGTTGACGAGTCGACTCTAGGTCAAGACGAGTCGACTCCCAGTCGTGAAGGCAACTTTAATTCAAATTTGGAACAGTTGCCGAGTCGACTCCGGAAAAGCTTGAGTCGACTCCCGCTACAGCCGAGTCGACTCCTGATCGCGCGAGTCGACTCCAACCCACCAACGGTCATATTGTCAGGCTGCGCAGAGTGTTCAGAACGGGCAGAAAAAGCACTCTAACGGCTAGTTTCCGTGGGGGTTGGCTTAAATAGCCACAGAGGACTGTAGCAAGAGAGCGAACAACTATTTTCACTCCAACTAATCAAGCATTCAAGCTCTGCAACGTGCTCTTCAACGAAAAAGAGGAAGATCTGCATTTACTGCTTCCAACTACATCTTTCCAGCAATTAAAGCCTCCTTCTCCTGCATTCAAGTCGACTACTCTTTCAAGAGGAGACCAGAAGTTTAAGAAGCCATTCCTCATCTCCAATCTAAAAGCGTTTGAGGCTTCTTAACTTCATTTATTGTTCATATTGTTTTCATCTGCTTTTTGAGAAGCTCATTTTCTGTTTTCTTTCTACAACTTGTATTTATTTGGTTCAATCGGGGATTGAATCAAGGGGATTGAGGTTGGTTGGTGAGCCGAGTTAAAACCAACGTGTGTAAGGGTTCGATTGTGATCCCGAGAAAACAATCGGGGGTGGTTCTAGTCGGTGAGCCTGGGAAAACCGACCGAGTTCGTTGTGAGCTCGTAAAACAACAAGTTTGGTTGTGAGCTTGAAAAACAACCGGCTGTAATCCAAGGGGATTATAGTGAATTCCCAAGTGAGACTTGGGGAGTGGACGTAGGAGCAAGGGTTAGCTCCGAACCACTATAAAACTTGTGTTTGTGATTGATTGTCTCTCCTTCTTCTCATTTCATATTACTCACAGCACATAGTAATTAATTAAATAACTTGCAATAGTTTTTAATTAATCATCCATAACGTTTTAAATTATCTAAATTATTTTAAAACCCAATTCACCCCCCCCTCTTGGGTTGTCTATCTGGGCAACAAGTGGTATCAGAGCCTAAACTCTTCCACCCAAGAGTAAAAGATCGAAATGACAACCCCATTTGGATCTTCCCACATTGAGGGTCAGTCCACCCAAAGACCCCCATTCTTTAATGGGTCTGACTACTCATATTGGAAGGCTAGGATGAGAATATTCATCCAAGCCCAAGACTATGAGATGTGGACTATTGTAGTAAATGGGCCATACATCCCATCCATATATGTAGATGGTGTCAAGGTACCCAAACTAGAAACAGATTGGGATGAACATGACATGAGGAAGGCACAACTAAACTCTAAAGCTATGAATGTGTTTTATTGTGCCTTAGATAGAAATGAATTCAATAGGGTCTCTACTTGCAACTCTGCAAAAGAGATTTGGGATAGACTTGAAGTGACCCATGAGGGCACAAATCAAGTTAAAGAATCCAAAATAAATATACTGGTTCATAAGTATGAACTATTTAGAATGGATTCTAATGAGACAATCACTAGCATGTTCACTAGGTTTACAGACATTGTCAATGGCCTAAAAAGCCTTGGCAAGAGCTATACTAACAGTGATCTTGTCAGGAAAATCCTTCGGTGTCTACCTAGGTCGTGGGAAGCTAAAGTGACGGCAATCCAAGAAGCCAAGGACTTGAACAAGTTACCACTAGAGGAGCTTCTTGGATCCCTAATGACGCACGAGCTAACCATGAAGCAACACAACGAGGAAGAGTCCTCCCATAAGAAAAAGGTAATAGCTCTAAAATCTACTTCATCTAACAAGGACTTATCTTGCAGTAGCAGCAGTGACGAAGAAGAGGATGAGGAAGATGATGGTGAGGCTCTTCTTGTGCGCAAGTTCAAGAGATTCATCAACCACAAGAAGTCCTATCATCAAAGGAGAGGCCCCTCAAATTTCTACCGCAAGGACAAAGGTAAGGAAAGGAAAAACGAGGGGATTGGGTGTTACGAGTGCAAGAAGCCGGGTCACATAAGAGCTGAATGCCCTTTACTGAAAAAGGAGAGCAAGTACAAAAAGAAGAAGGCTCTTGTCACGACTCTATCCGACTCCGACTCATCATCCTCTTCATCGGATGAGGAACAAGAGGAAAAGGCCAATCTGTGCTTCATGGCCAATGAAAGTGAGGTAACATCCGAATCACCTTTAGATTTTACTTTTGATGAGCTTTATGATGCTTTTAATGAATTAATGATAGAATATAAGGCAATAAATCTAAAGAATAAAGAACTAAAAATAGCTAATCAATCATACATACTTAAGTACGATAAATTAGTTAAGGATAAGGACTTAATCACCAAAGAAAATATGGAACTTAAGACAAGCAATAAACTTTTAACTCAAAAGACTAATACCTTAACTAAAGAAAATGAAAGGCTAAATAAAGAAACATTAGAACCCAAAAACCATAAACAAATCCTAAACAAGGATCTCACAAAAGAACTTAATGATCTAAAAGCAGAAAATCAAACACTAACTAAAGAACTTAACAAATACAAACCCTTAGTTGAAAAATTTACCTATAGTTCTGAAAAGTTAAACATGATACTTAATAGTCAACGAGCCGTATTTAATAAAGCGGGGTTAGGATATAAACCAAGAAATAAACAAAAACTTCTTAGTAACTTCTTTGTTAAAGCTGGGGAAACTAAAACTAAGAAAATAACCTGCTTTTGTTGTGGAACTATCGGACATAAGGTAAATGTATGTGACTATAGGAAAAGTAAAACAAAAAGGAAAATAAAAAGGGTATGGGTTCCAAAAGGAACCAACTTGACTAACCATGAAGGACCCAAGAAAAATTGGGTACCTAAGATGACATGATTTGCTTGTGTAGGAGTGTCTTGCAGCCAAGGTCAACAAAAACTGCTGGTATTTGGATAGTGGCTGCTCAAGGCACATGACGGGTGATAAAGATCAATTCTTCACCCTCGAAGCTAAGAAGGGAGGTGCTGTGACTTTTGGAGACAACAACCAAGGTCACATCATTGGTATTGGTAAAGTTCAAATCATTCCTTCTACTTTTATAGATAATGTTAGATATGTTGATGGTCTTAAGCATAACTTGTTAAGCATTAGTCAATTATGTGATAAAGGATATGATGTTATGTTTAAACCATCACTATGCATTATAACAAATCCTAATGATAATAGTTTAGTTTTTAAAGGGATTAGGCGTGGAAATGTATATGTTGTAGACCTAGAAGATCTTGCAAAACATAACCAATGTTTAGTTGTTAATGAAACTAAAGAAAATGATGCTAGTTGGTTATGGCACCGTAAGTTAGGTCATGCAAGCATGGACACAATAACTAAACTAGTTAAAAGAGACTCCGTGATAGGTTTGCCAAAATTAAAATTTGAAAAGAACAAAATATGTGAAGCATGTCAATTTGGCAAACAATCTAGGAACTCATTTAAATCCATAAAATGTGTCTCTACTTCTAGACCTCTAGAATTATTACACATGGATCTATTCGGTCCAACTAGAACAACAAGCCTAGGTGGAAATAAATATGGTCTAGTCATTGTAGATGATTATTCTAGGTACACATGGGTTATGTTCCTAGCACATAAGGATCAAGCATTTTCTGTCTTTAAGAAATTCCATAAAGAAGTAACCAATGCTAGAGATAACTCAGTAATAGCTATTAGAAGTGACCATGGTACCGAATTCGAAAATCAGTCATTTGAGGAGTTTTGTAGTAAAAAGGGGATAACCCATAATTTTTCAGCTCCTAGGACACCACAACAAAATGGAGTTGTGGAAAGGAAAAATAGAACACTAGAAGAAATGGCTAGAACTATGTTATGTGAAAGTAACCTCCCTAAGTACTTTTGGGGAGAAGCCATTAATACTTCTTGCCATATATTAAATAGAGTTTTGTTAAGACCCATTATAAAGAAAACACCTTATGAACTTTGGAAAAACAGAAAACCAAAAGTTAATTACTTTCATGTTTTTGGATGTAGGTGTTTTGTTCATAATAATGGGAAAGATAATCTAGGTAAATTTGACTCTAAATCGGATGAAGGAATATTCTTAGGTTATTCTACAACTAGTAAAGCCTATAGAGTCTTTAATAAAAGAACCTTAGTTATAGAACAATCTATACATGTTGTTTTTGATGACTCTAGTGACATCTCGTCTAGTAAGAAGATTAATTTTGATGATGATGTTGAAATACTTGAAGAAAAGATAGATGAGATGGGATTTCAAGATAATAATCAAAAGTTGATTGAAGGAGAATCATCAAGCCAAGAGGGTATTGTGGATCATGGGCTAACTAAAGCTTGGAGGTATGCTCATGGGCATCCTAAGGAACTAATTCTAGATGATCCATCTCAACCCGTTAGGACTAGAGCATCCCTTAGGAATTTGAATAACCATCTAGCTTTTGTTTCACACTTTGAGCCCAAACATATAGAAGAAGCCGAAAATGATGTAAATTGGATAAATGCAATGCAAGAAGAACTAAACCAATTTACTAGAAACAAAGTGTGGAATCTAGTAGAGAGACCTTCTGAATATCCAATTATAGGTACTAAATGGATATATAAAAATAAGCTAGATGAAAATGGAATTGTTATAAGGAATAAGGCTAGACTAGTAGCAAAGGGTTATAATCAAGAAGAAGGCATAGATTTTGATGAAACCTTTGCTCCCGTAGCTAGACTTGAGGCTATTAGATTATTATTAGCATATGCATGCTCTAAGGACTTCAAACTATATCAAATGGATGTAAAAAGTGCTTTTTTAAATGGGTATATTAATGAGGAGGTATATGTAGAACAACCTCCTGGTTTTGAAAATCATCAATATCCCAATCATGTATATAAACTAAACAAAGCACTTTATGGTTTAAAACAAGCACCTAGAGCATGGTATGAGAGGCTTAGCAAATTCCTATTAGAACATGAATTCTCTAGGGGAAATGTAGATACAACATTATTTCTGAAAAAGCAAAATAAGGACATGTTATTAGTACAGATTTATGTTGATGATATCATTTTCGGTGCTACTAACAATCGCCTCTGCGAAGAGTTTGCTGATTTGATGCAGAGTGAGTTTGAGATGAGCATGATGGGAGAGCTGAACTACTTCCTCGGGCTTCAAATCAAACAGTCTGAAGGAGGCATCTTCATCAATCAAGCTAAATATATCAAGGAGATGCTCAAGAAGTTTGATATGGAGGGAAACAAATCAATCAGCACCCCCATGAGCTCATCATGCAAATTAGACCAAGATGAATCAGGTAAATCTGTAGATCAAAAACTTTATAGAGGTATGATAGGATCTTTACTGTATCTTACTGCAAGTAGACCTGATATTATGTTTAGTGTGTGCATGTGTGCTAGATATCAGGCTAATCCTAAAGAAACACACCTAGCTGCAGTTAAGAGAATTTTTAAATACTTAATAGGAACTAAGAACATAGGGCTATGGTACTCTAAAGAATCTAGCCTAAACTTAATAGGATACACAGATTCAGACTTCGCTGGATGTAAGCTTGATAGAAAAAGTACCAGCGGGTCGTGTCAATTTCTAGGAGAAAACCTTATCTCATGGTTTAGCAAGAAACAAAACTCGGTTGCATTATCCACTGCAGAAGCTGAATATGTTGCAGCCGGGAGTTGTTGTGCTCAAATCTTATGGATTAAACAACAGTTAGAAGATTATGGCATTAAACAAGATAAAATTCCCATTAATTGTGATAATACAAGTGCCATAAATCTAACTAAAAATCCAATTCAACATTCAAGAACTAAACACATTGAGATAAGACATCACTTCATAAGAGATCATGTATTGAATGGTGATGTGACACTCCAATTTGTTTGTACTGATAATCAATTAGCAGATATTTTTACAAAACTCCTAAGTGAAGAGAGGTTTAGTGTGCTTAGGAGGGGATTAGGAGTGATTGATCCATCCTAGTGGTAGTTTCCACTAGATTCATTGATTTTGATGATTACAATGTGGTTAAAATAGAGTTCCTTTTCAATGATCATCAAATCAGATCTTAATTAGGTGATTTTCCCTCATTTGGCACGATTATAGCATGATTTTTAGGTGTGTGCCAAGGTTAGAGACGACTCGAGTAAGTTACAGAGCCGGCTCCTAAGGGGGAGTCGACTCGCGCATTGGCGGGAGTCGACTCGCAAAGATGGCAGCAGAGGGGGAGTCGACTCGCATATTGTCGGGAGTCGACTCGAGGCCTATAGGCGCATAAGGAGAGTCGACTCGCGCATATTCTGGAGTCGACTCGAGGTCGAGTCGACTCGCGACTCAGTGGAGTCGACTCGCAGTCGGGATCCGACTTTTTAACCCTAGGTTTGTCGTTTCGAAAACACTTTTCTCTCAAGCCGCCACTGTTCAAAAAGCCCTAGAGCCGACTCCTAGGTCGTCCCCGATCGTCTCCAACCCTTTTTCCGTCGATTTTTCACCGGTTCTTAGGGTTTTCGTCCGTTCCTAGGTCGTCTCCGGTCCGTCCCAAGCTTCCTCCGTCGACCCTTCTCCGTCCTTTAGGTTCTTCATTCCATTTTAGGTCAAAATGCCACGTAAGACCGTGGTTAGGAAGAGGTCCCGTCCCGAGGCCGGTCCCGAGCGGCGCTCCAAGGCGCGGCACGATCCCGCGAGGCAACCACCTCCGGCTCGTTCCCCGCCTAGGGCGGTTCCCGCGAGGCCATTGGCCGGGAAGGTCGTCTCCACCGGGAGGTATGTCGATTTCGACTTCCTCTCCCGGGAAGGGTTCACTATAGGTGAAAGACTTAGGGTCCAGGGCTTAGAGTTCTTCCTTACATTGGACCTCCCCACATATCCAGGGCTCGTTAGAGAGTTTTACGGTACCGTCCATCGGAGAGATGGGGGTATCGAGGGCATAGTAGCCGGTGTCCCTGTGTTTGTCACGGAGGATCTTATTGGCCACATCCTCCACCTTCCACTAGTAGGGGTGGCTCCCACACATCCCGAGGACAGAGTTGAGGCCCTTACGGCCGTTCTCGGGCATCCACCCCAGTCACCCGTAGACGAGGTATCTGCCAGCTCACTACCGATTGAGATGCGGATCCTCTTGAGTATACTGTCTAGGTCCATCTTCCCTAAGACAGGAAGATTTGATTTTGTAAATGAGAGGGACCTAGCTCTTATGTTCTATATGCTTCATGACACCCCAATCAACTTCCCTAAACTCATATATCGATACATGTGTGAGCCCCTAGATAGACCTAGGCTCACCCTCCCATATGGCATGATATTCACCCTTCTGTTTAGGGAGTACGAGGTTCCCATTCCTGAGGGGGAGCCCTTTCGCGCTTTGCGATGGACTGATCGCACGCGTGCGGGGACCCTACACAAGATGGGGTTTCAGAAGAGAGAGGGGGTATGGGTTAGGAAGTCTACCCTCACCGCTCAGACCACCAGACCTTCACCCAGTCCTGAGCCCGATTCAGACTACCCAGACCTTCCAGACCATCCAGACCTTCCATCCACTCCTCCTGCTCCTACCACCTCCGCCGGACCTTCCTCCTCGGCACCACCCTCTATGGCGGTCCGGATTGATCCTGAGCAGCTCCGGGAGCTACGACAGGAGATAGTCAGAGAGGTGAGGGATGAGCTGCTTCGGGAGCTCCGAGGTGCGGTGCCTGCTCCCACTCCTGCACCCGTATCTTCTCAGTTGGTCCCTTCCTTGACAGCCGTGACTGACATGACGGCTCATGTACGGGAAGAGATCTACAATGTCCGGAGTTTGGTCCAGGCCCAGTTCCAGAGCATGAGTGAGGTCACGAGCACCACTCGACAGATGCGAGAGGACATAGGTCGTGACATGCACACCACCACCGAGGGGGCCGAGCGCTTGTCGAATGTACTCATCGACAAGCTGGACGCACTTCAGACGTCAGTGACTGGGCTTCAGACGTCGGTGACTGAGCTCTCCACTACACATAGCAGATCCACTACGTCTATTATCACGCAGCTCGGACATGTTACAGATGCAGTCACCCTCCTCATGGAGCAGAGCCGATTGAGAGGAGGAGCACCATCCTCGAGAGGAGGAGCCACATCCTCGAGAGGAGGAGCCACCTCATCGAGAGGGGGAGATACATCCTCGAGGGGGGGATCTTCATCCTCGAGGAGACCATAGATGTTCTTTTTGTTTTGTTTTGTATTGTTTTGCTTTACTTATTGTATGCTCAAATGTATTCACATTCATATCAATACAATGAGTAGACATCTTATCTTCATTTCTGTGCCATTTGATGATTGGTTGTGCCATTTGTGCCATTGATTGTGTGTGATTACCTCCTTTTTGATATGATGACAAAAAGGGGGAGAAATATGTATAAAATATGTAAAAGGGGAGAAACATGGATAAAATAGGGGAGAAACATGGATAAAATATGTAAAAAAAATCAATAAAAAGATAAACTCTTAAAAACACACACAAATTTATTCTAAGTGGATTCGGTACCTCGAGGCTCATTATCTCTCTTTTGGGGCTCCTAATGGAGTAATCTCCAGAATCTATTCAAGGGATATTCGGAGATTAGCTGAATCCTACTCATGAACAAATTGACAGATTTTCCCTCTAAAAACCAAAAAATTCAGTTCAAAAACTTCAAAGCATTAAAAGGAAATTCAGAGAATCAAAACATAGTTGGATGCATATGTTGAGGGGGAGAATCTGGATTTTAATCAAACTAAATCATTAATGACATATAAGCCAAACAATTGATTGCATAATATGAAGGCTTATATAATTCCAAATGAAAGGGGGAGCTTTAACTCCGAAATTTAATGTTTCACTTCTTTCAAGCTTGGATAAATTGAATTACCAGACATTTGAATTCATTTATGGATTTTATTTCATTATTTATTGAGCAATTCATTTTACATATACTCAATGTTTTGTCATCATCAAAAAGGGGGAGATTGTGGAGTGATTGATTAAAACCCCATTTGATTTTGATGAGCTCAAAGCATTTGAGTATATCTTTTAATTACTAATGAATTCAATTGAGTGTTTCAGTGAAAATCCTGTCTAAGTGTCCCAAGACTTGGTTCATAATTGTTGGATAAGTTAAGGAGTCTGTTTGAACCAATGTCTGAGACTCGAGTCGACTCCCGAGTATCACGAGTCGACTCCAAGCGTATCAAGTTCACTGGCACGAGCTCGAGTCGACTCCAGATGAGTACGAGTCGACTCCGACTGAGAACAGACAGAAGAACAGAAAGGATCAACTCAGAACCTGTCAACGAGTCGACTCCTGAAGTGCGCGAGTCAACTCCAATGTTCACCAAGTCGACTCCAGGGAAGTAAGAGTCGACTCCAAGCAGTCACAGGCAGAAAAGTCAGAGAGCAGTTTTCGGGTCTGAGATTCGAGTCGACTCCAGTGGAACGCGAGTCGACTCCGATGGTTGACAGGTCGACTCCAAAGAAAGCAAGAGTCGACTCTCAGCGGTACACAAAGAAAGTCAGAGACCATTTTATGGACTCTGAGATTTGAGTCGACTCCCGCAATACGCGAGTCGACTCCAAGACACCGCGACCCCAAGACAGACAGAAAACCAAGTTACTGCCTCTGAGATTCGAGTCGACTCCCAGACAGCTCGAGTCGACTCCAAGACAGCTTCACGTCAAAAGGCAGAAGACCATCTTTCGGAAACTGAAAGCCGAGTCGACTCCAAGGAAGTTCGAGTCGACTCCAAGACTGGACGAGCCAAAAGACAGAGGATCGGGAGTTCGGGCTCTGAGATTCGAGTCGACTCCCAGGGCAGTCGAGTCGACTCGAGTGGACAAAATTCAAAATTGGATCCACGGACTTCAGTGGATGAGCCGACTCCAAAATTGCCAAGTCAGCTCCAGAAGTTGACGAGTCGACTCCAGGTCAAGATGAGTCGACTCCCAGTCGTGAAGGCAACTTTAATTCAAATTTGGAACAGTTGCCGAGTCGACTCCGGAAAAGCTTGAGTCGACTCCCGCTACAGCCGAGTCGACTCCTGATCGCGCGAGTCGACTCCAACCCACCAACGGTCATATTGTCAGGCTGCGCAGAGTGTTCAGAACGGGCAGAAAAAGCACTCTAACGGCTAGTTTCCGTGGGGGTTGGCTTAAATAGCCACAGAGGACTGTAGCAAGAGAGCGAACAACTATTTTCACTCCAACTAATCAAACATTCAAGCTCTGCAACGTGCTCTTCAACGAAAAAGAGGAAGATCTGCATTTACTGCTTCCAACTACATCTTCCCAGCAATTAAAGCCTCCTTCTCCTGCATTCAAGTCGACTACTCTTTCAAGAGGAGACCAGAAGTTTAAGAAGCCATTCCTCATCTCCAATCTAAAAGCGTTTGAGGCTTCTTAACTTCATTTATTGTTCATATTGTTTTCATCTGCTTTTTGAGAAGCTCATTTTCTGTTTTCTTTCTACAACTTGTATTTACTTGGTTCAATCGGGGATTGAATCAAGGGGATTGAGGTTGGTTGGTGAGCCGAGTTAAAACCAACGTGTGTAAGGGTTCGATTGTGATCCCGGGAAAACAATCGGGGGTGGTTCTAGTCGGTGAGCCTGGAAAAACCGACCGAGTTCGTTGTGAGCTCGTAAAACAACAAGTTTGGTTGTGAGCTTGGAAAACAACCGGCTGTAATCCAAGGGGATTATAGTGAATTCCCAAGTGAGACTTGGGGAGTGGACGTAGGAGCAAGGGTTAGCTCCGAACCACTATAAAACTTGTGTTTGTGATTGATTGTCTCTCCTTCTTCTCATTTCATATTACTCACAGCACATAGTAATTAATTAAATAACTTGCAATAGTTTTTAATTAATCATCCATAACGTTTTAAATTATCTAAATTATTTTAAAACCCAATTCACCCCCTCCCTCTTGGGTTGTCTATCTGGGCAACAGGAGAGATTGAGGATGATAGTGTTATTTTGATGATTAATAAGCAATTATCTAGAGTATGTTATAAGTTAAATCGATACTACATTCTTAAGTCTGTTACTCTCAGTATATTTGTTTAAATTGATATAGATACATTTCATTGTTTATTTGAATGAATCTAACCTTGAGATGCAGCAAAGTGTGGATTGAGTCGACCCAAAGGATGATTGGGTCGACCCCGTCACATCAAGAAATCATTTGGCACACTTCTGCAAAAATGGCACAGATGAACAGTGTGTTGGGTCGACCCAAGGAAAGCATGAGTCGACCCAAACATCAAGATCCTCAAAACAACTCAGAAAATGGTTCTCTGGATTTACTGAGAGGGTCGACCCAAGATGAAGTTGAGTCGACCCAAGCTTGAGTCGACCCAAACCCTGTGTGGGTCGACCCAAAGGCAAGACAGAACAGAAGACAGAAAAGGTTCTCTGGAAACCCTGTTAGGGTCGACCCAAGAAGAAGTTGAGTCGACCCAACTGAACCTTGAGTCGACCCAAAGAAAGGTTGGGTCGACCCAAGTGAAGGAAGGCTAAATTTCAAGTTTCTGTAGATTCTGAGAGGGTCGACCCAAGGAATGTTTGAGTCGACCCAAGTGAAAGTTGGGTCGACCCAAGGACAGGTTGAGCCGACCCAAGCACGGGCAGAAGCATAACGGCTAGTTGTGCAGAAGTGCTTTTTGGACTCCCAACGGCTATAAACGGCTAGTTTCTTCAATCCAACGGTCAGGAAGGACTATTTGGAGGTTGGAGAAGTATTTAAGAGGGAGTATTCATCAGAGGAAGCAAGCTTTGGAAAATACATCAAGTGCATTCAAGAGAGAACCCTAGCAAGGCAAGCTTCATCCAAGTGCTTCATTCAAGAATCAAAGAAAGGGGTTGAGCAGATTCAAAGAGTCATCAAGAGCTCCATCCTCCCTTGTAGAGTGAAGCATTCTTGACAAAGAAGAGAGAAGCCACTTCAAAGCGATAAATATTTTCTATACTCTTCTTTGTAGTTCATATTATTTCATTTGCTCATTTAGGAGTTTAAATCTTCCTTCTTTATTTGTTAAACAACTTGTAAAGGTTGGTTGGTGAGCCCGGAAAACCAACGGAGTAGGTTGATTGGTGAACCCGGAAAACCAATTGTAAAGGTTCGTTGGTGAGCCCGTAAAACCAACAAAGGTTTTTGGTGAACCCGGAAAATCAAAGTGTAAAGGTTCGTTGGTGAGCCCGTAAAACCAACAAAGGTTTTTGGATTGTGAGCCCGGAAAACAATCCAACTGTAATCCGCGGGATTATAGTGAATTCCCAAGGGGTCGCTTGGGGAGTGGACGTAGGTGCTAAGGAGAGCACCGAACCACTATACTTCTTGTTGTTTGTATTGTGATTTGTTTAAGTTCACTAACTCATCATTTAACACAAGTAAGATAGTTAAAATTAAAAGAAACCAATTCACCCCCCCCCCCCTCTTGGCTTGTCACCTTGGGCAACAGAAGATTTAACACAATCTACTGAACCCACAGAATCGGTTTTGATTAGATCAAACCCGGAGCCCAATGTAGAAGCACCATTAAGGCGATCCGGTAGAGTACCGCGTCAAGTGGATAGATACTACGGTTTCTTGGTCCATGACGCGGATCCTATTGAGCTCGATGAGAACAATGAGGATCCGATCACCTATATGGATGCTATGCAGAGGTCCGACTCTGAGTTGTGGCTTAATGCCATGATATCCGAAATGGAGTCCATGGAAATCAATAGTGTATGGACACTAGTTGATCCATCCGAAGGGATAAAACCCATAGGGTGCAAATGGATCTTCAAAAGAAAGAGAGGCGCAGACGGAAAGGTGGAGACCTATAAAGCCCGTCTGGTTGCCAAGGGATATCGTCAACGTTATGGTATCGATTATGACGAAACTTTTTTCCCTGTGGCAATGCTAAAATCTATTCGGATCATGCTAGCTATAGCAGCATATATGGATTATGAAATCTGACAAATGGATGTGAAAACAGCTTTTCTAAATGGAGAGCTGGAAGAAGAGGTGTATATGATACAACCTGAGGGTTTCACATCCATAGACGAGTCCAAAGTATGCAAGCTACAAAAGTCCATTTATGGACTTAAGCAAGCTTCTCGAAGTTGGAACATACGTTTCGATAAAACTATCAAAACATATGGCTTCGTTAAGAACGAAGAAGAACCTTGTGTCTACAAGTGGGTTAACGATTCAGTGATCACATTTCTTGTGTTGTATGTGGATGACATTCTCTTAATTGGGAATGACATTCCTGCATTACAAAATGTGAAACTCTGACTGTCATCACAGTTCTCCATGAAGGATCTGGGAGAAGCATCCTACATCCTAGGGATGAAAATCTATAGAGATAGATCTAAGAGGTTGCTTGGATTGTCCCAATCCACGTACATCGACACTATGTTGAAGCGGTTCAACATGGAGCATTCCAAGAAGGGCTATCTTCCGATAGGCCAAGGAATTTCTCTCTCTAAGAAAGATTGTCCGACAACTTCCGAAGAAAGAGAGCGTATGAGTAGAATCCCATATGCTTCTGCAGTAGGTTCTATTATGTACGCCATGACATGTACAAGACCGGATGTTCCTTACTCACTAGTAGTAGCGAGTAGGTATCAGTCTGATCCGGGTGAGAACCATTGGAAGGTGGTGAAAACCATCCTTAAGTATTTAAGAAATACTAAGGACCAATGGTTAATCTATGGAGAATCTGACTTAAAACTTGTGGGGTTTACAGATTCTAGTTTTCAGTCAGATCATGATGACAGTAAGAGTATGTCAGGATTTGTGTTTACCCTGAATGGAGGAGCAGTCTGCTGGAAAAGTTCCAAGCAGCATTCAGTAGCCGATTCTGTATGCGAAGCAGAGTATGTTGCTGCATCAGATGCGGCAAAGGAAGCTGTTTGGATAAAGAAGTTTGTAAATCAACTTGGTGTTGCTCCCTCAATCAACGGTCCAGTTCTTTTGTATTGTGACAATACTGGAGCCATTGCACAAGCAAAGGAGCCAAAGTCCCACCATAGAACCAAGCACATTCTGCGTCGCTACCACCTTGTACGAGAAATCGTGGAACGAGGTGACGTCAATCTTCAAAAGATCGATGGAAAGGAGAACCTAGCTGACCCATTCACTAAAGCCCTTTCTGTAAAGGAGTTCGATTATCACAAATCGAAGATGGGTATTAGATACTGTACAAATTGGCTTTAGTTCAAGTGGGAGTTGTTGGGAATTGTGTCCCAAAGCCAATTTTTTTTGTAAGAATAATGTATATGTTTTATTTAATGAATAATAAAATCTATTCTGGCATTCTTTTCATCACAAGTGTTGCATCTTCAAATAGAAACTCCTGTGTATTGTGATGAAGTCCTTAGGACTAATTTAGTGGATAAAGGAGTTTTTATCATTTAGTCCTTAAATTGGTTCGCGACCGATTGACAAGCTATTAATTGGACAATAGCTATGTCAAGTATAGGTCGTTGTATGCCATTTAGTTGGTTGTCCTCTTAACCAAGGAGTGTGGAGACACTGGTATGGCATATAGGTGAGATGTAGGAGTACATCGTCGCTGAACAGTGACTCACCTGTTGAGCACTCCACTGTCAGGAGTTAGCTCACAAAGCATATGGGCATAAGTATCCCTTAGACCTGAGACTATCACGGTGACTTGCAAGCAACTCACTGTACTTTGGCACTGAACGATCTGAATTTCTAATTCAGATATTGAAAAGTTGCTGGGTGCAGTCAAGTACTCGCGAAGTCTGTGTATGAGTCAAGAAGGGATTGACCACTCCAGATTATAGGAGTTGATGTTTCGCTGTGTTTCAATTTAGTAAAACCTTGGCCAGGGTAAACCAAGTGATTGGTCACTCGAATTTAATTAATTGAAATACAATATGGATGACCGGACCAAAGTGTGACAGTTCACTTTAGGTCATCTTGAGCATCGTTGGTCAAAAGGATGAATTATGCGGTAACCATATGAATGGGTTTTTTGAATGTTGCTTTGCATATTCGACCTATCCGGACATCGGGTATCATTGCTAGATGGTCACCTCGATTAGTGCATGGAGTGGTTCATGTACTACCGGCTTAGTGTTCGAACCTATCGGAGTCACGCACATAAGTCAAGTTAAGTAGGAAGGACTTGATCCAATTTAATTGAGAATTAAATTGTGGGTCATTTGAGATTTGGTTTTGTCTATGTTCAGCTAGCACTAAATATGAGGTACATACTGAATTTCATGGATGTGTATTTAATTATGTCTGTATTCTGGCTTAATCAAGTTTCAATTAATGTAATTGAAATTGATTTGGACTCATTTGTTGAGTTTGTTTTTGAATTGGATTCAAATGAATGTAATTGGGCTTAATGATGATTTTATTAGAATTTATTCCATATTTATTCTAGTCCAAGTGTGACTCGGATTGATCTGAAAATTAAACCAATTGGAGTTCACATGAATCAGATTCATGTGGAATTTTTTCGGATCCAAAATCTTTCAAATTGGTCTTCAATTTGGTTTAGAACCAATAATGGACCCAAGCTCATTTGATTCAGCCCATTTGAATTAACCCATTTAAGAAAAGTCAAATTTGATTTGGAAATTTACTTGTTTGCCCCTCTATTTGAATGAGACGTTTTTGGTTCTGGTTTCTTCCTCGGTCCAGTGGACCAATTTTTTTTTCTACAAACCTTCTCCCGTGGACCGGGTTCTTCTTCTTCTTCCGAACACATCGAAGGCCGCTTGATCTTCCCTCTTTCGGCTACCATTTGAAAATCCGAAGAGACGTGTCTCTTCGGTTTTGAAACCTCTTTAATATAGGACTGATTTAATTGAAATCAAACGGTTCAAAAAATTCAATAAAATCATGAAACATTTGGCGTTCACTCTTCCCTTTTGGCGTTTTCTCTTCCCTGGTTCAGCCTTGTCTTTGCCTATAAATAGGCTAGCTTTCTCTTCATTCTGAGCTAGAGATTTTATCTGGGGAGAGGGGAGATTCATGATCTTTTGAGTAGCCTGTAAAAGAGAGAAAAAGGAAACGGGAAGAAAGAGGAAAAGAAAGAAAAAGAAAAAGGGAAGAAGGAATTTTTGAAATTCTTTTCTTCCAGGGGTTTATTTGCAAAAGGGTTTTTGCACTATACAGACATCATCCTACCTTCCTGCATTTCTTAGCGTGCGTGTAAAGTAGAGGGTCCGTACATCCGGGCCTCGCATAGCACCAGATCCATCAGTACCAGATCCGGCACCAGATCCAGTTCCAGATCCAGTTCCCGATCCAATACCAGATCTAGCATCTGATCCAGTATCTGATCCAGCACTTGGCCCTGTACCAGATTCTGTTCCTGAGTACCTTGACCATCTTCCACTGCGGGATCGAGGTATGGTAAACATAATATAGTTATGTTATTTATTTATACCTGTTATAAATAAATAGATAAAATTTTAAAACTGATTTTCTGACCTGGCATCCGATTTTATCGGATTTTGCGGGATATTTTTCCTTCAAAAGGGATAGATGTTGAGGAAACATTTGCTCCCGTAGCCAGATTAGAAGCTATTAGATTACTTCTAGCTTTTGCATGCTTCATGGATTTCAAATTGTATCAAATGGATGTAAAAAGTACCTTCTTAAATGGTTATATAGAGGAAGAAGTATATGTAGAGCAACCTCCTGGTTTTGAGAATCATGAATTGTCAAATCATGTGTTTAGATTACATAAGACATTATATGGATTGAAACAAGCACCTAGGGCTTGGTATGATCGATTAAGCAAATTTCTGCTAAATAATAATTTCAGTAGAGAAAATGTAGATAAAACACTTTTTCTCAAAAGAAAAGATAAAAATTTGCTAGTAGTACAAATATATGTAGATGACATAATCTTTGGTGCCACTAATGATAATCTTTGCAAAGAGTTTGCTAAATTAATGCAAGGAGAATTGAGATGAGTATGATGGGAGAACTAAATTTCTTTCTTGGATTACAAATCAAGCAAACTAAGGAAGGCATCTTTATTCATCAAACTAAGTATACAAAGAAAATACTAAAGAAGTTTGGGAATGAAAATCACAAGGGGATAGGCACTCCTATGAACCCCACTAGTAAACTAGATAAAGATGAACAAGGAAAAAGTATTGATATGAAGTTCTATAGAGGATTAATTGGATCATTGCTTTACCTAACTGCCAGTAGGCTAGACATATTATTTAGTGTAGGAATATGTGCTAGATACCAATCAAATCCTAAGGAATCACATTTAAGTGCTGTCAAAAGAATCCTTAGATATTTGAGAGGAACCACAAGCATAGGATTATGGTACTCTAGAGACTCCTGTATTGATTTGCTTGCATATTCTGATGCTGATTTTGCTAGATGCAAATTAGATAGTGTTGCCCAAGGTGACAAGCCAAGAGGGGGGGTTAATTGGTTTCTTTTAATTTTAACTATCTTACTTGTGTCAAATGAATGATTAGTAAGCTAAAACAGATCACAATACAAACAACACAAAGTATAGTGGTTCGGTGCTCTCCTTAGCACCTACGTCCACTCCCCAAGCGACCCCTTGGGAATTCACTGTAATCCCGCGGATTACAGTTGGATTGTTTTCCGGGCTCACAATCCAAAAACCTTTACACTTTGGTTTTCCGGGTTCACCAAAAACCTATGTTGGTTTTACGGGCTCACCAACGAACCTTTGTTGGTTTTACGGGCTCACCAACGAACCTTTATAATTGGTTTTTCGGGTTCACCAATCAACCTATTCCGTTGGTTTTGCGGGCTAACCAACCAACCTTTACAAGTAGTTTAACAAATAAAGAAGGAAGATTTAAACTCCTAAATGAGCAAATAAAACAATATAATCAACAAAGAAAAGTTTAGAAAGTATTTATCGCTTGTAGTGACTTCTCTCTTCTTTGTCAAGGATGCTTCACTCTTCAAGGGAGGATGGAGCTCTTGATGACTCTTTGAATCTGCTCAACCCCTTTCTTTGATTCTTGAATGAAGCACTTGGATGAAGAAGATTAGGGCACTTTCTCTTTCTTGTGTACTCTTTGATATTCTTTGAAAAGGTTGTTCTATCTGATGAATAGTGCCCCTTTAAATAGTTTCCTACCTCTATTGGACAAGCCCTAATAGTTAGAATTCAAAAACTAGCCGTTACTCGCTGTTGGAAGGACAAAAAGTACATCTGCAGAACTAGCCGTTATGCTTCTGCCCGTGTTTGGGTCGGCTCAACCTGTCCTTGGGTCGACCCAACTTTCACTTGGGTCAACTCAAACATTCCTTGGGTCGACCCTCTCAGAATCCATAGAAACTTGAAATTCAGCCTTCCTTCACTTGGATCGACCCAACCTTTCTTTGGGTCGACTCAAGGTTCAGTTGGGTCGACTCAACTTCTTCTTGGGTCGACCCTAACAGGATTTCCAGAGAACCTTTTCTGTCTTCTATTCTGTCTTGCCTTTAGGTCGACCCTCTCAGGGTTTGGGTCGTCTCAAGCTTGGGTCGACTCAACTATATCTTGGGTCGACCCTCTCAGTAAATCCAGAGAACCATTTTCTGTCTTCTGTTTGAGGATCTTGATGTTTGGGTCGACTCATGCTTTCCTTGGGTCGACCCAACTCACTGTTCATTTGTGCCATTTTTGCAGAAGTGTGCCAAATGCTTTCTTGATGTGCCGGGGTCGACCCAATCATCCTTTGGGTCGACTCAATCCACACTTTGCTGCATCTCAAGGTTAGATTCATTCAAATAAACAATGAAATGTATCTATATCAATTTATCCAAATATACTGAGAGTAATAGACTTATAAATGAAGTATCGATTTAACTTATAACATACTCTAGATAATTGCTTGTTAATCATCAAAATAACACTATCATCCTCAATCTCCCCCTTTTTGATGATTACAAAATAAAGAGTATGAACCTTTTGATACTTATTTTAAAATCAGTTTTTGAAAGGGCTTAACTTGCTGAATTTCAGCTTTTCATATATAAGAGTGAAGTCTCCCCCTATATCATTCAAATGTTGCCAATTTGACTTTTTGAATTGCTCCCCCTTTCATTTATAATTCATTAAAGATGAAACTCCAAAAATTTGAGATAAAATATGAGTTTCAGGTTATGTATCGAGGTGTGAAAGGTGCGTGCCAAATTCTGAAATTCTATGTGCCAAATTCTGAAATTTGATAGAAATTTTTGACTTGATCATTTTCATTGTTGCAAATTGCTCCCCCTTGGATGCATATGCTTTCCTATATGATTTTCAAGTTGTTTTACAAGTTATTTCGTTATTTCTCCTTCTTTCTTTACTTCTCTTATCACTCTGTCTTTACTTCTCCCCCTATTACATTACTCTTTCTTTACTTCTCCCCCTTTTTGTTATCATCAAATAGATGCATGGGAAAAGACACAATAAATAACAAGCATTCAAACTTCATTAATCAAAATAGGAACATTTTAGTACATTCATGCCCAAAAACAAAAACAGATACAATGTTCCTTAATCAAAGTTTAAACATATATGATAAAAGCAAAATACATATGAGAACTAGATATCTAGCCTAGGCTCTAACCAGAAATGCTAATATCTGCCTAGGAAGTATCTAATGGCTGGGATCTAGTCCTCATCCTCCTAGTGTACGTGGCGAGGGGAGGTCGAGCCAGGTGAGACTATGTCTGGCGTGGAGCACGACGAGCTGGATGACTCTGTGCCGATATCTCTGACTCAGCAGCCTGTGGCACAGAAGGTCCATGAGTCTCTCTCTCTCTCTCCGGAGTGCTCCTACCTACTGCCTCAGATCACTGATCTCCGCAGTCATGATGTCCAGTCGGCTCGTCAGCCCATCAGTGACAGTCCTCGCCTGAGCTGACATAATATCCAATCTGCTTGTCAGCCCGTCAGTGATGGTCCTGGCCTGAGCTGTCATAATCTCAGTCAGCCTACTCCAGAACTCATCTGTATCTCTCGGAGGAGCAGATGACGATGGTCCAGCCTCGGAAGGTACAGTAGGATGATCCATATGCTCCTCATCCTCAGGGATAGGGTCTCCAATATCTGGTGCATCATCCTCTGCCTCACCCTATGGTGCCTCACCCTGAATCCCTGCTCCAGTATGAATCCACTGCCCGTTCACTTTCTCATAACCCATACATATAAGTGTTCGTGCAGTGTATGTGTCAGTATGAAGCAGATGCCTGGATACCTCCCCCTCGACAGATATGCCGTGCTGTCGAAAAACCAAAGTGAGTATCATACCATAAGGTAGGGATATTCTGGAGTTGCAGATCACTTTCCTCATCTGCTTCAGTATCATGGCCGGGAGATTCAGGGAAATACCCTGAATAATATACTCCATCACTACTAAATCTCGCTCTGTGATGCGATCGAATCTCCCGCTCTTTGGAAATAAAATTCTATTTATGATACTAAGCAATAATCTCATTTCAGCAGATAAAGAGCTTGCTATTATCTTTTCTGAGAAGTCAAAGCCCTCATTTTTCATAATCAACTGCAGAGCTCTCATCTTGTTTTCTGGTTTTTCCGGAGTGGCTCCTTCGCAGGGTAGATGAAGTAGCTCACTCAAACTTTCCTCGAAAACTCGAACCCTAACTCCTCGAACTTCCGAAACAAGCCCTCCCATTCAAGTTTTAAGGAAGGCATAGAACTCCCGAACTAATCCGGGGTAGATCATCACATCTAGGGAGCAAAGATACTCCCAACCTTGCCTTTGGATCCATTCCCTCAACCTAAATCCTTCTTGATCAAAGAACTCGGAATGGATCCTTCTTCCCGTTGTAACCGGTTTCCCCGCAAATCTTGCAAGTATAACTGAGGGGGAAGGAGGAGGAGGTGGCTCCGCACGTGCCTCACGTTGTGGAGACACGGTTGATGGCTCCGTAGGTTGCCTTTCCTCACGTTGGATCCGTGAGACTCTTCCGGATATCTTGGCTACGGCTCTTTTGGGTCCCATTTCTCCAAGATCTTAAGGTAATCTACTGTTTGGAGGAGTTTGGAGGAGTTTGGAGAGTGGGGATTAGAGTATTCAGAAGAGGACAAGGGCAAACAGTGCCCTAATAGTGCTCTCGGGTCCCCCTTTAACAGTGGGGTCCCGACGTTGGGTCGACTCAAGAAATTTCTTGGGTCGACTCAACGTTGGGTCGACCCTATTCTGGGTTGGGTCGACCCAAGTGCAGAATTTTTCTTTTCTCTTCCTTTTTGCTTCTAAAATTTTTTTTTTGCTTTCAATCCTTATAAATTCTTTCTGGGACAATGATACATGAGTAAGGAATCTATAGATAACAAGTTTGACTCATGTTTCATGGGTTTTTAGAAATTGGAGGAATGTATCATGAGACTACTTGCTCCCTTTTATATTTCTTCAATAAAAAGGATCACATATGCCTAATTCCCTCCTTAGCATGCAGAATCTATCTTCACTCAATGGTTTTGTGAATATGTCGGCTAATTGTTTTTCAGTGCATATATGCTCAATACATATGTTTCCATTTTGCACATGATCCCTAATAAAATGATATCGTATTTCTATGTGTTTGGCTTTAGAGTGCTGAACTGGATTTTTAGTAAGATTGATGGCACTAGTATTATCACACTTAATAGGAATATGATCTAGCTTAACTCCATAGTCCTCTAGTTGTTGCTTAAGCCATAGTACTTGAGCACAACAACTACCAGCAGCTATATATTCAGCTTCAGCTGTTGACAGTGCCACTGAATTCTGCTTTTTGCTAAACCATGATACTAAGTTGTTTCCTAAGAATTGACATGTGCCACTTGTGCTTTTTCTATCTAATTTGCATCCAGCAAAATCAGCATCTGAGTATGTAAGCAAATCTAGACAAGAGTCTCTAGAGTACCATAATCCAATATTTGTAGTTCCTCTTAAATATCTAAGGATTCTTTTAACAGCACTTAAATGTGACTCCTTAGGATCTGATTGGTATCTAGCACATATTCCTACACTAAATACGATGTCTGGTCTACTAGCAGTAAGGTAGAGCAATGATCCAATTAGTCCTCTATAAAGCTTAATATCAATACTCTTCCCTTTTTCATCTTTGTCTAGCTTACTAGTAGGATTCATTGGAGTGCCTACTCCCTTATGATTTTCATTCCCAAACTTCTTTAGTATTTCCTTTGTATACTTAGTTTGATGAATGAAAATGCCTTCCTTAGTTTGTTTGATTTGTAATCCTAGGAAGAAGCTTAGTTCTCCCATCAAACTCATTTCGAATTCTCCATGCATTAAATCAGCAAATTCTTTGCAAAGAGTATCATTTGTGGCACCAAAGATTATGTCATCTACATATATTTGAACCACTAATAGATTTTTGTCCTTTCTTTTGAGAAATAGTGTTTTGTCTACATTTCCTCTACTAAAGTCATTATTAAGCAGAAATTTGCTTAATCGATCATACCAAGCCCTAGGAGCTTGCTTTAATCCCTATAATGCCTTATGTAGTTTAAACACATGATTTGGCAATTCATGATTCTCAAAACCAAGAGGTTGTTCTACATATACTTCCTCTTCAATAAAACCATTTAAGAATGCGCTCTTCACATCCATTTGATACAATTTGAAATCCATGAAACATGCAAATGCTAGAAGTAATCTAATAGCCTCTAATCTAGCTACAGGAGCAAATGTTTCATCAAAATCTATTCCTTCTTCTTGATTGTATCCCTTAGCTACAAGTCTAGCCTTATTTCTTATAACTACTCCATTTTCATCTAATTTATTTCTAAATATCCATTTTGTTCCAATTACTGAGTTATGCTTTGGTCTTTCAGTTAATGTCCATACATTACTTCTTTTAAATTGATTTAATTCTTCTTGCATGGCATTTATCCAATTAGTATCTTTTTCAGCTTCTTCATAAGTCTTAGGTTCTAATTGTGAAACAAAAGCAAGATAATCATTTAAATTTTTAAGAGATGATCGAGTTCTTACCCCTTGAGATGGATCACCAATGATTAAGTCTTTAGGGTGTCCATATGCATACCTCCATTCCTTTGGCAAGTTTTGAGATTGTGGTGGCACGCAATCATCTTCCTTATCTTGAATTGGCACGTCATCAATATTCAACTTTTCATAGTCGATAATTCCTGTATCATCATCAACAATATTTTCTTTCCTAGCAGACTCACTATCAGACTCATCAAATATAATATTGACTGACTCTTCCACTACTAGAGTTCTTTTATTGAATACTCTGTATGCCCTGCTAGATGTGGAGTATCCTAAGAAGATACCTTCATCTGACTTGGCATCAAATTTACTTAGATCCTCCTTGCCATTGTTTAAGATGAAACATCTACATCCAAATACTTTAAGATATTTAGCAGTTGGTTTCTTATTCTTCCAAAGTTTATAAGGAGTTTTCTTGGTTATTGGTCGTATTAAAACTCGATTTAGAATATGGCAAGCAGTGCTTATAGCTTCAGCCCAAAAGTACTTTGGAAGATTTGACTCACACAATATCGTGCGTGCCATTTCTGCCAATGTCCTATTTTTTCTTTCAACAACCCCATTTTGTTGAGGTGTTCTAGGTGCTGAAAATTGATGTGAAATACCATTTTTAATATAAAATTCTTCAAAGTGTTGATTTTCAAATTCAGTACCATGATCACTTCGAATTGCTACTAAGGTGAGTTTCTTTTCATTTATGATATTATTATACAGTTTCAAGAATTCTGAAAATGCTTCGTTCTTATGGGCCAAAAATGAAACCCATGTATATCTTGAAAAATCATCAACAATAACTAGTCCATACTTCTTCCCTCCTAGACTTGCAGTTCTAGTAGGTCCAAATAAATCCATGTGTATGAGTTCAAATGGTCTAGTTGTTGATACTATATTCTTTGATTTGAAAGATGATTTAGTTTGTTTTCCCAATGAACATGGTCCACAGATTTTGTCCTTTTCAAAGATTAATTTTGGCACATCTTTTATTAAATCCTTCTTGACTAGTTTTGATATTAATTCCATACTAGCATGTCCTAGTCTTCGATGCCAAAGCCAACTAGTTTCATTTTTCTTTTCTTCATTAGTAATTAAGCATAATCCATTTTTCTTGCCTAACTCATGAAGATCTACTAAGTAAATATTTCTTTGCCTTTGTCCTACATGTACAATGCTATTATCTTTAGGATTTGTGATTATGCATACAGATGCTTCAAATGTGACTTTAAACCCTTTATCACAAAATTGACTTATGCTAAGAAGGTTATGTTTCAAACCCTTAACTAATAAGACATTTTCTATAAAAATAGATGGAGTAATGAAAATTTTACCCTTTCCAATGATATGACCTTTACCATTGTCTCCATAGGTTACTACTCCACCCTTCTTTGATTCCAAGGTGACAAATTGATCTACGTCACCGGTCATATGTCTTGAACAGCCGCTATCTAGATGCCATCGTTTTTCCACTTTATCAGCTGCAAGACACTCCTGCAATCAAGATCAAGAAGAAACTTTAGGTACCTAAACTAAGTTGGGTCCTTTAGGGTTAGTACTCCATGTTCCTTTTGGAACCCAAACTTTCTTGAATTTAATCTTTTGATTATTACTTAATTTGTTTTGACTGGACTTTCTATAGTTACATTCATGTGCTCTATGTCCTAACTTATTGCAGCAATAACAAGTAATATTTTCACTTTTAGCTTTTACAAAAATGTTCTTTAAGAATTTTTGTTTCCTATTTATTTTATATCCTAAACCAGCCTTATCATATACAGCTTTTTGACTATCAAGAATCATATTTAATTTGGTAGAACTAAGTGTAAATTTATCTACCAAGGATTTATATTTTTCAGCATCTTCTTTTAGCTTGATATTTTCAGCAATTAGATTCTTGGTTTCATTTGTAAGTTTCCTACTTAATGTTTCACAGTTATGAGACAGTTTTAACTTATCTTTGATAAGAGATTGATTTTCTTCTTTTAGAACTTTATTTTTATTAATTAGTTTCTTATGTTCTTCCATGAGTTCTAAGAATGCATCATGTAATTCATCAACAGTAAAATCACAGTCAAGTTCAGAATCTACCTCATCGTCATTGGCCATATGACACATTTGGGCCGTCTCTTGATGATCTTTCTCCTTCGAACTTGATTCCTCACTTTCACTCCATTCAGCCATGAAGTTCTTCTTTTTTAGTTTTCTTGCCATCCATTTCAAATTCGGGCAATCTATCTTATAATGCCCGGGTTTGTTACACTCATAGCAAATGGGAGTTTTTTTTTTCTTTTCTTTGTCCTTACCCTTTTCTTTGCTTGAGTTACCTTTGAGGAAGGGTTTCTTTTTATAGAATCTATTCTTACCTCTCATAAATTTTCTGAATTTTCTTCCAAGCATAGCCATCCCTTCTTCATCAAATTCTTCATCATCATCTGAATCTTCCGATTCAGTTTGTTGTTTAGGGGTGGTAGTCTTTAGGGCAATGGGCTTTCTTCTCTTGACCACATCTTCTGAATTTTGCCTCATTGTCAACTCATGGTGTTGACCCCCTAATGGATTTTGATGAATACAAAACACTAGAGTATAATTCCATTTATCTTAACAATTTACTTGAGGATTTCATGTGTTTAATTAAGAATATTATTAACAAATGTCTAGGCAAGTTCCCACAATTTTTATGAATTTATTGAAGAATTTTTGAGATGAAGAAAACAGATCAGGGACAGCCGAGACGTCTCCGGTTTGTTCCAGAGACGTCTCTGGCACAAACAGGAAGAACTGGCACGTTTGGAGACGTCCCCGGCACCTGGCGAGGCGTCTCGCAGGGTCGGAGTCGACTCTCTCAGAAGCGGAGTCGACTCTCTCAGTGGCGGCAGAAAGGCCGATTTCAAGAGATGCGCGCGAGCCGTCTCCACAGTACGCGGAGTCGTCCCCGCAAGTAAAAGCTGAGTTTCCGAGTCGTCCCCAGAGAGTGCGGAGTCGACTCTCTCAGGGTATTCCAGAGGATGTCTTTTTCGGTGATAAGGCAGCGGAGACGTCCCCTGAAAGAGCGGAGTCGACTCTCTCAGAGAATTCCAGAAGACTTGTTTTTCGGAGATATAACGGCGGAGTCATCCCCAAGGCAGCGGAGTCGTCCCCATGCAAAAAGCGCAAACAAGCCGAGACGTCCCTGTAAAGTGCCGAGGCGACCCTCTCAGAAAAACAGAAAAACAAGGATTCAAACCGTTCATCATCGGAGTCGTCCCTGTAAAGCGCCGAGTCGACCCCAAACAACGTCAAAAGTAAAATCTTACAGCCGAGACATCTCGCGTTGAAGCGGAGACGTCTCCGAAGCGCCTGGAACGCGACTGACAACTTTTTCAGGTTTGGTTTGAATTTCAAACTCCCTTAACTTTATCTCTAACGGCTATATTTGCTTTTTGGGCTATAAAAGGGAGCTCTTAAGTGCTTTCCAACAACTTCTCACTAACCCAACACAAGATCATTCAAGAGAGAAGAAAGAAAAAGAGGTTCAAGGGAGTTAGTGCATTCAAGTGAAGAAATCAAGTGCCTTCAAGCTTCCCAAGTGATTTCGTGCTCAACTACTCTCTTCCGCTAGGCATTCAAAGCTCACATTCAAGCCAACGCGATCCACATCGGAAGAACCACCATTTCCCACGCTTCCAACGGCTAAAAGGGTTCTTCCGGGTTCTATTATTTCTCACTGTTTTATTTGCTTCTTGAGAGCTTTTAAATCCTTGTAAAACTTTTTCAATATTGTGCTTGTTCCAGTCAAGGGACTTGGAACAAGGGAAAGTCGTCCCAAGCCTAGGTGAAATTGGGGGTTATAGGGTTCGTTATTAGCCCGGTGTAAAACAACGAGTTGGGTAGTGCACTCGCAAAACTACCGGACTGTAATCTTGGATTATAGTGGAAATTCCCAAAGGTGCTTTGGGGAGTGGATGTAGGAGCAGTGGAAGCTCCGAACCACTATAAAACCTTGTGTTTGCGATTGATTGTTCTCATACCTCTATCTTTACTTTAGTTCATACATTTGTGTGTTTTATTTTTAATTAGGCAAAAAGTTTTAAAACACCCAATTCACCCCCCTCTTGGGTGACCATCTCTGGGCAACAAGTGGTATCAGAGCGGGTGCTCTGTGTATTTCTTGAAAGACCTAACCGTCTTAGCCAAAGATCTAGATGGCAACACCCTTTAACAATGTTCCTGCTGAGGGGCAGGCAACCAATAGACCTCCACTCTTCAATGGGACAAATTATACCTATTAGAAGACTAGAATGAGGATTTTTATTCAAGCACAAGATTATGCCTTGTGGAGGGTCATAATCAAGGGACCACACGAACCATCTCACATGGTTAATGGCATTCAAGTTCCCAAACCTGAGGAGGATTGGGATGAGAATGACAGTAAGATGGTTCAACTCAATTCTAGAGCCATGAACTCATTATTCTGTGCTCTAGATGTAAATGAGTTCAATAGAGTCTCCACCTGTAGTTCCGCCAAGGAAATATGGGATAGTCTTGAAGTTACCCACGAGGGTACGAATCAAGTCAAAGAGTCTAAAGTGAACATTCTAGTTCACAAATATGAGTTGTTTAAGATGGAACCCAATGAAACCATCACATGCATGTTTACACGCTTCACCGATATAATTAATGGTCTAAAGAGTTTGGGTAAATCCTATACTAATCCGGAACTTGTGAGTAAAATTCTCAGGTCTTTGCCGAAAGCATGGGAAGCAAAGGTCACGGCGATCATAGAAGCCAAAGATCTCAACACTTTGGGACTAGAACAACTATTGGGCTCATTGATGACGCATGAGCTCACAATGAAGCAACATGAAGAAGAGTTGCCAAAGAAGAAGACAATTGCACTCAAGGCTACTTCGAGTGTATGTGAAGAAGAAAGTAGTGAGAGTGAAGAAGAAAGCGAAGATGAGGACTTGGGTTTAATAGTAAGGAAGTTTAAGAAATTCATGAGAAGAAAGAAACCCTTCCCAAGAAAGAAATTTGGAGGGAGAAATGATTGGAAAAAAGAAAAGGAAAAAGAAAGAGACCCAATCATATGCTATGATTGCAAGAGACCGGGACACATTCGTTCCGAATGCCCTCAACAAAAGAAGCACTTTGGAAAGAAGAAGAAGAAGGCGTTGAAGGCAACGTGGGATGATAGTGACACATCCTCCTCCGAGGAAGAGAAGGAAGAGACCGCAAATTTGTGCTTCATGGCATTTGAAAACGACGAGGTATGTCAAAGCTCAACTATAAATTTTACTTTAGAAGAATTATATGAAGCTTTTCAAGAACTTATGAGTGATTGTAGTATGTTAGGAGCAAAGAATAAAGAACTAAAGGCCTCCAATCAAAAACTAAAGGATGATATTAAAAAACTATTGATTGAGAAAGAGAGCGTTGAAAATGTTAACACCATTGATCTAGAAAATAAAAATTCAAAACTTAGCATTGAAAATGAAACGGCAAAAACATTAATTAAGGAATTGAATCTAAAAGTTAAATCTCTACTCAATAATAATACCTCACTTGCACAAAATGTTGAATCCCTTAAAAAGGATAAGGAAGAACTAGTTAAAGAAAATTTGGATCTTAAGAATGAGGTACATAAGTACAAACCAATTGTTGAAAAATTTACACAAAACTCTGAGAAATTAAATCTTATTCTTTCAAATCAAAGAGCTGTTTTTAATAAAGCCGGATTAGGATATAAAACTAACAAGCAACAAAAGTATCTAAAGAATTTCTTTGTGAAAGCAAAAGATGTCAAAACTGAAAAACCTACATGCTTTCATTGTGAAAAAAGTGGACATAAAGCCTACTCTTGTATTCAAAGAAAGATCCAAACTAACAAGAGTACATTTGTAAAAGCTAAAAACATAACTAAAGTATGGGTGCCTAAGGGAACCAACTACACTAACCACGAAGGATCCAAGAAAACTTGGGTACCTAAGAGCTTCACATGATCATTTTGCAGGTATGCTTTACAGCCGGAAATAAAAAGAGAATGTGGTATCTTGATAGTGGTTGCTCAAGGCATATGACCGGTGACAAGAGTCTCTTCGTCACTTTAAAATCAAAAGAAGGAGTAGTCACATTTGGAGACAATGCTAAAGGTCAAATCATTGGTGTTGGTAAAATCTCCATATCACCCTCCTCATTTATTGACAATGTATTGTTAGTTAATGGACTCAAACATAATTTATTAAGTATAAGTCAATTTTGTGACAAGGGCTTTAAAGTGTCATTTGAATCTTCACTTTGCATAATTAGTAGTCCAGTTGACAATGAGATCATACTTACAGGACATAGGCATGGAAATGTTTACATGGTAGATCTTGATGATCTCACCATGAAGGATGGCCAATGTCTTGTAGCCATGGATCCCAAAGTCAATGAGACTAGTTGGTTATGGCATCGTAGGTTAGGGCATGCTAGCATGGATTTAATCTCTAAATTGATTACAAAAGATTTAGTCAAAGGACTACCAAAAATAGATTTTGAAAAGAACAAAATTTGTGCTGCATGTCAATTAGGGAAACAAACGAGAAGCTCTTTCAAGTCTAAAAACATAGTCTCAACATCAAAACCCTTAGAACTAATTCACATGGATTTATTTGGACCCACTAGAACTGCTAGTCTAGGGGGTAAGAAATTTGGTCTTGTAATTGTTGATGATTTTTCACGTTTTACATGGGTTTCATTTCTTGCACACAAAGATGAGTCCTTTTCCGCTTTTATCAAGTTTCATAATAGGGTTTCGAATGAACTCAATCTTAAACTAAAAGCAATTAGGAGTGATCATGGTACCGAGTTTGAAAATCAGTATTTTGAAAAATTTTGTGAAGAAAATGGTATCAATCACAATTTCTCGGCACCTAGGACACCCCAACAAAACGGGTGGTAGAAAGGAAGAATCGCACACTAGCAGATATGGCTCGTACCATGTTGTGCGAATCGGATTTACCAAAGTACTTTTGGGCTGAATCAATAAATACTTCATGTCATCTTTTAAACCGTGCTTTAGTTAGATCCATCTTAAAAAAAATACCTTATGAGTTGATAAAAAGTAAGAAACCAAATATAAGCTATTTTCATGTTTTCGGTTGTCGATGCTTTATTTTAAACAATGGAAAGGACAATCTAAGTAAATTTAGTGCTAAATCAGATGAGGGGATCTTCTTAGGTTATTCCTCATCTAGTAGAGCATACAGGGTCTTCAACAAGAGAACTCTCGTTGTTGAAGAATCCATTCATGTTGTTTTTGATGAAGCTAATGGAGATTCTTCTAGAAAAGAAGAAGATGGTGATGCAGGTATACTTGAAGACCGAATGAAGGAATTCTCCATACAAGACAAACAACATGAGGATGAGATCAAAGAAGATACAATTCAGCAAGATGAAGAAGATCAACCTCCATCGAGAAATCAAGATCTTCCTAAGGAATGGAGGTATGCACATGGTCATCCAAGGGATCTAATCCTTGGTGATCCTTCACAAGGAATAAGAACTAGATCCTCTTTAAGAAACACTAGTAATTATCTTGCATTCGTTTCACAAATCGAGCCTAAATCACTAGAAGAAGCTGAAAAAGATGAAAATTGGATGAATGCTATGCAAAAGGAATTAAACCAATTTGAAAGAAATGAAGTTTGGACTCTAATGAAAAGACCCCCTAATGTTTCAATTATAGGCACCAAATGGGTATATAGAAATAAACTAGATGAAGATGGAATAGTAATAAGAAACAAAGCTAGGCTAGTGGCCAAAGGATATAATCAGGAGGAAGGAATAGACTTTGATGAAACTTTTGCTCCTGTTGCTAGATTAGAGGCTATTAGACTACTTTTGGCATATGCATGCTTTATGGAGTTCAAACTCTATCAAATGGATGTAAAAAGCGCCTTTTTAAATGGTTATATAATGGAGGAAGTTTATGTTGGACAACCTCCAGGTTTTGAGAACCACTTACATCCAGATTATGTTTTTAAATTGCATAAAGCATTATATGGACTTAAGCAAGCCCCTAGGGCATGGTATGAAAGATTAAGTAATTTTCTAATTGAAAATAAATTTAAAAGAGGAAATGTGGACAAAACCCTCTTCATTAAAAGAAAAGAAAATGACTTATTGCTTGTGCAAATTTATGTGGATGATATAATTTTTGGTGCTACTAATGATAGTCTTTGTCAAGAGTTTGCCAAGCTTATGCAGGGAGAATTTGAAATGAGCATGATGGGTGAGCTCAACTTCTTCCTTGGGCTACAAATAAAACAATCAGAGGAAGGCATCTTCATCAGTCAGTCCAAATATATCAAGGAGATGTTGGAAAAATTCAAGATGAAGGATGCAAAGGAAATCAGCACACCCATGGGCTCAAGTTGCAAGCTTGACAAAGATGAAAAAGGTAAAAGTATAGACTGCAAATTGTACAGAGGTATGATAGGCTCTTTACTTTACCTTACTGCTAGTAAACCAGATATATTATTCAGTGTTTGTATGTGTGCTAGATACCAAGCATGTCCTAAGGAATCACACTTGCAAGCTGTTAAAAGAATTTTTAGATATCTAGTAGGGACATCTAATGTAGGCTTATGGTATTCTAAACAATCTGACATAAATTTAATTGCTTATTCCGATGCTGATTTTGCCGGATGCAAACTCGACAGAAAAAGCACAAGTGGCACATGTCAATTCTTGGGTGCTAATTTGGTTTCTTGGTTTAGCAAGAAACAGAATTCAGTTGCCTTATCCACAGCTGAGGCTGAGTACATTGCAGCTGGAAGCTGTTGTACCCAAGTTCTATGGATTAAGCAACAACTTGAAGACTTCGGTATCAAAATGGACAATATACCAATTAAATGTGATAATACAAGTACAATTAATTTAACAAAAAATTCTGTCCAACACTCAAAATCAAAACATATAGAGATTAGGCATCACTTTATTAGGGATCATGTGCTGAAAAATGATGTGATGATTGAGTATGTATGTACTGAAAACTAATTGGCCGATATCTTTACAAAGCCCCTTTGTAAAGATAGGTTCAACTTCTTAAGGAATGCATTGAGCTTGTATGATCCTAGCAATTAAATTGAACTTGCATTGCAATGCTTTGCTACTCAAACTAGTAATCCACCTCAAGGTCAACATAAGTGAAAGCATGAATCTATCTAAGTTAAATGACGAATTGTTCGACTTTCCGGAGGATGGTTACCCTCCCTTGGACTCTTCATGGAGATATTTTCAGAGCCTATTTCATAGGTATTCGAAATTTGGTCAAACATTCCTCATTTCAATGTTAATAATTCAAAAAATCATTATCAAACTTTTATAGGATGTATTATTAAGGGGGAGGATCACAAACAAACTCACTCTGTATTCACCAAAAGAAATCATGTTGATTAGTGTGATTGAGTAAAATAAATTGGAAAAAGATAGAAATTAGTCTGAAATTTTTCAGTGCCGGAGACGTCTCTGGCAAATCGCAGAGACGTCCCCCCGGCGAGACGTCTCGCATCAGTCGCGGAGACGTCTCGAGGACCGAACGAGGGTTTTTAAATAGGTGAAACAGCTCGAGCCGACCCGAGCTATTCTCTTCCATCCCCGACAAAAACAAAAATCCTAGCCTCCATTTGCTCTCCACCACAAACCCTAGCCTCCATTTGCTCTCCATCACAAACCCTAGCATCCATGGCACCTAAGAGGGCTAGACGAACCGGTGGGAGGCGTCCTAGGGTAGCAACCGACGGTGAGGAACGGAGGGAAGAGCCATCCGCGCCGTCCCCTCCGGTTGCTCCGCCAACCACGACCTTTCCTGTGCGAATCGCACAGTAACCACCGGTAGGTACATAGATTTCCATTTTCTAGATAGTGAGGGGTTCTCTATTGGAGAGAAACTCCGTGCCCAAGGGTGGGAATACCTTTGTACCCTCAATACATCGACCTACCCCGGCCTAGTTAGAGAGATGTTTAGTAATATGGCCTTAGGGGACTTAGGGTACACTGCACATGTCCGGGGGACGTTGGTAGAGATTAACGAGGATATCCTTTCTAGCGTGTTGCAAATCCCTAAAGACGGTGAGGCTCCGACCTCACATCCCCAAAGGGAAATAGCCCTAAACCTACTATTAGGGAGAGAGGACTGCGGCCCTCTTGATGTAGTTAACTCACAAGACCTAAATGCCGAAATGAGACTACTTTTGAGTATTGTCAACCGGGTCTTGTTTCCAAAAACCGGTCGCTTCGATTTTGTTTCGGAGCGAGACCTAGTTATCATGCACCACATCCTACTAGGGATTCCCCTAAACCTCCCTAGACTTATGTTGAACTACATTGCTATATGTCATAGGTATTCTAGGTTTAGCATACCCTATGGGATGATCTTTACCCTAGTATTCAAACATTTTAAGGTTCACATTCCAGAAAATGAACCTGCAAAACCCTTGAGAAACACCGACTATTATAATGAGAGCACAATGCGTAGAATGGAGTTTCACAAGGTAGATGTGTCATGGGTTAAGGTACCAAAAAGAAAAGCTCAAACCTTAGACCCTGAGATCCCACATCAGGAGCCTGACCACCACTCTCCTCCACTCAACCACATGGACTTCCCTGATATACCCTCCAGCTCAGCTGGACCTTCCACCTCTATGCCACCTCCTCCTACAATCACTGGGCCCTTCTCCCTATCAGAAGAACAGATGCGCACTTTAGCATCTGTGATATGCCAGCAAATGAGGGAGGAAATGAGATCGATGATCTCTACTGAGTTGGCCCCCATCAGAGCCTCACATGAAGGGCTTCTACAAGAGTTGAAGGAAATCAGAACTCAGATAGAAGCTACAACGCAAGAACTAGTTAGTGTGAGTGCCACCCAAACCTTCAGATCAATTGAGCTACAAGACAGCTTGAGGAACATTTCAGATGGTCTTCAAGAGTTGACAAGCCCTGGAGGCAATGTGGGCATCGTGGCTGCCCAACTTAGAGGAAGAATTGAAAGGGCAAGCATTGAATTTGAAGCACTAGTGGCAGCCTTCCATCAATCTCAGGGAGAGCAGTTCAAAACTCTACTGGACTCAATTAATGCATTTATAGATGCAGCTGCTAGGGCTTATGAGCAACGTCGCCGATGAGGGACATTTTGTAGACATCTAGAGTTCATCTGTTTTTGTAAAACCCTAGGCTCATTTTGAAACTTTTTTTGTATTAGGAATCAATACTTGTAATGATTTCCATTTTAACCTTGTAATGACTTCAAATGTTTACAATGAATGACATACAATTCCTTTTGAAACCTTGTGTATGTAAATTTGACACAACTTATCAATGCATATGAAACAGGGGGAGCACAACCTGAATATCAAAGGGGGAGTGAAATGAATTCTGAATTCATTAATAAAACAATAGACAGAGGGAGCATAACTTGAATATCCTTGAGTGGTTCATTGTAATATGCTGAATTTCCCTAGGAATTGTGCTTTAAGTACCTACGTATAATTTGTCCCCTTCATTGTTGATGACAAAAAGGGGGAGTAGATATATAGAACTTATATATGGAGTAGAACCTGAATATGGAATGCAAAATTTACACTCATACTTAAAGTTGAATTAGAAAAGATAAAATTGAAGAATATTGGCTTTAAGATAATTGCCCTTCTGGAAAAGAAAGGGGGAGTCAAAAAGAACTTAGCTTTCAATTATCTTTAGCATCAATATTTCATTTTAACTTGATTCAAATTCAGTTGATATGCTAAAATTGCTTAAGAGCTATTAAGATCAATCTTATGCATAAGGATAGAACTGAAAATTGACTATTTTGAATTATGCACACTGTATCTAGCTCTAATCAAAATATTATACTTGTACATCTGATCAAATACTGTGTATATGTTTAAATTTCGAATTTTGCATATACTCAGTATTTTGTCATCATCAAAAAGGGGGAGATTGTTGACCCCCTAATGGATTTTGATGAATACAAAACACTAGAGTATAATTCTATTTATCTTAACAATTTACTTGAGGATTTTATGTGTTTAATTAAGAATATTGTTAAGAAATGTCTAGGCAAGTTTCCATAATTTTTATGAATTTATTGAAGAATTTTTGAGATGAAGAAAACAGATCAGGGACAGCCGAGACGTCTCCGGTTTGTTCCAGAGATGTCTCTGGCACAAACAGGAAGAACTGGCACGTTTGGAGACGTCCCCGGCACCTGGCGAGGCGTCTCGCAGGGTCGGAGTCGACTCTTTCAGAAGCGGAGTCGACTCTCTCAGTGGCGGCAGAAAGGCCGATTTCAAGAGATGCGCGCGAGCCGTCTCCACAGTACGCGGAGTCGTCCCCGCAAGTAAAAGCTGAGTTTCCGAGTCGTCCCCAGAGAGTGCGGAGTCGACTCTCTCAGGGTATTCCAGAGGATGTCTTTTTCGGTGATAAGGCAGCAGAGACGTCCCCTGAAAGAACGGAGTCGACTCTCTCAGAGAATTCCAGAAGACTTGTTTTTCGGAGATATAACGGCGGAGTCGTCCCCAAGGCAGCGGAGTCGTCCCCATGCAAAAAGCGCAAACAAGCCGAGACGTCCCCATAAAGTGCCGAGGCGACCCTCTCAGAAAAACAGAAAAACAAGGATTCAAACCGTTCATCATCGGAGTCGTCCCCGTAAAGCGCCGAGTCGACCCCAAACAACGTCAAAAGTAAAATCTTACAGCCGAGACGTCTCGCGTTGAAGCGGAGACGTCTCCGAAGCGCCTGGGACGCGACTGACAACTTTTTCAAGTTTGGTTTGAATTTCAAACTCCCTTAACTTTATCTCTAACGGCTATATTTGCTTTTTGGGCTATAAAAGGGAGCTCTTAAGTGCTTTCCAACAACTTCTCACCAACCCAACACAAGATCATTCAAGAGAGAAGAAAGAAAAAGAGGTTCAAGGGAGTTAGTGCATTCAAGTGAAGAAATCAAGTGCCTTCAAGCTTCCCAAGTAATTTCGTGCTCAACTACTCTCTTCCGCTAGGCATTCAAAGCTCACATTCAAGCCAACGCGATCCACATCGGAAGAACCACCATTTTCCACGCTTCCAACGGCTAAAAGGGTTCTTCCGGGTTCTATTATTTCTCACTGTTTTATTTGCTTCTTGAGAGCTTTTAAATCCTTGTAAAACTTTTTCAATATTGTGCTTGCTCCAGTCAAGGAACTTGGAACAAGGGAAAGGCGTCCCAAGCCTAGGTGAAATTGGGGGTTATAGGGTTCGTTGTTAGCCCGGTGTAAAACAACGAGTTGGGTAGTGCACTCGCAAAACTACCGGACTGTAATCTTGGATTATAGTGGAAATTTCCAAAGGTGCTTTGGGGAGTGGATGTAGGAGCAGTGGAAGCTCCGAACCACTATAAAACCTTGTGTTTGCGATTGATTGTTCTCATACCTCTATCTTTACTTTAGTTCATACATTTGTGTATTTTATTTTTAATTAGGCAAAAAGTTTTAAAACACCCAATTCACCCCCCTCTTGGGTGACCATCTCTGGGCAACACATGGGTCATGAGTGATCCTAGAAGCTCCTCTAATTGTAGTGTGTTGAGGTCCTTAGCTTCTTGAATTGCGGTTACCTTGGCCTCCCAAATTCTTGGTAGAGACCTGAGAATTTTTCGCGCCAATTCAGAGTTAGTGTAAGACTTTTCTAAACTCTTAAGCCCATTTATAATGTCAGTAAAATGAGTAAACATATCAGTTATAGACTCAGTAGATTCTATTTTAAACAATTCATACATGTGTACTAATATGTTTATCTTTGACTCCTTAACTTGATTGGTCCCTTCATGAGTGACCTCAAGTTTGTCCCAAATTTCTTTAGCAGAGATGCAAGTAGATATTCTATTAAATTCACTTACATCTAATGAGCAATAAAGTACATTTATAGCTTTAGCATTTAACTGTGCCAATTGTCTATCACTTTCATTCCAATCCATTTCTGGTTTGGGTATGATAGTGCCCTCTATATTAAGTGTGGGTGTGTGAGGTCCTCTAGTAATGATGTACCATAATTCATAATCTGAAGGTTGAATGAATATCCTCATCCTAGCTTTCCAATATGTGTAGTTTGTGCCATTAAATAGAGGTGGTCTATTTGTAGATTGCCCCTCACTCATAGAACATCCCACTTGGGTTGTCATGATCTTTAACTCTTGATTATGAGATTAATGAGTACTATTGGAGCACCTTGCTCTGATACCACTTGTTGCCCAAGGTGACAAGCCAAGAGGGGGGGGGGGGGTGAATTGGTTTCTTTTAATTTTAACTATCTTACTTGTGTCAAATGAATGATTAGTAAGCTAAAACAGATCACAATACAAACCACACAAAGTATAGTGGTTCGGTGCTCTCCTTAGCACCTACGTCCACTCTCCAAGCGACCCCTTGGGAATTCACTATAATCCCGCGGATTACAGTTGGATTGTTTTCCGGGCTCACAATCCAAAAACCTTTACACTTTAGTTTTCCGGGTTCACCAAAAACCTATGTTGGTTTTACGGGCTCACCAACGAACCTTTGTTGGTTTTACGGGCTCACCAACGAACCTTTACAATTGGTTTTCCGGGTTCACCAATCAACCTATTCCATTGGTTTTGCGGGCTAACCAACCAACCTTTACAAGTAGTTTAACAAATAAAGAAGGAAGATTTAAACTCCTAGATGAGCAAATAAAACAATATAATCAACAAAGAAGAGTTTAGAAAGTATTTATCGCTTGTAGTGACTTCTCTCTTCTTTGTCAAGGATGCTTCACTCTTCAAGGGAGGATGGAGCTCTTGATGACTCTTTGAATCTGCTCAACCCCTTTCTTTGATTCTTGAATGAAGCACTTGGATGAAGAAGATTAGGGCACTTTCTCTTTCTTGTGTACTCTTTGATATTCTTTGGAAAGGTTGTTCTATCTGATGAATAGTGCCCCTTTAAATAGTTTCCTACCTCCATTGGACAAGCCCCAATGGTTAGAATTCAAAAACTAGCCGTTACTCACTGTTGGAAGGACAAAAAGTACATCTGCAGAACTAGCCGTTATGCTTCTGCCCGTATTTGGGTCGGCTCAACCTGTCCTTGGGTCGACCCAACTTTCACTTGGGTCGACTCAAACATTCCTTGGGTCGACCCTCTCAGAATCCACAGAAACTTGAAATTCAGCCTTCCTTCACTTGGGTCGACCCAACCTTTCTTTGGGTCGACTCAAGGTTCAGTTAGGTCGACTCAACTTCTTCTTGGGTCGACCCTAACAGGGTTTCCAGAGAACCTTTTCTGTCTTCTGTTCTGTCTTGCCTTTGGGTCGACCCTCTCAGGGTTTGGGTCGACTCAAGCTTGGGTCGACTCAACTATATCTTGGGTCGACCCTCTCAGTAAATCCAGAGAACTATTTTCTGTCTTCTGTTTGAGGATCTTGATGTTTGGGTCGACTCATGCTTTCCTTGGGTCGACCCAACTCACTGTTCATTTGTGCCATTTTTGCAGAAGTGTGCCAAATGCTTTCTTGATGTGCCGGGGTCGACCCAATCATCTTTTGGGTCGACTCAATCCACACTTTGCTGCATCTCAAGGTTAGATTCATTCAAATAAACAATGAAATGTATCTATATCAATTTATCCAAATATACTGAGAGTAATAGACTTATAAATGAAGTATCGATTTAACTTATAACATACTCTAGATAATTGCTTGTTAATCATCAAAATAACACTATCATCCTCAGATAGGAAGAGCACCAGTGGAACATGTCAATTCTTAGGGAATAACTTAGTATCATGGTTCAGCAAAAAGCAGAATTCAGTAGCTTTGTCAATGGCTAGGGCCGAGTATATAGCTGCCGGGAGTTGCTGTGCTCAAGTACTATGGCTCAAGCAACAACTAGAGGACTATGGAATTAAATTAGACAGCATTCCTATAAAGTGTGATAACACTAGTGCCATTAACCTTACCAAAAATTCAGTTCAGCACTCTAAAGCCAAGCACATTGAAATAAGGTATCATTTCATTAGAGATCATGTGCAAAATGGAAACATATGTATTGAGCATGTATGTACTAAGAAACAATTAGCTGACATATTCACAAAACCTTTAAGTGAAGATAGATTTTGCATGCATAGGAGGGAATTAGGCATATGTGATCCCTTTGATTGAGAGGAAATGGAAGGAATGAGTTGCCTCATGATACTCCTCTCTTATTTTGAAAATTCCATGAAACATGAGTAAAATTATTCATTTCTAGATTTCTTACTCACATATCAATGTTCCACAAAAATTTGGCAAGGATCGGAAGAAAAGAATAATTTTTAAAAAAATTATTTTTTGTTTGGGCTGAACTGGGGCCGACCCGAGCCAGAATGGGGTCGACCCCACATTGAGTCGACCCTAGCAGAAACTGGGGTCGACCCCACGTTGAGTCGACCCTAGCAGAAACTGGGGTCGACCCAACGGCGGGACCCTATTTTTAAAGAGGGACCCGTGAGCTATTGTTAGGGCACTATTTCATCTTGTCCTCTTCCTAAAACCCTATTTTTCACTTTCCAATTTCTTCCTATCATCTCCAAACAGTAGAAGATTGCTTCCCCATGTTAGAAGTATGCCCTAGAAGCCAATTTGGCTGACGCATTATTTTATTCTAGGATATAATTTTGTACTTGACTATTTATTATTGAATAAATAAAAAGCATCTTTTTCATTCATGTTCTTATGTGTCCATGAATCGTCCAAGGAATTAATAAGATGATGACGCATATTCTCAAGAGTTGAGAATTTGAGGCATGTGTCATTGGTGATTAATTCCTGAATTACTCCTGATCGATGGATCATCACGAGGACGGTGATTGATCCGCTGAGATTAGTGCACATATTGCTTTCTTTGATGGACGAGTCTTGAGTCCACAGTGTAGGGACACTGGAGCAATTGTGCAAGTGCTTGTTAGAGAACAAGGGTACTGAGCATGACCAACACAAGAAGTCACTTAGATGTCTATCCACTCGTCAGTGACTTGCTTGATGTTGCAGTAGTGTGACTGGTCCTTTGACCTACGATGCTTCGGCTACTCACAGTGAGGTTATTGTAGTTTGACTGCACAAATACATGGTCTCTAGCCATATGGGTCCATGCAGTGTAGATTGGCTGCAGTAGGTTCACTGTAGGAGTAGGGTATGCATCTACAAGGAATCTATCGACCTTGATAGATAAGGAGAGATCCTATGTGATTTATAAGACTGAGTTCGTAAGACCTCGGCCGGGGCAGATTGCACAGTGGAGAAAGAGTTCTCCGCTCTCGAACTTAAGTCGAATAAATCTTGACATATGACAGACGAAGGGGTTTGACGAGTTATCCATGACCTCCATCTTGTAAAGATCTACGATAGAAGGACTGTATCACATGATAACTGCACCTAGAGGTTCATCATTCTATTCTGCTGGGTAGCCACTACATGCTGCTAGGTGTCACTAGTGGATGGTGGGACTCATAGGGATTATCTTGATGATCGATAAACCCTAATGAGTAGAGTTGGAATCGTTCCGACCCATTGAAAGGAGTTTTCAATGATATTGTGATAGAGATCACAAGATATCTCACTACCAGTCAGAGTAGAACCTATGGGGTCACACACACTAGAGGCATTGACCGATCCGATGGTTGAATCGTGATTAGAAATCAAAAGTAATCAATTCGATTCATAATAAGTTGAAGAAGGAACAAAGGAAATTAATTAATTGGACTTGAAACAAGAGTCCTACTTGGAGTTGGATTCTTGGAGTCCTAATTGGATTAGGACTGGGATTCCTACTTGGACTAGGATTCCTACTTGGAGTAGGACTAGGATTCCTACATGGTGTAGGATTCCTATAATCCTAATTAGATTAGGAGTTTTGAATTAAATTTAGATTCCTACTTGGAGTAGGATTTCTAGAGTCCTAATCGGATTAGGACTTCGAATTCAAATTAGAGTCCTAATTGGATTAAGACTAGAATTAAATAAATCCTAATGGGATTAGGACTTCTTAAGTCCCAATTAATTATTAATCTAATGAATCAAGATGACTCATAATTAGATTAGGATTGAAGGGTTCAATTGAGTCATGGCTCATCAAGTTCTAATTGGATTAGGACTTACCTAGATTAAAACCCAAATTGGTTCACCCTTGGTCCAAACCTAATTAGATTAGGACCTAACCAAGAGTGACCTTCCTAATCCTCCTTGGAGGAGGATTAGGTTAACCATGAAGGAGGGGCACACGCCCCTCCTCCTTTTCCTTGCTTGGTGCGGCAAAGAAGAGGGGCCGGCGCCCCTCTTCGAATTTAATCAAGGAGCTCCTACAAAGTAGGAGCTCCACATGCTATTTAAGAGGAGGCGTGGGGCTGACCTAGGGTATTCATTGAAGCCCTCTCCCTCTCCAATTCGTGGCCCCCTCTCCTCCCCTTTCCTTGGTTCAGCCGCAAGCAAAGGAAGAAAATGAAAGGTGGCCTCTTCATCCTCCCTTCTTCCTTCCAACGCAGGGAAAAGAAAGAAGGCTGCAGAGGCTTTGATCTTCTTCCTCTCTTCATCCTTCTTCTTCCTCCTCCCAAGCACAATCAAGGGTTGATTAAAAGGGAGGACATCAGCCATCAAAGTTATCTCTGTAAGGGAGCTAGCACCCCGGGGAGATAGAAAGCTTGGATCGGTTCCTGCTTCGTGTGGATACCCGTAGAGGCCGGGCACTTGAACGGCTTCAAGCGAACCTTCATCCAAAAACCATGATCATCAGTTTGTGGTGATCATCTACCCGCACAAGGTGAAGATCTGATCTTCTAATATTTTTAAAAAGTTTTTAATCCTTATCTATCTACGAACGGTTTTAAACAACGTTCATGCGATGAACGGTTGATCCCGCGCATGCCTCTTCCGCTGCATCTGAAATTTTTAAAATTTTTCTGTGGCATGGATGGGTATTCTAATAGTGGTATCAGAGCCTAGGCATCGTAGATTAAGGTAAGGATTAATTATTCATAGGCTTATTAGATCTAAAATTTAAATGATTATGCATGCTGAAAATTTTCTGCATGTAGATTTTTTCTAGGATGCTGATTTTTGCATGCTGATTTTTATGTGATAAAAAGATGATTCTAATTGCATTGTTAATGGGATTACAAAGTTTAGAATCATGATTAGCATGATCAGCAACCTATGTCATGAGATAATCAATTAGATTTCAGATCTGAAAATTATAATTGTTGCATGTGGTGATGATCATAGGATTCAAACCCTTTTGGTATCAAATGTAATGACCTGCGATGTGATCTGTAATGTCATGTAATTTTTCAGATGCTTGCATGCATCTTATTTGATGTTTTGAGAGGCCTGCGTGCCTCCTAAAAGGGGATGTAATTTATTATTATTTTTATTTTACATCTGGTTGTATTTCTGTGATGTGATGTACGTCAACGATCAAGTTGAAGACAAGGCAGGAGATGAACGGCGATCCAAGTGGTTGATGGTGATGGGATCAAGAGTTGATCAAGGATCGAGTCAAGGAGGCTTGGAACCAATTCAAGAGTTGAAGATCAGTTGATCGATTGACGTGCATGTGCTTGTAATACGACCTAATTAGAATCCATGATCATCACCTATTTAAAGTTTAGCTTTATTTGATGCTGCGATTATAACTGCCTGTGATGTGCCGTTTGCATGTGATGTGAATGAGAGTCGGATAGATAGGTTTACATGTGATGTAGCAAACCCAATGAGACCTAAATTAAAACCTCCTCAATCAAGTCGAGAGTGAACCAACATGAGCGAGTCATATTAGATTAATTGATCTAATTGGTGTCCAAGGAAAGCATGAAAGGTGGTTACTTAATTAGGACCTTACTCTCTGAGTAAGGGGAGCCTCCCACCTGCTTACCTGGCCAATTGTTCGATTACCTCTTATGAAGAGCTCAAGTTGCAAACACTAAGACTTAATTAACCAATATTAAGTCAATAGGTCTTCCACTGTAGTAGAGCTGCTAAAGTCTTTCTGATGTTGATTTGTCTCGGCTGGATACAGTAGGCAAGTTGCATCGGGGGGCTGGACCTCTCTATAGACATGAGATGTTGTAGGATAAAGGTGGGGTTGGGCACCAATAACTATTAGGTGAGGACCCAATGACGACTTTATTCCTACGGTTATACGGTGGGTCTGACTTAACTAAGAAATGGGACCAATAACTGTTAGGTGAGATCTACATGGCTTAGAGACCAAGTTGCACTGCAACATGCTTGAAAAACATTGTACAAGAGTTGTACACTCATCCATCTATGTGTCACCAATAACTGTTAGGTGAGGTGCCATGTAGATTGGTGAGACCACAGTACCTACTAGAAATTCTAATCACGTAGGATTTCCGTTTTCCTACTAGGAGAGTGCGAGAAATTCGAGAAAATAGTGGGAGGTACATTTGTTCTAAAAGACCCTAGAACAAATAAGGATCAAGTACAAAATTCTAACTAGAATCTTTACTCTATGAGGATTATAATGTCAGCTTCTAGATTTTTAACTCATATCCTATAGAACAACCATTTGACCAAACCCAATTATAAAGACTGGCTCAGCAAATTTCAAAATAGTTTTGAATTGTGAGAAATTAGGGTATGAGCTAGACCATGGAATCCCTGTATTACCAATCTGTTCGATCACTGATCAGCGTAAGACGCATGCCAAGTGGACGAACGATGACAATAAAGTTAGGTGCTACATAATGGCATCCATGTCCAATAAAATTATAATGCCAGCATGAGAACATGAAGATTGCCAAGGACACATTAAAACACCTGAAAGAGTTGTATGGTGATCAGAGTCATGCAGCTTGGTTTGAATGTCCAAGAGGCTCTTCAAGGCCAAGATGCGTGATGGGCAGTCTATCCATGATCATGGTTTGACCATGATAAAGGACTTAGAGAAGCTTGAGAAGCTCAGCATGACCATGCACAAGGAATTGCAAACGGATTTGATCCCACAATCCCTTCTAGCTTCATAAGAACAGTTTATAGTAAATTATCATATGAACAAGATTGTATGCACCAAAACAGAATTGTTAAATAAATTGGTAACTACCTTAGGGACCTTGAAGAGTTCAAGGGGCATCGTTCTCGCTGTCGAGTTGGTTTCTAATTCCAAAAGAGAGTCTATTTGGAAGAAGAAGAAGTCTGCGAAGAAGCAGAAGACTGAGAAAACGCCAAGTAAGGAAGTTCCAAGAAAAAGGCCAATTGCAAGGAAAAATGTTTTCATTTGCATTATGGACGGCCATTGGAAGAGGAACTATCCTACATGCATGGAAAGCATAAAAACATGAAGGGTGACAGACCTTCAGAAGGTATGTCAGATATGCTCAGGATACTTAGGGACTGTTACCTGTTGCTAGCAGAAATTTGATTTCTGTCTCTTGTTTAGCACAGAAAGATTTTTATAAGACTACTGTTCCATTTATTTAAGAAATAAATTGATTCAACGTGGTTTTATGATTGACAGTCTCTATAACATACATATGGATGTATCTGTGAATGTATGTGAGCAAACAATGAATACCATAGGATCTAATAGATCTAAAAATGAGATAAATCTAAAGTATTTGTGGCACCTCAGGCTTGGCCATATTGAAGAAGACAGAATAAACAAATTGGAGAAATATGAACTTTTGGGCTCATTGACTTTCGAGTCATATTCGATTTGTTAATTCTGCCTTCAAGGAAAGATGGCCAAATTATCCTTTGTAGGACACAAGGTGGTCCACTGAAATACTTATACCCTAGTACACATTGATATGTGTGGCCCATTCGATGTGAAAGCTAGGGGTTGTAATTTTTACTTTATTTACCGATGATTACTCACAGTATGGATATGTGTATGACACACAAATCTAAAACTTTTGAAAGTTTCAAAAAGTTAAGATATGAAGTAGAAAAATAAATAGAAAAACTCATTAAGGTTCTTCGATCATATCGAGGAGGTGAACACCTTAATAGAGAGTTTCGTGATTATCTCAAGGAGAATGGTATAGTTTCATAATGGACTCTTTCTGATACACCTCAGCTCAATGGAGTGTCAAAGAGGAGGAATCGGACTCTATTGGATATGGTCCGGTCCATGATGAGCTTCACTAATTTACCCTTGTTTCTTTAGATAGATGCCCTATTTTCAGCTATTTATTTATTGAATAGAGTTCCCTCTCAAGTCCATTCCTACCACACCATATGAGATATTACATGGTAAGAAACCAAGTCTTGGTCATCTCAAAAATTTGGGGATGTCCGGCCCACATCAAGCGACTACAAGCAGACAAGCTAGAGGATAGGACAATTAATGCTCGTTTTATAGGATATCCTAAAGAGTCATTAGGATACGACTTTTCGTCCCAAAGGATCACAAAGTGTTTGTGAGCCTAGATGCTATCTTCATGGAAATAGTTTATCCTTGACAAAGACAGTGGGAGGAAAATTGAGCTTGAAGAGAAAGTCTCTAAATAGCAACGAACCATTGTGCCTATAGAACCTATTTATATTAAGCCAGTACACGATATCCCTCAATCACCTCGCAGATCTAGTAGGGTATACTAGAAAAGGATACCGAGAAAATGTTCCTAGTGGGAGATAGGGATCACATACAGGTTCCCAAAATCTATGACGAGGCGATATCTGATATTGATTCCGAGAAATAGTTGGAGTTAGACTCCATGCATTCCAACCAAGCCTGGACCCTAGTAGATCCACCAGAAGGTATTGTACCTATTGGATGCAAATGGATCTACAAAAGGAAGATAGGTTCGGATGGAAAGGTAGAGACCTATAAAGCAAGGCTAGTGGCGAAAGGGTATAGTCAACGCGAAGGCATTGACTATCAGGAGACTTTTTCACCTGTAGCCATGTTAAAATCCATCCGAACATTGCTTGCCATTGCAGCATTTCATGATTATGAAATCTGGCAGATGGATGTGAAAACTGCATTCCTGAATGGATATCTTAATGAAGATATTTATATGGAACAGCCTTTGGGTTTCACTTCCAGTGATGGAGATCACAAGGTCTGCAAGCTGCAAAGGTCCATCTATGGACTAAAGCAAGCATCTCGGAGTTGGCACACTCGTTTCGATGACGCAATCAAAACGTTTGATTTCATCAAAAACGAAGAGGAACCGTATGTTTACAAAAAGGTTAGTGGGAGTGCTGTCGTATTTCTCGTACTGTACATGGATGACATCCTCCTGATAGGGGATGATATTCCCATGCTAACCTCGGTCAAGGTCTGGTTGTTAAAAGAGTTCTCCATGAAAGACCTTGGGGAAGCATCCTATATTTTGGAAATAAAGGTCTATAAAGATAGATCTAAAAGGATGCTTGTCTTGTCACAGAATATGTATATAGAGGGAGTGCTGAAGAGGTTCGGCATGGAAACCTCTAAAAGGGGATTATTACCCCTTAGGCATGGGATAAATCTCTCCAAGAAGATGTGCCTTAACACATCTGAAGAGATTCAGGCTGAGCAAGATCCCTTATGCTTCGGCGATAGGGAGCCTCATGTATACCATGCTATGTACGTGAAATGATATAGTATATGCTGTGAGTGTCACGAGCATATATCAGTCAAATCCAAGCAAGAAGCACTGGATAACTGTGAAGAATATTCTTAAGTACTTAAGAAGAACTAAAGATTTATTCTTGGTCTTTGAAAAAAAAATCAGAGTTGAAGGTAGAAGGATGCACACATATTGATGATAGAAAGTCTACATCAGAATATGTGCAATAATGGTTTAGTAAATTGGAAGAGTTCCAAACAACCAATCATTGTAGATTCTACCTTAGAAACTGAATGTTAAGCCGTCTCTAAGGGTGCAGTGGAAACCTTTTGGTTTAAAAGGTTCATTACAGAATTAGATGTAATGCCATCAGATGCCATAGCACTCTTCTGCAATAACAAAGGCACCATAGCACTAGCTAAGGAGCCAAAGGTCTCACCAGAAACCGAAGCACATAGAGCGGAGGTTTAACCTAATAAGCGACTACCTCGAAAAGAAATAAGTAGAGGATCAAAAAGTAGACTCCACAGGAAATATGGTGGATCCATTCACTAAGCAGATAACTCAGCAGAAAACTAAAACGCATCTTGAGAAGATGGGGCTTAGATTTATGGCTAATTGGCTTTAGTGCAAGTGGAAGATTATTAGAAGTATGCCCTAGAAGCCAATTTGGCTGACGCATTATTTTATTCTAGGACATAATTTTTACTTGACTATTTATTATTGAATAAATAAAAAGCATCTTTTTCATTCATGTTCTTATGTGTCCATGAATCGTCCAAGGAATTAATAAGATAATGACGCATATTCTCAAGAGTTGAGAATTTGAGGCATGTGTCATTGGTGATTAATTCCTGAATTGCTCCTGATCGATGGATCATCACGAGGACAGTGATTGATCCGCTGAGATTAGTGCACATATTGCTTTCTTTGATGGACGAGTCTTGAGTCCACAGTGTAGGGACACTGGAGCAATTGTGCAAGTGCTTGTTAGAGAACAAGGGTACTGAGCGTGACCAACACAAGAAGTCACTTGGATGTCTATCCACTCGTCAGTGACTTGCTTGATGTTGCAGTAGTGTGACGGGTCCTTTGACCTACGATGCTTCGGCTACTCACAGTGAGGTTATTGTAGTTTGACTACACAAATACATGGTCTCTAGCCATATGGGTCCATGCAGTGTAGATTGGTTGCAGTAGGTTCACTGTAGGAGTAGGGTATGCATCTACAAGGAATCTATCGACCTTGATAGATAAGGAGAGATCCTATGTGATTTATAAGACTGAGTTCGTAAGACCTCGGTCGGGGCAGATTGCACAGTAGAGAAAGAATTCTCCACTCTCGAACTTAAGTCGAATAAATCTTGACATATGACAGACGAAGGGGTTTGACGAGTTATCCATGACCTCCGTCCTGTAAGGATCTACGATAGAAGAACTGTATCACATGATAACTGCACCTAGAGGTTCATCATTCTATTCTGCTGGGTAGCCACTACATGCTGCTAGGTGTCACTGGTGGATGGTGGGACTCATAGGGATTATCTTGATGATCGATAAACCCTAATGAGTAGAGTTGGAATCGTTCCGACCCATTGAAAGGAGTTTTCAATGATATTGTGATAGAGATCACAATATATCTCACTACCAGTCAAAGTAGAACCAATGGGGTCACACACACTAGAGGCATTGACCGATCCGATGGTTGAATCGTGATTAGGAATCACAAGTAATCAATTCGATTGATAATAAGTTGAAGAAGGAACAAAGGGAATTAATTAATTGGACTTGAAACAAGAGTCCTTCTTGGAGTTGGATTCTTGGAGTCCTAATTGGATTAGGACTGGGATTCCTACTTGGACTGGGATCCTACTTGGAGTAGGACTAGGATTCTTACATGGAGTAGGATTCCTATAATCCTAATTAGATTAGGAGTTTTGAATTAAATTTGGATTCCTACTTGGAGTAGGATTTCTAGAGTCCTAATCGGATTAGGACTTCGAATTCAAATTAGAGTCCTAATTGGATTAGGACTAGAATTAAATAAATCCTAATGGGATTAGGACTTCTTAAGTCCCAATTAATTATTAATCTAATGAATCAAGATGACTCCTAATTAGATTAGGATTGAAGGGTTCAATTAAGTCATGGCTCATCAAGTTCTAATTGGATTAGGACTTACCTAGATTAAAACCCAAATTGGTTCACCCTTGGTCCAAACCTAATTAGATTAGGACCTAACCAAGAGTGACCTTCCTAATCCTCCTTAGAGGAGGATTAGGTTAACCATGAAGGAGGGGCACACGCCCCTCCTCCTTTTCCTTGCTTGGTGCGGCAAAGAAGAGGGGTCGGCGCCCCTCTTCGAATTTAATCAAGGAGCTCCTACAAAGTAGGAGCTCCACATGCTATTTAAGAGGAGGCGTGGGGCTGACCTAGGGTATTCATTGAAGCCCTCTCCCTCTCCAATTCGTGGCCCCCTCTCCTCCCCTTTCCTTGGTTCAGCCGCAAGCAAAGGAAGAAAATGAAAGGTCGCCTCTTCATCCTCCCTTCTTCCTTCCAACGCAGGGAAAAGAAAGAAGGCTGCAGGGGCTTTGATCTTCTTCCTCTCTTCATCCTTCTTCTTCCTCCTCCCAAGCACAATCAAGGGTTGATTAAAAGGGAGGACATCAGCCATCAAAGTTATCTCTGCAAGGGAGCTAGCACCCCGGGGAGATAGAAAGCTTGGATCGGTTCCTGCTTCGTGTGGATACCCGTAGAGGCCGGGCACTTGAACGGCTTCAAGCGAACCTTCATCCAAAAACCACGATCATCAGGTTGCGGTGATCATCTACCCGCACAAGGTGAAGATCTGATCTTCTAATGTTTTTAAAAAGTTTTTAATCCTTATCTATCTACGAACAGTTTTAAACAACGTTCATGCGATGAACGGTTGATCCCGCGCATGCCTCTTCCGCTGCATCTGAAATTTTTGAAATTTTTCTGCGGCATGGGCGGGTATTCTAACACCCCAAACCATTGAATCAAGACCTAAGGAAGCATTTGGTGAAAATGGGACCCAAGCGAGCCGTTGCTAAGAGATCCGGGAGAGTTTCACGGCCAACCCTTGTAGATAGACATGCTAGAGAGTCTTCTACAGTGCCTCCACAAGGTGAGACACGTGTAGAGCCTCCTCCTCCTCCCTCCCTTTCAGTTCAACTTGCAAAATATGCGGGGAGACCGGTTACCATGGGGAGAAGGATCCACTCCGAATTTTTGGATCAAGAAGGGTTCCGTTTGGGGGATTAGATCCGAAGGCAAGGATGGGAGTAACTTTGCTCCCTAGATTTGGTGACTTACCCAGGCTTGGTTCATGAGTTCTACGCCTTCCTAAAAATTGGACCGGGAGGGCTTGTGTCTGAAGTCCGAGGAGTAAGGGTTAGGATCTCGGAAGAAAGTTTGAGTGAGTTGCTTCATCTTACCTGCGAAGGTGCAACTCCAAAAAGACCGAAAAGCAAGTTAAGAGCTCTACATTTGATCTTTGAGAGAGATGATTTTGATTACTCCGAAACTGTGATAGCTAGCTCTCTATCAGCTGAGATGAGGTTGTTGCACAACTTCATAGGTCGGATTTTGTTTCCAAAGAGTGGAAGATTTGATCACATATCTGAGCGAGATTTGGTCATTATGGAGCACGTTATTCAGGGCATTCCCCTGAACCTCCCAGCTATGATGATCAAGCAGATGAGAGAGGCTATATGCAAATCGAGAGTTTCTCTGCCCTATGGTATGATACTCACCCTGGTCTTCCGACAACATGACATATCTGTGGAGGGAGAGATCTCCAGGCATCTATTATTCACTGACACTTACACTGCACGGTCTCTAGTTCGCATGGGTTATGAGAAGGTGAACGGGCAGTGGGTGCGTGCAGGAGCAGGGATACATGCACAAGAGGGTGATGCACCAGAGGTTGGAGACCCCATCCCTGAGGCTGAGGTACCTGAGGATCATCCTACGGCACCTTCAGAGGCAGGCCCGTCATCATCCGTACCCACGGGGTGCACAGAGAAGTTTTGGAGTAGGATGACTGAGCTTGTGTCAGCTCAGGTGAGGACTCTCTCTAACGGATTGACGAGCAGGATGGACATTATGACTGCTGAGATTATAGGCCTTAGAGAGCAAGTGGGAGCATTACAGAGAGAGAGGCTCATGGTCCATCTGTGCCCCGAGCAGCTGAGTCGGAGGTTTCGGCACAGAGTCATCCAGCTCAGCGAGGTCCACGCCAGACTCAGTCCCATCAGGCTCGATCTTCCCTCGCCACTTATACTAGGAGGATGAGGACTAGATCACAGCCCTTAGATACCCCCTAAGCTGATGTTAGCATTATGATTAGTGCCTAGAATTTATCTAGCTCTCATATGTATTTTGCTTTGTTGATGTACTTTGCACTTTGATTGAAGAACATTGTATTTTTGGCATTAATGTACTACAATGTTCCATTTTGATCAATGAAACTTGAATGTTTCTTATTTAGTGCCTCTACTTATCTATTGCCATACACTTGTTTGATGATAACAAAAAAGGGGAGAAGTAAGGAGAGAAAGAAGTCGCAATAAGTTGACAAATAAGTTTGAAAATTATAATAGGAGTTAATATTCACTTAAGGGGGAGCAATATGTAACAATGAAAATTTTAAAGTCTAAACTTTTAATCAAAATTTCAGAATTTGGCACATACTTCTCATACCTCGATACATAACCTAAAACTCTTGCTTTATCTCAAATTTTTGAAGTTTCATCCTTAACCAAATATAAAAGAAAGGGAAAGAAAATCAAAAGTTTAAGTTGGCAATATTTGGATGAAAAAGGGGGAGACTTCACTCTCAAATTTGAAAAGCTGAAATTCAGCAACTTGAGCTCTTCTAGAACAAATTTTCTAATTTTAAGATAAGTATCAATTTGCTCATACTCAATATTTTGTAATCATCAAAAAGGGAGAGATTGAGGATGATAGTATTATTTTGATGATTAACCCAATCATTGAGGAAATATCTAATTAAATACTACAAGTTAATATGATACATTATTACTGAATTCGACACTCTCGATACATTAGAAGAATGAGATCAAGAGGTCTTTCAATGACTAATAATAAGATAAAATTTGCGATAGAAAAGGGATAGTGAATTATAAATTCTAATTCAGCAAAGTTTCAAGTGAAACATACTCTTAAGGGCACAATAGTAATTTTCATTGTTAAGAGTATGTAGTACTACCATGGCATACATTCAAAATTGCTTAAAGTATATTTCATTGATTGTACGGATGAGTCTAACCTTAAGATGCAGCAAAGTATGGAATGAGTCGTCCCCAACAAAGGTGGAGTCGACCCTGGCACATCATGGAACCATCAGGCACATCTCTGCGAAAATGGCACGGATGAACAGTAGTGGAGTCGACCCCAAGTATGGTTGAGTCGACCCCAGCTTCAAGCCTCAAGAAAATAAGTCTCTGAAATTTACTGAGAGGGTCGACCCCAACCTTTCTTGAGCCGACCTCAGATGGAGCCGACCCCAGGAATGCTTGAGTCGACCCCAATGGAGTCGATGATGAGAGCACAAAAGTGCGACCTATATGTCACCTAAATTAGTATTATTGCTAACCGATAATGATAAATTCACTGGATTAATATTATATTTGGGTTTGGCACAGATTTTCATAAATTAGAGATAAAATGCGCATTGAGTACAAATTTAACTAAAGAATGATCCCTTCCCAGATCCGACCCGGTTGAAGATCGGGTCGGGTCCGAGTCGGGTTCGGGTCCGAATCGGGTCCAATTTCCTTATGCTTTTAGAAAAGAATTTTGGGCAAATCTAAATTGACCATATCATAACTATGAGGTGCTAGGTGACCCATGACTTGAAAAACTTGCAATTGACCTCCAGTCAGAACAGATGACCCTACAAGCCAAATTTCATATCATACTATTTTTTTTATATGACTAATTGGACGGAACTTGGTGTCTCCCAGCTCCCTCTCAGGAGGGCAAAGAAAGGCCCAGACCTTCTTCCAAAATTCAATTCCATTGCAGAAACTGGCACATGACCCAAGCCATCTTCAAGCATCCACCGCATCCCCAGCTCCTTCCAAATCCTCCACGCCAACGCAGCCAAGCTCCATGTCGGCTCCTCCCCGGCGATCCCGCGTCCGTGAAGGAAACCCGAGCCTCCCAAATCGGCAGCCATCAAGGAGCCACCTCACGGATCGCGTCCAAACCTCGGATCCCGCCATCATCCCGCCCGGATTCCTCCGCATCCAAGCATCCGTGCCAGCTCGGCCGTGATCCAAGCCAGATGATCCCACGGCAGCTCGTCCCAGCTTCTCAGCCATGCGCCCATTCCGGATTCCCAGCGAGCCCGTGATCCTTCTTCCGCATTCAACGCCCAGCTCCTTCCCAAATCAAGCATCCACACATCAACCTCCCGTGATCCCAGCAGCGCCCAAAGAAGGAACTCCGCGCCTCCCTTCCGCATCAGGCGTCCGGCGATCTCGCGTCCGTGGCCAAAGAGGGAAGCCGTCCGGAGCATGCCCACCATTTCCTCGTCCATCCCAGCATCCCAGACAACCCATGATTCCATTTCAAGTGCATCCGCGGCTATAAGAGGGGAAGGAGGAGAAGAGGCGGGGAGGAGGAAAAGAAACAGGGGAGGAAGAGTGCTCGATTTTGGGTGGAAACCAAGGGAGGAGGTGCTCTGTGTCGGTTCCAAAAAAACAGAGGAGGGGCCCTGTTTTCCGAGAAGAAGGAAGAAGAAAGTATTATTTTATTTTTTATTTTTTTTTTAGTGTTCAGCCGAGTTGTTGGTTCCTTTTATTTCAAGGATTTTCTTTTATATTCTTGTAATCAATTTTTTTTTATGAAATCCGTGTTTTAGGTTTGGTTTAATATTTGCTTAATATACAATCTATCAATTTTCTTTTATACAATCCGTGCTCTAGGTTTGGTTTAGTCTCCGCAATTTATTTTATATTCTGAAATTTTTAGTTTTAAGATAACTATGAAATTTATTTTTGCTGTTCACACTGACGATTTTAATTCATAATCTGTTTTTAGAAATCGATCCCTACTCTGCATCCAATTTCAATTGCAAAGTTTTTCTTCTGCCCTTTGTTTAATTTAAATTAGAAAACATTCAACATCCCCGACGTAATGTTTTTCTTTTGATATTCAAAAATCGATTTTGAATCCGAGTGAATGTTCTAACTTTTATGCAACTCCAATCGCCTCCCTGTGGATCGACCTCTTACGACCACTATTCTTCGAGTAGGAAAGGTAAGAGTAAAGAATTAAATTTAACTTTTGTCCGTCGGTTCTAACAATGATCCGTCTAGCGTATTTTTAGTTAGACAGGAAAGGACGAACAAAATTTTGGCGCCGTTGCCGGGGAGGCAAATCGAGAAGCAAGAACGATCACGAAGATCAAATCAAATTTTGGATGCCCGGAGTGAACGCACTCCGGTAGTAAGTTTTTATTTTTATTAATTTTTCTTATTTTGATTATTTTTAGTTAGTAATTTCGTAGTTATTATTAGTTATTATAATTTTTTATTAGTTATTCTGAAATTTGAAATTCGAAATTTAAAGTTTTCTAAAAAAAATCAAAAAATTTAAATTCAAAATTTGAATTCTGTGATTCGAAATTTGAAATTTAAAAAAAAAATTAAAAAAAAAGTTAATTAAATTAAAAAAAAATTCAAAAAAAAATATTATTTTTGCTAGTAATCGATAGGGTGCAATCCCCCGAGGTGATCATACCTCTATTGGGACTCCTCACGGAGTAATCTCCAGAGCTTATTCAATGGGCATTCGGAGATTGACTGACGCATAAGGATTAGTTTTAGTTTACATTCAAGTTATTCCTATATTAGAAATTATAAAAAAACAACATAAAATTAAAAAAAATTTAAGAAAAATAAAAAAAAATTGCTTGCTCATTTAATCAGTACAACCTAATGACATTGCATAAACTTTAAAAAAACCATTGATTATTTGCTGCATTTAGTATTAAGCATTTGCATAAAGTAATTAAGGGCAAAACCCATTAAAAAGATAAGGTCGGGAAGTCATTACCTGTCCTTAGCCCAAAAATCACCACCTTGCATACTTATCCTAAGCCAAATTAAATTAAAATCAAATTAGACGTTGGTCTTAGGGTTTTCGAGCTCAATTAGGCTCTTGGAAAGAAGCGGCTGAAAGCCACTCCAGTGAGAATTTAGTAATTGGTGATGTCTAGGAAAGTTTTACAACAGTGAGAACTATTACGGGTATTGTGGTATCGGTATATCCCTTCTGGCACCACCACACACCTCGGGACTTTCCTGGTCACTGATTACTGGATTGTTTAACTGGTAAGCTCAAGCTTAATCTGAAAGGAAGATTAGGAGCTGTCTAATCTAGGAGAGAATTTCAGGAACTTTTTAACCTGATACATCTCTGTGCAACTAGATTTAAGAAGCTGCTAAACCTCACTTAGTTCTAAGACTAATAGGGTCAAATTGTTGTGTGGTGTTGGTTGTGGTCATCTGTGTCTAGCCCTTCTCTTCTCTTAGGATTTCGTTCATTTTAGGAGTCAAATATAATGAAGTGTTGATAATGTATGCATGGTAGAAGGTCATTAAGGGATAAGCTAACCCCATTTGATCCTGAGATTGACAGAACTTTTCATCATAACCTGCGAACTGTAAACCAACCGTCGATCTCTACAATGGGTGAACATATTAGAACCCTGAATGAATTGTTTGCACCCGCATCCGCTAGTCCCCCTACTTGCATAGTATTACCAATTAATAATGCAGCCCAATTCGAGATTCGGGCTGCAACAATAAACATGTTACCCAAGTTTCATGGGTTCGAGAGTGAACAACCCTACATTCATCTAAACAAATTTTTGACAATCTGTCAAACGTTTAGAAATCAAAATTTAGATGAAGAGGGTATTAAATTAAGGTTATTTCCCATGACTTTAGAGGATCGTGCTGCTGCATGGCTGTATTCCCTAGCTTCAAATTCCATCACATCATGGGAACAACTATCTAGGAAGTGCATGGCTAAGTTCTATCCTATGGTGAAGACTGAAAAAATTAAGGATGCCATCAGAACTTTTAGAGAAAAATCTGAGGAGGAATTTTCTCAACTTTGGGAAAGATTCCATGATCTTTTGGTCAAGTGCCCGCACCATGGGCTTGACAAGGCTGATTTAGTACATTTCTTTTACAAAGGACTACCTCCAGCACATAGAAACATGATCGAGTCCATGCACGAGGGTAGGTTCATGAACCAAACCCCGGATCAAGCCTATGAATTTCTTGTTGACTTAGCCGAGAACGCCCAAAATTGGAGTAGCTATGGTGAGGAAGTAAATAGAGATGAGTTTGGGTCTAGAAAATCAGGTAATTATGAAATGAAGGCAGACCCAGAACTCAAAAATGTCATGTCCAATCTGGTGACTGGAATGAACAACTTAAGCAAAAAGTTTGATGCTTTTACTGTTTCTACAAGCTCGAGTTCATACAAAGAGTTAAATCCCATCATGAAAGTGGATCATGAGCCGCATAGTTTATGTATCTTGTGTAATAATTCTGAGCATCTAGTGGAGTATTGTCCTAGTTTACCCAACATTAAGGCTGAGCAGGCAAATGCTCTAAACTCATATAGTGCCTTCAAGAAGCCCACTCCCAATTCATTCAGCCCAGTCTACCACCCTGATAATAGGTTCCACCCAAATTTCTCATACAAGCAAAATGAACCTATTCAGCATCAAGGTGGTCCACCAGGTTTTCAGAAGAATTTTCCCAGGATAGGTCCATCACAAATAAACCAATTATTGGCTCCACCTATTCCTACTTATAGTGCCCCTATCCCTCAGCAAACTACATCATTGGAAGCCATGATGGCTAACATGATGAAGCAGCAACAAGACTTCATCCAACAACAACAACAGACCAACATGGCTCAAACCCAGACTAACCAATTTCATGCGCAAGCAATTGCAAAACTTGAGGTTAGTCTGAGCCAAATAGCCAACTCTCTAGGGGATAGGAAGAAAGGTGAATTGCCCAGTCAGCCAGTGCCTAACCCTAGTAGGCAACAGAATCAAGGGCCGAGAGGCCAGTTTCATATTGATTCTAATGGAAACCCTACCCATGAAGTCCAGGCAATTACCACTTTACGGTCTGGCAAGCAAGTGGACAACAAGGTCCAACTTCCTGTGCAAGAAAAAGAAGAAAAGCATGAGCCAAACCCCACCTAGAAAAAGACACAAGAACAGGGAACACAAGGAATAGAGGAGAAACCAATAGAAACTTACACACCTAAGGCTCCCTTTCCTAGTAGACTACAAGATTCAAAGAAAAAATCTCAGTACGATGAAATCATGGAAGTCTTTAAAAATGTCCAAATAAATTTACCCTTCCTAGATGCCATCAGACAGATCCCCTCCTATACAAAATTCTTAAAAGACTTAACCACGGTGAAAAGAAAAACCAGTATTCCTAGGCAAGCTGTGATGGCTGCACAAGCCTCATCTCTTATTCAACAACAGATTGCCCCAAAATACAAGGACCCTGGTTGCCCCACTGTTGAAATTAAAATAGGAGAAACCATCATTCGGAGAGCCCTATTAGACTTAGGAGCAAGTGTGAACCTATTACCCTATTCTGTCTACACCGAACTAGGTTTGGGGGAATTAAAGCCCACAAACATTACTTTGTCATTAGCAGATAGGACTGTGAAGTATCCTAAGGGAATTGTAGAGGATGTAATTGTAAAGGTAAATGAGTTTTATTACCCTGTGGATTTTGTAGTCCTCGAAACTGAACCAGTGAAAAACCCAGGTAGTCACATCCCGGTAATTCTTGGTAGACCATTTTTGGCCACTTCAAATGCTGTGATCAGTTGCCGAAATGGGATAATGACCTTAGCATTTGGAAACTTGACCGTCCAACTCAATGTCTTTCACAGTAGTAATCAACCATCTGAGAAGGACGATTTAGAAGAAATTCACATGATTGAAAACATAATCAGTAAGTCCTTCGAGGAATCAAGTTATTCTGATCCACTAGAAAGATGTTTGGCCTAATTCAGTCAAGATTGTGAGAAAGAAGAGTCGAATCAGGAAGTTAATGCATTATTAGATTCCATTCCTGTAATGGATACTAGCAGATGGGCTACCAAATTTGAATCATTACCTATACCTGAATCCCAGCTAGTACCTTCAAGTGTCAAACCTCCCCAGCTTGAACTTAAAGATCTACCTAAAAACTTAAAATATGCATTTCTAGGGGACAACAACACCTTACCTGTTATTATTGCATCAAATTTAACTGAAGAACAGGAAGAGAAGTTGTTAAATATCCTTCAGAAAAATCAAGAAGCAATCGGCTGGTCTATAGTTGATATTAAGGGGATTAGCCCTTCTGTGGTCCAACATAAAATCCATTTAGAAGAGAATGCAAAAACCTCTAGAGAACCACAAAGGCGACTTAACCCAGTCATGAAGGATGTGGTTCTAGCTGAAATCATTAAACTCTTAGATGCAGGGATTATATATCCTATTTCTGATAGCCAGTGGGTGAGCCCAGTTCAAGTCGTACCCAAGAAATCTGGAGTTACAGTGATCAAGAATGACCAAAATGAGTTAGTCCCAACTCGAATCCAAACTGGATGGCGAGTGTGCATCGACTACAGAAAGCTGAACGCCATGACTAGGAAAGACCACTTCCCACTACCCTTCATTAACCAAATGTTAGAACGTCTAGCTGGCCACTCCCATTACTGTTTCCTCGATGGTTATTCTGGATATAACCAAGTCCCTATCGCACGTGAGGATCAAGAGAAAACCACATTCACCTGTCCTTATGGCACTTTTGCTTATCGTCGCATGCCTTTTGGGCTATGCAATGCACCAGCTACATTCCAACGGTGTATGATGAGTATTTTCTCCGACATGGTAGAGAAATTTTTAGAAGTTTTCATGGATGATTTTTCTGTATTTGGATCCAATTTTGAGGAATGTCTACACCACTTGACACTTGTGGTAGAACGCTGCAAACAGAAAAACTTAGTTCTTAACTGGGAGAAGTGTCATTTCATGGTAGAATCAGGTATTGTTTTAGGACACATTGTGTCACAAAGGGAAATTGAGGTGGATAAGGCCAAAGTAGAATTAATTGCTAAATTGCCACCTCCCAAAACTGTTAGGGAAGTCAGATCCTTTTTAGGGCATGCGGGTTTTTACCGCCGCTTTATCAAGGATTTCAGTAAATTGTCGAAACCCTTATGCGATTTGTTGGCGAAAGATGCTACTTTTAATTTTTCGCCAATTTGTATAACTGCTTTCGAAAGACTAAAGTCTGAACTAACTTCAGCACCCATCATAAGGAGTCCTGATTGGAGTCGTCCTTTTGAAATCATGTGTGATGCATCTGATTATGCCATAGGTGCTGTCTTAGGTCAGCGAGTAGAGAAGATTCCCCATATTATTCATTATGCAAGCAAAACTCTAAATGATGCCCAACTCAACTATTCCACCACTGAAAAAGAATTGTTGGCAGTTGTTTTTGCTCTAGATAAATTCCGCCCCTACCTGATAGGATCTAAGGTTCTTATTTATTCTGATCATGCCGCCCTTAAGTACCTTCTCACAAAGAAGGATGCTAAGGCAAGGCTCATTCGTTGGATCCTATTGCTCCAGGAATTTGATCTCAAAATTCAAGACAAAAAGGGATCTGAAAATGTAGTAGCTGACCACTTGTCCAGACTAATTATTGAATCATCTGGAGAATTTATGCCTGTGTCCGAGACCTTCCCTGATGAACAATTAATGATGATTTCCCATACTAATGTTTCATGGTATGCTGATGTAGTCAACTACCTTGTTACTGAACAAATGCCCAGCTCTTGGACCAAACAAGAGAAATTTCGCTTCCTAGCTCGTGTAAAATAGTATTTTTGGGATGAACCATACCTGTTCAAATACTGTCCTGATCAAATCATCAGACGATGCATCCCTGAACACGATCAAAGGAATGTCCTTTCCTTTTGTTATGACCACGCTTGTGGTGGTCATTTCAGTGGTAAAAAGACGGCTGCAAAGGTTTTGCAGTGCGGATTCTATTGGCCCACACTATTTCATGACTCACACGAGTATTGCAAAGCATGTGACCGATGTCAAAGACTAGGAAAAATTTCAAGAAAAAATGAGATGCCCCTAAACCCAATCTTAATTATAGAAATCTTTGATGTTTGGGGTATTGATTTTATGGGTCCTTTTTCTATGTCATTTGGGCACCAGTACATACTCCTAGCTGTTGACTATGTATCTAAGTGGATTGAGGCTATCGCGTGTAAGACCAATGATCACAAAGTAGTGATCAAGTTTCTTAAGGAGTCTGTCTTCGCTCGCTTTGGCACCCCTCGTGCTATCATTAGTGATGGGGGGAAACATTTTTGCAATAGAATTTTTAAAGCCCTTGCTAGGAAGTACAACATCACCCATAAGGTCGGTACACCATATCATCCACAAACGAGTGGACAAGTTGAGATTTCCAACAGAGAAATCAAGACCATCCTTGAGAAAACTGTCAATCCATCTCGAAAGGATTGGTCCCTTAGGTTAACAGATGCATTGTGGGCTTATCGTACGGCCTACAAAACACCAATTGGAATGTCCCCATACAGGATTGTCTATGGCAAGGCTTGCCATTTACCTGTCGAGTTAGAACACAAGGCCTATTGGGCAATCAAACGCTTAAATTTCGATCTCGACAAGGCGGGAGAACATAGAAAGCTTCAGCTTGACGAGCTTGAAGAAATTAGGAACGATGCTTACGAGTGTGTTAAGAAGTACAAGGATCGCATAAAAGTCATGCATGATAAAATGATTACTCGTAAAGAGTTTTACCAAAGACAAAAAGTTCTCTTATATGATTCTCGATTACATCTATTCCCTGAAAAACTTAAATCTCGCTGGACTGGCCCATACACAGTAGAGAAAGTGCACCCGCATGGTGCAGTAGTAATATGCAATACCAAGGATGGTAGGTCCTTTCAAGTCAATGGACATCGTTTAAAACCATACCTTGAGTATCTGAGTCCAGAAGTTGAGGAGACACTTCTGACCGACCCTGTTTATCATGAATGAATTAGAATTGTCTGGCTGAAGACATAAAACTTAGCGCTCTTGGGAGGCAACCCAACATATAAATATCTTCTATAAAAAAAAATATATATACTAACATGCAGGTTTGGGGGATTTTGCCCCAACTTTCAATTAACCCACCCATATCAGGTACTTCTCCTCTGTCCTCTTACTGCTTTAAATTTTCTTTAACATTGAGGACAATGTTAGATTTAGGTTTGGGGGTATTTTTACGCATTTGAATTTGAAATTTTATTAAAAAAAAAAAGTTTTTAGTTAAAATTTTTGAGTTAAAATTTTTGAAAAAAAAATTATACAACACACAAGGTATATAAAATCTAAGAGCCCAATGACTAGTTGGAAGTAGTGCAAAGTGAGTTCTTTTTATTAAGTTCCTTTTAGTGAGTTGTAAGCTAATTAGTGCTTTGAATTTCACAACACATCTGGCCTGCATTTTCTAAGGTATAGGTTCGACATTGTGTTGAGAATATGGTAGCAACCTCGAATCCTGATGAACCATCTTTTTCTGATCCAAAAAAAAAAAAATGGTGGATTTAGTCAGGTACATCGAAAAGGGCTACCTATTGTCAAAGGTCAGTTGGCTTGTGATGAGGAACCCGAGTATAGGTCCGTAGGGAAGTCTTGATGCCCGACACCTCATGCCAACTGGTGTGAGAATTGTCGACTAATTGCTCGCTACATGGAGGAATCATCACAGGAGTAAAAGTGCACAATATATACATTATCATTTCTCTTTAATGCAAAAAAAAAGAAAAACACAAAAAAAAATGAAAAAAAAAATGAAAAAAAAAATTTATACTGACCTTAAGAAAGACAATAGTGTGAAAGCCGTCGTTGTAAAAATTCGAGTAAACTGGAATATTACAGATAAAGCCCATGAGGTATTAAAGTAAACATCCACAGCTCTCGAAATCCTGCAGAAAAGATGATTTTGAATCAGCAAATAGGTCTTGTCCGACCAATTCTTGGAAACTACTAATATTAGCGATATTTTAGAGATCCAAAACCTTAGCTTGTGCATGGTCCAAACTTCACTGAGCACTCAAGTATAAATAAGTCTTACAACTTCCTAACGGAAAACCTAATAACTTCAACTTAAATTGCATACTAATCTAGAAATTGGGCTACTTAGTAATTAAAACCTTGTGTGCTTTTGAAATTCTTATCAGTTATGTACTTGAAAATTAGACTTTCATTTCATAAAACAAATTTTATTTTGGGATTGAAGTTTGTGGGTAACTTCACTGCAAACCCTCACGAGACAACACTCGTCCACTAGGGTAACCTAGGGGTTTAAAGGCTTGTTGCACGTGCTAAGTGCAATCGTAATGCTCTACGAAAATGAGTATTTATCTTAATATTTTTTTAATAATAAATTACACTTTTGCACTCTTATTTTATCATTTTCGCACTAAATTGCTAGAGACTAGCAATAAGCTAGTTGGGGGGTGTGATGAGAGCACAAAAGTGCGACCTATATGTCACCTAAATTAGTATTATTGCTAACCGATAATGATAAATTCACTGGATTAATATTATATTTGGGTTTGGCACAGATTTTCATAAATTAGAGATAAAATGCGCATTGAGTACAAATTTGACTAAAGAAGGATCCCTTCCCAGATCCGACCCGGTTGAAGATCGGGTCGGGTCCGAGTCGGGTTCGGGTCCGAATCGGGTCCAATTTCCTTATGCTTTTAGGAAAGAATTTTGGGCAAATCTAAATTGACCATATCATAACTATGAGGTGCTAGGTGACCCATGACTTGAAAAACTTGCAATTGACCTCCAGTCAGAACAGATGACCCTACAAGCCAAATTTCATATCATACTATTTTTTTTATATGACTAATTGGACGGAACTTGGTGTCTCCCAGCTCCCTCTCAGGAGGGCAAAGAAAGGCCCAGACCTTCTTCCAAAATTCAATTCTATTGTAGAAACTGGCACATGACCCAAGCCATCTTCAAGCATCCACCGCATCCCCAGCTCCTTCCAAATCCTCCACGCCAACGCAGCCAAGCTCCATGTCGGCTCCTCCCCGGCGATCCCGCGTCCGTGAAGGAAACCCGAGCCTCCCAAATCGGCAGCCATCAAGGAGCCACCTCACGGATCGCGTCCAAACCTCGGATCCCGCCATCATCCCGCCCGGATTCCTCCGCATCCAAGCATCCGTGCCAGCTCGGCCGTGATCCAAGCCGGATGATCCCACGGCAGCTCGTCCCAGCTTCTCAGCCATGCGCCCATTCCGGATTCCCAGCGAGCCCGTGATCCTTCTTCCGCATTCAACGCCCAGCTCCTTCCCAAATCAAGCGTCCACACATCAACCTCTCGTGATCCCAGCAGCGCCCAAAGAAGGAACTCCGCGCCTCCCTTCCGCATCAGGCGTCCGACGATCTCGCGTCCGTGGCCAAAGAGGGAAGCCGTCCGGAGCACGCCCACCATTTCCTCGTCCATCCCAGCATCCCAGACGACCCATGATTCCATTTCAAGTGCATCCGCGGCTATAAGAGGGGAAGGAGGAGAAGAGGCGGGGAGGAGGAAAAGAAACAGGGGAGGAAGAGTGCTCGGTTTTGGGTGGAAACCAAGGGAGGAGGTGCTCTGTGTCGGTTCCAAAAAAACAGAGGAGGGGCCCTGTTTTCCGAGAAGAAGGAAGAAGAAAGTATTATTTTAATTTTTTTTTTTTTTTTTAGTGTTCAGCCGAGTTGTTGGTTCCTTTTATTTCAAGGATTTTCTTTTATATTCTTGTAATCAATTTTTTTTTATGAAATCCGTGTTTTAGGTTTGGTTTAATATTTGCTTAATATACAATCTATCAATTTTCTTTTATACAATCCGTGCTCTAGGTTTGGTTTAGTCTCCGCAATTTATTTTATATTCTGAAATTTTTAGTTTTAAGATAACTATGAAATTTATTTTTGCTGTTCACACTGACGATTTTAATTCATAATCTGTTTTTAGAAATCGATCCCTACTCTGCATCCAATTTCAATTGCAAAGTTTTCCTTCTGCCCTTTGTTTAATTTAAATTAGAAAACATTCAACATCCCCGACGTAATGTTTTTCTTTTGATATTCAAAAATCGATTTTGAATCCGAGTGAATGTTCTAACTTTTATGCAACTCCAATCGCCTCCCTGTGGATCGACCTCTTACGACCACTATTCTTCGAGTAGGAAAGGTAAGAGTAAAGAATTAAATTTAACTTTTGTCCGTCGGTTCTAACAACGATCCGTCTAGCGTATTTTTAGTTAGACAGGAAAGGACGAACAGTCGACCCCAACTGAACATGAGTCGACCCCAAGGCTATGTCCTTCAAAACTATGTCTCTGGAATCCCTGAGAAGGTCGACCCCAATGGAACTTGAGTCGACCCCACTGTAGCTTGAGTCGACCCCAAAAAAAGTTGAGTTGACCTCAGTGAAAAATAGCTGAAATACAAGGTTTTGTGATCCCTGAGAGGGTCGATCCCACTGTAGCAGAAGTCGACCCCAGTGAAAGTTGGGTCGACCCCACTGGAAGTTGAGTCGACCCCAAGTCTGATGAATAGTGGTTTGAGTCGACCCCAGAAAAGTTTGGATCGATCCCAGCATGGGCAGAAGAATAACGGCTAGTTTTGCAGAAGTACTTTTTGACCTCCCAACGGCGAGTAACGGATAGTTTTTCAAATCTAACCAATAGGGAGTAACCTAAACATGTGGGAAAGTATTTATAATGACACTATTCATCAGAGCAAAGGATCCTTTTGTAAAATATCAAAGCTTACCCAAGAAAAACAAAAGTCCTAATTTTCTTCATCGAGGTGCTTCATTCAAGAGTCAAAAAGAAGTGGTTGAGCAGATCAAAAAGAGGCATTAAGAGCTCCACCAACTCTTGAAGAGTGAAGCATTCCTTAACAAAGAAGAGAAGAGGCATATCAAAGCGATAACTATATTCTAACTCTTCTTTGTAGCTTATATTTGTTATATCTGCTCATATAGGAGTTTAAACCTTTTTCTTTCTCTTTTTAACAATCTTGTAAGGTTTGTTGGTGAGCCCGTAAAACCAACGGTATAGGTTTGTTGGTGAACCCGTAAAACCAACGGTAAAGGTTAGTTGGTGAGCCCGTAAAACCAACATAGGTTTTTGGTGATCCCGGAAAACCAAGTGTAAAGGTTTTTGGATTGTGAGTCCGGAAAACAATCCAACTGTAATCCGCGAGATTATAATGAATTCCCAAAGGGTCGCTTGAGAAGTGGACGTAGGTGCATATGAGAGCACCGAACTACTATACTTCTTGTTGTTTGTATTGTGTATTGTTCTAAGTTCACTATTTGTAGTTAATCTATATTAACCAAATCACTCACTCATCAATTAGCAAAATTAAGGAATCGAAAATCAAGAAAAACCAATTCATCCCCCCCCTCTTGGCTTGTCACCTTGGGCAACAAATGGCTTAATACTCGCTACATGGGTTAGCTAGAAAGCTTAATAAGGCTAGATATTGCACAAGTCATTCTTCTTAGCATTCAAAAAAAATAAAAATAAAATAAAAATAAAAAATAAAATAAATAAATAAATAAATCTAGGGTGTTCATTACCATTTAACTCTAGAAAGTCTTGAAAATTGGAGTGATCATGTTGGAAGTAAGTGAAAGCCACTCATTTATATGATACTATCTTGCACGTCACTACATTCTTGACTTGTTAGCAGATAGATGGGGAGTAATGGAACTTGAGTTAGAGTCTGCTTAAATATGATAGCAATAAGTCTTTATTGTCCTTGCAATTCTAAGTTCATACAATAATACTTGTTCAAATTTTGAGTTAAACATTAGAAATTCCTGACTGATGAAGTTTGTGGGTAACTTCACTGCAAACCCTCACGAGACAATACTCGTCCACTAGAGTAACCTAGGAGTTTAAAGGCTTGTTGCACGTGCTAAGTGCAATCATGATGCTCTACGAAAGTAGGTACGTATCTCAGTTTTATGTACTTAGCTTCAATAAAAAGTCATGGGTTAAACTACATCTTTTGTCCCCTCATTTTATCGTTTGCTCGTTAATTGCTAGAGACTAGCAATAAGCTAGTTGGGGGCTGTGATGAGAGCACAAAAGTGTGATCTACACGCTGTTTAAATTAGTATTACTGCTAACATATAACGATAAAATCACTAAGTTAATATTATATTTTTGTTTGGCACATGTTAGTATAAATTAAAGTTTAAATGCGCATTTGCTAGGGTTTAGAGGGATGCATCATGGCCCCAAACTGCGCGGGCCCAATCCTGCCATGATCTGATCGAGCACATTTGTACCCAAACATCCGAGCCCACGTGCGATGTCCCAGAGATCCTCGCGTTCTCTCCTTTCCGGATTAGCACCCGCACTTTTCCGGAATTGAGATTCTCACTCTCACTTCATCACAAAGAAAAAGAACTTTTTAACTTCCAATTACATGAAGAATAGCTGAAAATACTATTCATTCCTGAAGTTACTATTCATGCTGAAATCACTGTTCATATGAACAGTGTTCCGAGATAATACTATTCATATGAACAGTGTTCCGTGAAAGCACTGTTCATATGAATAGTGTTACGTAAAAACACTGTTCATATAAACAGTATTATTACGGGAATTTTTCTTAAATTCACCGTTCTTCCTCCCAGCAGCTGCTTTCGGCCGTTCCATTCCAGCGTCCAAGCTCCATTCCGAATCATCCCGTGGCCAAAGAAGGAAGTCCACGTTTCCAGCTCCCTTCCAGATCAGCGATCCCGCGTCCCCCTCTTCCGGATTCGAGACCTCAGCATCCGCGTTCCTCTCGGTTCCTCCGCCGCCCAGCAGCCCGAGTATGCCGCCATCAACAGCCGTCCCCGCCTTCCACGCAATCGTCCATCGCGTTCGCTAGCGAAGCCGCATCCCAACTGCAAGGCATCTCCAAATTCTCCGCAATCCCAGCCTCCCAGCATCCGTTTCTCCTCCCAGCGGTCTCACAGCGCCCCTCGTCCGTATTCATCTGCACCGGATCTCTTCCACGATTCCCTCCTTCCCGTGATCCGAGCCTCCACTGCGTCCGTGATCAATCTCCTCCACGATCCGCCCAGCCACGGCATCCCACGCTGCAATCAAGCTTCTCCCATCCGATTGCAAGGCGTGATCCCAGCATTCCCAGCATCCGTTTCTTCCCGTCTCAGCTCGTGCGAAAAGAGGGAAGGAGCAATACCAGCAAGCCGTGATCCAGCCAACCGTTGGAGCTCCCAGATTCACGCGTCCGTCTTCCTCTTCCGCTTCATCATCGTCATCTTCCGAGTTCCAGCCATCCACATGCTTGCTGGGGATCTATATAAGGGAGCCATCGGTTGTGCCAAAGGGGAGAGGAGGGTGGAGGTCGGTTAGGCCAAAGAACAAGGGAAGGAGCGCTCGGTGGGAGAGAAGAAAGAAAGAAAAAAACAGAGGAAGCTCTGTTTTGGGGAAGAAAAGAAAAAGAAGAAAAATAGTATTTTATGTTCCACCGAGAGAGGAAGAAGTTTTCTTTGATTTTTGTTATTTCTTTCTTTTATTTATTTTATTTGCATAAGAAAGGCAGCATCAAGCTACCAATCTTTATTTCTACCTTTGTAATCAATTTATTTTTATAAAATCTATCATTTCTCTTCATGCAATCCTTGTTCTAGGTTTAGTTTAATTTCCATTTTCTTTATGCAATCTTTTAATTTTCTTTTTATGCAATACATTAAATCTTCCTTTAAGCAATTTGTGTTCGCTTCAATCTTCTTGTTTTCATCCATTTTAATTTATGCCAAAGCTTTTCTTTGATTAGTTAAATATATAAATACTTTTCGAATTTAAATACCTGTCTTTTTGTCAATTTCAAGTAGAAAATATTCTCTGGTAGCCCAGAGAATCATTCAAACATCCTCGAAGCATGTTTTTCTTTTATCATTCAAGAATCGATTTCGAATCCGAGTGAATGTTTTAATTTTTATGCAACTTCAATCGCCTTCCTGTGGATCGACCTCTTACGACCACTATTCTTCGAGTAGAACAGGTAAGAGTAAAATTAAATTAAACTTTATTTGTCAGTTCTAACAACGATCTGTTTAGCATATTTTTAGGTGAACATGAATCGGACAACATCCGGCCTCTACAGGTATCCACACGAGGCAGAGGACCGATCTAAGTCTTTGAATCTCCCTGGGGTGCTAGCTTCCTTGCAAAGATGGCTTTTGATGGCTGAAATCCTCTCCTTTGAATCAACTCTTAATTGCCTTGAGAGGAGGAAGAAGAAGGATGGATCAAAAGAAAAATAAAAAGCCCTTGCAGCCTTTTCTTTTTCTTTTTCTTGGAACCAAAAGAAAATGGAAGAAAGAAGGGATACACGCCTCCCTAGTTTTTCTTTTCTTTACGGCTGAAACCAAGAGGGATAGGATGCTGTTCCCGGCTCCTTGGGAAGGGAAATATATCATCTCCTGGCTGCCCCCTTTATCCTCTTTTTAAAGGCATATGGAGCTCCTACTTTTTAGGAGCTCCATCCTTATCCTTTTGTTTTTCCTTGCCGCTGAAACCAAGAAGGGAGAGAGGGGTTTTCTCCTCTTATCCCTTTTTGAACTAGGCGTGAGATCCTAAAAAATAGGAGCTCACGTCTATCTCTAAGTGAAGAGAGGAGGGGCGTACGCCCCTCCTTTCTTCCTTCACGTATATCCCCAAGGGAGGGAGCCCCTCCCTCTTATTCCCTCCTATCTCACGCCCCACTTAATCAAATTAAGTGGGGGTGTGGGGTAAATTACAAACGGGTTCTAATCCTCTTCCAAAAAGGATGGAGTGCACCCATTTCCTTTCCCTTCAAATCCTAATCTAATTATGATTCAATTGAACCATGACTCAATTGAACTCTTCAATCCTAATCCAATTAGAAGCCATCTTAATCTATTAGACTAAAATTAATTAGGACTTAAGAACTCCGAATCTAATTAAGACTTATTCAATTTCAGTCGTAATCCAATTAAGACTTTAGAAATCCTACTCTAAGTAGGACTCTATTTTAATTTGAAGTCCTAATCTAATTAGAACTCTAGAAATCCTACTCCAAGTAGGACTCATATTTAATATGATCAAATCCATTTAATTAAATCTAATTGATTCAATTAAATTGCAATTCAATTGCAATTACTCCTTCTTCTACTCACTAACTCTTAGTGGGTTACTTCAATTATCAATCAAATTGATAAGTATAAATTATTTCTGATTTCTAATCACGATTCAACCATCGGATCGGTCAATACCTCTAATGTATGTGACCCCATAGGTTCTATTCTGTCTGGTAGTGAGATATATTGCGATCTCTATCACAATATCATTGAAAACTCCTTTCAATGTGATGCAGGAGCACCACCCTCATTCTAATGGCGTGGGACATTGGGTGAGGGGTGAAAAGAATTTGAGTCCAAGAACAGTTGAGTGCAAGCTGAAATTAGATTGAGTCCCTGCAATAAGTGATTTGATTCACAATGGGTTAGCCTCTTCAGTATCAATTAGATTAAGTCCAAGGCGTGAATGGGTCCATAGCTAATTAGAAGTGGTCACATGTCAAAATAAAGAGAAGTTCAACCATGAAGACCTCTCACATGTGGAAGAAATTCAAAGTTCAGATCCAGTTGAAATCCGTGACAGATTGAACATCTTATGGTATTTTGAAGATTTCGAGAGCTACAGAAGTCTGATTAAGTTGATTCAAATTTTGTTGGAAAGTAGACATCCGTAGCTTTCCAATGACTATAAGAACATAAAATTTAGAGATCAGATGACATTTGAGAAGTCTCCTGAACTTCATGCTGATGTTGGTACCCGAGAAGGAGTTCCACCTAGATAAATATTCATGGCATGCGGCTGAATTCCTTTTGATGGGTTTCAATCCACATGCCATAGATATGGATCTCAGGTGTCTAAGCTTAGGTGTCAAGGCCTTTGATTGGTCAACTAGAAAATTTAAATTTTGAATTGAGTCCACATGTAATTAGGAGTCCAATTTAAAATTCTGTGTAGTCCTTATCCTTATCCTTTGCCAACCTTTCCTTCTATATAAAGGAGGGTATGATGAATGAAGTTAGTTTTGGATTTCGAAATTTTTTCTTGTGAACATGAGGAGGGGCAAGTCCCTTGCTTGGTGCGATGCCAAGAGGTTCAAGGAAGAGGTGGGACGCCTCCCCTTCATGCCTTCCAAGTTTGAATTAGTTTGGATGAGATTTCCAAAACTAATTCATCCTTATCCACTCTCTCTCTTCCTTGTTTCATGCCTTATTCCCTTACGTGCGCCTCCTTGTGTGCCACATCAACCTCCCTAGCCGTATTCCTCATGCCACAACCCCTTCCCACGTCCTCCCTTGAGTCCTAATCCCAATAGGACTCTAAATAACCCAAGTCGGTCAACCCATTAGGTGCAAACTAATTTCAGCTGCCCACTCAATTGGGTGCCCAATTCTAGTCACTTGGTTGGATCCCACGAACCCAATCTCACCCATCCAGCAACCCATCTTCTTCCTCCTTCCTTCCACCACAAAGAACCCTAGCCTCCATTGCCATTGCTTTGGAAAAAAAAAAGAAGAAAGATTCAGCCATCCTCAAAGAAGAGAAAAAATTCTGCAATCCACCACGATTGCGTCAATTGGTATCAGAGCGAATCCTTGTCGCCATGAGTACCAGAAGTGGTCGCCCATACAGCAATGAACGACAGCGTGCTGAGATGATGGCCGAGCTCATCTAGCAAATGGCGGCCCTGAATCAGAAGATGGAAGTTGTTTGGGATCGTCTCTTCCCCGAGCAAAATAATCTTGAAGATGATCATGGCGTTCCTGCACATCCTAAAAATCCAGAAGACCCTGACGTTGAAGCATTCTCCCCCGGGGGTCTATCACCCCAAAGGCCACCTAGGGGTCAGCGGATGCCCCCTCCAAACATTCCTCGTATGGGGAATAATTTCAGGAACCCTTATGTTCATCAAAATCAGCAGGAGCGCAATGATCTCGACGATGTCATGAAGCGGATTCGTGTAGAAGTTGCTGATTACAGCGGAAGCATGGACCCAACCCACTTCCAGGATTGGCTGATGTCTCTCGAAGACTACTTCGAATGGTTCAGCATGCCCAATGAAACCAAGGTGCGATTCGTGAAGATGAAGCTCAAGGGCCAAGCATGCATATGGTGGTATAGCGTTGAAGAGAAGCTTCATCAACTCCGACAGCCCCCTATCAATGATTGGGAGGAGATGAAACTTCGTTTGAAGAAAAAGTTTCTTCCCCTTGATTATGAGGAGACACTCTTCGAAGAACTTATGAAACTTCATCAAGGAAGCTCTTCCATAGAGGAGTATACGGCCCGATTTCATGAGTTGATGATCCGCAGCAACCTCACGGAGACGGATCGACAGTCCCTAACTCGGTACCGATCCGGGCTGAGGGATGACCTCAAGAGGAAGCTAATGACGATGCGCATATTCAGCCTAGAGGAGGCATACCAACTCGCCATTCGAGTTGAATCGTAGCTACGACAAAGACGCCCTGCACAAGCACCGGTTGCACGACGATTTCCCGAGCACAGCACCAACCGAGGAGTTCCATTTCCTCGAGGTAACGCTCCTGCTTTTCGATCTAAAACCTCTGTAAATAGAAGCACATATCAGGAAAGGGGTGCTCCAAGGGCTAATGAAAAGGGTAAAGGTCCTATGCCACAATCCACACCGCAAGGGAAGAATCCTGTTGAATGCTACAAGTGCGGCGGGCGAGGCCATTTCGCCGTTGTTTGTCCTACCCGAGACCAACGATTTGCATTGGTATGTGAAGAGGATGAGATCATAGGACCCTCTGAAGTCACTCCTCCCTCTCAGCCCACTGATGAAGAGGGAAATGAAGAAAATGAAAAACATGATGAAGAAGCCCCTGCGGTGGAGCTAGAAGCTTCAGACCTACCTGTGTGCATCATGCGGCGGGTTCTTATGGGTTGCAAGCAGGAGGAGAACGTGGAGAAAGATTGGAGGCGCACCAATATCTTCCACACTCATGTCGAGCATGCCAACAAGTCTCTAAACCTCATCATTGACAATGGAAGCTGCATGAACATCATTTCTGAAGAAGTGCTGAAAAAGCTGAATCTGAAACCGGTACCGCATCCAAAGCCGTATCGGGTAAGTTGGATCGAAGACTCTTCTATCCCTGTTATAAAAAGATGCTTGATCAGTTTTTCACTTGGTAAGGACTTCCGAGATGAAGTATGGTACGATGTTCTGCCCATGAAGGCGTGCCATCTTCTTCTAGGAAGACCTTGGTTGTATGATCATAGTGTCGAGTATGATGGTCGATCCAATTGTTATTCTCTATATTGTGCCAACAAAAGAGTTGTGTTAAAGCCCCTTCGGATCACTGATTTTACCTCTGAAAATCTGATAATCCAATGGGTTCTAACCATGAGAAAGTTTGAAGCTTGTAGCCGAGAGATTGGAGTCATGTATGCACTAGTGTCTAGGAAAGTTGGGGCTGAAATTTCAGAAGTTGTTCCTCTTGATTTCAAGCCTATATTGGATGATTTTTCTGATGTAACCCCTGAAGACCTTCCCAAGGAGCTTCCACCGATGAGGGACATCCAACATGCCATAGATTTGGTGTCCGGTTCAAGCTTACCGAATCTTCCCGCATACCGGCTGAATCCGAGAGAACATGAGGAGCTTCATCGCCAAGTCCAAGAACTTTTGGACAAGGGATTCATCCGAGAGAGCCTCAGTCCATGTGCCGTCCCGGCTCTACTTACTCCCAAGAAGGATGGTTCATAGAGGATGTGCGTGGACAGCAGAGCAATCAACAAGATTACAGTGAAATACCGTTTTCCGATCCTGCAGCTTGATGACATGCTGGATTTGTTGCATGGAGCCACCATCTTCTCCAAGTTGGACCTTCGAAGTGGCTACCATCAGATCAGAATTAGACTTGGGGATGAGTGGAAGACGACATTTAAGACCAAGGATGGCCTCTACGAATGGATGGTTATGCCGTTTGGTCTCTCCAATGCGCCAAGTACTTTCATGCGGGTTATGAATCAAGTGCTGAATCCATACATTGGGCGCTTTGTGGTTGTTTATTTTGATGACATTTTGATTTTCAGTCATAGCCGTGTGGAGCATCAGCAACATCTTCGCCGAGTGCTTCTTACACTTCGATCAGAAAAACTTTATGTTAACCTGAAGAAGTGCTTCTTTGCTGAATCACAAGTACCATTCCTTGGTTTCATAATTTCAGATCAAGGTGTTGCAGCGGATCCGGAGAAAGTTTGTGCTATTCGGGAGTGGCCGACACCAAGTAACATTCATGAGGTGAGGAGCTTCCATGGCTTGGCTTCCTTATACCGCCGGTTCATAAGAAATTTCAGCAGTATAGTAGCACCAATCACCAATTGTATGAAGGCTGAAAATTTCCGTTGGACGTTGGCCGCCACTAGAGCCTTTGAAGACATCAAGGAACGTCTAACCCAAGCCCCAATTCTTCGACTTTCAGACTTTGATCAGCTCTTCGAAGTCGGTTGTGATGCTTCTCACATTGGGATTGGTGGAGTTCTGAGCCAAGAAGGTCATCCCGTCGCCTTCTACAGCGAAAAGCTCAACGACGCCAAGCGAAGGTATTCCACTTATGATATTGAGTTTTATGCTGTGGTTCAAACTCTTAAACATTGGAAGCATTATCTTCTACATCGAGAGTTTGTCATGTACACCGACCATGACTCTTTAAAGTACATCAATTCACAAAAGAAGCTAAGTGCGCGACATGCGAGATGGGTGGATGTGCTGCAGCAATTTACTTTTGTATTGAAGCATAGGCCGGGTGCAGAAAATCAAGTCGCTGATGCCCTTAGCCGGAAGACACATGTTCTCACCCTCTTGAATGCAGAAGTAATGGGCTTCAATGATCTGAAAATTTTATATTCTACTGATGCATATTTTCAGCCTATCTACACCGAAATTTCAGCAGAAAGTCACCGGCAGCATTCTGATTTTTCGATCCATGACGGCTTTCTCTTCCGTGGCACACGCCTATGTATTCCAGAAACCTCTCTTCGCGACCACATCATCCAGGAGGTTCATGGGGGAGGTCTTGCTGGTCACTTCGGGCATGACAAGACCGTCGTTATGATGGAGGACGGGTTCTATTGGCCGACCTAGCGCAAGGATGTCCACCGAATCATCAAACATTGCCGAACTTATCAACTAGCCAAGGGAACAAAATCCAATGTCGGCCTCTACTCTCTACTGCCATTGCCGAGCTCACCATGGGAGGACCTCAGCATGGACTTCGTGCTTGGGTTGCCCAAGACGGTACGAGGACATGATTCTATTTTTGTCATTGTTGATAGGTTTTCAAAAATGTTGCACTTTGTGCCCTGTGCGAAGACTTATGATGCATCACGAGTTGCTGATTTGTTCTTGAAAGAAGTGGTTCGTCTACATGGGCTCCCGAAGACTATTGTATCTGATCGTGATGTCAAGTTCGTTAGCTATTTTTGGAAGACACTTTGGGCGAAGCTTGGCACCCGTCTTTCCTTCTCCAGCGCCTATCACCCCCAAACCGATGGGCAGACCGAGGTGGTCAACCGCAGTCTTGGAAACCTTCTTCGATGCTTAGTCCGGGATCATGTGAAGTCATGGGATCTGATTTTACCCCATGCCGAGTTTGCCTACAACAGCAGTGTCACCCGTACCACAGGATTGTCACCTTTCGAGATTGTTCTCGGGTTGAAGCCATGGCGGCTTATTGATCTTGTACCACTTTCCATCAACACAAGGACCAGCGAAGGTGGTGAAGACTTCGCCAGGAACATACAAGACATCCATGCTGAAGTTCGACGTCGTTTGGTCACCAACACCGAGATTTACAAGCAACAAGCAGACTTGAAGCGACGTCCCCTGGAATTCAAAGAAGGAGACCTTGTGATGACGCGATTGAGTGCTGAACGCGTTCCTCGCAGAAATTTTCAGAAGCTACATCCTCGTCGCGCCGGACCCTTCAAGGTACTGAAATGAATGGGACCTAATGCATATGTGCTTGATTTGCCTGAAGACTTGCAAGTTAGCCCAGTTTTCAATGTTGAAGACCTGCAGCTCTACGAAGGTCACTTTGCTGAAGATAAAGACCCTCCAGCCGTACCCCCATCATTACCACGTCGATCAGCCCCTAAAGACACCATTGAAGACATCTTGGATGATCAGATTGTGTCCACACATCGAGGGGGATATCAGAAATTTTTGGTTAAATGGAAGGGCAGACCATTTTCAGATTGCTCTTGGTTGAAGACGGAAGAAGTCCAACGGCTGAACCCGGATCTCTACGAGCTCTATCAGTCACAGAACTCGACAGAGTCGAGTCTTTTTCCAGCCGGGGAGAGTTGATGCAGGAGCACCACCCTCATTCTAATGGCGTGGGACATTGGGTGAGGGGTGAAAAGAATTTGAGTCCAAGAACAGTTGAGTCCAAGCTGAAATTAGATTAAGTCCCTGCAATAAGTGATTTGATTTGGGTTAGCCTCTTCAGTGTCAATTAGATTGAGTCCAAGGCGTGAATGGGTCCATGGCTAATTAGAAGTGGTCACATGTCAAAATAAAGAGAAGTTCAACCATGAAAACCTCTCACATGTGGAAGAAATTCAGAGTTCAGATCCAGTTGAAATCCATGACAGATTGAACACCTTATGGTATTTTGAATATTTCGAGAGCTACAGAAGTCTGATTAAGTTGATTCAAATTTTGTTGGAAAGTAGACATCTGTAGCTTTCCAATGACTATAAGAACATAAAATTTAGAGATCAGATGATATTTGAGAAGTCTTCCGAACTTCATGCTGATGTTGGTACCCGAGAAGGAGTTCCACCTAGATAAATATTCATGGCATGCGGCTGAATTCCTTTTGATGGGTTTCAATCCACACGCCATAGATATGGATCTTAGGTGTCTAGGCTTAGGTGTCAAGGTCTTTGATTGGCCAACTAGAAAATTTAAATTTTGAATTGAGTCCACATGTAATTAGAAGTCCAATTTAAAATTCTGTGTAGTCCTTATCCTTATCCTTTGCCAACCTTTCCTTCTATATAAAGGAGGGTATGATGAATGAAGTTAGTTTTGGATTTCGAAATTTTTTCTTGTGAACATGAGGAGGGGCAAGTCCCTTGCTTGGTGCGATGCCAAGAGGTTCAAGGAAGAGGTGGGACGCCTCCCCTTCATGCCTTCCAAGTTTGAATTAGTTTGGATGAGATTTCCAAAACTAATTCATCCTTATCCACTCTCTCTCTTCCTTGTTTCATGCCTTATTCCCTTACGTGCGCCTCCTTGTGTGCCACATCAACCTCCCTAGCCGTATTCCTCATGCCACAACCCCTTCCCACGTCCTCCCTTGAGTCCTAATCCCAATAGGACTCTAAATAACCCAAGCCGGTCAACCCATTAGGTGCAAACTAATTTCAGCTGCCCACTCAATTGGGTGCCCAATTCTAGTCACTTGGTTGGATCCCACGAACCCAATCTCACCCATCCAGCAACCCATCTTCTTCCTCCTTCCTTCCAGCACAAAGAACCCTAGCCTCCATTGCCATTGCTTTGGAAAAAAAAAAGAAAGATTTAGCCATCCTCAAAGAAGAGAAAAAATTCTGCAGCCCACCTCGATTGCGTCACAATGGGTTGGAACAATTCCAACTCAACTTACCAGGGATCATCGACCATCAAGATAATCCTTATGAGTCTCACCATCTACCAGTGACACCTAACAGTATGTAGTGGCTACCCAGTAGAATGGAATGATGAACCTCTAGGTACAGTTATCGTATGATACAATTCTTCTATTGTGGATCCCTACAAGATGGAGGTCATGGATAACTCGTCAAACCCCATCGTCTGTTATATATCAAGATTTATTCGACTTAAGTTCATGGGTGGAAAACCCCTTTTCCACTGTACATACTACCCCGGCCGAGGATTTACGAACTCAGTCTCATAAATTACATAAAATCTCTCCTAATCTATCAAGGTCGATAGATTCCATCTAGATGCACCCTTACTCCTACAATGAACCTACTGCAGCCAATCTGCACCATAAGAACCCAAATGGCTAGGGCCAATGTTTATGTGCTCATCAAACTACAGCAACCTCGTCCATCACAGGTCAAAGGACCAGTCTTACAACTGCAGCATCAAGTAAGTCACTGATGAGTGGATAGACATCCAAGTGACTACTTGCTTTGGTCACGCTCAGTACCCTTGTTCTCTAACAAGCACTTGCATAATTGCTCCAGTGTCTCCACACTGTAGACTCAAGACTCGTCCATCAAAGAAAATGATCTGTGCACTAATCTCAACGGATCGATCACCATCCTCCTGATGATCCATCGATCAGAAGCAATTCAGGAATTAATCACCAATGACATATGCCTCAAATTCTTAACTCTTGAGAATATGCGTCATCATCTTATTAATTCCTTGGACGATTCATAGACACATAAGAACATGAATGAAAAGAATGCCCAACTTAATAAATTCATAATTAGGTCAAGTACAAATTTATGTTCCAGAATATAATAATGCGTCAGCCAAATTGGCTTCTAAGGCATACTTCTAACATGAAATGCAAGTGAAAACTAATTTCATTAAGCTTTGGAACACAAGTTATTTCGAAGACAAAGGTGAAGTAATAAACTTGTGTGCAAAGTTAAAACATATTTTAAAAAGAAAAATAAAGTTGCTATTGGTAAAAGCAAGTTTCAATCAAATTGTCCATGCATGAAGCATTACAAATTATATTTAAAGAAGATCTTCGTTATCTAAATATTGAAAACACATAATTCAAAGCATCATCACATGCAAAACATAATATGCATTATATATTAAAGCATTAAGAACAAGCATGTCAAAGATCAAAATCAATTCTTTTTAAATAAGCTCTCCCTATTTAAATATAATTCTGCACTAATTTTATCCTTAAGGTGTGTTTTCAAGTGATTGAAACTTCATTTGGTCTTTCACAAACTTCTTATATACTTCATTTATCTGTTATTCATTCCCTCATTTTTATGAATTTTTTTCTTTAAGCAATCAATGAACATTTTGATTTTCTTTATTTATTTTTGATTTTATTTTTTTATACTCTATACTCTGTTTGCTCCCTATCTGGTGGAGTTGGAAAAGAGGCACGAGGTATTACTACTAGCCTCTCCATTGGCACCATCCCTATGATGAGCAATATAGAAAGGTCAAACCGTTTTCTTTAACAAGGAAAAAGTATTCACTCCAAACTCCCTATGTTTGAATACAATTTATTATAGATTTTATCCCTTCCAAAAGAATGCTCACACAAATCTCATAAATGTGCTGAATATATCATGCTTGTTTTGCTTTTACTTAAGATTAGAGTATTTATTTTTACTTAGCTTTTACTTTTCCTAAATAATGTTCATTTTTCTTTTTTTTTATCTCTTTCTCTTTTTGTTATTTTCAAGTAATTTACATGAAAGAGCAGAATAAAGAAATAATTTAATATATCATATAAATGTATATCATGCAAACAATATTTTCATTATGCTCAAGGATTCATAGCTTATCACAAGTTATTTTAAATCGAAATTTGAAACATAAGCTTGTGTATTTCATGGTTATGCATCACATAGGCAAAGGTATATTTCAATTTAGGCAAACTATAAAACAATTTTCAAAAGCATAAGTTAGTCAATACATATGTAGACATGATATCAAGAAATTAGTAATTAAAGAATTTAATCATGCGACAATAAGATTTAAGTTATTGACTTTGCTCAGCTAATTTACAAGAGAGGTATCTGAAATTATCGATTCATTCCACATTCTTCAAGTCAAATACCTACTAGATTCTTATGTATAAACTTTTGACTGAAGAAGGTCCTCTCTCTTATTTGCATGTGAATATTTATTGTACCTCATGTGGAGGTGTCCTTCAAGTTGAAATCTCTCATTCTTGCTCATACATCCTGCATTATTAGCAAAATCTTTTTCTTTCTTGAAGGAAAGTCATTAGTTTTTTTAAGATACAAAACATTCATACAATATATTTTTTAACTAGATGACTCAATATAAGACATGACAATAATTGAATATTAAGTCACTCTACTCAAGAGATTGCCTAAATATAAACAAGCACAAGCCACTTGAACTAAAGAGATAGTTTTATTAAGCAAGATAGTTCAAGGACAAGCATATGAGGCAATAGAAAGATTCATTAAAGTCAAATCAATTTTTTATTTTCAGAATCAATTTAGCTTAGATTCTATTTGTTTAAGATAATTATCAATAAGATATACAAGTTAAGTTTTAGTCAAATTATCTTAAACAATTGTTTCTATCAAAATTCTGATTATGATTCAGCTTTCAACACAAAAAATCATATTTCAGAGAGATAAGCAATCTTCTTTTAGAGAAAATAAGATTTTATTTTTGACTTATGAGAGATAGTTCAAAAAAATTAATATTCATGCTTTAAAAGATTTTTATGCTCAGATTAAACATGATGAGTTAAAATTAATTAACAAAAATTGAGATAATTTTAGAAAAAGATATTAGTTATGGATATAATGATTATGCTCAATGAAACACTTTAAAGATTAGATTTATTGATTTTAGATTTTAGAATAGTCTTGAACATTACTTGTAAGAGAAAAAATAATTTGTTATTATAAAACTTTTAAGTGAGTTTCTCATTATGATCATAACACATTCATCATTTATGATTGAACCAATTTGAGACGATTATGATTTAACATATGATGCATACATGAGACTTATAAAGCAAATCATAATACATTTCAGATAATTATATAAGAAATGAATGATATAATAATAACATGATAAATTGCGTTCATACCTTCACAAGAGATGAAATAAAATTTCATAAGGATTATGCTCAATAAAGTTTTAACATGAAGGCATGAAATCAGCATGGAACATTTATACTAGAGAGGGAATTTAGATTTTAAAAACTTGAAGGATAAAGTTATATATATTCATTCATTATTTTCTTATCATCATGCAAGCACTAGAAAATTTTTATGCTAAGATCGTTGAGATAAACTTTAACATATACATAAGGTATTAAAGGCTTTAATGCAGAAAGTATCACAATTCCAAACAAAGATAATCTCAATACACAATATAGAATGTTAAACCTTATACTAGATTCAATGAATAAATTAAGACTTATCTTTAACTATGTATCAACAAACCCATTTGTATGAAAGTTCCATTTATTCTACGGGTACCTTGGCACACCTACATCAACATCCTCATATTTTTATTTTAGGTACCTAAGCTTGCTTGAGTTCTTGAGAGTTAGTGCATATGGTTCCTTTTGGAATCCAAATTTGTTTAATAGTAATAATTTTACCATTTAATTTATATATATTAGAACTATAGGTAAAGTTGTTATACCCATTTTTTTCATATTTGAAATAAGTTATCTTATTTGATGGTTTGTGTTGACCCCCTAATGGATTTTGATGAATACAAAACACTAGAGTATAATTCCATTTATCTTAACAATTTAATTGAGAAATTCATGTGTTTTATTAAGAATATTGTTAAGAAATGTCTAGGCAAGTTTCCATAATTTTTATGAATTTATTGAAGAATTTTTTGAGATGAAAGAAAAAGTTCAGGGACAGCCGAGACGTCTCCTGATAGTCTCAGAGACGTCTCTGGCACAAACAGGAAGAACTGGCACACTTAGAGACGTCCCCGGCACCTGCCGAGTCGTCCCCACGATAGCGGAGTCGACTCTCTCAGTGGCGGCAGAAAGGCAGTTTTCAAGAGATATGCGCGAGACGTCCCCACCGCAAGCAGAGTCGTCCCCACAAGTAAAAAGGAGACTTCCCGAGTCGTCCCCAAGATAGCGGAGACGGCTCTCTCTGGGTTTTCCAGAGAATGATTTTTTCGGTGATAAGACAGCGGAGACGTCCCCTGAAAGAGCGGAGTCGGCTCTCTCAGGGAATTCCAGAGGACATGTTTTTCGGAGATAAAGAAGCGGAGTCGACCCCGAGACAGCGGAGTCGTCCCCATTCAAAAAGTGCAAACAAGCAGAGTCGTCCCCGTAAAGTGCCGAGTCGACCCCAGACAACGTAAAAAGTAAAATCTTGTAGCCGAGACGTCTCTCGTTGAAGCGGAGACGTCCCCGGAACGCCTGGGACGCGACTGACAACTTTTACAGGTTTGGTTTGAATTTCAAATCTCTTTTACTTTATCTCTAACGGCTATATTTGCTTTTTGGGCTATACAAGGGAGCTCTTAAGTGCTTCAAAACAACTTTTCACCAACCCAAAAGCTAGATCATTTAAGAGAGAAGCAAGAGAGAGAAGTTCAAGGGAGTGAGTGCATTCAAGTGAAGAAATCAAGTGCTTTCAAGCTTCCCAAGTGATTTCAAGCTCAACCACTCTCTTCCACTCGTGCATTCAAAGCTCACACTCAAATCTACGCGATCCACATCGGAAGAATCACCATTTCCCACGCTTCCAACGGCAAAAGGATTCTTCCGGGTTCTATTGTTCATCATTGCCATATTTGCTTTTCTAGAGCTTTTCTTTTCTGTGTAAACTCTTTCATTGTGGTGCTTGTTCCAGTCAAGGGACTTGGAACAAGGGAAAGGCGTCCCAAGCCTAAGTGAAATTGGGGGTGTTAGGGTTTGTTGTGAGCCCGGTGTAAAACAACGAGTTAGGTAGTGAACTCGCAAAACTACCGTACTGTAATCTTGGATTATAGTGGAAATTCCCAAAGGTGATTTGGGGAGTGGATGTAGGAGCAGTGGAAGCTCCGAACCACTATAAAACCTTGTGTTTGCGATTGACCTCTCTCATTCCTCCTTCTTTACTTTAGTGCATATATTTGTGTGTTTTATTTTTAATTAGGCGAAAAGTTTTAAAACACCCAATTCACCCCCCTCTTGGGTGACCATCTCTGGGCAACAGTTTGCTTGGTGAATTGATAACCTTTTTCTTTAGAAATTTACTGTTAAGCAAAGAAGTCCAGCCAAGTCTTGATTTATCAAAAACAGCATGTTGGCTTTCAAACATCGTTTTTAATCTTTCTGAACTTACAGTGAATTTGTTAACAAAGAATTTCAGTTGGTTAACTTCTTTACTTAAGTTTTGATTTTTTTTTAATTAAATTTTAATTTTATTGAATCAATTCTTCTGAATTTAACCTTAATCTTTCATTCTCAGAATTTAATTTATTTTTTATTTCAGCAGTAGAATTTCTTTCTTCTGAAATTTCCAGATTTAGCTTTTTAAGATTTTTGTTCTTCATAGATAGTTTTCTAAATTCACCATACAAATCATGAAAAGCATTTAGTAGTTCATCAAAAGAGAATTCTTCTTGAAAATCACTAAATATAAAATCAGATCCAAATTTTACCTTATCTTCTTATGCCATAAAGCACAAGTTAGTTATCTCTTGTAGTTCTTTGGAGCTGATGTCATCATTGTTGCTCCTAGCTTTTATTTTCTTGCTTAACTCTCTCTTGGTCAAGGATTTCTTGCTTTTAGTTTTTTTCTTTCTTTCTTCTTGCTTCCTCTTCTTCTTTGTCTTTAAGAAGCTTTTGAATTTTTCGATATTTGAGGATGGATCCTTATTTCATCACCGAATTCTTCATTTGTTGCTCTTTTTTTCTAATTGGGAGATTCAAAAGCTTTTCCTACAGGTTCACCGTTAGTATGTAATTGAAACACATGTAAACTAATCTGAAATTTATCATAAATATTTTCTAAAGTATTCCAGATCTTCTTAGCAGATAAACATGTAGAGATTTCATTAATTATGGTTTCATGAGTAGCACAATATAATATGTTCATAGCATTAGCATTCAATTGTGCTAAGTTCTTTTCATTAATAGTTTGAGAAAGTGTGTGAGGGCCATTTACTGTGATGATCCAAAGGTCATAGTTTTGGGCTTAAATTAAAAACTTTCATTCTAGCTCTCCACTATCCATAATCAATTTCAACAAACAGTGGGGATCTGTTTGTGGAAGATCCCACAGAAAATAAATCAATGTGCGGGGCTGCCATGATCTTTGGCTTTTGACGGTTAGGTCAACAACTAATATTAAAACACCTGCTCTGATACCACTTGTTGCCCAGTAGATGCAGCCCAAGAGGGGGGATGAATTGGACTTTTCAAGATTTTTAATTACTTCTAAACTTTTGAGTTAATTAAGCTAAGTTATATGGATGCACAGTGGAATTTAAACTTAGCAACAGATTAATCTAATCAAGATTAAAACCATTCAGTAGCAGATAAATAATCTCAATAAAAGATTAGTTTAAGTTTGCCCAAGCATGCAACTTAATACAATCAAGAGTACAGTTCTAATCAAAGTCAGCTAGATGAAGATGAAGCAAGTTAGACCTAGATAAACAATTTTAACTAGAATTGCAACTGAATGAATAGGCAAGTAAGCTAAAGAGAAAACAAGGCATTACAAACACACAAAAGTATAGTGGTTCGGTGCCAACTGCACCTACGTCCACTCCCTAAGCTCTCTTGAAAATTTTACTATAATTTACCTGATTACAGCGGGTTGTTTTATGAGTTCACAATCCAACTCGTTGTTTTTCGGGATCACAACGAACCCAAGTTGGTTTTCACGGGCTCACCAACCAAAATCTATCTCAATTGTTTTTCGGGCTCACAATCAACCCAAGTTGGTTTTCACAGGCTCACCAACTAAAACTTATCCCGATTATTTTTCGAGCTCACAATCAACCCTGTTTGTTTTCCCAAAGGCTCACCAACCAAAATCTTTATACCGTTTGTTTTTCGGGCTCACAAACAACCCAATTGGTTTTTTCCAAGGCACACCAACCAAAACCTTTTCTTTTGTTGAATCCTCCTGATTCAACAACTTCCAATTTAGGTTTGGAAGAACTTTTACAAGTGCAAGGATTGAAGAAATTAAAGCACACTAGAGTTAAGCTCAAGATATAAAACACAAATGAAAAAGAGCAAAACTTGAATTGGTGAAGTGGTTGATCTTTGAACCTCTTCACCAATTTGAGGTTAAGAATGCAATTTTGAGGCTCTTGGTATATGCTCTGATTGATCCTAACTTGAATAACTCACTTCTTGCTCAATTGTTTGGATCTTTTTATGGATTTTGGCATTATGCTCTTTCTTTTAGAATTCTTGAAAGATTTGATCTTGTGGAGCTCTTCCTCTTCTTGTTTATGGTGTTTCCATGAATTTATAATTTTAAGAATATGTGGAAAGCTTCTCCTAGCCGTTAGAGACAGAATAGAGCCTTTGGAAGTCAAAAACTAGCTGTTGCTGGTGGTCCAAACCGAGAACGATTGGCACAGCGGTGTGAACGGGGTTCCGTCTGAGTCGCCTTGGTTGGTGTTGATTGCGCTCCACTTTCCACCGAAAAACCTGCAAGCAAGCCTCGCACCACCACTGGGGTAGTGGGGGCCCTCCGACGATCAAGTCAGAGGAGATTGGAGGAGAAGGAGAGATAATTGTAGCCAGTAGGAGAATGCACTGGAAGTTCTTGCTTACCTCCCCCCTTCTCCCCCCAGCAGCATATATACCAGGCTGGGGGGTCCTTCTGGGGGGTTGGTCATCGTGTGGCATGATGGAGTTGCCACTGACATGGCCGTTACAGGGCGTCGTGGGGCAGCGCTGGGTACGGCCATGACAGGGCGTAGTGGAGCTCCGCTTTGTACGGCTGTTACAGGAGATCGTGGAGCAGCGCCGGATACGACCGTTGCAGGGAGTAGTGGAGCAGAGGGTCGCGGCGTGCTTCAGGGGAACAGCCTGTCGTTGTCGAGAGATTGCCGACTCGGGGTCGGATTGCTGGATCAAGGGGCAGCCGACTCGGGGTCGGGCTGCGAAGCCGAAGATATCCGACTCGGGGTCGGGTTACTGGATCAAGGGGCAGCCGACTCGGGGTCGGGCTGCGAAGCCGAAGATATCCGACTCGGGGTCGGGTTACTGGATCAAGGGGCAGCTGTAGTCTTCTTGGGCGCGCGTGTCGGTCACGTGGGGCATGGTGGCTGAGTTCCCCCGTAACAGTAGCCCCCCACTTCCGAGCCTGGAACCAGAAGGGGAACGGGTGAAGGAAGTGATGCTTCGAGATTGCCGCCATCCCTCGGAGAGGCGCGCGCGCTTCGAGCTCCCTGTCTTCTTTATGGCGTATGGCGGTTGTTGCTGACCTGGCAGTTTGAGAATTTCGGCGGACATCCTTCCTTAATGGCGTCGATTCGCCTTTGGGGCGCGAGCGACCCTTCGGCAGCCAGGCGTCCTCTGGCGTCACCGAGGCGTCACCCACCTTTCCGCCTATTTAACCGGGGGTCCTCCTCCGTCCGCCTTTCTCTTTACAGACATCTTCGAGTTTCTCCTTTGCGCTGCCGTCATCGCCGTCGGACTGTTCGCTTGCTCCTCCTTTGACGCTCTCGGAGCCGTTCTTCCTTCTCTTCCGGTGAGTTGCCTCATTCTTCAATTTAGGGCTCTCCATACTCTCCTTTTGTATTAGTGTACTCCAGTCGTTCCGGTCCTTTCCCCCTTCTTGACCTTGTCCTGACCGTAGATTCACTGGCCATTAGGGATGGGCGAAGTGAGAGCAGACCGCATTAAGTCGGAGTTGGTCGCCGAAGACCTAGATAGGTTCGTGGCTCGATACCACCTTCCCGAGGCCTGCAATGTTACACTCCCGGGGCCTGAGGAGAGGATGTCCCATCCTCCTCCAGGGAAGGTTGCCATCAATGAGGGCATTCTTCAGGCCGGGTTCCGCTTTCCTCCCTCGGACTTAGTCGTTCAGGTGCTTCGGGGTTTAAGAGTGGCGCCGACGCAACTGGTGCCGAACTCATGGCGCGCCCTGACGGCCTTTTAGGTTCTCTGCCGCATGCACGAGGTTCCCACCACCCTGAATGTCTTTTGGGAATGCTACGGCCTGAGCGGCCACCCCGAGGATAAAGGGTGGTGGTGCTTTGCGGCGCGGCGAGGGTGCGGCCTCGTCAAGGAGGCTCCTACCTCCATTCACGGCTGGAAGGGGCGCTTCTTTTTCGTTGACGCAGATCCCTCTTGGGGAATCAGGGCAACCTGGGAGACGCCGATGAAGTCCCCGATTGGCCTATCGAGGTTGTCGAGGGAGGAATCCGATGGCGTCGCCGTCTTGAAGGAGTTGGTTGCCGAGGGCCGGCTCCCCCCGGTGGCTCGCCTTATTTCCGAGGATACCTTGGTGAACGTCGGTCTGAGCTCGGTCCCCGCTGACCGTGAGCCCGCCACCATTTCTTTTTAGCTCTTTTCTCCTCTTTCGTTTCGTTCTTTCCTTCAGTTTCTCAACCTCCGACCATCTCGTCCTTTTCGCAGAGATCGACGACGTCATGCGGTCGGACAAGGCAACGGCTGTTGGTAGGACGTCCCTACTGGAAGCAGTCCGGAGGAAGAAACGAGCTCCTCCGAGCGGGGCCCCACCGGCGAAGAAGTCCCGCCGGCAGGCGACTCCGACGCCGACAAACGGGTCCGGACCCACCGATCAGGGGGACGCCGCAGGCGCGGACCGGGAGTTGACGCTGTATCAGCCCTCCGATGCCGAGACTACCGTTTCTTCGGAGGCATCACCCGGGCGCGCCCGAGATGGACGGGTCGGACGTGATCGGTCCCCAGCCCAGCCTTCGACTCGGTCGGCTCCGGACGATACGAAAAGGAAGGCGCCGAGGCCCCGGCCGAGCGGGACCCTGTCAATTCCAGGGGCGGTCCCCGCCCCGAGCATGGTCAGCATGACTCTTCCCCAAGCGATGGGTAAGGGTAAGGCTGCAGAACCACCGTCCGACTCCGGGGAGAAGTCGGGGTCGGCCTTCACTTTCGCCGGCGCCCGAAACCTCATCGAGACGGTGCTGCTGGAGAAGGACCGCAGGCGGGTCCGGGAGATGAGGGTCCCTGACGTTGGGGCTGCCAGCTGCGTCTGTCTCATGTCGGTGAGTGCTCTTTTGGTCACTTTCCTCATTTATAGGCTCTGTTGATCCCCGCCTGACGCCCTCGTTTTTCCTATCTCTTAGCTCGCCCAGTACATGGTCCGCCTGGAGGAGTGCTACGAGGAACAGGCGAGGCTTCTGGCGAGGGCCGAGAGCCAACTGAAGGCAGTAGAAGAGGGAGGTCAGGCTGCAGCGGGGAGGACGACCAGGGACCTCGAGACGAGGCTCCAGGTGGCCGAAGAGAGGGCACTCGGCTTCGCCACCCTCGAGAAGCAACTGTTGGAGGCTCAGGAGCAACTCAAGGTTGCCTCGGGTCTCGAGGGCGAGATCAAGAAGGCGGAGGAGCGGGCCGAGAAGCAGTCCCGGAAGGCCGCCGACTACCGGGAGAGGTGGGAGAAGGCCCAGCGGTCAGCCGACAACGCCCGCAACCGAACCCGGTCTCTTGAAGCCAAGCTGGGCAAATTGGAGTCGGCCTTGGAGAAGTTCCGCGCGAGCGACCAGGAGCTTCATTCGCGCCTGGAGGAGGCTGAGGCTGCTCGCATTGCTGCCGAGGCGAAGCACAAGGAGGCTCAGGCTGATCTGCTGAGGGTCTCCTCCGAGGCGGATGACCGGATTGTGGCGAAGGTCTTGGAGGCGAAGGCTCAGATTATGGAGCGGGCAGAGGCGGCGCTGGCCGAGAAGAGTGCGGAGATCGGGCGTCAGGCGGTACAGGCTTATCGTCAGTCCGCCGAGTTCACCCGTGGTATGTCGGAGGCGGTACAGGCCTATCGTCAGTCCGACGAGTTCGTCCGTGACATGTCGGACGCGGGGTCCGACTCCTTTGTCTTAGGCTTCGAGGAAGGCCTGGCAAGGGTGTCGGCTAAGTACCCCGAAATTGACCTGAGTGGGATCTCCCTTCTCGACTCCCCTCCGGCGCCATTGCCTGCTGCTTCTCCAACCGTCTCCCTACCCCCTGCGGACGTGCCCGACGTTCTCGACCCGGGGGTTCCTCCAAGCTGACCTTCTGTATTTTTGTTCTTTTCTTTGTGTGTTGGCGTTTTGCCAAGTTGTATGGGTCTCGGCCCTGAAATTCTTCCGGCGCTAAGCCAGGCATCCGAGGGTTAGGCCTCAGAAAATTCTTCCGGGACTAAGCCAGGCATCCGAGGGTTAGGCCTCAGGAAATTCTTCCGGCGCCAAGCCAGGCATCCGAGGGTTAGGCCTCAGGAAATTCTTCCGGCGCTAAGCCAGGCATCCGAGGGTTAGGCCTCAGGAAATTCTTCCGGCGCTAAGCCAGGCATCCGAGGGTTAGGCCACAGGAAATTCTTCCGGCGCTAAGCCAGGCATCCGAGGGTTAGGCCTCAGGAAATTCTTCCGGCACGAAGCCAGGCATCCGAGGGTTAGGCCTCAGGAAATTCTTCCGGCGCTAGGCCAGGCATCCGAGGGTTAGGCCTCAGGAAATTCTTCCGGCGCCAAGCCAGGCATCCGAGGGTTAGGCCTCAGGAAATTCTTCCGGCGCTACGCCAGGCATCCGAGGGTTAGGCCTCAGAAAATTCTTCCGGCGCTAAGCCAGGCATCCGAGAGTTAGGCCTCAGAAAATTCTTCCGGCGCTAAGCCAGGCATCCGAGGGTTAGGCCTCAGGAAATTCTTCCGGGACTAAGCCAGGCATCCGAGGGTTAGGCCTCAGGAAATTCTTCCGGCGCTAAGCCAGGCATCCGAGGGTTAGGCCTCAGGAAATTCTTCCGGCGCCAAGCCAGGCATCCGAGGGTTAGGCCTCAGGAAATTCTTCCGGCGCTAAGCCAGGCATCCGAGGGTTAGGCCTCAGGAAATTCTTCCGGCGCTAAGCCAGGCATCCGAGGGTTAGGCCTCAGGAAATTCTTCCGGCGCTAAGCCAGGCATCCGAGGGTTAGGCCTCAGGAAATTCTTCCGGGACTAAGCCAGGCATCCGAGGGTTAGGCCTCAGGAAATTCTTCCGGCGCCAAGCCAGGCATCCGAGGGTTAGGCCTCAGGAAATTCTTCCGGCGCTAAGCCAGGCATCCGAGGGTTAGGCCTCAGGAAATTCTTCCGGCGCTAAGCCAGGCATCCGAGGGTTAGGCCTCAAGAAATTCTTCCGGCGCTAAGCCAGGCATCCGAGGGTTAGGCCTCAGGAAATTCTTCCGGCACGAAGCCAGGCATCCGAGGGTTAGGCCTCAGGAAATTCTTCCGGCGCCAAGCCAGGCATCCGAGGGTTAGGCCTCAGGAAATTCTTCTGGCGCTAAGCCAGGCATCCGAGGGTTAGGCCTCAGAAAATTCTTCCGGCGCTAAGCCAGGCATCCGAGGGTTAGGCCTCAGGAAATTCTTCCGGCGCCAAGCCAGGCATCCGAGGGTTAGGCCTCAGGAAATTCTTCCGGCGCTAAGCCAGGCATCCGAGGGTTAGGCCTCAGGAAATTCTTCCAGCGCCAAGCCAGGCATCCGAGGGTTAGGCCTCAGAAAATTCTTCCGGCGCCAAGCCAGGCATCCGAGGGTTAGGCCTCAGGAAATTCTTCCGGCGCCAAGCCAGGCATCCGAGGGTTAGGCCTCAGGAAATTCTTCCGGCGCTAAGCCAGGCATCCGAGGGTTAGGCCTCAGGAAATTCTTCCGGCGCTAAGCCAGGCATCCGAGGGTTAGGCCTCAGGAAATTCTTCCGGCGCTAAGCCAGGCATCCGAGGGTTAGGCCTCAGGAAATTCTTCCGGCACTAAGCCAGGCATCCGAGGGTTAGGCCTCAGGAAATTCTTCCGGCGCCAAGCCAGGCATCCGAGGGTTAGGCCTCAGGAAATTCTTCCGGCGCTAAGCCAGGCATCCGAGGGTTAGGCCTCAGGAAATTCTTCCGGCGCTAAGCCAGGCATCCGAGGGTTAGGCCTCAGGAAATTCTTCCGGCGCTAAGCCAGGCATCCGAGGGTTAGGCCTCAGGAAATTCTTCCGGGACTAGGCCAGGCATCCGAGGGTTAGGCCTCAGGAAATTCTTCCGGCGCCAAGCCAGGCATCCGAGGGTTAGGCCTCAGGAAATTCTTCCGGCGCTAAGCCAGGCATCCGAGGGTTAGGCCTCAGGAAATTCTTCCGGCGCTAAGCCAGGCATCCGAGGGTTAGGCCTCAGGAAATTCTTCCGGCGCTAAGCCAGGCATCCGAGGGTTAGGCCTCAGGAAATTCTTCCGGCGCTAAGCCAGGCATCCGAGGGTTAGGCCTCAGGAAATTCTTCCGGCACTAAGCCAGGCATCCGAGGGTTAGGCCTCAGAAAATTCTTCCGGCGCCAAGCCAGGCATCCGAGGGTTAGGCCTCAGGAAATTCTTCCGGCGCTAAGCCAGGCATCCGAGGGTTAGGCCTCAGAAAATTCTTCCGGCGCTAAGCCAGGCATCCGAGGGTTAGGCCTCAGGAAATTCTTCCGGCGCTAAGCCAGGCATCCGAGGGTTAGGCCTCAGGAAATTCTTCCGGTGCTAGGCCAGGCATCCGAGGGTTAGGCCTCAGGAAATTCTTCCGGCGCCAAGCCAGGCATCCGAGGGTTAGGCCTCAGGAAATTCTTCCGGCGCTAAGCCAGGCATCCGAGGGTTAGGCCTCAGGAAATTCTTCCGGCGCTAAGCCAGGCATCCGAGGGTTAGGCCTCAGGAAATTCTTCCGGCGCTAAGCCAGGCATCCGAGGGTTAGGCCTCAGAAAATTCTTCCGGGACTAAGCCAGGCATCCGAGGGTTAGGCCTCAGGAAATTCTTCCGGCGCTAAGCCAGGCATCCGAGGGTTAGGCCTCAGAAAATTCTTCCGGCGCCAAGCCAGGCATCCGAGGGTTAGGCCTCAGGAAATTCTTCCGGCGCTAAGCCAGGCATCCGAGGGTTAGGCCTCAAGAAATTCTTCCGGCGCTAAGCCAGGCATCCGAGGGTTAGGCCTCAGGAAATTCTTCCGGCGCTAAGCCAGGCATCCGAGGGTTAGGCCTCAGAAAATTCTTCCGGGACTAAGCCAGGCATCCGAGGGTTAGGCCTCAGGAAATTCTTCCGGCGCCAAGCCAGGCATCCGAGGGTTAGGCCTCAGGAAATTCTTCCGGCGCTAAGCCAGGCATCCGAGGGTTAGGCCTCAGGAAATTCTTCCGGCGCTAAGCCAGGCATCCGAGGGTTAGGCCTCAGGAAATTCTTCCTTCGCGAAGCCAGGCATCCGAGGGTTAGGCCTCAGGAAATTCTTCCGGCGCCAAGCCAGGCATCCGAGGGTTAGGCCTCAGGAAATTCTTCCGGCGCCAAGCCAGGCATCCGAGGGTTAGGCCTCAGGAAATTCTTCTGGCGCTAAGCATGGCATCCGAGGGTTAGGCCTCAGGAAATTCTTCCGGCGCTAAGCCAGGCATCCGAGGGTTAGGCCTCAGGAAATTCTTCCGGCGCCAAGCCAGGCATCCGAGGGTTAGGCCTCAGGAAATTCTTCCGGCGCCAAGCCAGGCATCCGAGGGTTAGGCCTCAGGAAATTCTTCCGGCGCTAAGCCAGGCATCCGAGGGTTAGGCCTCAGGAAATTCTTCCGGCGCCAAGCCAGGCATCCGAGGGTTAGGCCTCAGGAAATTCTTCCGGCGCCAAGCCAGGCATCCGAGGGTTAGGCCTCAGGAAATTCTTCCGGCGCTAAGCCAGGCATCCGAGGGTTAGGCCTCAGGAAATTCTTCCGGCGCTAAGCCAGGCATCCGAGGGTTAGGCCTCAGAAAATTCTTCCGGCGCCAAGCCTGGCATCCGAGGGTTAGGCCTCAGAAAATTCTTCCGGCGCTAAGCCAGGCATCCGAGGGTTAGGCCTCAGGAAATTCTTCTGGCGCTAAGCCAGGCATCCGAGGGTTAGGCCTCAGAAAATTCTTCCGGCGCTAAGCCAGGCATCCGTGGGTTAGGCCTCAGGAAATTCTTCCGGGACTAAGCCAGGCATCCGAGGGTTAGGCCTCAGGAAATTCTTCCGGCGCTAAGCCAGGCATCCGAGGGTTAGGCCTCAGGAAATTCCGCTCGTTGGTCGGCCAAGGCTGGCGCAAGCCGAGGCGACCGGTCGGGGCTTCAGGCTAGTCTGCTCCCGGGATGATCATCGGGTTAGCCTGGCATCCGAGGGCCGAGCCTTGGGAGATTCCGCTCGTTGGTCGGCCAAGGCTGGCGCAAGCCGAGGCGACCGGTCGGGGCTTCAGGCTAGTCTGCTCCCGGGATGATCATCGGGTTAGCCTGGCATCCAAGGGCCGAGCCTCGAAAAATTCCGCTCGTTGGTCGGCCAAGGCTGGCGCAAGCCAAGGCGACCGGTCGGGGCTTCAGGCTAGTCTGCTCCCGGGATGATCATCGGGTTAGCCTGGCATCCGAGGGCCGTGCCTCGGGAAATTCCGCTCGTTGGTCGGCCAAGGCTGGCGCAAGCCGAGGCGACCGGTCGGGGCTTCAGGCTAGTCTGCTCCCGGAATGATCATCGGGTTAGCCTGGCATCCGAGGGCCGAGCCTCGGGAGATTCCGCTCGTTGGTCGGCCAAGGCTGGCGCAAGCCGAGGCGACCGGTCGGGGCTTCAGGCTAGTCTGCTCCCGGGATGATCATCGGGTTAGCCTGGCATCCAAGGGCCGAGTCTCGGAAAATTCCGCTCGTTGGTCGGCCAAGGCTGGCGCAAGCCGAGGCGACCGGTCGGGGCTTCAGGCTAGTCTGCTCCCGGGATGATCATCGGGTTAGCCTGGCATCCGAGGGCCGTGCCTCGGGAAATTCCGCTCGTTGGTCGGCCATGGCTGGCGCAAGCCGAGGCGACCGGTCGGGGCTTCAGGCTAGTCTGCTCCCGGGATGATCATCGGTTAGCCTGGCATCTGAGGGTTGTTAGGCCTCAGGAAATTCCGCTCGTTGGTCGGCCAAGGCTGGCGCAAGCCGAGGCGACCGGTCGGGGCTTCAGGCTAGTCTGCTCCCGGGATGATCATCGGGTTAGCCTGGCATCTGAGGGTTGTCAGGCCTCAGGAAATTCCGCTCGTTGGTCGGCCAAGGCTGGCGCAAGCCGAGGCGACCGGTCGGGGCTTCAGGCTAGTCTGCTCCCGGGATGATCATCGGGTTAGCCTGGCATCCGAGGGCCGAGCCTCGGGAGATTCCGCTCGTTGGTCGGCCAAGGCTGGCGCAAGCCGAGGCGACCGGTCGGGGCTTCAGGCTAGTCTGCTCCCGGAATGATCATCGGGTTAGCCTGGCATCCAAGGGCCGAGCCTCTGGAAATTCCGCTCGTTGGTCGGCCAAGGCTGGCGCAAGCCGAGGCGACCGGTCGGGGCTTCAGGCTAGTCTGCTCCCGGGATGATCATCGGGTTAGCCTGGCATCCGAGGGCCGAGCCTCGGGAAATTCCGCTCGTTGGTCGGCCAAGGCTGGCGCAAGCCGAGGCGACCGGTCGGGGCTTCAGGCTAGTCTGCTCCCGGGATGATCATCGGGTTAGCCTGGCATCCGAGGGCCGAGCCTCGGGAAATTCCGCTCGTTGGTCGGCCAAGGCTGGCGCAAGCCGAGGCGACCGGTCAGGGCTTCAGGCTAGTCTGCTCCCGGGATGATCATCGGGTTAGCCTGGCATCCAAGGGCCGAGCCTCGGGAAATTCCGCTCGTTGGTCGGCCAAGGCTGGCGCAAGCCGAGGCGACCGGTCGGGGCTTCAGGCTAGTCTGCTCCCGGGATGATCATCGGGTTAGCCTGGCATCCGAGGGCCGAGCCTCGGGAAATTCCGCTCGCTGGTCGTGCGCCTGTCGCTTGCCGCCCGACGGGATTTCTCCATGGCCAGCTGCGATCGTGTTTCTCCTCCTCTCCAAGCGTCGCCTGGGGAACACCAGATGGGCATTAAATGCTAATTAAGGGGTTACCTGGGAAATCGGATCGCCAGTTGCTGCTTGCGAGGAGTGTCAGTTAAGCGGCCGCGATACGCGCGTTCTTCGAGGCGGATGCGGCCTGGGGCGCGAGCGGAGATACGTGGACCTAGGGGTACAGGCCACCCGGAGTGTCCTGCACAAAGAATGCGATTAAGGAGAATGACGCTTAGGAAATCGCGAGAAGATACGCCTCGAGAGCCGGATCGGCTCCGGATTCAATGCGCCCGCATTTATTGGAGCCACCCGCATCGAAACGACCAGGGGGCCGCAGTTTGGCTATAAATATAGGTGCAGGTGCGATGGAGCCTGCCAAGCCGGAGCTGTTCAGGTTGCCATGGATCGCGGGCCTCCTCTCCGGCGCATGGTTGAGAGACCCCTGCGTTCCTCTCGGGCCGGGGGCAGCCCCCAGTGATAGTATGGATCACGCCCGCGACGGGTCGATTCTGCTCCCGAGGCTCCGGAGGGGCCGGGTTGGCCGGACGCGAGTCTGCGGGGGGACGTCGGTCGTTCACATATCGACCGAGACGCCCTCGGCGGATGAGAGCCTCGATCTCGTCCCGAAGCTGGAAGCAGTCTTCGGTGTCGTGGCCGTGGTCCCGGTGGTACTCACAGTACGCCCGAGAGGGCCTCCTCCCAGGGATCTTCTTCATCTATCTCGGGGCCGGGAGGTCCTCCCGCCCCTTGATTTCCATGAGGATCTGGGCCCGGGGAGTCAGGAGAGGAGTGTACCGGTTGAAACGTCGGGGCGGAGAACGAGGGCGTAGGGCGCCGTGGTTCCTCGCCGGCGACAGGCTTCTGCGCCGACGTTGAGGCGTCGGGCTCCTCCTCTGGCGTGCCTCTTTTCGCCTTTTCTTTCCGAGCTTTGGAGGGATCTCGGCGGCCTCCTTGCTCCGGTGGGCGGCCGCCTCCTCGGCGTCCGCATACTGGTTCGCCCGGGACAACAGCTCCGGGAAGCTCCGCGGCAGGCGTTTGTCCAGGGAGAAGGTGAGTCTGCCCTTTCGGAAGCCATGCTTCAGGGCTGAAAGAGCCACCTCCTGGCTCAGGTTCCGGACTTCCAGCGTAGCCTTGTTGAAGCGGGTAAGATAATCCCGCAAGCTTTCTCCCTCGTTTTGCCGGATATCGAAGAGGGAGTCGGAGACCAGTCGCCGCCGGCTACTGACGGCGAAATGGGTGATGAAGAGGCGAGTAAACTGGTCGAAGGACTGGATTGAGTTAGCCTCCAAGCCGGCGAACCACGCCCTTGCCGGGCCACGGAGGGTCGCCGGGAAGGCCTTGCAGAGGAGAGGATCTGATGCTCCGTGGAGGAGCATAAGAGTCCTGAAACTCTCGACGTGATCCCGCGGGTCCGCCGCCCCGTCATAGGGCTCGATCGCCGGCATTTTAAACCCCGGCGGATTTGGGGTCCGCAGGATCCTCGAGGCAAGCGCCGGCTGGGAGGAGATCTCTAAGTCGGCGAAGGGATCTTTGGAGTGGCCCTTCAGGACCTGGAGTTGTCGGTGGAGATCGTCCACCCGCCGGTCCAGGGAGCGCGACCGATGGGTGGGAGACAAGGAGCACCGAGAGGGGGACCGACTGGAGCACGGGTTCCTTGAGGACTGGGGGGTCTGGAAACGCGCCCGGGCCCGCCTCTCGTACCCCGCGCAGCTCCGATGGGAAGGTCCCGGCAGAATGGACCGTGCTCGAGAATCTTCCTCGCACCGGCGCTCCTCCCCATGGGAGAGGAAGGAGCGCGGGTTGAGGAGGACAGGTGAGCGCTCAGGGAGCAGCGGCTCCTGGGCCCGCTGCGGCGCCCGAGACATCACACCCTGCAGGTTCTGCACTGCCTCCGCGAGGGTGCGAACTTGCTGGGCTAACTGGTCGAACTGAGCGGCTTCGACCATCTGAATGGGGGGTGGAACGGTGGAGTGTTGCTGAGAATGTGTTGGAGACGCAGCGGCCTCCCGGCCGGAGGCGCGAGAGGCCCCGCGACCGGAGGCATTGGAAGCTCCACGACCACCTCGCCGTGCCATTACGATCGCTCTGAGATTCGGGCCCTCCTTCTAGCGCCAACTGTTGCTGGTGGTCCAAACCGAGAACGATTGGCACAGCGGTGTGAACGGGGTTCCGTCTGAGTCGCCTTGGTTGGTGTTGATTGCGCTCCACTTTCCACCGGAAAACCTGCAAGCAAGCCTCGCACCACCACTGGGGTAGTGGGGACCCTCCGACGATCAAGTCAGAGGAGATTGGAGGAGAAGGAGAGATAATTGTAGCCAGTAGGAGAATGCACTGGAAGTTCTTGCTTACCTCCCCCCTTCTCCCCCCAGCAGCATATATACCAGGCTGGGGGGTCCTTCTAGGGGGTTGGTCATCGTGTGGCACGATGGAGTTGCCACTGACATGGCCGTTACAGGGCGTCGTGGGGCAGTGCTGGGTACGGCCATGACAGGACGTAGTGGAGCTCCGCTTTGTACGGCTGTTACAGGAGATCGTGGAGCAGCGCCGGATACGACCGTTGCAGGGAGTAGTGGAGCAGAGGGTCGCGGCGTGCTTCAGGAGAACAGCCTGTCGTTGTCGAGAGATTGCCGACTCGAGGTCGGATTGCTGGATCAAGGGGCAGCCGACTCGGGGTCGGGCTGCGAAGCCGAAGATATCCGACTCGGGGTCGGGTTACTGGATCAAGGGGCAGCCGACTCGGGGTCGGGCTGCGAAGCCGAAGATATCCGACTCGGGGTCGGGTTACTGGATCAAGGGGCAGCCGACTCGGGGTCGGGCTGCGAAGCCGAAGATATCCGACTCGGGGTCGGGTTACTGGATCAAGGGGCAGCTGTAGTCTTCTTGGGCGCGCGTGTCGGTCACGTGGGGCATGGTGGCTGAGTTCCCCCGTAACACTAGCCATTGGAGCCGTAAAAAACTAGTTGTTATTATGCCTTCCAGCATATTTGGATCAGCTCTTGCAGGCTTGGATATGGTGTTATTATGCCTCCTTTTAATTCCATATGTGATAAGGATGAGCTCCTATTTTTAAGGAGCTCATCCCTATCTCTTTATTTCGGCAGCAAGGAGGGGCTTACGCCCCTCCTTTTTCTTCCACGCACATCCCAAGGGGAGGGGCGTGGGCCCCTCCCTCAAGTCCAATTAAATTTGCCATTTAATCAAATTAAAGGGTGATTTAATTTGGGTTCATTTCATGAGTCCAATCCTATTCAAAATAGGATTTATATGAACCCATTTCAATTTCCTCCTTATCCTAATCTAATTAGGATTTAATTGAACCATGACTCTATTGAACTCTTCAATTCTAATCCAATTAGGAGTCATTTAATTAATTAGATCAAAATTAAAATTAATTAGAACTTGAGAAAATCCTAATCTAATTAGGACTTGTTCAAATTTCAGCCCCAAGACAATTAGGACTTTAGAAATCCTATTCCAAGTAGGACTCTAATTTAATTTGAAATCCAAATCCAATTAGGACTTCATGAATCCCACTCCAAGTAAGACTCATGATCAAGTCCAATTAATTAAATTACATTGCAATCTGATTGCAATTATTTCTTCTTCTAACCACTAACTCTTAGTGGGTTTTCAATGTATCAATCTAATTGATCATATGTGATTCTTAATCACAATTCAACCATCGGATTGGTCAATACTTCTAATGTGTATGACTCCATAGGTTCTATTCTAACTGGTAGTAAGATATATTGCAATCTCTATCACAATATCATTGAAAACTTCTTTCAATGGGTTGAAACAATTCCAACTCAACTCACCAGGGATTATCGACCATCGAGATGATCCCTGTGAGTCTCACCATCCACCAGTGACACCTAGCAGTATGTAGTGGCTACCCAGCAGAATAGAATGATGAACCTATAGGTGCAGTTATCGTATGATACAGTCCTTCTATCGTGGATCCCTACAGACCGAATGTCATGGATAACTCGTCAAACCCCGTTATCTGTCATATATCTAGACTTATTCGACTTGAGTTTGATAGTGGAAAACTCTTTCTCCACTTTATATTACTGCCCTGGCCAAGGTCTTAGAACTCAGTCTAATAAATCACATAGGATCATTCCTCTTCTATCAAGGTCGATAGATTCCATGTAAGTGCATACCCTACTCCTACAGTGAACCTACTGCAGCCAATCTACACAACAAGAACCCATATGACTAGAGACCATGTATATGTGCAGTCAAACTACAATAACCTCACTGTGAATAGCCGAAGCACCACAGGTCAAAGGACCAGTCACACTACTGCAACATCAAGCAAGTCACTGACGAGTGGATAGACATCCAAGTGACTTCTTGTCTTGGTCATGCTCAGTACCCTTATTCTCTAACAAGCACCTGCACTATCACTTTAGTGTCTCTACACTGTGGACTCGAGTCTCGTCTATCCATAAGAAAAGCGATCTATGCACTGATCGGATTGATCACCATCCTCGTGATGATCCATTGACCAGGAGCATTTAGAAATTAATCACTAATGATACATGGCTCAAATTCTCAACTCTTGAGAATATGTATCATCATCTTATTAATATCTTGGACGATTCATAGACACATAAACAATATGAATGAAAAGATGCCCATTTATTATTCAATAATAATAAAGTCAAGTACAAATTTATGTCTCAGAATTAATAATGTGTCAGCCAGATTGGCTTCTAAGGCATACATCTAACAATCTCCCACTTGCACTAAAGCCAATCAAACATATATCTAAGCCCCATCTTCTCAAGGTAGGCTTCAGTCTTCTGCTGATTTAACTACTTAGTGAGCGGGTCCGCCATGTTGCCCGTGGAGTCTACTTTCTGTACCTCGACATATTTCTTTTCGAGGTAGTTGCGTATGAGATGAAAACGCCACTCTATGTGCTTGGACTTCTGATGAGATCTTGGCTCCCTAGCAAAAGCTATGGCGCCATTATTATCGCAGTAGAGTGTGATGGCATCTGATGGCATTACATCTATCTCTGCAATGAATTTCTTGAACCAGAAGGCTTCCTTTGCAGCTTCAGAGGTGGCGATATACTCAGCTTCCATGGTAGAATCAGCAATGATCGGTTGTTTGGAACTCTTCCAATTTATCGTACCACCATTGCACAAAAATACATATCCAAATGTAGACTTTCTATCATCAATATCAGTCATGAAGTCTGAATCTGTGTATCCTTGTACCTTCAACTCTGATGATCCTCCAAAAACCAAGAACAAATCTTAGTTCTTCTCAAGTACTTAAGAATGTTCTTCACAGCTGTCTAATGCTCTTCACCTGGATTTGACTGATATCTGCTAGTGACACTCACAGCAAGGGCTATATCAGGTCGTGTACATAGCATGGCATACATGAGGCTTCCTATTGCAGAAGCATAAGGAATCCTGCTCATACGTTGAATCTCTTCAGATGTGTTGGGGTACATTTTCTTAGAGAGATGAATCCCATGCCTTAGGGATAATAGACCCCTCTTGGAGTTTTCCATACTGAACCTTTTCAGTACCTCCTCTATGTACATCTTCTGTGATAGGCCAAGCATCCTTTTAGATCTATCTCTATAGACCTTAATCCCCAAAATGTAGGATGCTTCCCCAAGGTCTTTCATGGAGAATTTTTTTGATAACCAGACCTTGACCGAGGTTAGCATAGGAATATCATTCCCAATTAGGAGGATGTCGTCCGTGTACAGTACGAGGAATACGACAGCACTCTCACTAACCTTCTTATAAACACACGGTTCCTCTTCGTTCTTGATGAAATCAAATGATTTGATCGCATCATTAAAATGAGTGTTCCAACTTCGAGATGCGTGAATGAAATACAATTGATTCCTCCATTTAAGTGGTTCTCGCTTCTCCTTTAGTCAATAGATGGACCTTTGCAGCTTGCAGACCTTGTGATCTCCATCACTGGAGGTGAAACCCAAAGGCTGCTCCATGTAAATATCTTCATCAAGATATCCATTCAGAAAAGCAGTTTTCATATCCATCTACCATATTTCATAATCATAAAATGTTGCAATGGCAAGCAATGTTCGAATGGATTTCAGCATGGCTACAGGTGAAAAGGTCTTCTAATAGTCAATGCCTTCGCGCTAACTATACCCTTTCGCTACTAGCCTTGCCTTATAGATCTCTACCTTTCCATCCGAACCTATCTTCCTTTTATAGATCCATTTGCATCCAATAGGTACTATACCCTTTGGTGGATCTACTAAGGTCCAGACTTGGTTGGAATACATGGAGTCTATCTCTGACTTCATGGCTTCCAGCCATTTCTCGGAATCGATATCTGATATCGCCTCGTTGTAGGTATTGGAATCCTGTACGTGTTCCCTATATCCCATGAGGAACATTTCCTCGGTATCCTCTATAAGCATACCTAAGTATCTATCAGGAGGATGGAAGACCCTACTAGATCTACAAGGTGGAGGTGGTACAATGTATACTGGCTCTATGTGAATAGGTTCTATAGGATCCACAACTCGTTGCTTTTCAGAGACTCTCTCTTCAAGCTCAATTTTCCTCCCACTGCCTCTATCAAGGATAAACTGTTTTTCCAAGAAGATGGCATGTCGGCTCACAAACACATTGTGATCCTCTAAGACATTAAAATTATATCCTAATGACTCTTTAGGATATCCTATAAAACGAGCACTTATGATCCTAGGCTCTAACTTGTCCATCTGCATTCACTTGACGTGGGCCGGACATCCCCAAATCTTGAGATGACTAGGACTCGGCTTCTTACCATGCCATATCTCATACGGTGTGGTAGGAACGGATTTAGAGGAAATTCTATTCAATAAGTAAATTGCGCTAAGCAATGCATCTCTCCGAAGAAACATAGGTAAATCAGTGAAGCTCATCATGGATCGGACCATATCCAATAAAGTCTGATTCCTCCTTTCTGACACCCCGTTGAGTTGAGGTGTACCCGGAGACGTCCATTGTGAGACTATGCCATTCTCCTTGAGATAATCCCAAAATTTTCCACTAAGGTATTCTCCTCCTCGATCTGATCGAAGAGCCTTAAGGAGTTTTTCAGTTTGTTTTTTTACTTCATTTCTGAACTCTTTGAACTTTTCAAAAGATTCAGATTTGTGTCTCATAAGATACACATACCCATATCGTGAATAATCATCGGTAAAGGTAATGAAGTACGAATAACGGCCTCTGACTAGCACATCAAATGGGCCACACACATCAGTGTGAATCAGGGTAAGTATTTCAGTGGTCCTCTCTCCATGTCCTACAAAGGGCATTCTAGCCATTTTTTCTTGAAGACAGGACTCGCAAACTGGATATGACTCAGAAGTCAATGAGCCGAGAAGCCCATCTTTCTTCATTTTGTTCATTCTGTCCTCTCCAATATGGCCAAGCCAGAGGTACCACAAATACTTCTGGTTTATCTCATCTCTTGATCTTCTGGATCCTATGGCACTTCCTACTTGCTCAGACACATTCACAGACACATCGACATATAAGTGATAGAGACTGTCAATCATGAAACTGCGTGCAACTAATTTATTTCTAAAATAAATATAACAGTAGTCTTTGTCAAATGTAAAAATATGACCATCTTGTGCTAAACTCGAAACAGAAATCAAATTTCTGCCAGTAGCAGGGACATAGTAACAGTCTCTAAGCAATAAACTAAAACCAGACGGTAGTTGCAAAGGATAGGTGCCCACAGCTATAGCAGCAACTCTTACCCCGTTGCCAACCCGAAGGATTACTGCACTTTCCGCCAGCCTCCTACTTTCCTTTAGATCCTGCATAGTAGTGCACAGATGAGCACTAGAACCAGAATCTATAACCCAACTAGAAGTAGAAGAAACCGTAAGGTTAGTTTCAATTACGAGCAAGTCTAACATACCTTCTGAAAGTGTGTCCTTTTTGTTCTTCAGGCTCTCGAGGTATGAAGGATAGTTCTTTTTTCAGTGGCCGTCGACGTTGCAGTGGAAATATTTTCCTTTGTTATCAGCCTTTTTCTTATGAACTCCTTCTTAGGCTTCTTGTCTTTCTTCTGCTTCTTTGCAGGCTTCTTTTTCTTCCAAGTAGACTTTCTCTTGGAATCAGAAGTCAGCTTAGCAGCCAGAACAAAGCCCCTTGAACCTTTTAAGGCTCCCTCAGCAGTTACCTGTTGGCGACGCCCTGCACCGGAACCCACTCACACCGGTACAACCACCAACGTCGGACAAGCAAAGAGAGAAGCAAATGGATAAGCACTCTCTCGCTCCCTCGACACCGGACTCAAGGATCACCGCTTCGCTTCCGCTACGAAGGGCAAAAGATTACCCCGTGGTTTCAATAGGGTAAAACACTTGAGCACCGCAGCGGATTATCAAACCAAAGGAAGAAGAAATAGGAAGAAAATAGCAAAGCAAACACAAAGATGTAACGAGGTTCGGCTACAAGTAGCCTACGTCCTCTACCGCTCCAAATCTCAATTAGGATGAACAGATTACAGAGATAGCACACACCCGAACGATCACACGCGATCGCTCTACAAGAGATTCACACAGAATTCTCCTTGCACAAGAAGTAGGATCCCAATCCTCTTCTTCTCTAGAACCCTAGCCGCACAAAACAAGAGTCTCTCTCAAAATATCCTTGAATATCTCTACTCCTAGGGCTCTCATGAGTCCTATATATAGTCTCAAGACCTTCAGATGATCATAGCCGTCGAAACACTACCAAAAAACACCAAAAGAAAATCGTCCGTACGATTTTTCGCGAGCCCGAGTCGACTCGGCTGTGGTTCGAGTCGACTCTGGCACGTCTGGACAAAACTGGCACGATCTAGGGTCGACTCGACTGTAGCTCGAGTCGACTCGACGATGCTTCGAGTCGACTCGACTGTAGCTCGAGTCGACTCGACTGTAGCTCGAGTCGACTCTGACAGTCCAGACAGAAACATGGTTTTTTCGGTCTTCTGGTCTTTCTCCTCCCGGGTCGACTCGACTGTTCCCGAGTCGACTCGACTGTAGCTCGAGTCGACTCCGACAGTCCGCCAGACAGAATTATGCAGAATTGATTCTCCTTCAATTCTCTTCATCACCAATGGTCCCCACATACCCCAACAATCTCCCACTTGGAGACCTTGGGTATATCCTCTTGTTACTTGGCTCTCCTCTGTGCTCCCACTGAAACTGAATCATCCTAGTGAGATAGGTACGATGCCTCCTCAACGTCTTCAAGCATGAAGACCAGCAGAAGCTGAACAACTCCTCAGCTTCTCCACCGTGACGACCTTCGTCAACATATCTGCAGGATTCTGACTTGTATGAATCTTCTCCAACTTGACGAGTCCCTGCTCGAGCAATGACCTCACGAAGTGGTACCGTATGTCAATATGCTTCGTCCTTGAATGGAAAGCTGAATTCTTTGCCAGATGAATTGCACTTTGACTATCTGAATATAACATGCAATCCTTCTGCTCCTTCCCAAGCTCCTTCATCAAGTCCTGAAGCCATATTAGTTCCTTGCACGCCTCTGTGGCTGCCACATACTCCGCCTCCGTAGTCGACAATGCAACAACTGGTTGCAACCTGGAAATCCAACTGACGGCTCCACTGCCCAAGGTGAACAAGTACCCTGTCGTGCTCCTCCTGCCGTCCAAGTCCCTTGCCATGTCTGAGTCCACAAAGCCCTGTAACCGGATCTCAGAACCTCCATAGCACAATGACATGTGCTCCGTGCCTCTCAGATACCTCAGTATCCATTTGACCGCACGCCAATGCTCCAAGCCTGGGCAGCTCATAAAGCGACTCACAACTCCCACTGCTTGAGCAATGTCAGGTCTCGTACAGACCATAGCGTACATCAAGCTCCCCACAGCCGATGCATACGGGATTTTTGACATATTGAGCTCCTCCACCCGCGTCTTCGGACTTTGTCCTTTTGAAAGCTTTAAGTGGGCACCTAGTGGTGTGCCAACAGGTTTGGCACCCTCCATGCAGAATCTCTTGAGTACTCGGCTGATGTACTCCGCCTGAGATAGTCTGAGGATATGTTTAGATCTATCTCTGCTGATCCGCATCCCAAGGATCTGTTTCGCTGCTCCTAGATCCTTCATTGCAAATTTTCTTGACAGCTTCAGCTTCAATTTTGCAATCTCATGCATGCTAGCTCCTGCAACTAACATGTCATCAACATATAATAGCAAGATAATGTAAGATGTACCGAAGTCCCAGAAGTAGCAACAGTGATCCTCCTGACATCTCCTGTATCCTATCTCAAGCATGTAACTATCGAACTTGAGATACCATTGCCTGGGCGCCTGTTTCAAACCATAGAGGCTTTTCTTCAATTTGCAAACCAAGTCACCCGTGCCAGCTGCAACGTATCCCTCCGGCTGCTGCATATATATCTCCTCATCGAGATCTCCATGAAGAAAAGCTATCTTCACATCAAGCTGCTCTAAGTGAAGATTCTCTACTGCCACCATGCTCAACACCGCCCGAATAGAACTCATCTTGACTACAGGAGAAAAGATCTCCGTGAAGTCGATACCTGCTCTCTGCTGAAATCCTTTTACAACCAGCCTGGCCTTGTACCGTTTCTTCCCATTCTGCTCTTCCTTCAGCCTGTAAACCCATTTGTTTGACAGTGCTTTCTTCCCCTTGGGCAGATCCACCAAATTCCACGTTTGATTCTGCTCCAATGACTCCATCTCATCATCCATGGCCAACTCCCACTCCTTCCTAGTATCAACCTCCAATGCCTCCGTGAAGCATTCAGGTTCGCCATTATCTGTGAGCAGCAAATAACTAAGAGTCCCATCATATCTTTGAGGAGGCTTCCCATGAGTACTACGAGTGGACCTTCTTAGTTGTGGAAAGGGTGCCAATACTTCAGGTTCTTGCTCTGACTGAGTCTTCTGACTAGAATTTGTAGACTCCTCTTCAGGATCCACAAAACACGGCTCAACAGGTTTTGTTTCTGATTCAGTGCTCTACTGCATTTTCTCATTAAATACCACATCATTACTACGAATGATTTTCCTGTGTTCGGGATCCCAAAACCGATACCCAAACTGTTGACCTCCGTATCCAACGAAAATGCACTTCTTTGCTTTGGCGTCTAGTTTGCTTCTTTGACTGGAATCAACATGGACATAACTGGTACAACCGAATACTCGTAAGTGCGCCAAATCAATCTTCTTCGCTGTCCATGCTTCCTCAGGAATCCCAAATTCAAGTTTCTTTGATGGCCCTCTGTTGATCAAGTAGGCAGCAGTGTTAACTGCTTCCGCCCAAAACTGCTGTGGCAATCCAGCATGTATCCTCATACTCCTGGCACGCTCATTAATTGTTCTGTTCATCCTTTCAGCAACTCCATTTTGTTGTGGTGTCCCTGGAATTGTCCTCTGCCTGACGATCCCAGCCTCTGCACAGTAGTCCTCAAACTCTCTGCTACAATACTCACCACCGTTGTCTGATCTCAGGCATTTTAACCTCCTTCCTGTCTCGAGTTCTACCATTGCCTGCCATCTCCTGAAGACCCCAAATACCTCTGACTTGTGCTTCAAGAAGAACACCCAAAGCTTCCTGGTAGCATCATCAATAAAAGTAACATAGTACTGAGATCCACCAATGGAAGAAACCGGTGCAGGCCCCCACACGTCCATGTGCACGAGATCTAGCTTTTCTTGCTTCCGAGGTTTACCTTCTTTGTTGAATGAAACACGCTTCTGCTTTCCGAGAATACAATCCTCACAGAAGTCCATCTCAACACTCCTGAGACCCTGCAGCTTTCCCAACTGGTGCATCACCTCCAGTCCCTGATAACTCATGTGCCCAAGTCTGCAATGCCATAACTTGGCGTCCACATTTGCTGCAGCAACTCCAATAGAGTTCTCCGTGCCGTTGGCGATATAAAGTGTCCCAACCTTCTTGCCACTAGCCACCATCAACGAACCCCTGGATATCTTCCACTGATCAACTGTGAAAATAGTCTTGTACCCCTGGCTCGCCAACTGTCCAACAGAAATCAGATTCCTCTGCAGTTGAGGCACGTGCCGTACGTCCTCAAGCTCAAGTGAAGATCCAGAAATCAACTTCACTTCCGCGCTTCCCCTTCCTTGTATGGTGCAAGGCTCTCCATCCCCTAAGTAGACTTTGCCGAATTCTCGCTTCTCATATCCTCCAAGAAGCTTCCGTTGGGATGTAGCATGGAAAGACGCGCCCGAGTCTATCACCCAAGACTCGTCACCGGTAGATAAAGATAGAATGAGGGCATCCATGTCACCGTTTTCAGCAAGATTTGCCAGATCCTTGCTGACTCCTTCGGTGTGATCGCCTTGCTTCCCTTTAGGAGATTTGCAGTCCCTCCTAAAGTGCCCCATCTTTCCGCAGTTCCAGCACTTCGCTCCCTTGTTCTGAGGTGCTCGAGACCTGCTGGATCTCAACTTCGAGTCGCTTCGAAATCGACCGTCCTTCTTTTGTCTTCCCCGGTTAGAGATGTTTAGTGCACTTTCAGACGACTTCGTAGCTCCAGAAGATTTCCTTCTTGCTTCTTCACTCAGAAGCACTCCCACAACGTCATCAAAGATCAACTTCCCCGTCGCCGAAGAGTTGCTCACCGCCATCACCAGGCCCTCCCAGCTATCAGGCAATCCGGAGAGGATTAGCAATGCCCGAATCTCATCGTCAAAACTAATCTCCACTGACTCCAACTGGGCCGTGAGTCCATTGAACTCGTTGAGGTATTCTGCTACGCTGCCGCCATTTTTCATACGAAGATTAAACAACCTCTTCATGAGAAATACCTTGTTTGATGCTGAGGGTTTCTCGTACATCCACGACAATGTTGCCATCAACTCCATCGTCGTCTTCTCGTTTTTGATGTTGAATGCCACTTGGGATGCAAGTGACAATCTTATGGTGCCGAGCGTCTTCCGATCGAGGACCTCCCAGTCTTCATCGGACATCTTCTCTGGTTTCTTCGCTCTACCTCCAAGAGGTAAATAGAGATCCTTCTGGTAAAGATAATCCTCTATTTGCATCTTCCAAAATCCGAAGTTCGTGCCATTGAACTTCTCAATTCGCAACTTCCCTTCATCCGCCATTGCAGAATACCAATAGCTCTGATACCACTTGTTGGCGACGCCCTGCACCGGAACCCACTCACACCGGTACAACCACCAACGTCGGACAAGCAAAGAGAGAAGCAAACGGATAAGCACTCTCTCGCTCCCTCGACACCGGACTCAAGGATCACCGCTTCGCTTCCGCTACGAAGGGCAAAAGATTACCCCGTGGTTTCAATAGGGTAAAACACTTGAGCACCGCAGCGGATTATCAAACCAAAGGAAGAAGAAATAGGAAGAAAATAGTAAAGCAAACACAAAGATGTAACGAGGTTCGGCTACAAGTAGCCTACGTCCTCTACCGCTCCAAATCTCAATTAGGATGAACAGATTACAGAGATAGCACACACCCGAACGATCACACGCGATCGCTCTACAAGAGATTCACACAGAATTCCCCTTGCACAAGAAGTAGGATCCCAATTCTCTTCTTCTCTAGAACCCTAGCCGCACAAAACAAGAGTCTCTCTCAAAATATCCTTGAATATCTCTACTCCTAGGGCTCTCATGAGTCCTATATATAGTCTCAAGACCTTCAGATGATCATAGCCGTCGAAACGCTACCAAAAAAATACCAAAAGAAAATCGTCCGTACGATTTTCCGCGAGCCCGAGTCAACTCGGCTGTGGTTCGAGTCGACTCTGGCATGTCTGGACAAAACTGGCACGATCTAGGGTCGACTCGACTGTAGCTCGAGTCGACTCGACGATGCTTCGAGTCGACTCGACTGTAGCTCGAGTCGACTCTGACAGTCCAGACAGAAACATGGTTTTCTCGGTCTTCTGGTCTTTCTCCTCCCGGGTCGACTCGACTGTTCTCAAGTCGACTCGACTGTTCCCGAGTCGACTCGACTGTAGCTCGAGTCGACTCCGACAGTCCGCCAGACAGAATTATGCAGAATTGATTCTCCTTCAATTCTCTTCATCACCAATGGTCTCCACATACCCCAACATTAGCAACATATTCAATAGTTCGGTCTTAGTGCATTCAATTTTATTCATATGGTAGTTTACTATAAACTGCCCAAATGAATCAGGAAGGGATTGCAAGATCAGATCTGTCTGCAGTTCCTTATGCATGGTCATACCAAGCTTCTCAAGCTCCTCTAGGTCCTTGATCATAGTCAAACAGTGATCATGGACAGACTGCCCCTCGCGCATCTTTACCTTGAAGAGCTTTTGGACACTTCAAAGCGCGCTGTGCGGCTTTGCTCACCATACAACTCTTGCAGGTGTGCCAGTATCTCCCTAGCAGTCTTCATATTCTCATGCTGGCATTGAAGTTCATTAGTCATGGATGCTATGATGTAGCACTTGACCCTAATATCATCGTCCATCCATTTTTCATGTGTCTCACGCTGATCATCGGTCGGACGTGATGGTAACCTGGGGATATCATTCTCGAGCACATAGCCTATCTTCTCGCAACTCAGAACGATTTTTAGATTTCTAAGCCAGTCTTTGTAATTGGTTCTGGTCAGTTGGTTGGTCTCAAGGATACCGGTCAAAGGGTTCGAAGCTGACATTGTAATCTGTAGAGAGTAAAGATTCTAGTTAGACTTTATACTTGAACTCTATTTATTTTAGGATCTTTTAAAACAAATATACTTCTACTATTTTCTCGAATCCCTCATACTCTCCTGATGGAGAAACAAAAACCCTACGCGACTAGAATTTCTAGTGGGTACTGCAGTCTCACCGATTTACATGCCGCCTCACCTAACAGTTATTGGTGACATATAAATAGATGAGTGTACAACTCTTGTACAATGCTTCTCAAGCAAATTGCAGTGGTACTTGGTCTCTAAGTCATGAAGACCTCACCTAACAGTTATTGGCCCCATTACTTAGTTAAGTCAAACCTACCGTATAACCGCAGAAATAAAGTCATCATTGGGTCCTCACCTAATAGTTATTGGTGCCCAACCCCACCTTTACCCCGCAACATCTCATGTCTAATAGAGAGGTCTAGTCCCCCGATGCAACTTGCCCACTGTGTCCAGCCGAGACAAATCAACACCGAAAAGACCTTAACAGCTCTACTACAGTGGAAGACCTATGGACTTAATATTGCAGAATCATGTCTTAGTATTTGCAACTTGAGTTCTTCATAAGAGGTAATCGAATATTTGGCCAGGTAAGCAGGTGGGAGGCTCCCCTTACTCGGAGAGTAAGGTCCTAATTAAGTAACCACCTTATAGGCTTGCCTAGACACCAATTAGATCAATTAATCTAATATGACTAACTCATGTTGGTTCACCCTCGACTGATTAGGAAGGTTTATAATTAAGTCTCACTCGATCGCGTATTCACATCTCATGCAAATATAAGTCTACCCGCATAGACATAAGATTAAACATCCGGCATTTATCAAAATAAAATTAAATGGTGATGATCATGGATCCAGGATGGGGTCATTTTACAAGCACATGCACGTCAATTGGTTAGATCGTCTTCAAATCTTGACTTGATCTTGATCCCTTAGGTCCAATTATGATCAACTCCTTGATCCATCTTCAATCAACCCTTGATCTCGATCCGCGCATGTTGAGTTTGTTGATGTACATATCAATCAACCATCGACGTGCAACACACATCACAGATTACATCCCAGATTGCTTTAAAAATTAAATAAAAATAAAAATAATAAATTACAACCCTTTTTTATGAGACACGCAGGTCTCTAATACATGAATTTAAGATGCACGCAGGCATCTAAAAAATTAAAATTACATGCATCACAAAACATCGCAGAACATTTCAGCACATTCAAAGGGTCCATCCATGATCATCACCATACGCATCACATGCATAAAAATTATTTTCAGATCTGTAATTTAATTGATTATTCCATCTCATGACTTGCTGATCATGATAGATTTGACTCTAAATATTTGTAATCACATTATCAAAGCATTAGAATCATTAATCTAAGCATCTAATAATTAGTATGCAGAAAAATCAGCAAGCTGAAAATTCTGCATACATAAATTTTAGCAAGCATAATTCCTTAAATTTCAAATCTAAAATGCCTTAAAAAATTTAATCCTAATCTTAATCTACATAACCATGGCTCTGATACCACTATTAGGATCTGTCACATGCCGCTGAAAATTCAAAAAAATTTTAGATGCGCAGCGGAATGACAAGTGCATATCCCGTTCATCGCATGAACGTATTTTAAAACCTTTTGTAGATAGTTCAGGATTAAATCCTTATTAAATTATTTTAAAATCATGAATAAGAAGATCAGATCTTCACCTTGTGTGGGTAGATGGTCTCCGCAAATCTGATTCACGTGGTATTTGATGAAGGTTCAGTGGAAGCCGCACACGCATCCGGCCTCTACAGATATCCACACGAAGTAGTGAGTCGATCGAAGCCTTTGGATCTCTCCGGGGTGCTAGCTCCCTTGCAGAGAAGGCTTTAGATGGCTGAAGTCCTCTCCTTTGAATCAACCTTTGATTGCCTTGAGAGGAGGAAGAAGAAGGGAGAGCCAGGGAAGTAGATTCGAAAACCTTGCGCAGCCTTTTCCTTTCTCTTTGTTTTGGAACCAAAAGGAAGAAGGAGGAGAGCCACCAAGGATTTTCTTTTTCCCTTGCTTCCTTGCGGCTGAAAGGAGAAATGAATGAGGGGGAGCTTGCTGCCGTGAACCACCAGAATTAGCATGAGAGGAGGGGCCGAAACCTCCTCCTTTTAATTCCATATGTGATAAGGATGAGCTCCTATTTTTAATGAGCTCATCCCTATCTCTTTATTTCGGCAGCAAGGAGGGGCTTACGCCCCTCCTTTTTCTTCCACGCACATCCCAAGGGGAGGGGCGTGGGCCCCTCCCTCAAGTCCAATTAAAGCTGCCATTTAATCAAATTAAAGGGTGATTTAATTTGGGTTCATTTCATGAGTCCAATCCTATTCAAAATAGGATTTATATGAACTCATTTCAATTTCCTCCTTATCCTAATCTAATTAGGATTTAATTGAACCATGACTCTATTGAACTCTTCAATCCTAATCCAATTAGGAGTCATTTAATTAATTAGATTAAAATTAAAATTAATTAAGACTTGAGAAAATTCTAATCTAATTAATACTTGTTCAAATTTTATTTCAGTCCTAAGACAATTAGGACTTTAGAAATCCTATTCCAAGTAGGACTCTAATTTAATTTGAAATCCTAATCCAATTAGAACTTCATGAATCCCACTCCAAGTAGGACTCATGATCAAGTCCAATTAATTAAATCCAATTAATTAATTTAAATTGCAATTCGATTGCAATTATTCCTTCTTCTAACCACTAACTCTTAGCGGGTTTTCAATTTATCAATCTAATTGATCATATGTGATTCTTAATCACAATTCAACCATCGGATCGGTCAATACTTCTAATGTGTGTGACTCCATAGGTTCTATTCTAACTGGTAGTGAGATATATTGCAATCTCTATCACAATATCATTGAAAACCCCTTTCAATGGGTTGAAACAATTCCAACTCAACTCACCAGGGATTATCGACCATCGAGATGATCCCTGTGAGTCTCACCATCCACCAGTGACACCTAGCAGTATGTAGTGGCTACCCAGCAGAATAGAATGATGAACCTCTAGGTGCAGTTATCGTATGATACAGTCCTTCTATCGTGGATCCCTACAGACCGGAGGTCATGGATAACTCGTCAAACCCCGTTGTCTATCATATATCTAGATTTATTCGACTTGAGTTCGATAGTGGAAAACTCTTTCTCCACTTTATATTACTACCTTGGCCAAGGTCTTAGAACTCAGTCTAATAAATCACATAGGATCATTCCTCTTCTATCAATGTCGACAGATTCCATGTAAGTGCATACCCTACTCCTACAGTGAACCTACTGCAGCCAATCTACACAACAAGGCCCCATATGACTAGAGACCATGTATATGTGCAGTCAAACTACAATAACCTCATTGTGAATAGCCGAAGCACCGCAGGTCAAAGGACCAGCCACACTACTACAATATCAAGCAAGTCACTGACGAGTGGATAGACATCCAAGTGACTTCTTGTTTTCGTCATGCTCAGTACCCTTGTTCTCTAACAAGCACCTGCACTATCACTTCAGTATCTCTATACCATGGACTCGAGTCTCGTCCATCCATAAGAAAAGCGATCTGTGCACTGATCGGATTGATCACCATCCTCATGATGATCCATTGACCAGGAGCATTTAGAAATTAATCACTAATGATACATGGCTCAAATTCTCAACTTTTGAAAATATGTATCATCATCTTATTAATATCTTGGACGATTCATAGACACCTAAACAATATGAATGAAAAGATGCCCATTTATTATTCAATAATAATAAAGTCAAGTACAAATTTATGTCCCAAATAATAATGTGTCTGCCAGATTGGCTTCTAGGGCATACATCTAACACTAGTACCAAAATGGTGAACTTTGAGTAAAGTTGTTCTATATCTAAACCATATCTAGAAGAGTGATCGACTCTTTGGATTTGTCATCATATGTATGGATAGTTTTGAAAAGGAAGATTTGCACGTTCAACTTTTCCAAAAAAAATAAAAATCTCATTCCCCCACCCCCCCAACCTCCACCACCATATTAATTAAAAAACCTCAATTAGCAACATATTTAAATGTTGATTTTATTTCTATAACTAATAATACTTATAATTTTCTTGATATTTTCAAACTCTTTGTGTTTTGTTTGTATTCGAGTTTTATTTTCTTATAGTAAACTAGTAAACTACATTTACATAAGAGTATGTTCATCCCAATAGTGTAGTCGGCCATAAAATCAAGGTCGATGCTCGATCGGAATGGAACCAAGGAGGTCGTGTTGCATAAAGAGACTATAAGAAAAGAATGAAACTAGAAGTTGTTGGCAACTAGTGAACCCAGCAGTTCAGCCGGGTGAGAGGTAGATCTTCCCATGGGTTCGGACTTGAAGTGAATCTGATGGATGTTCTTTCTTTTTAGTCAACATTTTATTCTCTAAGATATTTAACAAATAAATTTTAAACAAATTAATCAATTGGTTTTATTGATAAACAGTGTAACTTATGTAGATTTAATATCAAATGACTTTGGTTTATAATTTTACTTTTTTATCTTGCCATATGTCATACCATGTAACGTGAAAAGCCCCAAAACAATAACATAAGATATTATGAAACAACAATTATATGTGATGGGAGGTAAAATGGATCGTCCTACTCCAGCAAGGAACCACCCAAACCCCGCCGAGCGAGCCGACCATGGCTCGGCCCCACCAAGAGCCATGGCGGATCTCGGCCCCACCAAGAGCCAGGCGGACCTCGGCCCCGCCAAGAGTCGGGCGGACCTCGGCCCCGCCAGAGGCTGGAGCCAACCTCCACCAGAGGCTCGAGCCGACCTCACCAAGCATATGTCGCAGCTATCACCTGTAACAGCCTCACCGAACTGTACTTTGCTTGATGGCCACGCTATGACGTATCAACCAAGGCCATACCCTGCTACACCTGCCAGGGGCCATACCCTGCTACACCTACCAGGGGCCATACCCTGCCTGCCAGGGGCCATACCTCCGCCACCATGGCACTCTGGTAAGAAATATAAAAGAGGCCATGAAAAGGTACTCCAGAGGACTATCGACACTCTTCCTCCCACCTGGGGAAATAAGAGACTCTGGCTCCCAAAATAGGATCCTCCTAAAACTCTGCTAACTTAGCCATCGGAGGGCCTTCGCCAGAATCTCCGGTGAAAGCTTTGTGCATGTACCCCACACTGTAGGGACGTGGCACCCTTTCTCCTTCCTGGCCTGCATCTTCTTAGAGGCACGCCGAAGCATCGAGGTGGCCCTCTTCTCCATTTCGGCTGGCATCCCCTCGACTCCATTTCGGCGTGGTCGCCCTCAGGCCGAATTTCAACCACAACATTTGGCACTAGAGGAAAGGCCTGAGTCGTGATCATAAAGTTGAGGAGTCAAAGAAATTCTAATGTATCGAGCTGCCGAGCACCAACTCTCGGCAACTCGCTCCAAAACCCACCCCTCGCGGTACCGACGGGCCAAATCCTTCAGTGACGCAATCGGGGTGGGCTGCAGATTTTTCTTCTTGAGGATGGCTGAATCTTTCTTCTCTTTTTTTTTTTTCAAAGCAATGGCAATGGAGGCTAGGGTTCATTGTGGTGGAAGGAAGGAGGAAGATGATGGGTTGCTGGTTGGTGAGATTGGGTTCAAGGAGGGTCAGCCAATGGACCAAAATTAGGCACCAATTTTTGTGGGGGCTGAAATTGGTTAGACCAATTTTTTTAGGCTGAATTGGGTTGTGTGGAGTCCTAATGGCAATAGGACTTAGAGGAGGACGTGGGAAAGGAGTCTTGGGCGTGAGGGAGGTGCTGAAATGCTGATGTGGCACTCAAGGAGGTGCACCTACGGGAACAAGCGTGAAACAAGGGAGAGAGAGAGTGGATAAGGATGAATTAGTTTTGGAAATCTCATCCAAACTAATTCAAATTTTGAAGACTTGAAGGGAGGCGTCCCACCTCTTTCTTCAGCCTCTTGGCATCGCACCAAGCAAGAGACTTGCCCCTCCTCACGTAAACAAAGGGAATTTCGAAATCCAAAAGAAACTAACTTCATTCATCATACCCTTCTTTATATAGAAAGAAAGGTTGGCAAAGGATAAGGACAAGGACTACACAGAATTTTAAATTGGACTCCTAATTACATGAGGACTCAATTCAAAATTTAAATTTTCTAATTGACCAATCAAAGGCCTTGACACCTAAGCCTAGACACCTAGGAATCCATTCCTTATGGCGTGTGGATTGAAACCCATCAAAAGGAATTCAGCCGCATGCCACGAGTTGGAATCTAGGTGGAACTCCTTCTCGGGTACCAACATCAGCATGAAGTTCGAGAGACTCCTCAAATTTTATCTGATCTCTAAATTTCACGTTCTTATAGTCATTGGAAAGCTACGGATGTCTACTTTCCAACAAAATTTGAATCAACTTAATCAGACTTCTGTAGCTCCCAAAATCTTCAAAATACCATATGGTGTTCAATCTGTCACGGATTTCAACTGGATTTGAACTCTGAATTTCTTCCACATGTGAGAGGTCTTCATGGTTGAACTTCTCTTTCTTTTGACATGTGACCACTTCTAATTAGCCATGGACCCATTCACGCCTTGGACTCAATTTAATTCATTGTGAAGAGGCTAACCCATTGTGAATCAAATCACTTATTGCATGGACTCAATCTAATTTCAGCTTGGACTCAACTGTTCTTGGACTCAAATTCTTTTCACCCCTCACCCAATGTCCCACGCCATTAGAATGAGGAAGGTGCTCCTGCATCAACTCTCCCTGGCTGGAAAAAGACTCGACTCTGTCGAGTTCTGTGACTGATAGAGCTCGTAGAGATCCGGGTTCAGCCGTTGGACTTCTTCCGTCTTCAACCAAGAGCAATCTGAAATTGGTCTGCCCTTCCATTTAACCAAAAATTTCTGATATCCCCCTCGACGTGTGGACACAATTTGATCATCCAAGATGTCTTCAATGGTGTCTTTAGGGGCTGATCGACGTGGTAATGATGGAGGTACGGCTGGAGGGTCTTCATCTTCAGCAAAGTGACCTTCGTAGAGCTGCAGGTCTTCAACATTGAAAATTGGGCTAACCTGCAAGTCTTCAGGCAAATCAAGCACATATGCATTAGGTCCCATTCGTTTCACTACCTTGAAGGGGCCGGCACGACGAGGATGTAGCTTCTGAAAATTTCTGCGAGGGAAGCGATCAGCACTCAACCGCATCATCACAAGGTCTCCTTCTTTGAATTCCAGGGGATGTCGCTTCAAGTCTGCTTGTTGCTTGTAAATCTCGGTGTTGGTGACCAAACGACGTCGAACTTCAGCATGGATGTCTTGTATGTGCCTAGCGAAGTCTTCACCACCTTCGCTGGTCCTTGTGTTGATGGGAAGTGGTACAAGATCAATAGGCCGCCGCGGTTTCAACCCGAGAACAATCTCGAAAGGTGACAATCCTGTGGTACGGTTGACACTGCTGTTGTAGGCAAACTCGGCATGGGGTAAAATCAGATCCCATGACTTCACATGATCCCGGACTAAGCATCGAAGAAGGTTCCCAAGACTGCGGTTGACCACCTCGGTCTGCCCATCGGTTTAGGGGTGATAGGCGCTGGAGAAGGAAAGACGGGTGCCAAGCTTCGCCCAAAGTGTCTTCCAAAAATAGCTAACGAACTTGACATCACGATCAGATACAATAGTCTTCGGGAGCCCATGTAGACGAACCACTTATTTTAAGAACAAATCAGCAACTCGTGATGCATCATAAGTCTTCGCACAGGGCACAAAGTGCGACATCTTTGAAAACCTGTCAACAATGACAAAAATAGAATCATGTCCTCGTACCGTCTTGGGCAACCCAAGCACGAAGTCCATGTTGAGGTCCTCCCATGGTGAGCTCGGCAATGGCAGTGGAGAGTAGAGGCCGGCATTGGATTTTGTTCCCTTGGCTAGTTGACAAGTTCGACAATGTTTGATGATTTGGTGGACATCCTCGCACAAGGTCGGCCAATAGAACCTGTCCTCCATCATAACGACGGTCTTGTCACGCCCGAAGTGACCAGCAAGACCTCCCCCATGAACCTTCCGGATGATGTGGTCGCGAAGAGAGGTTTCTGGAATACATAGGCGTGTGCCACGGAAGAGAAAGCCGTCATGGATTGAAAAATCAGAATGCTGCCGGTGACTCCCTGCTGAAATTTCGGTGTAGATAGGCTGAAAATATGCATCAGTAGAATATAGATTTTTCAGATCATTGAAGCCCGTTACTTCTGCATTCAAGAGGGTGAGAATATGTGTCTTCCGGCTAAGGGCATCAGCGACTCGATTTTCTGCACCAGGCCTATGCTTCAATACAAAAGTAAATTGCTGCAGTACATCCACCCATCTCGCATGTCGCGCACTTAGCTTCTTTTGTGAATTGATGTACTTTAAAGAGTCATGGTCGGTGTACATGACAAACTCTCGATGTAGAAGATAATGCTTCCAATGTTTAAGAGTTTGAACCACAGCATAAAACTCAATATCATAAGTGGAATACCTTCGCTTGGCGTCGTTGAGCTTTTCGCTGTAGAAGGCGACGGGATGACCTTCTTGGCTCAGAACTCCACCAATCCCAATGTGAGAAGCATCACAAGCGACTTCGAAGAGCTGATCAAAGTCTGGAAGTCGAAGAATTGGGGCTTGGGTTAGACGTTCCTTGATGTCTTCAAGGGCTCTAGTGGCGGCCGGCGTCCAACGGAAATTTTCAGCCTTCATAGAATTGGTGATTGGTGCTACTATGCTGCTGAAATTTCTTATGAACCGGCGGTAGAAGGAAGCCAAGCCATGGAAGCTCCTCACCTCATGAATGTTACTTGGCATCGGCCACTCCCGAATGGCACGAACTTTCTCCGGATCCGCTGCAACACCTTGATCTGAAATTATGAAACCAAGGAATGGTACTTGTGATTCAGCAAAGAAGCACTTCTTCAGGTTAACATAAAGTTTTTCTGATCGAAGTGTAAGAAGCACTCGGCGAAGATGTTGCTGATGCTCCACACGGCTACGACTGAAAATCAAAATGTCATCAAAATAAACAACCACAAAGCGCCCAATGTACGGTTTCAGCACTTGATTCATAACCCGCATGAAAGTACTTGGCGCATTTGAGAGACCAAACGGCATAACCATCCATTCATAGAGGCCATCCTTGGTCTTAAATGCCGTCTTCCACTCATCCCCAAGTCTGATTCTGATCTGGTGGTAGCCACTTCGAAGGTCCAACTTGGAGAAGATGGTGGCTCCATGCAACAAATCCAGCATGTCGTCAAGCCGCGGGATCGGGAAGCAGTACTTCACTGTAATCTTGTTGATTGCTCTGCTGTCCACGCACATCCTCCATGAACCATCCTTCTTGGGAGTAAGTAGAGCCGGAACAGCACATGGACTGAGGCTCTCTCGGATGAATCCCTTGTCCAAAAGTTCTTGGACTTGGCGGTGAAGCTCCTCATGTTCTCTAGGATTCAGCCGGTATGCAGGAAGATTCGGTAAACTTGAATCGGGCACCAAATCTATGGCATGTTGGATGTCCCTCATCGGTGGAAGCTCCTTGGGAAGGTCCTCAGGGGTTACATCAGAGAAATCATCCAATATAGACTTGAAATCAGGAGGAACAACTTCTGAAATTTCAGCCCCAACTTCCCTAGCCATTAGTGCATACATGACCCCAATCTCTCGGCTACAAGCTTCAAACTTTCTCATGGTTAAAACCCGTTGGATTATCAGATTTTCAGAGGTAAAATCAGTGATCCTAAGGGGCTTTAACACAACTCTTTTGTTAGCACAATATAGAGAATAACAATTGGATCGACCATCATACTCGACACTACGATCATACAACCAAGGTCTTCCTAGAAGAAGATGGCACGCTTTCATGGGCAGAACATCGCACCATACTTCATCTCGGAGGTCCTTACCAAGTGAAAAACTGATCAAGCATCTTTGTTTAACAGGGATGGAGGAGTCTTCGACCCAACTTACCCGATACGGCTTTGGATGCGGTACCGGTTTCAGATTCAGCTTTTTCAGCACTTCTTCGGAAATGATATTCATGCAGCTTCCATTGTCAATGATGAGGTTTAGAGACTTGTTGGCATGCTCGACGCGAGTGTGGAAGATATCGGTGCGCCTCCAATCTTCCTCCACGTTCTCCTCCAGCTTGCAACCCGTAAGAACCCGCCGCACGACGCACACAGGTAGATCTGAAGCTTCTAGCTCCACCGCAGGGGCTTCTTCATCATGTTCTTCGTTTCCTTCATTTCCCTCTTCATCAGCGGGCTGAGAGGGAGGAGTGACTTCAGAGGGTCCTATGATCTCATCCTCCTCACATATCAATGCAAATCGTTGGTCTCGGGTAGGACAAACAACGGCGAAATGGCCTCGCCCGCCGCACTTGTAGCATTCAACAGGATTCTTCCCTTGCGGTGTGGATTGTGGCATAGGACCTTTACCCTTTTCATTAGCCCTTGGAGCACCCCTTTCCTGATATGTGCTTCTATTTACAGAGGTTTCAGATCTGAAAGCAGGGGCGTTACCTCGAGGAAATGGAACTCCTCGGTTGGTGCTGCGCTCGGGAAATCATCGTACAACTGGTGCTTGCGCAGGGCGTCTTTGTCGTAGCTGCGATTCAACTCGAATGGCGAGTTGGTATGCCTCCTCTAGGCTGAAGATGCGCGTTGTCATTAGCTCCCTCTTGATGTCATCCCTCAGCCCGGATCGGTACCGAGTTAGGGACTGTCGATCCGTCTCCGTGAGGTTGCTGCAGATCATCAACTCATGGAATCAGGCCGTATGCTCCTCTACGGAAGAGCTTCCTTGACGAAATTTCAGAAGTTCTTCGAAAAGTGTCTCCTCATAATCAAGGGGAAGATACTTTTCCTTCAAACGAAGTTTCATCTCCTCCCAATCATTGATAGGGGGCTGTCGGAGTCGATGAAGCTTCTCTTCAACGCTATGCCACCATATGCGTGCTTGGCCCTTAAGCTTCATCTTCACGAATCGCACCTTGGTTTCATTGGGCATGCTGAACCATTCGAAGTAGTCTTCGAGAGACATCAACCAATCCTGGAAGTAGGTTGAGTCCATGCTTCTGCTGTAATCAGCAACTTCTACACGAACCCGCTTCATGACATCGTCGAGATCATGGCGCTCCCGCTGATTTTGATGAACATAGGGGTTCCTGAAATTATTCCCCATACGAGGAATGTTTGGAGGGGGCATCTGCTGATCCCTAGGTGGCCTTTGGGGTGATAGACCCCTGGGGGAGAATGCATCAACATCGGGGTCTCCTCCAAATGGCACTTCTGAATTTTCAGGTTGCGCGGGGACAGCATGTTCATCTTCAAGATTGTTTGGCTCGGGGAAGAGACGATCCCAAACAACTTCCACCTTCTGATTCAAGGCCGCCACTTGCCGGATGAGCTCGGCCATCATCTCAGCACGTTGTCGTTCATTGTTGTAGGGGCGACCACTTCTGGTACTCATGGCGACAAGGATTCGCTCTGATACCAATTGACGCAATCAGGGTGGGCTGCAGATTTTTCTTCTTGAGGATGGCTGAATCTTTCTTCTCTTTTTTTTTTTTTTTCAAAGCAATGGCAATGGAGGCTAGGGTTCATTGTGGTGGAAGGAAGGAGGAAGAAGATGGGTTGCTGGTTGGTGAGATTGGGTTCAAGGAGGGTCAGCCAATGGACCAAAATTAGGCACCAATTTTTGTGAGGGCTGAAATTGGCTAGACCAATTTTTTTAGGCTGAATTGGGTTGTGTGGAGTCCTAATGGCAATAGGACTTAGAGGAGGACGTGGGAAAGGAGTCTTGGGCGTGAGGGAGGTGCTGAAATGCTGATGTGGCACTCAAGGAGGTGCACCTACGGGAACAAGCGTGAAACAAGGGAGAGAGAGAGTGGATAAGGATGAATTAGTTTTGGAAATCTCATCCAAACTAATTCAAATTTTGAAGACTTGAAGGGAGGCGTCCCACCTCTTTCTTCAGCCTCTTGGCATCGCACCAAGCAAGGGACTTGCCCCTCCTCACGTAAACAAAGGGAATTTCGAAATCCAAAAGAAACTAACTTCATTCATCATACCCTTCTTTATATAGAAAGAAAGGTTGGCAAAGGATAAGGATAAGGACTACACAGAATTTTAAATTGGACTCCTAATTACATGAGGACTCAATTCAAAATTTAAATTTTCTAATTGACCAATCAAAGGCCTTGACACCTAAGCCTAGACACCTAGGAATCCATTCCTTATGGCGTGTGGATTGAAACCCATCAAAAGGAATTCAGCCGCATGCCATGAGTTGGAATCTAGGTGGAACTCCTTCTCGGGTACCAACATCAGCATGAAGTTCGGGAGACTCCTCAAATTTCATCTGATCTCCAAATTTCACGTTCTTATAGTCACTGGAAAGCTACAGATATCTACTTTCCAACAAAATTTGAATCAACTTAATCAGACTTCTGTAGCTTCCAAAATCTTCAAAATACCATATAGTATTCAATCTGTCACGGATTTCAACTGGATTTGAACTCTGAATTTCTTCCACATGTGAGAGGTCTTCATGGTTGAACTTCTCTTTCTTTTGACATGTGACCACTTCTAATTAGCCATGGACCCATTCACGCCTTGGACTCAATTTAATTCATTGTGAAGAGGCTAACCCATTGTGAATCAAATCACTTATTGCATGGACTCAATCTAATTTCAGCTTGGACTCAACTGTTCTTGGACTCAAATTCTTTTCACCCCTCACCCAATGTCCTACGCCATTAGAATAAGGAAGGTGCTCCTGCATCAACTCTCCCCGGCTGGAAAAAGACTCGACTCTGTCGAGTTCTGTGACTGATAGAGCTCGTAGAGATCCGGGTTCAGCCGTTGGACTTCTTCCGTCTTCAAACACTCACCACGACCGTTCAAGGCCAGCAGCAAGTGGGAGTCTAGTCTGTACTTTCATAGGCGAATCGTTATGATGGCGCCCCCAATGTCACTCCCCCACCCTATTGTTGGGATTTGTATCCTAAATGTCAATCGTCAGCATATTAATGAATGAATTTTGTAAATAAATTGATAAATTAATAAAGTGTTATTTGGCATTATTCATCATTTCATCTTCAAATGAACTCTTATATGATGAAGTTCTTAGGACTTATGTTATGATAAAGGAGGATTTTTCTTCGAGTCCTTAAACTTGTTCGCGACTAAATGATATGCTGTAACTAGGACGACAGCATTATCGAGATTAGGTCATTGTGTGACATATACGTTGGTCGTCCTCTTAACCAAGGAGTGTGGAGACACTGGTATGCCACACAGGTGAAGTGTAGGAGTACATTTCACTGAATGTGACCAATTCCGGAACGCTCTACTATCAAGAGATATTCCGAGTGGATATGGGTATAAATATTTGGTCCTCTGACCTGAGACCGCAACCTGTGACTAGCAAGCAACTCATTGTACTTTGGTACCGGACTACCTAGATTTCTAATTCAGTGACGGAAGGTCACTGGGTGCAGTCAAGTACTTGCATAGTCAGTTGTGAGTTGAGATGGAATTGACCCCTTCTGAAAATAGGAAATAATGTTTTGTGATTAATTTAGCAAAACCTTGGCCAGGATAATCCCAGTGAGGAGTCACGGGATATCTAAAGTTAACCACATAACGAATATACTAATTATAGGGTTGACAGTGAGCTCTAAGTCATCCTAGCATTAGAAGTCAAAGGGATTGAATTATACAATAACCATAGTCCAGGATTTCAGAATATTTGCTTTGCATATATTCGGCCTATCCGGATGTCGGGTACCATTGCTAGATGGTCACATCGATTAGTATAGGAAGACATTTTTATACTACTGGTTTAGATTCGAACCTATGAGGTCACACGCATAGAAGTTTCTAGGTTGATCAAATGGCTGATTGATGATTAAGAATCATTTATGGGTAATTTGGTCAATTCGATTGACAAATTATCCTAAGCAAAAGTGAATTAAAATAATTATTGAATTATTGGAGGATTAATTAACAATTAGATTGCTAATGAACTCAATTTGATTAAGTAATTGGGCTTAGGTTGAGCCAAATTGAATAGGATTCAATTTGGGCTGCATCAGGGTTTGACCTAATGGATTGGGTTCAACCCAAGTAGATTGAGCTTGACCCAATTGGTGGGACTTGACCCAATTAGATTGGGCTTGATCCAAATCAATTAGAAGACCTTATTTGATAAGGATTATGAGTCCAAATAATCAAAATTTGATAAGGAGAAGAATCCCTAAATTTTAGGAACCCATCCTTATCTTCTTGGAGAAGAATGATATCTCGATTTTTCCCCAATATTTTTCATGCCTATCCTCTTTATTTTTGGCCAAAAATTAGCATGAGAAGAGAGGAGGCGTGGGGCTATATTTTATATAAAAATGTCACCTAAAATCTTCCTAGAAAAGTTTATATGAATTTCCTAATTTGTAGGGATTCCATGGTGCATAAAATAGGGTGGTCTACGGCTAAACTTTGGACGCATGAATTCCTATCTTTTAGGGATTGAAAATGCACAAAATTTGGATATGTTTATCTCCTCTTAGTTGCCAAACCACCAAAATTTTTGGGGGATTTTATCAGCCAAATTAATTGGATAAATTAGGTGTTATACATGGGGGGGGTCTTTTGGCTATAAAAGACCCCCATGCCTTGGGTTCAAAAAATACTATATTTAGAGGTTTCAAAAAATTCTAAAAAATTCCCTGAGGGCCTCCATCCCTTCTTCTCCTTCTTCCTCACATCCATCCTCCATCTTCTTGAAGAACAATCAAATGTTGAGTGTTTAGAAGGAGAAAGCTTTAGCCATTGCAGCATTCCTGCGCGAGCTAGCACTCCCGCGGAAGACGATCTACCTAGAGCTTCGCGTGTACTTATCATAGAGGCCATTCGTGTGCGTGGCTGCAAAGTCAAGGATCAGATTCACAAGTTTCTTCCATTATAAAAGTTATTAATTCTATATTAATCTTTTATTTTGGAGTCAGGGTCTAGGTCCGATTTTCTGAGGTTTTACTCTCCTTTGGGGCTCCTCACGGAGTTATCTCCAGAATTCATTCGATGAATATTTGGAGATTAATCAGAATAGAGTGTTTACCTTTCAGATCTGATAGTTAATCATGCATGAAAGTTTTAGCATAATTGTTTAAATGATTCCGGCATAATTCTATGTGTTCTTAAGGTGTTGATTTCTAGATTTGATCTTGTAAGCATGCATGAATTAAATTGTTTGATTCGGTTTTTTCACTGTATTTTTGAAACATAAAAAGAACTACGTATGGCTTGATCTCCCTTATGAAGGGGTACGTAGGCAACCCGATCAGGTTCAACCATGGTTTTCAAAAAAAAAAAAATCAACATGCTTAACATCGAAGAACCTAGGATTTACTTTCACCTATAACGCATGGAGGCTAATGAAAGAGGGCGTCGTCATCACCGAGCTTGGTCCCTAGGCCTGAGAGCCGCATGTCGAGCTGCAATAGGAGCCCTGCTCATCGCCGAGCTCAACAAAAAAATCAAGGAGTTGAAGTGAAAGATCCAGATGCTCTGAGATCCATGGATCCTGCGTGTCGATGGCTCCTCGACCTTGGAGGGCACCGACGCAGGCCTCATCCTCACCAGCCCTGATGGAGTGGTAGTAGAGCAGGCCTTGCGCTTTTCGTAAGATGGAGTCTTCCCTGCGGATGCCCCGATCAAAGCTCGAGGCACCTTGCAGTGTTGACCGCGAGCCACATGCTCCCTCGACCAAAGGTACAATGACACTCCGACCAGAGCTCGGGGAGCCCTACAGTGTCGACCGCGAGCCACGGGCTCTCTCGGCCGCAAGTACAATGATGCCTCGACCAGAGCTCGAGATGCCCTGCGGTGTCGACCATGAGCCACATGCTCCCTCGATCGTAGGTACAATGACGCTCCGACTAGAGCTTGGGGCACCCTACAGTGTTGACCACGAGCCACACGCTCCCTCGGCCGCAAAAAAATTGGAAGGTGCCACGACCTTAGCTCATGCACAAGTTGGAGCCTAAAAAGATATACACGATCGAAAGGCATACTTTCTACCTAAAGGGTACCCTAGCAAACTATAGTACGAAGGCTAAACAGGGTCCCGACCTTAGTCCCAACACAGGCCTGATGTCTGACTTCGGTGCCTAAAGTGCGCCAATGGATGAGCTCAGAAGCATTGAGCTCTTCATCGACCTGACGAGACTGTCTTATCCTAAATCTAAGTTGGAAGCGAATGTCGAGCACAAAAATCCAACACAAGATGCAAAGTAAGACGAGCTCAAGCACTTGACAAAACTTTGGAACACGAAGTGCCAAAAGAATGTACTTTATTGATATCAAAAAGCTAAAGGCCGAGTACGAAAGATGCCAACCTTGAGGTCGAATTGAATTCAAGAATGGTCGACTACCAAAAAACCTAAGCAGCCCATTTTACAAGAATGCCAAAAAAAAAGAGAGAAAAAGAAAATAGGGGGTAAAGCTCAGGCAGCCTGCGCAATCTCGGGCCCGACCTCGGCAGCAGCCCCAGCTCAACTTTAGCGGCGGCCTTAGCAAGGGCCTCAGGAGCATCTTCATCCATGTCGGCAACGAGCTCGTGCAATTCAGCTAGCTCACCCGCTTCAGTCGTGACCGCAGACCCGGCAGCTGCACCCAAAAGCGAACAAAGGTCGCTGAAGTCGACGTCGGGGCAGAGTCACTACGCTTAATCGTGGCAGTTCTCAAACCCTCGGATCAGCCCATCAGTGGCCTCCTCCTCCAGCTCGTCCAGATATGCCTCAGACTGATGGTAATTCTGGGCAGCCTCCCAAACTCGCTCCTCGGCCGACCTAGCGAGCTGCTCGGCTTCGCGCCTCAGGCCAGCCAGTGCAGCCTCGAGCTTAAAAATCTGACCTTCGGTGGATCGGAGCATCGAGCGAGCTTGGTTGTGTTCGAGCTCCGCCTCTAGAATTCGGGTGAGCCCGACCTCGATCTGAACTTCGGTCGTCTTCACCCTTTCCTCGGCCTCCAGCTTGAAAGTGCATCCTAGGTTCTTCGGTGTTTAGCATGCTGAATTTTTTTTTTTTTTGAAAATCATGGCTGAACCTGATCGGGTTGCCTACGTACCCCTTCACAAGGGGGATCAAGCCACACGTAGTTCTTTTTAAGTTTCAAAAATGCAGCGAAAAAATGAATCAAACAATTTAATTCATGCATGCTTACAAGATCAAATCTAGAAATCAGCACCTTAAGAATACATAGGATTATGCCGGAATCGTTTAAGAAATTATGCTAAAACTTTTATGCATGATTAACTATCAGATCTGAAACTTAAGAACTCTATTCCAATTAATCTCCGAATATCCATCGAATGGATTTTGGAGATGTCTTCGTGAGGAGCCCCAAAAGAGGGTAAAACCTCGGAAAATCGGATCTAGATCTTGACACCATAATAAATGATTAATGCTAGATTAATACCTTTATGATGGATGAAAGTTATGGATCAGATATTTGACTTCGCAACCACGTACATGAATGGCCTCTATGAGAAGTAGACGCGAAACCCTGAAGGATCTTCTTCCGCAAAAGTGCTAGCAGCTGCAGAAACTTGAAATCTAAAATCTGCTCGCCGGGATTCAATCAACTCTTGATCAATCATCTTGAAGCAGATGGAGATGAGGTTTGTAAGAAAAGTAGAGGACTCAGATCTGATCTTGAATCTTCTAGATATTCACCCTGAAAACCCTATCTTAAATGGAGAAGAAGAGGAGGAGGAGGCGTGTGAGGAAGAAGGCTGCAATGGAAGTGTTGCCGGCGCTCATGTTTGACCCCTTTTAATGGCCTCCAAATTTCATTCAAAATTCCAAAATTATCTTCAGAAAACCTCATTTAGTTGGCGCATACAATGGAATAGGAACAACCCTAATCAGATCTCAACCAAATCTGATTTAAATTCAAATTTTAAACACATGCGCAAGAGGGGAGGAATTTGAAATCCATGCGGCAGAATTTTCCTTCCTCTTGTCGCATATATTTCATTTGAAATTCGAATTTAAATGATTCAGAGGTTCACACACCAGCTTGGAAAGTTATTTGATGCATTAAATTATTTAATATATTTCTTAATATTTGAATTCAAATTCAAACAACAAACAATGTCGCCATGTATCAAGCAATGGGTCCATGCGCCATGCAATAATTTTGGTTTATTTAAAATTCATGAAATCCAATTTCATGTCACCACTAATTGCCATATCATCTGAGCCTAATCTCCTTGGGTTGCACCTAATCAAATTTGGTCAAACCCGAATTAAAACAAAGTAATTTGGTTGAACCCAATCTAATCAGGTCAGACCCTGATTGAGCTCAAATTGAATCCAATTCAATTTTTGGCTCGTCCAAACTCAATCAAATTGAATTAATTACTTTGTGTTGGACCTAATCCAATTAGGTCAATCCTCAATTAAGCGCAAATTAATTTAAAATTAATTTGATCAGCTTAAGTCTTTTTTGGTTCTGACCTAATCCAATCAGGTCAAAACCCTAATTGAGCCCAAAATTGAATACAATTCAATTTGGCTTATCCTTAGCTCAATTACTCAATTAAATTGAGTTCATTAGTAATCTAATTACTAATTAATCCTCTGATAATTACTTTAATTATTTTATAGGATAATTTGCCAATCGAATTGACCAAATTACCCCTGAATGATTCTTAATCATTCATCAACCTTCTTGATCAATCAGGAATCTTCTATGCATGTGACCTCATAGGTTCGAACTTAGGCCGGTAGTATAGGAATGACTTCCTACACTAATCAATGTAACCATCTAGCAATAGTACCCGATGTCCGGATAGGCCGAATATATGCGAAGCAAATATTCTGGAATCCTGGATTATGATTACTGTATAATTCAATCCCTTTGACTCCTAATGCCAGGATGACTTAGAGCTCACTGTCAACCCTAAAATTAGTACAACCATTATGTGATTAACTTTAGATGTCCCGTGACTCCTCACTGGGATTACCTTGGCCAAGATTTTGCTAAATTAATCACAAGACATTATCTTCTATTTCTAGGAGGGGTCAATTCCATCTTGACTCATAACTGACTACGCAAGTACATGACTGCACCTAGTGAGTTTCCGTCACTGAATTATAAATCCAGGTAGTCTGGTACTAAAGTACAGTGAGTTGCTTGCTAGTCACAGATTGTCGTCTCAGGTCAGAGGGCCAAACTTATACCCATATCCACTCGGAATATCTCTCAACAGTAGAGCGTTCCGGAATTGGTCACGTTCAGTGAAATGTACTCCTACACTTCACCTGTGTGGCATACCAGTATCTCCACACTCCTTGGTTAAGACGACTGATCGGTTCTTTCAATTTCAAAAATAAACCACGCAATAGCACGTATCCTGTAAGATAGTGATTACGGGTGTCGGTCCACAAGGATTGGAGACAAGTTATTTTACTTAACTAAATAATTACTTCAAAGGGCATAAGCTATAGTAAATGATAAAAACTAAGAATTAATATGGATGTAATAGTATGAATTATCTATAAAGAGAGGTGTTTAGGGCTAGAATCCACCGATAGATTTATATCCGTGACGCTTTCAATGATTGAGTTGTATTTAAGACTTGATTGATTCCGACTACAAGCCAAAGCAATCATAATAAAAAAAATTATAACTAATTCCCAGCATGAATCATCTAAGTCTAGCATAAACCATCTACTCTAACGATAAGCATGACCTGTCTAACCTAGCATGATGCATCTGATCATTAAATCATTAAACATGAAATCAATGTCACATGAATATCTCCTCCAAACCACAGGTGTTGGATTCGATGAAATAGATCAATTTATGTAAAATATTTTCTGTAAGATAAACGATTCATATAAATTGAATAAAATATAAGATCAATTGATAAATTCTTCATCATGCAACAGTCTTACAATACAAACTCAAGTCAATAAAAACAAAACGAATATTTCTCTATGGCTTCATCAAACCCCTAAACCAAGGTTTAGCCACTCATGGTGCTCGTCATCTCCATTGGTTTGCCGAAATGCTCCCCGCCAAGTGTGGGGTTCTAACATGTCATGATGGGCAGCGGAAGCTAGGAATTTTAAAAATTTTCTTAATAAAGTCCCTATGCATAAAACCCTTTTAAGCCTAGATCACCTTAATGATTATAATCAAATGATATAATATAAATGCAGAATTAGTAGAATACCTCAAACGCTAATCCAAAGTGTACAATCTCCACGAGGCATCCAAGTGTCCACCCTCCAATGGTGATCCACACGAAAACTTGATTCAAGACTTTAGCTCCGAAGACTTTTGATCCTTAATGCAGAATTCTTCTAAAGAACTCTAATGGCTTGCTTTCCTTGCTTTCTATTTTTCTTTAGCCTTCTAAAATCACTTCTAATCCTTTTATCCTAAGGAAGAACACCTTGTCTTGGCTTAGGACACACTAGAAGCAATGTTAGAAAGAAAGAAACTAATGTAAGAAAGAAGGGATAAGAGAGAGAGAGTTGGAATTGGAATACGATGATAAGAAAACAATGGGAGCATTCCTATTTATAGTGGCGTACGGATACATTGTAGCCATCCATTCATGCATGAAGAGGGGTGTGAGGGTTTCCAGTGAAGATACCCACAAACTTCAATCAAATCATTTTTTTAATTAAAATCTAATTTAAAATACATCAATGATAAGAATTTCAAAGCATACAAGGTTTTATTTACTAAATCAGCCCAAATTCTAGGTTAGTATGCAATCTAAGTTGAAGTCATTAAGTTTCTGTTAGGAAGTTGTATGACTTATTTATACTGAAGTGCTCGGTGAAATCTGGACCGTACACAAGATAAGGGTTCGGATCTCCAAAATATTGCTAATACTAGTAGTTTCCAAGGATTGGTTAAAAGGGACCTATTCACTGATTCAAAATCATCTTATCTGCAGGGTTTTGAGAGTTGTGGATGTTTACTTTAGTACCTCACGGGCTTTATCTGTAATATTCCAGTTTACTCAAATTTTTACAGCGACGGCTTTCACACTATTATCTTTTTCAAGGTCAATACAGAGTTTTTTTTTTTACAAAAGAATTTTTTTTTAGGATATGTATAAATTGTGCACTTTACTCTTGTGGTGATTTCTCCGTGTAACGAGCAATCAGTCGACAACTCTCACACTAGTTGGCTTAAGGTGTCGGGCATCAATACTCCCCTACAGACTTATGCTCGAAGTCCTCATCACAAGCCCACTTGACCTTTGACAATAGGTAGCCCTTTTCGATGTTCTTGACTAAATCCTTTTTTCTTTTTTTTTGGATTAGATAAGTATGATTCATCAGGGTCCAAGGTTGCTACTATACTATCAACATAATGTCGAGCCTAGACCTTAGAAGTGTCGGCCAGTGTGTAGTAAAATTTCAATTAATTAGCTTACAACTCACTAAGAGAGACTTAATAAAAAGAACTCAATTTTGCATTACTTTCGACTAGTCATTGGGCTTTTTAGATTTTATATACCTTGTATGTTTATCATTCTCGCATTAATGTATAAAAATTAGGTTTTAAAACCCTCTTTTATTATTATTATTTTTTTTCAATTTATAAAAATGAAAATGAACACATTTTTTTTTCTAAAAGATTTTTTTTTTGATAAAAATCCAGATGAAGACCTCCAAACCTAAACCTGACATTGTGAAGTGAAAACGAATGCAAGAGATGCAAACAAAACAAAAATGCTTAAAAATACTCCCAAGCCTAAACCAAACATTGTCCTCAATGTTAAAGAAATCTAAGAGAATTGGGTAGCCTCCCAACAAGCGCTAAGTTTATTGTCTTCAGCCAGACACAGTGCATCCTTAATTATTTTGATAAATAGGGTTCATCAAATTAAGGGATTCGATCAATTGTCCGTCGGCAACACAGTCCACATAAGGTTTTAACCTTTGGCCATTGACTTTGAAAACATATCCACCATTGAGGTGTTGGATCTCTACTGCACCATAAGGAGAAACCTTTTTCACTACAAATGGTCCATCCCACCTAGAGCGAAGTTTACCCGAGAAGAGTCGCAACTTCGAATTGAATAGCCAAACCTTTTGACCAGGCTCAAATAATGATTTTATCATGAAAAGCCTTAGTCCTTACTTTATAAATTTTAGCATTTTCATAGGCCTCATTGCGCAACTCTTCAAGTTCACTTAGTTGGAGTTTTCGATTAGGACCAGCTATTGCCATGTCTAAGTTAAACTTTTTGATAGCTCAAAAAGCTCTATGTTCAAGTTCTACCGGTAAGTGACAAGCTTTTCCAAAAAACTAATCGGTAGGGAAACATGCCAATAGGAGTTTTGTAGGCAGTACGGTAGGCCCAGAGAGCATCATTTATCCTTTGAGACCAATCTTTCCTATCGGGACGTACCATTTTCTCTAAGATGTGTTTTAATTCCCTATTGGACACCTCGACTTGTCCACTCGTTTGGGGATGGTATGGGGTAGCAACTTTGTGGGTGATGTTATATTTGCGAGCCAAAGCCTCGAAAGACCGGTTGCAAAAATAAGATCCCCCATCACTGATGATGGCTCGGGGTGTGCCAAAACGACAAAAGATATTTTCATGTAAAAATTTAACCACAACCTTGTGGTCATTAGTTTTAGTGGCGACAGCTTCTAACCATTTTGAAACATAATCAACCCCTACCAGAATGTATTCAAAACCAAAAGATGGTGGAAAAGGGCCCATAAAGTCAATACCCCAGACATCAAAGATTTCTACAATTAAAATAGGATTGAGAGGCATCATATCTCTACGGAAGATGGTACCCATATGTTGGCACCGTTCACAAGTTTGGCAAAAGTTATGGGCATCTTTGAAAAGTGTGGGCCAATAAAATCCACTCTGTAAAACTTTTGCTGCAGTTTTTCTACCCCCAAAATGTCCCCCACAAGCTTGTGAATGGTAGAATGAAAGAGTACTTTAAAATTCGTAATCGGGGGCACATCGACCGATTACTTGATCGGGACAAAACTTGAATAGATCGGAATCATCTCAATAATAAAACTTCACTTGTGAAAAGAATCGATTCTTGTCTTGAGTTGACCAATCATCGGGAATTCGTCCTATGGCAAGGTAATTCACTATGTTTGCAAACCATGGTATTTTTATTCCTTGTACTCAAATAATTGTTCATCTGAAAAAGAATTATGTAAGGGTGAGGTATTTTGAGAGGGCTCAAGAAGAATCCTAGATAAGTGGTCCGCTATGACATTTGCAGCACCTTTCTTGTCACGAATTTCTCGGACAAATTCTTGTAGTAAAAGAATCCATCGAATCAGACAGGGTTTGGTGTCTTTCTTTGCAAGAAGGTGTCGAAGGGCAGCATGATCAGTGAATACGGTAATCTTGGATCCTAAAAGGTATGATCAAAACTTGTCTAGCGCGATTACTACAGCTAGTAACTCTTTCTCAGTGGTGGTGTAGTTCAATTGTGTATCTGAGAGTGCTTTACTAGCGTGGTAGATGACATGAGGTACCTTATCTAGTCGTTGCCCTAAAACTGCCTCAATGGCATAGTCGGATGCATCACACATCAGTTCAAATGGAAGGGTCCAATTAGGAGGCCGTATGATAGGTGCAGTAGTCAATTTAGAGCGAAGATTTTTAAAAACCTCCTCGCATGCTTCATTAAAGATAAAGGGAGTGTCCTTGGCAAGAAGATTGCATAAGGGTTTGAAAATCTTACTGAAATTCTGAATGAAGTGACGGTAGAAACCAGCATGGCCAAGAAATGAACGGATTTGTTTCACAGTTTTGGTTGGAGGGAGATTGGAAATAAGATCGACTTTGGCTTTATCTACTTCAATACCCCTCTTGGACATGACGTGGCCCAAGACTATGCCTTCTTGAACCATGAAATGGCTTTTTTTCCAACTTAACACTAGGTTGGTCTCCTTACATCTTTTCAGAACTAAAGTTAAATTATCCAAACAATCGTCAAAAGATAGGCCAAAAACTGAGAAATCATCAATGAACACTTCTAGAAAGTTTTCCACCATATCTGAAAAAATGACCATCATACATCGTTGAAAAGTTGCGGGTGCATTGCATAGTCCAAAAGGCATCTTCCTATATGCAAATATCCCAAATGGACAGGTAAAGGTGGTTTTCTCTTGATCGTCCGGGTAGACAGGTACTTGATTATACCCAGAATAACCATCTAAGAAGCAGTAAAAACCTTGACCAGCCAACCGTTCCAAAATTTGATCTATGAAAGGTATAGAAAAATGGTCCTTCCTAGTCATTGAGTTAAGTTTTCTGTAGTCAATGCACACGCACCAACCTGTGGTTGTGCGTGTTTGTATCAATTCTCATTCCGTATTTTCAACCACAGTGATACCTAATTTTTTTGGTACCACTTGTGTCGGACTTACCCACTTACTATCAGAAATCAGGTAAATGATTCCGGCATCTAGTAACTTCACCACTTCTTTCTTGACTACCTCCTTCATGTTAGGATTGAGTCTTCTTTGCATTTCTCGGGTGGGCTTTGCATCATCTTCGAGGTGAATTCGATGCATGCAAATGGAGGGGTCGACCCCTTTCAAATCGGCTACAGACCATCCTATGGCATATTTATTCTCTTCTAGCACCCTTAAAAGTTTACCCTCTTGTTCAGTAGATAAGTTGGCCGCGATGATTACAGGGAGGGTATCTTCTGGTCCTAGAAAGGCATACTTAAGAGTTGTCGGAAGTGGCTTTAACTCAAGTTTAGGTGGAGAATCAATGGAAGGACAAAGTGGTGCGCTAGTAATGGGGGGAAGAGGTTCAGGTCGGATCTTCCAAGAAAGGAAGCTCATGGGAGATTGATTGTCGAATAAGATGTTGACTTCTTCCATGGCCTTATCTATATCAAAGTTGTCAATGTCAAAATGGGCCAAGCATGCCTTTAGGGGGTCATCCGCTAAGATATAGGGAAGGGCTTCCTCTACAAGATCATCCATTTCGTCAATCAGGCAACACTCGTCTTCCCTCACATGTTGGTCAGCGGCATGAAACACATTCAACTTAATTTTTATGTTCCCAAATAATATGTCCATTGCCCCAGTTCTATAGTTGATATATGCATTGGCTGTCGCTAAAAAGGGACGACCAAGAATCATAGGGATTTGTTTTTTTAGGTTGGGCACATGCTCCATATCAAGGACGATAAAATCTACTGAAAAATAGAATTTGTCTATCTTGACAAGAACATCTTCAATCATCCCCCGTGGTATCTTCACAGATCTATCAGCCAATTGTAAGGACACCGAGATGGATTTTAATTCACCTAACCCAAATTTCTTATAGACTGAATAGGGTAGAAGATTCACACTTGCCCCTAGATCTAAGAGTGCTCGGTCAATAGAGTTATCTCCTATGACACAGGAAATAATAGGAGCGCCAGGATCTTTGAATTTTGGAGGGATGTTGTGTTGGAGAATGGAACTTACTTGCTCAGTTAGGAGGACCTTTTTAGGCACATGTGTCCTAGCTTTTTGCTTTTGGGTGCAAAGGTCTTTGAAAAATTTGGCATAGGAGGAAACTTGTTTGATGGCATCAAGGAGCGGAAGGTTGATTTTAACTTGTTTTAAAACCTCCATCATCTCTTCTAGTGAAGTTCCTTTCTTGCCAAAGGGAGAGGGTGCATTAAGTGCTTCAGGAAATGGGGCCTTGGGAATGTGAGTTGTGGCAGACGGTGGACTAGCTGAAGAAGAAAAAGAAGGTATTGGATTTTCATGTGATACATTCCTCTCTTCTTCTTCACCTTCCTTATTGTTACCCTCCCCAACCTTATTATCTATTACACGTCTACTCCTAAAGGTAGTCAAAGCATTGGCTTGCTCATGATTTAGTCGATTTTCTTGAGCCACGTATTGTTCCCTTAGATTACTCATTAGTTGACTTGGAAGCTTGCCTTCCTCTCGCTTGTTTAATGCATTAGTTAGTTGACCCATTTGGGATTCTAGCTTAGCAATGGATTGCATGTGAGAGTGCAATAGTTGTGTGTTTGCCTCCAAACCTTGAAGGGCAGTCAACACTTTCTTCTCAAAGGCTGTATTTCTTTGGGTTGGAGGAGGAGGATGTTGAAATTGAGTTGAGGGACGGTAGAGATGAAAATTCTGAGGGTTTTGAAAATTTTAGGAGTAGGGTTGGGCAATATTCGAAGCTTGCTGCTTCCAAGAAAAATTTGGATGATTCCGCCATCCCGGATTATATGTATTGAAAAATGGATCATTATCTGGTCTGGGCTCTATTTGAGCAGCATTGATGTGTTCTTGCACAAGTTCGGAGAATTGGAGTGTTGAGGGGCACTCATGAATAGGATGCGATGGGCTAGAATAGATAGCACACACTTGTGCTTGGGAAGAGCTAAGACATGTCCTCCTATCATCAGTTGGTCAATCTTATGGGACAATGTATCTATCTTGCTAGACAGGTCCATACAATGACTTATTTCACAAATGGTCCCTTTTTTTTAGAACTCGGGGGGTGCTTAACGAGAACAGGAAGCATGGCGGAGGGAGTTTTCATTGAGATTTTCAAATAATTTGCCATGTTTCATGCTCATTTTGAAGCATGAAAGTCCCCCCGCATGCGGCATCGATCATTAGACGATTTCGTTCAGTCAATCCGTCATAGAAACATTGCACTAGCTGCCATTTAGGTATTTAATGATGTGGGCATTTATAGATTAGGTCCTGAAATCTCTCCCAAGTTTCATGAAATTCTTCTTCCTCGGTTTGAGAGAAGCTTGTGATGGCACGTCTAAACTGGTTCGTTCTTCCTATGAAAAAGTATTTTTTAAGAAATTCTTGTTGCATTTGATCCCAGGAACAAATCGAATTGGCTTCTAAAGAATTCAGCCATTGCTTGGCTCTATCTTTAAGGGAGAAGGGGAATAATCTAAGTTTCAGAGCATCATCAGTGAAGTTCTGAATCTTGACAGTGGTGCAAATCTTAAAAAATTCATCTAGGTGTTTATATGGGTCTTCATTGGTGAGCCCATAAAAAGATGGAAGCATTTGGATCACACTAGACTTTATTTCATATTGTACAGCTGCTACCTCAGATAATCAAATGCAAGATGGAAAAGTGTAAATGGTGGGAGTAAAGTACTCCCTCAGGAGTTTGGGTTGTTCTTCAGCCATCTCAGGAGGTGGGGATGATTCTAATGTTTTGATCTCAGCTCAAATATTCCTAAGGATCCGTTCTATTTCAGGATCAAAAGGTAATAGGTCACGCACTCTAGAACGACTCCCTTGCATAAACTAGTACTTGATCAGTCAAGCATGCAATAAAAGAAAAACACATCAAATCCTTGTATTTGCCCTAAAATCACTAGACAGCTCCTAACTGGTTTGAAGAGGGCACCTAAGCCTCCAATCTGGTCTAATGAACTAAGTTGACCAGGTAAGCTCCCAGGTAAGTGGGAGGGTCATGATGCGTTCGCAAAGATCCCACTTAAAAATCACTTGCCTTGAACAGATGAACTGTCTCCCTTATAGGGACAAAGCTTGCCTAGACATCAACTGAGCCACAGAGCGAAATTGGTGCAACTTTCGGTGATCTTCATCCTATTGAGCTCGAATGTCCCTAGGGGCCAACGTCTAATTGATTTTAATTAAAGTGATAGCTATGTACGAATTGGTTCACCTAATTTGGACAAGAATTTAATGATGAAATCCAGTTCTTATCTTGTTGGGGTTATTGCCCTTACTATGTGCGGATTAATTGGTGTATGTGTATCAAACATGCATTCACACTTTTGCTAAAATTAAAATCAAACAATCACCACAAAATTTTAAGCTAATTGGGAACCAATTTAAACAAGAAAGGTTTAGAGGTTACCAAAGAAAATTTTCCTAGCAAATTTTTTTTTAGGCAAACCTCTACAGCATTCCTTTTCCAGCAGTTCCCTTTTTGATCGTCCCAGATTTTCTCTTCGATTTCTGATCAAATAATACCAAAAGAAAAATCAAAAATTAGTAAAAGAGAAAAAGAAGATAAGGAAGTAACAAAAATAGAAAATATTTTTATTTTATTTTAGATATATATTTTTTGAAAGTTTTTTTTTATGAAAACAAAAATAACTATGCTAGCAATCCCCGACAACGGCGCCAAAAATTGATCGGTTCTTTCAATTTCAAAAATAAACCACGCAATAGCACGTATCCTGTAAGATAGTGATTACGGGTGTCAGTCCACAGGGATTGGAGACAAGTTATTTTTCTTAACTAAATAATTACTTCAAAGGGCATAAGCTAGAGTAAATGATAAAAACTAAGAATTAATATAAATGTAATAGTATGAATTATCTATGGAGAGAGGTGTTTAGGGCTAGAATCCACCGATAGATTTTTATCCGTGACACTTTCAATGATTGAGTTGTATTTAAGACTTGATTGATTCCGACTACAAGCCAAAGCAATCATAATAAAAAAAAATTATAACTAATTTCCAGCATGAATCATCTAAGTCTAGCACAAACCATCTACTCTAACGATAAGCATGACCTGTCTAACCTAGCATGATGCATCTGATCATTAAATCATTAAACATGAAATCAATGTCACATGAATATCTCCTCCAAACCACAGGTGTTGGATTCGATGAAATAGATCAATCTATGTAAAATATTTTCTGCAAGATAAACTATTCACATAAATTGAATAAAACATAAGATCAATTGATAAATTCTTCATCATGCAACAATCTTACAATACAAACTCAAGTCAATAAAAACGAAACAAATATTCCTCTATGGCTTCATCAAACCCCTAAACCGAGGTTTAGCCGCTCATGGTGCTCGTCATCTCCATTGGTTTGCTGAAATGCTCCACGCCAAGATGGTAGTTCTCCACGCCCAAGGTCTCTTCTGAAAACTCCTCCCCCTCTGCCTCAAGTCCTCCCCCCCCCCCCTTATAACATGCCAGGACCCCCGGTTCAGCATGGAAGGGGATCTTACCGAATCGTGTCTGCTCAAATACTCCCCTGCGTCATGGAAAGAAATCCCAATCAGTTCGACAGAGATGGGAAAGACAACTTTGAAGGAAAGGAGAGCTCCCGACTGGCTTTGGAATAAAGCGGATCTTCCCCAATTTTGCTGGCAATTTGCTAATTCATTGATGAAGAAAGACTCCCCAATTCTTCCTGCTATTTGAAGGGATTTCCGTCGCTGAGTGCTAGAGAAGAAAGAATGGATTGCTGCTTGGTGAAATGGGATATTTCCCTTGCTTCGGATCGCAGCTGGGAAGAAGTTGAAGATGGAAAACTGCATTGGGTTAGACGATCTGCCGATTTGGGAAGAGATCTCCCTCTGTTTTGGACACGGGAATGGAAAGGAAAATCAGGTTGGATGGCTGCTTATCTGGGAAGAGATCTCCCCTATTTTGGACATTTGGGGAGGGAGATGAAGATTCGGTTGGATGATCTCCGATTTGGGAAGAGATCTCCCCTGGGATGGAAGGGAAGATCAGCCGATTTGGGAAGGGCTTGGGTGCAAAAGATTGCTTGCTGACTGGTTGGGTGAGGCGTTGGATTTGAGGTGGGTCATGATCGTTGATTTGCTTGAACTTGTTCTCGAGCCCAATGTCATAGAATTTAAATTTGATTCTTGCTAAACTACTTCAGACCAAACTCGACCAGATAAAATAAACAAGACTAAAAACAAAACAAAACAAGACCGTGACTTAATCAAAAGGGTTAATCAAACCTTTTTCCCAAACAGGAAAAATAATTAATTATAACTTCCAGTCTAATCAGGACCAAAACCCATTTAATTATAACCTTAGCTTGATTACAACTCCATCAGGTTACCAAACTGGGTCAACACAATCTCCTCCTTATATATTTTCCTATAGTTTTCATGAAAGATTGCAACCAAGAGAGACAAGTTCAGAGTCTGGTTTAAGGAAAGAATTATTTACTTCTTACCATATTTTAAATTTATTTCAATGATTATTCAATTTCATGGTAAACTACGTATTTATAAGTTTAAGAACATTGATAAGTGCTATGGAAAGATAACTAAATTATAAATTATTCAGCACTTTGTTAGAAAACCCGCCCATGCCGCAGAAAATTAAAAAAATTTTTAGATGCAGCGGAAGAGGCATGCACGGGGTCATACGTTCATCTCATGAACGTTGTTTCAAAAACCGTTCGTAGATGGATTAGGATTAAAACTTTTTAAACATTTAGGAAGATCAGATCTTCACCTTGCGTGGGTAGATGATCACCGCAAATCTGAGTTCATGGTTTTAGGAAGAGGGTTCGCTTGAAGCCGTTCAAGTGCCCGGCCTCTACGGGTATCCACACGAAGCAGAGGACCGATCCAATCGCTCTAATCTCCCCGGGGTGCTAGCTCCCTTGCAGAGATTGGTTTTGATGGCTGATCTTCTCTCTTTCTTTCAACTCTTGAATGTCCTTGAGAGGAGGAAGAAGAAGGATGCAAGAGGATGAAGAATCAAAGGTTGCTTGCAGCCTTTTCAATTTCCCTTGCGTTGGAAGAAGGAAGGGAGGAAAGGAGTGCCGCCAAGCCTTCTTTTTCTTCTTCTTTGCTTGCGGCTGAAAACCAAGGGGAGAAGGAGGGTGGCCACGGCTGAGAGGTGAGGAGTTCTCATAGCTAGGGCGCCGGCCCCCTTTGCCTCCCTTTTATAGCCATCCAGGGCTCCTACAAATTAGGAGCCCTAGACTAGCTTCCAAAGAGGGGGCGTCGGCCCCCTCTCTTCATGCCGCACCAACCAAGAGGAGAGGGGCTCATGCCCCTCTTACTTGGTTAACCTAATCCTCCTCCAAGGAGGATTAGATGCCCTTCTCATGGTTTAGTCCTAATCTAATTAGGATTAACCAAATCATGAATCATTCGGGTTCAATCCATGCTAGTCCTAATCCAATTAGGACTTGAAAGAACCATGACTCAATTGAACTCTTCAATCCTAATCCAATTAGGAGTCATGTTGATTCATTAGATTAATCATTAATTAGGACTTAAGGAATCCTAATCCAATTAGGATTTGTTTAATTCTAGTCCTAATCCAATTAGGACTCTAATTTGAATTTGGAGTCCTAATCCGATCAGGACTCTAGGAATCCTACTCCAAGTAGGAATCCAAACTTAATTCAAAATTCCTAATCTAATTAGGATTATTGGAATCCTACTCCAAGTAGGAATCCTAGTCCTACTCCAAATAGGATTCCCAGTCCAAGTAGGATTCCTAGTACTAATCCAATTAGGACTCTAGGAATCCTACTCCAAGTAGGACTCTTGTTTTAAGTCCAATTAATTAATTCCCTTTGTTCCTTCTTCAACTTCTTATCAATCAAATTGATTACTTGTGATTCCTAATCACGATTCAACCATCGGATCGGTCAATGCCTCTAGTGTGTGTGACCCCATAGGTTCTACTCTGACTGGTAGTGAGATATATTGTGATCTCCATCATAATATCATTGAAAACTCCTTTCAATGGATTGGAACGATTCCAACTCAACTCATTAGGATTTATCGATCATCAAGATAATCCCTATGAGTCCCACCATCCACTAGTGACACCTAGCAGCATGTAGTGGCTACCCAGTAGAATAGAATGATGAACCTCTAGGTGCAGTTGTCATATGATACAGTCCTACTATCGTGGATCCCTACAGGACGGAGGTCATGGATAACTCGTCAAACCCCTTCGTCTGTCATATGCCAAGATTTATTCGACTCGAGTTCGTTAGTGAAAAACTCTTTCTCCACTTTATATTAGTGCCTTGGCCAAGGTCTTAGAACTCAGTCTAACAAATCACATAGGATCACTCCTATTCTATCAAGGTCGATAGATTCCATGTAAGTGCATACCCTACTCCTACAGTGAACTTAATGCAGCCAATCTACACTACAAGGACCCATATGACTAGAGACCATGTATACGTGTAGTCAAACTACAATAACCTCACTGTGAGTAGCCGAAGCACCGCAGGTCAAAGGACCAGTCATACTACTGCAACATCAAGCAAGTCACTGACGAGCGGATAGACATCCAAGTGACTTCTTGTCCTGGTCACGCTCAGTACCCTTATTCTCTAACAAGCACCTGCACTATCACTTCAGTGTCCCTACACCGTGGACTCAAGTCTCGTCCATCCAGAAGAAAAGTGATCTGTGCACTGATCGGATCAATCACCGTCCTCGTGATTATCCACTGATCAGGAGCATTTAGAAATTAATCACTAATGATACATGGCTCAAATTCTCAACTCTTGAGAATATGCATCATCATCTTATTAATTTCTTGGACGATTCATAGACACATAAACAATATGAATGAAAAGATGCCTTTTATTTATTCAATAATAAATAGTCAAGTACAAAATTATGTCCCTAGAATTAACAATGTGTCAGCCAGATTGGCTTCTAGGGCATACTTCTAACAATCTCCCACTTGCACTAAAGCCAATCAGCCATAAACCTAAGCCCCATCTTCTCAAGATGCGCTTTAGTTTTTTTCTGCCGACTTAGCTGCTTAGTGAATGGGTCCGCCACATTTTCTGTGTAGTCTACTCTCTGATCCTCTACTTATTTTCTTTCGAGGTAGTCGCTTATTAGGTTAAACTGCCGCTCTATGTGCTTCGATTTTTGGTGAGACCTTTGGCTCCTTAGCTAGTGCTATGGTGCCTTTGTTATCGCAGTAGAGTGTTTATGACATCTGATGACATTACACCTAACTCTGCAATGAACCTTTTAAACCAAAAGATTTCCACTGCACCCTTAGAGACGGCTTAACATTCAGCTTCTAAGGTAGAATCTATAATGATCGGTTGTTTGGAACTCTTCCAATTTACTGAACCACCATTGCACATATTCTGATGTAGACTTTCTATCATCAATATGTGTGCATCCTTCTACCTTCAACTCTGATCTTCTCCCAAAGACCAAGAACATGTCCTTAGTTCTTCTCAAGTACTTAAGACTGTTCTTCACAGCTATCCAGTGCTTTTTGCCTGGATCTGATTGACGTATGCTCGTGACATTCACAGCATATACTATATCAAGTCATGTACATAGCATGGCATACATGAGGCTCCCTATTGCTGATGCATAGAGGATCTTTGCTCATGCGATGAATCTCTTCAGATGTGTTGGGGCACATCTTCTTGTAGAGATTAATTCCATGCCTTAGGGGTAAGAAACCCCTATTAGAATTTTCCATGCTGAACCTTTTCAGCACTTCCTCTATATACATTTTCTGTGAAAGGTCAAGCATCCTTTTAGATCTATCTCTATAGACCTTTATTTCCAAAATATAGGATGCTTCCCCAAGGTCTTTCATGGAGAATCTTTTGACAACCTGACCTTGACCGAGGTTAGCATGGGAATATCATTCCCTATCAGGAGGATGTCGTCCACGTATAGTACGAGAAATACAACAGCACTCCCACTAACCCTTTTGTAAACACATGGTTCCTCTTCATTTTTGATGAAATCAAATGTTTTGATTGCGTCATTGAAACGAGTGTTCCAACTCCGAGATGCTTGCTTTAGTCCATAGATGGACCTTTGCAGCTTGCAGACCTTGTGATCTCCATCACTGGAAGTGAAACCCAAAGGCTATTAGATATCTTCATCAAGATATCCATTCAGGAAAGCAGCTTTCACATCCATCTGCCAGATTTCATAATCTAAAATGCCGCAATGGCAAGCAATATTCGGATAGATTTTAGCATGGCTACAGGTGAAAAGGTCTCCTGATAGTCAATGCCTTCGCACTGACTATACCCTTTCGCCACAAGCCTTGCTTTATAGGTCTCTACCTCTCCATCCGAACCTATTTTCCTTTTGTAGATCCATTTGCATCCAATAGGTACAATACCTCCTGGTGGGTCTACTAAGGTCCAAACTTGGTTGGAATGCATGGAGTCTAACTCTGACTTCATGGCTTCCAGCCATTTTTCGGAATCGATATCAGATATCGCCTCGTCGTAGGTTTTGGGATCTTATGTATGATCCCTATCTCCCACTAGGAACATTTCCTCGGTATCCTCTTCTAGTATACCTAAGTATCTATCGGGAGGATGGAAGACCCTACTAGATCTACGAGGTGGTCGAGGGACATCGTGTACTGGCTCTGTATGAATGGGTTCGATAGGATTCATGACTCGTTGCTTTTCAGAGACTTTCTCTTCAAGCTCAATTTTCCTCCCACTGCCTCTATCAAGGATAAACTGTTTTTTCAAGAAGATGGCATGACGGCTCACAAACACATTGTGATCCTCTGAGACGAAAAATTGTATCCTAATGACTCTTTAGGATATTATATAAAACGAGCACTTATGGTCCTAGCCTCTAGCTTGTCCGCCTGTAGTCTCTTGACGTGGGCCGGACATCCCCAAATCTTGAGATGACCAAGACTTGGTTTCTTACCATGCTATATCTCATATGGTGTGGTAGGAAGGGATTTAGAGGAAAACTTATTCAACAAGTAAATAGCTGAAAATAGGGCATCTATCTAAAGAAACAAGGGTAAATCAGTGAAGCTTATCATGGATCGGACCATATCCAATAGAGTCTGATTTCTCCTCTCCGACACTCCGTTGAACTGAGGTGTACCAGGAGGAGTCCATTATAAAACTATACCATTCTCCTTGAGATAATCACGGAACTCTCCATTAAGGTATTCACTTCCTCGATCTGATCGAAGAACCTTAATGAGTTTTTGTGCTTATTTTTCTACTTCATATCTAAGGTTTTTGAACCTTTCAAAAGTTTTATATTTGTGTCTTATACACATATCCATACCGTGAGTAATCATCGGTAAAATGAAGTAAAAAATTACAACCCCTAGCCTGCACATCGAATGGGCCACACACATCAGTGTGTACTAGGGTAAGTATTTCAGTGGACCTTCCTGTGTCCTACAAAGGATAATTTGGCCATTTTTCCTTGAAGGCAGAATTCACAAATCAAATATGACTCGAAAGTCAATGAGCCCAAAAGCTCATGTTTCTCTAATTTGTTTATTCTATCTTCTCCTATATGGCCAAGCCTGAGGTGCCATAAATACTTTAGTTTTATCTCATTTTTGGATCTATTAGATCCTATGGTATTCACTGTTTGCTCAGATATATTCACAGATACATCCATATGTATGTGATAGAGACTGTCAATCATAAAACCACATTTGAACCTAATTTATTTCTCAAATAAATGGAATAGTAGTCTTAAAAAGATCTTTCTGTGCTAAGATACAGAAATCAAATTTTAGCAATAGGTAACAGTCCCTAAGTATCCTGAGCATATCTGACATACCTTCTGAAGGTTGTCACCCTTCATGTTCTTTATGCTTTCCAATGTATATAGGACAGTTCCTCTTTCAATGGCCGTCCATGATGCAATGGAAACATTTTTCCTTGCAATTGGCCTTTTCTTGGAACTTCCTTATTTGGCATTTTCTCTGTCTTCTGTTTCTTCGCAGGCTTTTTCTTCTTCCAAATAGACTCTCTCTTGGAAGTAGAAACCAACTTGACAACGAAAACGATGCCCCTTGAACTTCTTCAAGGTCCCTAAGGTAGTTACCAATTATTTTATTTTTTTTTTTTTAACAATTCTGTTTTGGTGCATACAATCTTGTTCATATGGTAATTTACTATAAATTGTTCATATGAAGCTAAAAGGGATTACGGGATCAAATCCGTTTGCAGTTCCTTGTGCATGGTCATGCCGAGCTTCTCAAGCTTCTTTAAGTCCTTTATCATGGTCAAACCATGAACTTGGACAGACTGTCCATCGCGCATCTTTGCCTTGAAGAGCCTCTTGGACACTTCAAAACATGCTGCGCGACTCTGATCACCATACAACTCTTGCAGGTGACTTAATATGTCCCTGGCAGTCTTCATTTTCTCATGCTGGCATTGTAATTCATTGGACATAGATGCCATTGTGCAGCACCTAACCTCATTGTCATTGTTCGTCCACTTTAGCATGCGTCTTATGCTGATCAGTGATCGGACAGATTGGTAACACGGGGATTCCATGGTCTAGCACATACCCTAATTTCTCATAATTCAAAATTATTTTTGAAATTTGCTAAGCCAGTCTTTATAATTGGGTTTGGTCAAACGGTTGTTTTATAGGATATGAGTTAAAAGTCTAGAAGCTGACTTTATAATCCTCAGAGAGTAAAGATTCTAGTTAGAATTTTGTACTTGATCCTAATTTATTCTAGGATCTTTTAGAACAAATGTACCTCCCACTATTTTCTCGAATCCCTCACACTCCCCTGGTAGGAAAACGGAAATCCTACGCGACTAGGGTTTCTAGTGGGTACTGCGGTCCCACCGATTTACATGCCACCTCACCTAACAGTTATTGGTGACACATAAATTGATGAATGTACAACTCTTGTACAATGCTTCTCAAGCATGTTGCAGTGCTACTTGGTCTCTAAGCCATGAAGACCTCACCTAACAGTTATTGGTCCCATTTCTTAGTTAAGTCAGACCCACCGTATAACCGTAGAAATAAAGTCGTCATTGGGTCCTCACCTAACAGTTATTGGTGCCCAACCCCATCTTTACCCTACAACATCTCATGTCTATAGAGAGGTCCAGCCCTCCGATGCAACTTGCCCACTGTGTCTAGCCGAGACAAATCAACATCAGAAAGACCTTAGTAGCTCTACTACAGTGGAAGACCTATTGACTTAATATTGGTTAATCAGGTCTTAGTGTTTGCAACTTGAGCTCTTCATAAGAGGTAATCGAACAATTGGCCAGGTAAGCAGGTGGGAGGCTCCCCTTACTCAGAGAGTAAGGTCCTAATTAAGTAACCACCTTTCATGCTTTCCTAGACACCAATTAGATCAATTAATCTAATATGACCCGCTCATGTTGGTTCACTCTCGACTTGATTGAGGAGGTTTTAGTTTAGGTCTCTTTCGATTGGCAACTCGCATCTTATGCACACTTCCATCTACCCGCTATGCATAGGCATAAACATTAAACATCCAGGCATATATATATAAGAAAGTAAATGTAACTGGTGATGATCATGGATCCAGGATGGGTCATAGTACAAGCACATGCATGTCAATTGGTTTGATCGTCTTCAACTCTTGACTCGATCTTGATCCCTTAGGTTCAATTGTAATCAACTCCTTGATCCATCTTCAATCAACCTATGATCTGAATCCGTGCAAGGCTTGCTTGTAGGAGGCATACATCGATCAACCATCGACGTGCAACATACATCACAGATTACATCCCAGATAAAATTCAAAAATAAAAGAATAATTACAACCCCTTTTCGATGAGACACGCAGGTCTCTAATACATGAATTTAAGATGCTCGCAGGCATCTGAAAAAATGATTCACATGTTATCACATAACATCACAGAACATTTCAGGCATTGCAGAACATTTCAGCACATTCACAAAAGGGTCATCCATAATCATCACCATTCGCATCATATGCATAATTTTAATTTACAGATCTGAAACTTAATTGATTACCTCATCTCATGAGTCACTGATCATGCAAGGGATGATTCTTAAATAATTGTAATCATATTCATTACATAACAGAATCATTAATCAATGCATACCAAAATTCAGCATGCAGAAAAATTCTGCAGCCTGAAATTCTGCATGCATAAAAATCAGCAGGCTTAATCTATTAATTTTCAGATCTAATATGCCTTGATCCTTTTAATCCTAATCGTAATCTACGAAGCCTAGCTCTGATACCACTGTTAGAAAACCCGCCCATGCCGCAGAAAATTAAAAAATTTTTTAGATGCAGCGGAAGAGGCATGCACGGGGTCATACGTTCATCTCATGAACGTTGTTTCAAAAACCGTTCGTAGATGGATTAGGATTAAAACTTTTTAAACAATTAGGAAGATCAGATCTTCACCTTGCGCGGGTAGATGATCACCGCAAATCTGAGTTCGTGGTTTTAGGAAGAGGGTTCGCTTGAAGCCGTTCAAGTGCCCGGCCTCTACGGGTATCCACACGAAGCAGAGGACCGATCCAATCGCTCTAATCTCTCCGGAGTGCTAGCTCCCTTGCAGAGATTGGTTTTGATGGCTGATCTTCTCTCTTTCTTTCAACTCTTGAATGTCCTTGAGAGGAGGAAGAAGAAGGATGCAAGAGGATGAAGAATCAAAGGTTGCTTGCAGCCTTTTCAATTTCCCTTGCGTTGGAAGAAGGAAGGGAGGAAAGGAGTGCCGCCAAGCCTTCTTTTTCTTCTTCTTTGCTTGCGGCTGAAAACCAAGGGGAGAAGGAGGGTGGCCACGGCTGAGAGGTGAGGAGTTCTCATAGCTAGGGCGCCGGCCCCCTTTGCCTCCCTTTTATAGCCATCCAGGGCTCCTACAAATTAGGAGCCCTAGACTAGCTTCCAAAGAGGGGGCGTCGGCCCCCTCTCTTCATGCCGCACCAACCAAGAGGAGAGGGGCTCATGCCCCTCTTACTTGGTTAACCTAATCCTCCTCCAAGGAGGATTAGATGCCCTTCTCATGGTTTAGTCCTAATCTAATTAGGATTAACCAAATCATGAATCATTCGGGTTCAATCCATGCTAGTCCTAATCCAATTAGGACTTGAAAGAACCATGACTCAATTGAACTCTTCAATCCTAATCCAATTAGGAGTCATGTTGATTCATTAGATTAATCATTAATTAGGACTTAAGGAATCCTAATCCAATTAGGATTTGTTTAATTCTAGTCCTAATCCAATTAGGACTCTAATTTGAATTTGGAGTCCTAATCCGATCAGGACTCTAGGAATCCTACTCCAAGTAGGAATCCAAACTTAATTCAAAATTCCTAATCTAATTAGGATTATTGGAATCCTACTCCAAGTAGGAATCCTAGTCCTACTCCAAATAGGATTCCCAGTCCAAGTAGGATTCCTAGTCCTAATCCAATTAGGACTCTAGGAATCCTACTCCAAGTAGGACTCTTGTTTTAAGTCCAATTAATTAATTCCCTTTGTTCCTTCTTCAACTTCTTATCAATCAAATTGATTACTTGTGATTCCTAATCACGATTCAACCATCGGATCGGTCAATGCCTCTAGTGTGTGTGACCTCATAGGTTCTACTCTGACTGGTAGTGAGATATATTGTGATCTCCATCATAATATCATTGAAAACTCCTTTCAATGGATTGGAACGATTCCAACTCAACTCATTAGGGTTTATCGATCATCAAGATAATCCCTATGAGTCCCACCATCCACTAGTGACACCTAGCAGCATGTAGTGGCTACCCAGTAGAATAGAATGATGAACCTCTAGGTGCAGTTGTCATATGATACAGTCCTACTATCGTGGATCCCTACAGGACGGAGGTCATGGATAACTCGTCAAACCCCTTCGTCTGTCATATGTCAAGATTTATTCGACTCGAGTTCGTTAGTAAAAAACTCTTTCTCCACTTTATATTAGTGCCTTGGCCAAGGTCTTAGAACTCAGTCTAACAAATCACATAGGATCACTCCTATTCTATCAAGGTCAATAGATTCCATGTAAGTGCATACCCTACTCCTACAGTGAACTTAATGCAGCCAATCTACACTACAAGGACCCATATGACTAGAGACCATGTATACGTGTAGTCAAACTACAATAACCTCACTGTGAGTAGCCAAAGCACCGCAGGTCAAAGGACCAGTCATACTACTGCAACATCAAGCAAGTCACTGACGAGTGGATAGACATCCAAGTGACTTCTTGTCCTGGTCACGCTCAGTACCCTTGTTCTCTAACAAGCACCTGCACTATCACTTCAGTGTCCCTACACCGTGGACTCAAGTCTCGTCCATCCAGAAAAAAAGTGATCTGTGCACTGATCGGATCAATCACCATCCTCGTGATGATCCATTGATCAAGAGCATTTAGAAATTAATCACTAATGATACATGGCTCAAATTCTCAACTCTTGAGAATATGCATCATCATCTTATTAATTTCTTGGACGATTCATAGACACATAAACAATATGAATGAAAAGATGCCTTTTATTTATTCAATAATAAATCGTCAAGTACAAAATTATGTCCCTAGAATTAACAATGTGTCAGCCAGATTGGCTTCTAGGGCATACTTCTAACAATCTCCCACTTGCACTAAAGCCAATCAGCCATAAACCTAAGCCCCATCTTCTCAAGATGCGCTTTAGTTTTTTTCTGCCGACTTAGCTGCTTTGTGAATGGGTCCGCCACATTTTCTGTGTAGTCTACTCTCTGATCCTCTGCTTATTTTCTTTCGAGGTAGTCGCTTATTAGGTTAAACTGCCGCTCTATGTGCTTCGATTTTTGGTGAGACCTTTGGCTCCTTAGCTAGTGCTATGGTGCCTTTGTTATCGCAGTAGAGTGTTTATGACATCTGATGACATTACACCTAACTCTGCAATGAACCTTTTAAACCAAAAGATTTCTATTGCACCCTTAGAGACGGCTTAACATTCAGCTTCTAAGGTAGAATCTATAATGATCGGTTGTTTGGAACTCTTCCAATTTACTGAACCACCATTGCACATATTCTGATGTAGACTTTCTATCATCAATATGTGTGCATCCTTCTACCTTCAACTCTGATCTTCTCCCAAAGACCAAGAACATGTCCTTAGTTCTTCTCAAGTACTTAAGACTGTTCTTCACAGCTATCCAGTGCTTTTTGCCTGGATCTGATTGACGTATGCTCGTGACATTCACAGCATGTACTATATCAAGCCATGTACATAGCATGGCATACATGAGGCTCCCTATTGCTGATGCATAGAGGATCTTTGCTCATGCGATGAATCTCTTCAGATGTGTTGGGGCACATCTTCTTGTAGAGATTAATTCCATGCCTTAGGGGTAAGAGACCCCTATTAGAATTTTCCATGCTGAACCTTTTCAGCACTTCCTCTATATACATTTTCTGTGAAAGGTCAAGCATCCTTTTAGATCTATCTCTATAGACCTTTATTTCCAAAATATAGGATGCTTCCCCAAGGTCTTTCATTTGGTCGCGAACAAGTTTAAGGACTCAAAGATAAATCCTCCTTTATCATAACATAAGTCTTAAGGATTCATCATATAAGAGTTCATTTGAAGATGAAATGATGAATAATGCCAAATAACACTTTATTAATTTGTCAATTCATTTACAAAATTCAATCATCAATATGCTAACGATTGACATTTAGGATACAAATTCCAACAACTTCCACTTAGCCTAATGCCAATCGGCATAGTATCTAATACCCATCTTCGACTTGTGTTCATCGAACTCTTTGATGACGAGGACTTTGGTAAATGGGTCAGCCATATTTTCTTTTGTGTCAATCTTATGAAGATCAATATCACCTCGTTCGACGATCTCTCGAACCAAGTGGTAGCGACATAGAATATGCTTTGGGTTCTCTTGCTTGAACTATGGCTCCAGTATTATCACAAAATACAGGCACTGGACCATCAATGGAGGGTGACACTCCAAGCTCGGTAATGAACTTCCGCAACCACAGCTTCTTTGGCGGCATCAGATGCTGCGATATATTCTGCTTCACATGTAGAATCTGCCACTGTATGCTGCTTGGAACTCTTCCAGCAGATGGCCCCACCCTTAAGAGTAAAAATATATCCCGACACGCTCTTGCTATCATCTTGATCTGACTGAAAACTTGAATCGGTATATCCCTCAGGTTTTAAGTCAGAATTACGATAGATAAGCCACTGGTCTTTAGTATTTCTCAAATACTTAAGGATGGTTTTTACAACCTTCCAGTGGCTGCTACCTGGATCAGACCGGTATCTGCTCACTACTCCTAGTGAGTATGCCACATCTGATCTAGTACATGTCATGGCATATATTATAGATCCCACTGCCGAAGCATATGGAATTCTATCCATACTCTCTCTTTCTTGAGGGGTTGTCGGACAATCCTTCTTAGAGAGGTTAATTCCATGGCCCATCGGAAGATAGCTTTTCTTGGAATTAATCATACTGAACCTCTTCAGTATAATATCAATGTATGTGGATTGGGATAATTCAAGCAATCTTTTAGATCTATCTCTATAGATCTTCATCCCTAGGATGTAAGATACTTCTTCCAAATCCTTCATGGTAAATTGAGATGATAGCCAAACATTTATTCCTTGTAATGCAGGAATGTCATTTTCGATTAAAAGAATATCATCCACATACAAAACAAGAAATATGATAACTGAACCATTTGCCCATTTATAAATGCAAGATTCCTCTTCATTCTTAATGAAGCCATACGATTTGATCACCTTATCAAATCGTATGTTCCAACTCCGTGAAGCTTGCTTTAATCCATAAATGAATTTTTGAAGCTTGCACACCTTAGACTCATCTGCAGATATAAAACCTTCAGATTGCATCATATACACCTCCTCTTCTAAATCTTCATTTAGAAAAGTGGTTTTAACATCCATCTGCCAGATCTCATAATCTAAGTGTGCTGCTATCGCAAGCATAATCCGAATGGATTTGAGCATTGCCACAGGAGAAAATATCTCGTCATAGTTAATACCATAACGCTGACGATATCCTTTGGCAACCAGACGGGCTTTATAGGTCTCAACCTAACCGTCTGCTTTTCGTTTTCTTTTGAAAATCCACTTACACCATATGGTTTTAATCCCTTCGGGTGGGTCAACTAATGTCCATACATCATTGACCTTCATGGATTCCATTTTGTATTGCATGGCTCCAAGCTATTTATCAGTCATACCTCTGCATTGCATCCATGTAGGTGATCGGATCCTCGTCGTTTTCATTAAGTTCGACAGGATCCCCGTTCCGGACCAAGAAACCGTAGTATCTATTCGGCTGACGTGGTACTCTATCTGATCGCCTTAATAGTGCATCTAAGATGGGTTCTGGATCTGATCTAATCAAATCCGACTCAATTGGTTCAGTGGATGGTGTCGGGTCTTCTACATGTTGAACTTTCCTAAGCTCAACATTAGAGATATTAGTTCCTTCACTAAGAAATTCTTTCTCTAAGAAAACAGCTCTATTGCTTACGAACAACTTTTGTTCTTCAGCAAAGTAGAAGTAATATCCTTTAGTTTCTTTAGGGTAACCAACAAAGAAACATTTGTCAGACTTGGGTTCAAGTTTGTCTGTTTTCAAACGTTTGACGTACGCCGGACACCTCCAAACCTTAAGATGAGAGAGCATCGGCTTACGTCCAGTCCACATCTCAAGTGATGTTTTATTTACAGACTTACTTAGAACCTTATTAAGAATGTAACAAGCTGACTCAAGTGCATATCCTCAAAAGAATATGGGCAGACTTGCAAACCCCATCATGGATCGAACTTTTTATAATAGGGTTTGATTTCTCCTTTTTGATACACCGTTATACTGTGGTGTACCAGGAGGAGTCCATTGGGAAAGAATCCCATTCCCTTCTAGATATGTCATAAAGTCATTGGAAAGGTATTCGCCTCCTCGATCTAATTGAAGAGTTTTAATACTCTTTCCTGTTTGTTTTTCTACTTCATTACGATACAATTTGAACATTTCAAATGCTTCAGATTTATGTCTCATTAAATAGACATAACCATACCTCGAAAGATCGTCTATGAAACTAATGAAATATGCATATCCGCCTCTAGCATTTGTGCTCATTGGCCCACATACATCAGAATGTACTAGGGTCAATAAGTCATTGGCATGTTCACCTTTTTCCGTAAAAGGTGACTTGGTCATCTTACCAAGAAGGCATGATTCACAGGTTGTTAATGATTCACAATCATTAACATTGAGGATTCCCTCTTTATTTAACATGCTCATCCTGTTCTTGTTAATATGACCTAGCCTATGATGCCAAAGGTAGACATCCGTGACATTATCTATTCTAGGGCGCTTATTTGATGTGTACATTACATTAACAGGTTATAATAACAAGTAGATGCCATTGCTCAATCGTCCATTCATTACAGTAACACCATTCATAATGATATCACAAGAACATTTCTATATTGAAATTTCATAACCGTTCATGGCCAAAAGGCCTACGGAAATTACATTCAATAAGAACGTAGGACAATAGTGACAATCACTCAAGACAACTACATGAGAATTGAAAACAAGTTTGAGATTTTCTAAATCTAGAACTGGAACAGATCTTCCATCTCCAACATTCAGGAATCTCTCGTTGTTTTCAAATCTCTCATTGACTTAAAGTCTTTGCAACGAATTGCGTATATTAAACGAACTTCCAGTATCTAAAACCCAGGTCGAATTATCACATATAGAGAAATTACAAGGTGTTATCATATAAATACCTTGATCAGTAACTGGTTGCCCTTTTCTCTTGCTTGGACTGTTTGGATCAAGTAAGGTAAGGTACTGAGGATAATTTCTCTTCCAATGCTCCTGCTTCTTACAATAGAAGCATTCTGCCTGACTTTGGTCATCCTTAATCTTTTTAGTCTGACTATGCTGAGTTTTCAGCTTTCTATACCAATTATTGAAGTTGGGACCAGTCAACTTGTCATTATCCAATAATGAGCGAAGTGACAAACTTGTGGCCATTTCTACAAAAAAGAAAAATTGGCTATTAGTATATGAATTGACTAAACATAGTAGACTTGAACTTTAGTCTAAAGATACTCCCGCTATTTTATACAAATTGATAGCCTCTACCTCCAATTCGAAAAATTACTCTTAATTCTTTAGTGGGCACTAGAATCCAATAGATCGCATATAGGCCCGAGTGCGGCTCGGCCAACCCATATGCACCTATTGGTAGGTTTTTAACCAATTGCTTCACCATGCAACTTCTAGTGATGATTTTGTTAGATGTATGCCCTAGAAGCTAATCTAGCTGACACATTGTTAATTCTAGGATATAAATTTGTACTTGACTTTATTATTATTAAATAATAAATGGGCATTCTTTTCATTCATATTGTTTATGTGTCTATGAATCGTCTAAGAAATTAATAAGATGATGATACATATTCTCAAAAGTTGAGAATTTGAGCCATGTATCATTGGTGATTAATTTCTAAATGCTCCTGATCAATAGATCATCACGAGAACGGTTATCGATCCGATGAGATCAGTGCACAGATCGCTTTCCTTATGGATGGATGAGACTCGAGTCCACAGTGTAGAGACACTAAAGTGATAGTGCAAGTGCTTGTTAGAGAACAAGGGTACTGAGTGTGACCAATACAAGAAGTCACTTGGATGTCTATCCACTCGTCAGTGACTTGCTTGATGTTGCAGTAGTATGACTGATCCTTTGACCTGCGGTGCTTCGGCTACTCACAGTGAGGTTATTGTAGTTTGACTGCACATATACATGGTCTCTAGTCATATGGATCCTTGTAGTGTAGATTGGCTGCAGTAGGTTCACTATAGGAGTAGGGTATGCACCTACATAGAATCTATCAATCTTGATAGATGAGGAGTGATTCTATGTGATTTATAAGACTGAGTTCTAAGACCTTGGCCAGGGCAGTATATACAGTGGAGAAAGAGTTTTCCACTCTCAAACTCAAGTCGAATAAATCTAAACATATGACAGACGACGGGGTTTGACGAGTTATCCATGACCTTCGGTCTGTAGGGATCCACGATAGAAGGACTGTATCATACGATAACTGCACCTAAAAGTTCATCATTTCATTCTGCTGGGTAGCCACTACATGCTGCTAGATGTCACTGGTGGATGGTGAGACTCACAGGGACCATCTTGATGGTCAATAATCTCTGGTGAGTTGAGTTGAAATTGTTTCAACCCATTGAAAGGAGTTTTCAATGATATTGTGATAGAGATCGCAATATATCTCACTACCAGACAGAATAGAACCTATGAGGTTACACACATTAGAGGTATTGACCGATCCGATGGTTGAATGTGATTAGGAATCACAAATAATCAATTTGATTGATAATTGGTTAATCCGCTAAGAGTTAGTGAGTTGAAGAAGGAATAATCGCAATCAAATTGCAATTTAATTTAATTAATTGGATTTAATTAATTGGACATGATCACGAGTCCTACTTGGAGTAGGATTCTTAGAGTCCTAATTGGATTAGAATTTCAAATTAAATTAGAGTCCTACTTGGAGTAGGATTTCTAAAGTCCTAATTGGATTAGGACTGAAATTTCAGTAGTCCTAATTAGATTAGGAGTTCTTAAGTCCTAATTAATTTTATTCTAATTAATCCCATGACTCCTAATTAGATTAGGATTGAAGAGTTCAATTGAGTCATGGTTCAATTAAATCCTAATTAGATTAGAATTTGGAGGAAATTAAAATGGGTGCAAATCTTATTTTGAATAGGATTGAATCCTAGCACTTGGACCCAACCCTCCCCACTTAATTAGAATAAGTGGGGTCTAACCAAATGGGAGAAGAGGGAGGGACCTACGCCCCTCCCTTGGCTGGTGGCCTGAGGGAAAAAGGAGGGGCCACGCTGATGGTGTGCGTGCAGAGGGCTAAGCATGAATTTCAGAAAATTTTTATGTGGAAAGAACGGGTTAAACATTTTAACCCAAAACATGCTTGATATTTTAGATATTTTGACTCTGGTACCAGTCGAAGACAGTCTTCAACTGCACATCATATGTGGCGCGGGCTCAGTCCCAATACATAGGGTGACACCCGCGCGTGCCTATCAAAGCACTCATCTTATGAGCCCCCGGATGGAGAGCCACGCTTCGTCACACGATCACGCGTGAGAGTTTCCGAAAATCGGATAGTCTCCACTAATCCTTTGCTTTGACACCAAATATCACAAAGCCCTCAGATTCCGAGGATTGTGTGATTCAAATAAGTATGCATAAATCGCAACTTCTTGTGATTTGAAGATTGAGATCATATCTCAACCGTAAAAGAGATCAGATCTCTTACCTTTAAAAGGAGGTTCCTTCAAGGATGCTTCGCAGCCGCACAAGCGTCCGGCCTCGATGACTCGTCCACACGAAGCTCCGGAATGATCAGCTTTCCGGAGAGTGCTAGCTCGCAGGGAGGCAGAAGGTTGGCTGAAAGGAAGATGAAGGAAGAAGATGGACCTTCACAACTCAAGAACTCCTTCTTGGGCTTTCACCTTCAGAACTACTCTCTCCTCTCACTCTCTTTCTCTGGTGCTCTCTTGATGTGTTAAGAAGGAAGAGGGATGGCCTATTTATAGGCCAAGAAGAGGGTGAGGTGTCCCTATGAGGTGTCTGATGAGGTGTCCTGCCAGGACACATGTCACACATGCAAGGAAAAGAGGTGTCCTGCTCCGCCACGTGTCACGCATGCAAAGGGGTGAGGTGGCCTGGAGGGCGATGTCATGGATGACCTCATGAGGCAGATGAGGTCATGGATGACATCAGGAAGAGTGTGAGGTGTCCAGGCCCGCTACGTGTCACGCATGCAAGCAAAAGAGGTGTCCTGCTCCGCCATGTCACGCATGCAAGCAAAAGAGGTGTCCTGCTCCGCCACGTGTCACGCATGCAAAGGGGTGAGGTGGCCGGGATGTGGGTCCCACATACAGTATGTGGGTCTCATAAATGCAGGATGTGGGTCCCACATACAGTATGTAGGTCCCACCTAGGCAGGACGTGGGTCCCACATACAGTGTGTGGGTCCCACATAGGAAAGGAAGTCCTAGTCATACTAGGATCATAATTGATTTTGATCCAATTTGACTCAAGCCAAATCTGATTTGGTTGGGGGCAAATTAGACATTTTCACCAAACCAATTTTGGTGTCAATTACGGTTTTACCAATTTCAAATCATATTTGAATTTGGTCAAGCCCAATCTCTATTGCTCAATCAAATTGAGTCTAATCAGTGATCCAATCACCAATTAACTTCTCCAAGCAACGATTGCTTAGGGCAATCAGTCAATCACATTGACTAATTTACCTCTAGATGATTCTCAATCGTCAATCAGCTATTTGATCAATCCAGAAACTTCTAAGTGTGTGACCTCACAGGTTCGAACCTAAATCGGTAGTACAAGAATACTTTCTGCACTAATCGAAGTAACCATCTAGCAATGGAACCCGACGACCGGATAGGCCGAATAGATGCAAAGCAACATTCTAGAACCTATGGACTATGGTTACCGCATAGTTCATCCTCTTGACCAAAAAATGCCCAGGGTGGGTTCAGAGTCTGTCTACCCTGAAACGATCCATCCGGAAATATGTTTCAATTCAATAAGTCAAGTGATAGTGATTTGACTTTTCCTGGCCAGGATACTACTTAATTGAAAACACAAGGCATTCACCTTATTTCTAAGGGAGGTCAATCCCATCTTGATCTGCAACTGACTACCACAAGTACTTGACTGGACCCAGAAACCTTCCGTCGCTGGATTAGAAATCCAGGTAGTCCGGCACCAAAGTATAGTGAGTTGCTTGCAAGCCACCGGTTGCAATTTCAGGTCTAAAGGATACATATACCCATATCCACTCGGAACAACTCTTGACAAGGGAGACTCCATCAATTGGTCACGTTCAGTGAACGTACACTACCATTCACCTGTATACCATACTAGTATCTCTATACTCTTTGGTTTGGAAGACAACCAACAAATATGATACACAATGACCTACGCCCGATAATACTATCGTCCTATTAATAGTATATCATACGGTCATGAATATTTAAGGACCTGTGTGACAAAATCATATTTCATTACACAAAGCAGTTCTAAGGACTTCATCACATCGGAGTTAGTGAAGATGTTCTGGTGATGAATAAATACCATGTTATTTATAATTGATTCAAATACATTTACAATCAACAATTGATTGAATTTAGGACATAATTTCCAACAACTCCTACTTGACCTAAAGCCAATCAACACAGTATCGTATACCCATCTTCAAGTAATGATGATCAAACTCCTTTACACTGAGGGCCTTAGTGAAGGGGTCGGCTAAGTTATCCTTCCCGTCAATCTTTTGAAGATCAACGTCACCTCGTTCTACTATCTCACGAACAAGGTGATACCGGCGCAGAATGTGCTTGGTGCGCTGGTGTACCTTTGGTTTCTTAGCTTGAGCGATGGCCCCAGTGCTATCACAGTATAGTAGGACTGGTCCATCAGTGGAGGGTGCAACTCCAAGCTCAGCAATGAACTTCCGCAACCACACAGCTTCCTTCTTCGCATCCAATGCCGCAATGTACGACGCCTCGCACACAGAGTCCGCAATGTACTCCGCCTCGCATCCAATGCCGCAATGTACTCCACCTCGCACACAGAGTCCGCAGCCACACAGCTTCCTTCTTCGCATTCAAGAGTTGAAGACGATCTAAACAATTGACGTGCATGTGCTTGTAAAATGACCCCATCCTGGATCCATGATCATCACCAGTTATATTTATTTTGATATTATGCCTGGATGTTTATGCTTATGTCTATGTGGGTAGATATATATTTGCATGAGATGTGAATAGTTGATCGAGAGAGACCTAAATACAAACCTTCCTAATCAGTCGAGAGTGAACCAACATGAGCTAGTCATATTAGATTACTTGATCTAATTGGTGTCTAGGCAAGCCTAAAAGGTGGTTACTTAATTAGGACTTTACTCTCCGAGTAAGGAGAGCCTCCCACCTGATAACCTGGCCAATTGATCGATTACCTCTTATGAAGAGCTCAAGGTTGCAAACACTAAGACATGATTTCACAATATTAAGTCCATAGATCTTCCACCGTAGTAGAGCTGCTAAGGTCTTTCCGGTGTTAATTTGTCTCGGCTGGACACAGTGGACAAGTTGCATCGGGGGACTGAACCTCTCTATTAGACATGAGATGTTGTGGGGTAAAGGAGGGGTTGGGCACGAATAACTGTTAGGTGAGGACCCAATGACAACTTTATTTCTGCGGTTATACGGTGGGTCTGACTTAACTAAGTAATGGGGTCAATAACTGTTAGGTGAGGTCTTCATGACTTAGAGACCAAGTACCACTGCAATTTGCTTGAGAAGCATTGTACAAGAGTTGTACACTCATCCATTTGTATGTCACCAATAACTGTTAGGCGAGGCGGCATGTAAATCGGGGAGACCGCAGTACCCACTAGAGATCCTAGTAGCGTAGGGTTTTCGTATCTCCATCAGGGGAGTATAAGGGATTCGAGAAAATAGTGGAAGTATATTTATTCTAAAAGACCCTAGAATAAATTAAGATCAAGTATAAAGTCTAATTAGAATCTTTACTCTCTACAGATCACTATGTCAGCTTCGAACCCTTTGACCTGTATCCTTGAGACCAACCGATTGACCGGATCCAATTACAAAGACTGGCTAAGAAATCTAAAAATCGTTCTGAGTTGCAAGAAGATAGGCTATGTGCTCGAGAATGATGGTACGGTAAATTGGAAGAGTTTCAAACAATCGATCATTGCTGATTCTACCATGGAAGCTGAGTATATCGCCGCCTCTGAAGCTGCAATGGAAGCCTTCTGGTTAAAGACATTCATTGCGGAGCTAAATGTAATGCCATCAGATACCATAACACTCTACTGCGATAATAATGACGTCATAACTCTTGCTAAGGAGCCAAGGTCTTATCAGAAGTTCAAGCACATAGAGCGGCGCTTTCATCTCATACGCGATTACCTCGAGAAGAAATATATCGAGGTGCAGAGAGTAGACTCCGCGGACAATGTGGCGGATCCGCTCACTAAGCAGCTAAGTCAGCAGAAGACTGAAGCCCATCTTGAGAAGATGGAACTTAGATATATGATTGATTGGCTTTAGTGCAAGTGGGAGATTGTTAGATGTATGCCCTAGAAGCCAATCTGGTTGACACATTATTAATTCTGAGACATAAATTTGTACTTGACTTTATTATTATTAAATAATAAATGGGCATTCTTTTCATTCATATTGTTTATGTGTCTATGAATCGTCCAAGAAATTAATAAGATGATGATACATATTCTCAAGAGTTGAGAATTTGAGCCATGTATCATTGGTGATTAATTTCTAAATGCTCATGATCAATGGATCATCACGAGAATGGTGATCGATCCGATGAGATCAGTGCACAGATCACTTTCCTTATGGATGGACGAGACTCGAGTCCATAGTGTAGGGACACTAAAGTGATAGTGCAAGTGCTTGTTAGAGAACAAGGGTACTGAGCATGACCAATACAAGAAGTCACTTGCATGTATATTGTTCGTCTGATTCCTGTCTACCTAAAAATACGCTAGACAGATCGTTGTTAGAACCGACAAACAAAAGTTGAATTAAATTTACTCTAACCTGTTCTACTTAAAGAATAGTGGTTGTAAGAGGTCGATCCACAGGGAGGCTATTGGAGTTGCATAAAAATTAAAACGTTCACTCGGATTCAAAATCGATTTTTGAATGATAGAAGAAAAACATTATTTTGAGGATGTTGATGGATTCTCTAGTCTACCGGAGAATGTTTTTTAATCAAAATTGACAGAAAGACAAGTATTTAAATTCGAAATGCATTTATATATAGAACTAATTAAAGAAAAGCTTTGGCATAAAATGGATAAAAAAAAAGTGCTAGAAAAATTGGAGTCTGAAATATAAATTGCATGAAAAAAGATTTAATGTATTGCAGAACAGAAATTAAAATTGCAGAATAAATATAACTTTCTACCTAAATAAACTCTCAAAAATTAAAACTCAAAGAAAAACCTAAAATAAAACTAAAAATAAGAACAACATGTTGTGAAACTCAAAACATAACTTCTCAATTAAAACTTTCAATTAAACTAAAAAAATTACATTGCTCTCATAAACTCAAACTAAAGAAAAACATTACTCTTAATTAAAATAAAACTAAAAATAAAACATTGCTCTTAATTAAAATAAAACTAAATAGAAAAAGAAGAACTAAAAAAAAAAAGAATGTGCTCTGTTTTTTTTTCAAAAATAGAGCTTCTTCATCTTCTTCCCCGGACCAGCCGACCACTCTCCTTGGACCCGCCGGCCGCTCGCCGAGAGCTCCGCCCCCTGGACCCGCCGGCCACCACCTCCCAGCCCCCACCGGCCACCCCCTCCTCTTATAGTGCCACAGCAAGCGTGGATGGCTGAATCATGGGCGGAAGGACAGCTGAGGAAACAAAGGAAAATGGGAAGAGGGGGACGCATGCAGAAGGTTGGACGCCATTCACGGACGCGTGATGCTGGGGCTGGCGTTGAAAGCGGAAGGAGGAGATGCGCACTGAGGAGGAGGGGCTGCAGTCTTGATCGCGGAGAATGTGGAAGGAGCAGGGACTCGGGAAGATTGATCCGGCTGGAAGCTGAGATCTTGGGGAGAATCCGATCATGGCCACGGTGGAGGCTGGACCAGTCGCGGAAGGAAGGAGGCGCATGGAGGGGCTGAGTCGGACGATGAATGCGGATGGCTTGATTTGGGAAGGAGCTGGGCTGTTGCGGAAGAGGTGGATCACGGACACCGGATTCGAAACAGAAGGCAGTTGGGGTCTGCCGTGATAGATAGGAGGACGCCGGATCACGGCTTGATCGTTGACGGATGCTGGAATGGGCAGAATGGGCGCACGGACGGATGAGGCTGAGATCTTTGATTTGGATGAAGGGCTAGAGGTTGAATGCCATGCATGCTTGGATGCGGAAATGGAAGGGAGCAGAGGCGGAGGAGTTGCAGTCATGATCGGCGGGATGGTTGGACGCGATGCTTGGATCCCGCTTGCAGGAGGCGGTCACGGCTTGGATCCGGGCGGAAGAAGCTGGGATTTCTTCTTTGGCCCACGGACGGATGGAGTGGGCGGACGTGGATCACGGAATGGTGGAGTATCGTGGACGTCGTGGCGCGCGGACGCTGGGAGCTGACTTGGAATTGAAGAAGAGCCTGGATGGATCGACTGATTTGGAAGGAAGCTGGGTGATGGGGCTCTCGAATCCCGAAGAGGGGGGCGTTGTGCGATCTTTGGCCCTCCTGATATGGGAGCTGGGAGACACCAAGTTCAGTCATATAGATAAAAAAAAAACAAATAGTGTGATGTGAAATTTGGTTTGTAAACGGACGGACTCAGTTCGTCACGGATCATTTGTTTTGACTGGAGGTCTATTGCAAGTCTTTCATGGGTCACCCAGCACCTCATAGTTATGATATGGCCAAATTAGATTTGCCCCAAAATTATTTCCCAAAAGCACAAAAGAAATGGACCTGATTCGGATCCGAACCCGACTCGGACCCAACCCGATCTTCAACCGGGTCATCTGGGAAGGGATCCTTCTTTAGTCAAATTTGTATTCAATGTGCATTTTATCTCTAATTTATAAAAATCTGTGCCAAACCCAAATATAATATTAATTCAGTGAATTTATCATTATCGGTTAGCAATAATACTAATTTAGGTGACATCTAGGTCACACTTTTGTGCTCTCATCACACCCCCCAACTAGCTTATTGCTAGTCTCTAGCAATTTAGTGCGAAAATGATAAAATAAGAGTGCAAAAGTGTTATTTATTATATAAATATACTAAGATAAATACTCACTTTCGTAGAGCATTACGATTGCACTTAGCACGTGCAACAAGCCGTTAAACCCCTTGGTTACCCTAGTGGACGAGTGTTGTCTCGTAAGGGTTTGCAGTGAAGTTACCCACAAACTTCATCAGTCAGGAATTTTCAATTTTTAACTCAAAATTTTAACAGGTTTTACTGTATGAAACTAGAATTTCAAGGACAATAGAGACTCGTTGCTATCATATTTAAGCAGACTCTAACTCAAGTTTTATTACTCCATATCTATCTGCTAACAAGTCAAGAATGTAGTGAGGTGCAAGATAGTATCATATAAATGAGTGGCTTTCACTTACTTCCAACATGATCACTCTAATTTTCAAGACTTTTTCGAGTTAAATGGTAATGAACACCCCAAATTTATTTATTTATTTATTTTATATATATGTATATTTTCTTCAGACTGAATGCTAAGAAGAATGACTTGTGCAATATCTAGCCTTATTAAGCTTTCTAGCTAACCCATGTAGCGAGTGTTAGACCAATGACTCCCGATCCAGATGGCTCAGGGCACTAGGTGTACAGACACCCTAACAGGCTTAATAACTCAAGTTAACTAGGCTTCAAGGCCAAATTAGTCACTCAGAGTTTAATCTCAGTCATTCTCACCTTTTTACGCGAACACTCGCTGCTTGCCAGGCAAGAGGCCCGGTTACTCAGTGAGAAGACTTAAAATAAACTCATTAATTTTATTTTTTTTTGATTAGGGTGTTCATCCACATATAACTTTAAATTATTCCGAAGATTAAAAGTATTCATATTAGTTGCAAGTATACATACCCCACTATTTATGTGCTTACATGTAGGTGCTAAATCATCTTCTATCATGTTAGCAGGAGACAGGTGGAACGAAAACTCAAGCTGGAACTGCTATCATATTCCTTAACTCAAAGCTATTGTCAAAGCAATTCCTAGTTTGTACAGCCAAAAAGATTGGAGTTTGACTTAAAAATTTTAACTCCCTTTTTTTTAATTTTAATTTTAATTTTAAATTTTTTTTTTTTAAAATATTCTCACCCCCATACCTAAATCTAACATTGTCCTCAATGTTAAAGAAAATTTAAGGCAGTAATAGGACAGAGGAGAAGTTACCTGATATGGATGGGTAAAGTGACAATTGGGGCCAAAAACCCTCAAACCTGTATATTAGTAATTTATTAATTATATATATATATATATAATATTTACATGTTGGGTTGCCTCCCTTTAAAATCCATGAAATTTGGGTAGCATATTTATTGTCGCAGCCCGAATTTCAAATTGGGCTGCATTATTTATTGGCAACACTATAGGTGGACTAGCGGATGCAGGAGCGAATAACTCATTCAGGGTTCTAATGTGATCACTCATTGTAGAGATTGGTGGTTGATCAATAATTCGTCGGATGTGACGATACTTTTTTCCAACCTCTGGGTTAAATGGTGTTAACTTACCCCTTAATGATTTTCTACCATGCATACATTATTCACAACTTAATTAGACTCGACTCCTAAACGAAATTTAAAAGAAAAGAAGGGCTAGACACAGCTGACCATCAGCGTCCCCCCCTTATTGTTTATGTGTCTATGAATCGTCCAAGAAATTAATAAGATGATGATACATATTCTTAAGAGTTGAGAATTTGACCCATGTATCATTGGTGATTAATTTCTAAATGCTCATGATCAATGGATCATCACGAGAACGGTGATCGATCCGATGAGATCAGTGCACAGATCACTTTCCTTATGGATGGACGAGACTCGAGTCCACAGTGTAGGGACACTAAAGTGATAGTGCAAGTGCTTGTTAGAGAACAAGTGTACTGAGCATGACTAATACAAGAAGTCACTTGCATGTATATTGTTCGTCTGATTCCTGTCTACCTAAAAATACGCTAGACAGATCGTTGTTAGAACCGACGAACAAAAGTTGAATTAAATTTACTCTTACCTGTTCTACTCGAAGAATAGTGGTGGTAAGAGGTCGATCCACAGGGAGGCTATTGGAGTTGCATAAAAATTAAAACGTTCACTCGGATTCAAAATCGATTTTTGAATGATAGAAGAAAAACATTATTTTGAGGATGTTGATGGATTCTCTAGTCTACCGGAGAATATTTTTTAATTGAAATTGACAGAAAGACAAGTATTTAAATTCGAAATGCATTTATATATTGAACTAATTAAAGAAAAGCTTTGGCATAAAATGGATAGAAAAAAAAGTGCTAGAAAAACTGGAGTCTGGAATATAAATTGCATGAAAAAAGATTTAATGTATTGCAGAACAGAAATTAAAATTGCAGAATAAATATAACTTTCTACCTATATAAACTCTCAAAAATTAAAACTCAAAGAAAAACCTAAAATAAAACTAAAAATAAGAACAACATGTTGTGAAACTCAAAACATAACTTCTCAATTAAAACTTTCAATTAAACTAAAAAAATTACATTGCTCTCATAAACTCAAACTAAAGAAAAACATTGCTCTTAATTAAAATAAAACTAAAAATAAAACATTGCTCTTAATTAAAATAAAACTAAATAGAAAAAGAAGAACTAAAAAAAAAAAGAATGTGCTCTGTTTTTTTTTCAAAAACAGAGCTTCTTCATCTTCTTCCCCGGACCAGCCGACCACTCTCCTTGGACCCGCCGGCCGCTCGCCGAGAGCTCCGCCCCCTGGACCCGCCGGCCACCACCTCCCAGCCCCCACCGGCCACCCCCTCCTCTTATAGTGCCACAGCAAGCGTGGATGGCTGAATCATGGGCGGAAGGACAGCTGAGGAAACAGAGGAAAATGGGAAGAGGGGGACGCATGCAGAAGGTTGGACGCCATTCACGACGCGTGATGCTGGGGCTGGCGTTGAAAGCGGAAGGAGGAGATGCGCACTGAGGAGGAGGGGCTGCAGTCTTGATCGCGGAGAATGTGGAAGGAGCAGGGACTCGGGAAGATTGATCCGGCTGGAAGCTGAGATCTTGGGGAGAATCCGATCATGGCCACGGTGGAGGCTGGACCAGTCGCGGAAGGAAGGAGGCGCGTGGAGGGGTTGAGTCGGACGATGAATGCGGATGGCTTGATTTGGGAAGGAGCTGGGCTGTTGCGGAAGAGGTGGATCACGGACAACGGATTCGAAGCGGAAGGCAGCTGGGGTCTGCCGTGATCGATGGGAGGACGCCGGATCACGGCTTGCATCACGGCTTGATCGTTGACGGATGCTGGAATGGGCAGAATGGGCGCACGGACGGATGAGGCTGAGATCTTTGATTTGGATGAAGGGCTGGAGGTTGAATGCCATGCATGCTTGGATGCGGAAACGGAAGGGAGCAGAGGCGGAGGAGCTGCAGTCGTGATCGGCGGGATGGTTGGACGCGATGCTTGGATCCCGCTTGCGGGAGGCGGTCACGGCTTGGATCCGGGCGGAAGAAGCTGGGATTTCTTCTTTGGCCCATGGACGGATGGAGTGGGCGGATGTGGATCACGGGATGGTGGAGTATCGTGGACGTCGTGGCGCGCGGACGCTGGGAGCTGACTTGGAATTGAAGAAGAGCCTGGATGGATCGACTGATTTGGAAGGAAGCTGGGTGATGGGGCTCTCGAATCCCGAAGAGGGGGGCGTTGTGCGATCTTTGGCCCTCCTGATATGGGAGCTGGGAGACACCAAGTTCAGTCATATAGATAAAAAAAAAACAAATAGTGTGATGTGAAATTTGGTTTGTAAACGGACGGACTCAGTTCGTCACGGATCATTTGTTTTGACTGGAGGTCTATTGCAAGTCTTTCATGGGTCACCCAGCACCTTATAGTTATGATATGGCCAAATTAGATTTGCCCCAAAATTATTTCCCAAAAGCACAAAAGAAATGGACCTGATTCGGATCCGAACCCGACTCGGACCCGACCCGATTTTCAACCGGGTCGGATCTGGGAAGGGATCCTTCTTTAGTCAAATTTGTATTCAATGTGCATTTTATCTCTAATTTATGAAAATCTGTGCCAAACCCAAATATAATATTAATTCAGTGAATTTATCATTATCGGTTAGCAATAATACTAATTTAGGTGACATGTAGGTCGCACTTTTGTGCTCTCATCACACCCCCCAACTAGCTTATTGCTAGTCTCTAGCAATTTAGTGCGAAAATGATAAAATAAGAGTGCAAAAGTGTTATTTATTATATAAATATACTAAGATAAATACTCACTTTTGTAGAGCATTACGATTGCACTTAGCACGTGCAACAAGCCGTTAAACCCCTTGGTTACCCTAGTGGACGAGTGTTGTCTCGTGAGGGTTTGCAGTGAAGTTACCCACAAACTTCATCAGTCAGGAATTTTCAATTTTTAACTCAAAATTTTAACAGGTTTTACTGTATGAAACTAGAATTTCAAGGACAATAGAGACTCGTTGCTATCATATTTAAGCAGACTCTAACTCAAGTTTTATTACTCCATATCTATCTGCTAACAAGTCAAGAATGTAGTGAGGTGCAAGATAGTATCATATAAATGAGTGGCTTTCACTTACTTCCAACATGATCACTCTAATTTTGAAGACTTTCTCGAGTTAAATGGTAATGAACACCCCAAATTTATTTATTTATTTATTTTATATATATATATATTTTCTTCAGACTGAATGCTAAGAAGAATGACTTGTGCAATATCTAGCCTTATTAAGCTTTCTAGCTAACCCATGTAGCGAGTGTTAGACCAATGACTCCCGATCCAGATGGCTCAGGGCACTAGGTGTAGAGACACCCTAACAGGCTTAATAACTCAAGTTAACTAGGCTTCAAGGCCAAATTAGTCACTCAGAGTTTAATCTCAGTCATTCTCACCTTTTTACGCGAACACTCGCTGCTTGCCAGGCAAGAGGCCCGGTTACTCAGTGAGAAGACTTAAAATAAACTCATTAATTTTATTTTTTTTTTGATTAGGGTGTTCATCCACATATAACTTTAAATTATCCCGAAGATTAAAAGTATTCATATTAGTTGCAAGTATACATACCCCACTATTCATGTGCTTACGTGTAGGTGCTAAATCATCTTCTATCATGTTAGCAGGAGATAGGTGGAACGAAAACTCAAGCTGGAACTGCTATCATATTCCTTAACTCAAAGCTATTGTCAAAGCAATTCCTAGTTTGTACAGCCAAAAAGATTGGAGTTTGATTTAAAAATTTTAACTCCCTTTTTTTTAATTTTAATTTTAATTTTAAATTTTTTTTTTCAAAAATATTCTCACCCCCATACCTAAATCTAACATTGTCCTCAATGTTAAAGAAAATTTAAGGCAGTAATAGGACAGAGGAGAAGTTACCTGATATGGATGGGTAAAGTGACAATTGGGGCCAAAAACCCCCAAACCTGCATATTAGTAATTTATTAATTATATATATATATATATATAATATTTACATGTTGGGTTGCCTCCCTTTAAAACCCATGGAATTTGGGTAGCATATTTATTGTCGCAGCCCGAATTTCAAATTGGGCTGCGTTATTTATTGGCAACACTATAGGTGGACTAGCGGATGCAGGAGCGAATAACTCATTCAGGGTTCTAATGTGATCACTCATTGTAGAGATTGGTGGTTGATCAATAATTCGTCGGATGTGACGATACTTTTTTCCAACCTCTGGGTTAAATGGTGTTAACTTACCCCTTAATGATTTTCTACAATGCATACATTATTCACAACTTAATTAGACTCGACTCCTAAACAAAATCCTAAAAGAAAAGAAGGGCTAGACACAGCTGACCACAACCAACACCACACAACAATTTGATCCTATTAGTCTTAGAACTAAGTGAGGTTTAGTAGCTTCTTAAATCTAGTTGCACAGAGACTTATCAGGTTAAAAAAGTTCCTGAAATTCTCTCTAGATTAGACAGCTCCTAATCTCCCTTTCAGATTAAGCTTGAGCTTACCAGTTAAGTGATCCAGTAACCAGTGACCAGGAAAGTTCCGGGGTGTGCGGTGGTGCCAGAAGGGATACACCGATACCACAATATCCGTAACAGTTCTCACTATTGTAAAACTTTCCTAGACATCACCAATTACTAAATCCTCACTGGAGTGGGTTTCAGCCGCTTCTTTCCAAGAGCCTAATTGAGCTCGAAAACCCTAAGGCCAACGTCTAATTTGATTTTAATTTAATATGGCTTAGGATAAGTATGCAAGGTGGTGATTTTTGGGCCAAGGATAGGTAATGACTTCCTGACCTTATCTTTTTAATGGGTTTTGCCCTTAAATTATTTTATGCAAATGCTTAATACTAAATGCAGCAAATAATCAATATTTTTTCAGAGTTTATGCAATGTCATTAGGTTGTATTAATTAAATGAGCAAGCAATTTTTTTTTACTTTTACTTTTTTTATTATTTTTTTATTTTTTTAATTTTTTTTATTTTATTTTTTTTAGAAATAACTTGAATATAAACTAAACACAATCCTTATGCATCAGTCAATCTCCAAATGCCCGTTGAATAAGCTCTGGAGATTACTCCGTGAGGAGCCCCAATAAAGGTATGATAACCTCGGGGGATTGCACCTTATCAATTACTAGCAAAAATAATATAGATATATTATTTTTCTAATTTTTTTTTAAATTTTTTAATTTTATTATTATATTTTTTTAAATTTAAATTTCAAATTTCAAATTTCAGAATTCAAATTTTGAATTTAAATTTTTGAATTTTTGAATTTTGAAAAAAAATTCTCAATTTTTTTTTTATTTTTTTATTTTTTTTCGAATTTTAAATTTCAGAATTTAAGAACTATGAAATTATTAACTAAAAATTATCAAAATAAGGAAAATTAATAAAAATAAAAATAAAAACTTACTATCGGAGTGCTTTCACTCCGGGTATCCAAAATTCGATTTGATCTTCGTGATCGTTCTTACTTCTCGATTTGCCTCCCCGGCAACGGCGCCAAAATTCTGTTCGTCTGATTCCTGTCTACCTAAAAATACGCTAGACAGATCGTTGTTAGAACCGACGAACAAAAGTTGAATTAAATTTACTCTTACCTATTCTACTCGAAAAATAGTGGTTGTAAGAGGTCGATCCACAGGGAGGCTATTGGAGTTGCATAAAAATTAAAACGTTCACTCGGATTCAAAATCGATTTTTGAATGATAGAAGAAAAACATTATTTTGAGGATGTTGATGGATTCTCTAGTCTACCGGAGAATGTTTTTTAATTGAAATTGACAGAAAGACAAGTATTTAAATTCGAAATGCATTTATATATTGAACTAATTAAAGAAAAGCTTTGGTATAAAATGGATAAAAAAAAAGTGCTAGAAAAATTAGAGTCTGGAATATAAATTGCATGAAAGAAGATTTAATGTATTGCAGAACAGAAATTAAAATTGCAGAATAAATATAACTTTTTCTACCTAAATAAACTCTCAAAAATTAAAACTCAAAGAAAAACCTAAAATAAAACTAAAAATAAGAACAACATGTTGTGAAACTCAAAACATAACTTCTCAATTAAAACTTTCAATTAAACTAAAAAAATTACATTGCTCTCATAAACTCAAACTAAAGAAAAACATTGCTCTTAATTAAAATAAAACTAAAAATAAAACATTGCTCTTAATTAAAATAAAACTAAATAGAAAACGAAGAACTAAAAAAAAAAAGAATGTGCTCTGTTTTTTTTTTCAAAAACAGAGCTTCTTCATCTTCTTCCCCGGACCAGCCGACCACTCTCCTTGGACCCGCCGGCCGCTCGCCGAGAGCTCCGCCCCCTGGACCCGCCGGCCACCACCTCCCAGCCCCCACCGGCCACCCCCTCCTCTTATAGTGCCACAGCAAGCGTGGATGGCTGAATCATGGGTGGAAGGACAGCTGAGGAAACAGAGGAAAATGGGAAGAGGGGGACGCATGCGGAAGGTTGGACGCCATTCACGACGCGTGATGCTGGGGCTGGCATTGAAAGCGGAAGGAGGAGATGCGCGCTGAGGAGGAGGGGCTGCAGTCTTGATCGCGGAGAATGTGGAAGGAGCAGGGACTTGGGAAGATTGATCCGGCTGGAAGCTGAGATCTTGGGGAGAATCCGATCATGGCCACGGTGGAGGCTGGACCAGTCGCGGAAGGAAGGAGGCGCGTGGAGGGGCTGAGTCGGACGATGAATGCGGACGGCTTGATTTGGGAAGGAGCTGGGCTCTTGCGGAAGAGGTGGATCACGGACACCGGATTTGAAGCGGAAGGAAGCTGGAATGGGCAGAATGGGCGCACGGACGGATGAGGCTGAGATCTTTGATTCGGATGAAGGGCTGGAGGTTGAATGCCATGCATGCTTGGATGCGGAAACGGAAGGGAGTAGAGGCGGAGGAGCTGCAGTCGTGATCGGCGGGATGGCTGGACGCGATGCTTGGATCCCGCTTGCAGGAGGCGGTCACGGCTTGGATCCGGGCGGAAGAAGCTGGGATTTCTTCTTTGGCCCACGGACGGATGGAGTGGGCGGACGTGGATCACGGGATGGTGGAGTATCGTGGACAAATGCACATAGGCTAGCGTGAGCGGTAAGGAGAGAAAAAAAGCAGCAAGCCAGCTAGCCCCCCGACAACTAGAGCGTAAGCAGACGCAGCTAGTCATGCAGACGTCATTCAGCAGCAAAGCAGCAGCGCGCTAAGGTGCAGAAAGCAATTCAGCCCCGTCCATAGAAAGTTCTAAGCGAGTATGGGCTTTCAAATAGCTGCTAAGGTTAACCCAACCTGGGCATCTTTGACCGGATGACCGAATGAGCTCACCGCTCTTAGTTCAGCTGGTCAAATCTTTCCCCAACCTTGTCCTCCCTTAGGGCTCACAGCTATCTATTGCTTCTCGGAGTAGCCGAAGATCCATGGAACCACTCTTTCCCTTCCCCGAGAGCACTAGCCAAGAACCTGAGAAGCCCTCTTCAATAAAGGAGAAAACCACCCGGGAGAGGATCCCCCTGGGAATTGAAGTAGTTGACAGATGAGGATTCTTCATCTCTAACCGCGGATTTTGAGAAGTCCATTCTAGAGCAAATGGGCTTATTGCTCATACACAGTTGCAGGTATATTATGATTGCTTGTTTACAGACTGGATGGTTGAGTTATACAATCTAGACTACCCAAAACTATATGAAAATTATACTACTCATTTCATGGATAAATATCAACAGGCAAAGGAAACCAGTTTGACTGACAACTGAATATGAAGGAGGTCAAACCTTTTCTCATTCAGGCTCTGGCCCAGCATTGGCAACATTTAGATCTATGCTCTGGCCGATGCTAACATGAATAGAAGTTGCAACAACAGATTCAAAAAAGTTTGCAGTAGGACCAAGGATTGCCCAAAACAGGAACCGTTGGCAACTAAGGACTCATAAAATCCAACCTCAAATAGTTGCAACAAGGTTTAATAGCTATGGTATGGTTGTCCACAGTTTACATTCATATTCATGTCAATAAAAGGCAACGAGAGACTAGAAGTTTGTAGTTGAAGGACATGATCACAAAACAGCAGAAAATAACATGCAAACATGAAATGCAGTCACCTGTTGCCTTCAGAAAATTTGGCTTGCAATGTAAGCTTTGCGTGTTTCTCAATCTTTTCCCACAGACAACTTTTTTTTTATTTTCATTTATTCTTTTCACCTTTTTTTTAGGATAAAATTTGCCACTCATACATTACATGGTAGATATACATCAACTAATACACATGATTCTGGGTTGGTTTTGGATTAGTTATCACATTCCTCTTCATAAGGATTTAGAAGCACATGCTTGGGAAACTAGGAAAGACAGAAAAAAGAGCACAATAAATAAAGGAAAACACCGTTGTCAGAGCAATTTTTGCCCCTTCATGCTCATTGATGGTTTTGCCCCACTAAAACAAGTGGGAGGAAAAGTTTTTAAAACACCAAAGTTACTCCCTCTTCAATGCCCCACCTTACCTCCTCCCTTTCCCTATTCAAGAACAGCATTCAAAGGGAAAATAAAAATAACAGAAAGGAAAACCTTCATTACCTTTTTACTATAACCAATTTCTCCTCCCCTATCTAACAATTTTTTTAATACCTTTTTGGAGAATACTCTTTCATTTGATCTCAAACCAGGTATATATGCCACATTTAAATATTTATTCTCATAAAAATTCTTTGCAAAATATCAATTATGTTACCATCACATTAGTGGCGCGCGGACGCTGGGAGCTGACTTGGAATTGAAGAAGAGCCTGGATGGATCGACTGATTTGGAAGGAAGCTGGGTGATGGGGCTCTCGAATCCCGAAGAGGGGGGCATTGTGCGATCTTTGGCCCTCCTGATATGGGAGCTGGGAGACACCAAGTTCAGTCATATAGATAAAAAAAAAACAAATAGTGTGATGTGAAATTTGGTTTGTAAACGGACGGACTCAGTTCGTCACGGATCATTTGTTTTGACTGGAGGTCTATTGCAAGTCTTTCATGGGTCACCCAGCACCTCATAGTTATGATATGGCCAAATTAGATTTGCCCCAAAATTATTTTCCAAAAGCACAAAAGAAATGGACCTGATTCGGATCCGAACCCGACTCGGACCCGACCCGATCTTCAACCGGGTCGGATCTGGGAAGGGATCCTTCTTTAGTCAAATTTGTACTCAATGTGCATTTTATCTCTAATTTATGAAAATCTGTGCCAAACCCAAATATAATATTAATTCAGTGAATTTATCATTATCGGTTAGCAATAATACTAATTTAGGTGACATGTAGGTCGCACTTTTGTACTCTCATCATATATCCACTCGTCAGTGACTTGCTTGATGTTGCAGTAGTGTAACTGGTCCTTGATGCAGGAGCACCACCCTCATTCTAATGGCGTGGGACATTGGGTGAGGGGTGAAAAGAATTTGAGTCCAAGAACAGTTGAGTCCAAGCTGAAATTAGATTGAGTCCCTGCAATAAGTGATTTGATTCACAATGGGTTAGCCTCTTCAGTGTCAATTAGATTGAGTCCAAGGCATGAATGGGTCGATGGCTAATTAGAAGTGGTCACATGTCAAAATAAAGAGAAGTTCAACCATGAAGACCTCTCACATGTGGAAGAAATTCAGAGTTCAGATCCAGTTGAAATCCGTGACAGATTGAATACCTTATGGTATTTTGAAGATTTTGAGAGCTACAGAAGTCTGATTAAGTTGATTATAAGACTAGATAAACGACTATAAGAACATGAAATTTGGAGATTAGATGATATTTGAGAAGTCTCCCGAACTTCATGCTGATGTTGGTACCCGAGAAGGAGTTCCATCTAGATTAATATTTATGGCATGCAGCTGAATTCCTTTTGATGGGTTTTGATGACCCAAAGATTGATTTAAAGATTGATTTTGATGATCACAAAACCTTGAAGTATAAATACTAATGTTTGTGTTGCAAGAAGAAAGATAATTTGTTTTGCAAGGAACATAGCAAGTTGGAAAAATACAAGAAGGCCTCAAAAGCTCTCAAGAAAAGTTGGAAGAAACCTACACTTCATTGGCCCAAGTTTCTAGTTCAAAGAATTCAAGTTGGAGGAGCAAATTTAAAGAAAGATTCAAAAGAATAGTCCTCGAGTCGACTCCTGGAAGTTTATAGTCGACTCTGGCACTCTGGAGTTTCAAGGAACAGTGCTCGAGTCGACTCCGGGACTCTACGAGTCGACACCGACTGAGAACAGGCAAAAAGACAGAGAGTTGTTTTTCAGCGCTACAGTGCTCGAGTCGACTCCAACTTCAGCGCTACAGTGCGGAGTCGACTCCCAGCTACAGTGCCGGCAGACTACTATTCACGAGTCGACTCCTATTTCAGCCGAGTCGACTCCTGCTTCAGTGATGAGAGCACAAAAGTGCGTTCTACACGTTGCTTAAATTAATATTATTGCTAACAAATAATGATAAAAGGGCTGCATTAATTTTATATTTTATTTGGTACAGATTATCGTAAATCAGAGTTTAAATGTGTATTTGGTCGACTTCAAGCCTGATTACACTGGAACAGAATTGAACCTGGTCAAGCACACTTGCACCAGAGGGATACACGGCAGTCATCTGGAGGCAATGTGTAATGAAACATCCAAGGGCTTAGATTCATCAAGCCAAGAAGATCTGCAATTGGATCTCCCGCGCCCTTAGCCACCTGCCGGACCCGCATCCAAGCTCCTCATGAACGCACTCCTTCCTTCCGCAATCACCGCCCACCTCATCCGCCTGCGTCCATCTGCCTCCACAGCATCCGCACGTCGTCCCATGCTCGTGATCGTCTCCCAGCTTCCTCCATCTTCGTTCTTCAGCGTGCAACCACATATCCTAGCGTCCACCCGAGCCTGTGAAGCCGCCCAGCATCCCGCATCGTTTTCTTTCCCCGTTTCAAGCTTCCGCAGTCAACGTCTTCCCTGATCCCAGCCTTCGCGATTCATCCAGCATCCATCTCGTCCGCGTTCTCCTCTTCCACAGCGTCGCACCCGATCGGCTCCAGCGCCCGAGCCTGTGAAGCCTCCCAGCATCCCGTCTCCACCGTGTCCGCTTCTCCCGCGCTCTCAGCCATCTGCCGGACCAGCATCAGACCCCCTCAGCGCGAGCAATCTGCCGTGATCCAGCCTCCCACGATCGCTCCTCCTCAGCCCCAGCCCGCGCCTCCTTCCTTCCGCATCCAAGGAATCACGCAGCCAGCTTCCTTCCCGCAATCACCTCCACAGCTACCTCCCGAGATCCCGCACCCGCTTCTCCTCCACTCCATGCTCCGGCGATCTATAAGAAGGGGAGGAGGAGGAAGAATAGGGGGGCTGATTGGGAAGAAAAAGGGAGGCGTCGGGCTGCTGCAGGGGAAGAAAACAAGAAAGAAGAAGAGAAAGGGAAACAGGGGATGCCCTGTTTCCGAAAATAAAAAAGAAGAAAAAAAAATATAGAGAGTGAGAAAGGGAGGGATGTTGATGTTTGTAATGTCTTGCTAATTCCTTTAGCAAAGGGTGATGGATGAATCCTTGTCATGTTGCTTTCATCAAGTACACTCTAAACTTTAAATCTAATTGTTTTATATCCATTTGTATGTTTTGGGTTCTTGCATATTTATTTATTAGATAGATCTTGCATGGTTTATATATATTGATGCATGGATTATTTCGATGCTTGATTTGTCGTAGACGTAACCGGCACGATAAATACTTGGATGTTTAATTCATGTTTTCAGATTGTATACTTCATGATTAGAACTATCCTATCATATTAATCCTTAATCAAGAATCGCCTAGTTTATTTGTTGAAAGTAACATTGTCAAGGAGGATTCCGGATCCCTAGTCTTCTCTATATTCTTGAACGTTGTTTAATCACATATTATTCTCTGCTTTTAACTTCTAAAGATCAACTAAAAGTTACATCTAAAAATTACGCTAATAATCCATAGATCGTTCCCTGAGGAATCGACCTCGGACTTCCGAGTTGTACTACTTGTGTGATTCTCCTGCACTTGGGAGAACAATTTTATTTTTGCTCCAAGTTTTTGGCGCCGTTGCCGGGGAACGGCTGAGTTATTAGTATAATTTTAGATTTAATTTTTACCTTAGTAGTTAGTCTTTTTCTTTTGAAAAAAAAAATTAAAATTAAATCTTTACTACTATTTTCATTCCCTACATAGTCTACATCAAACTCTGATATCATAGAAATTAGCCGTCTGATTGGACTCACATTTGGTCAGCTAGTATAAGACATATTGTTCGATAATCTGAACGGTCTGATTGACATTCTGATTAATACGAAACCTTGCTGCTTTCTATTTTAAATTTTCTGCATTTAATTTTTTTTTAGAATCAGAATTTTATTGTTATCATATCTCATTAACCCTTGTTGCTAATTGAAAATTTAAGAAAAAAAAACTTTAAGAAAAGATCAAGGGTGATTATTCAAAAATAAAAAAAAAGAGGGAAAACCTAAAATTTTAAAAATTTTAAATTTCAAAATTCAAAATTCAAATTTCAGACTTCAACTCATAAAATTTAAAAAATAAATAAATAATTAATTTGCTTGATCACCTATTCAATAAAATTTAATGTCATGTCATAAAATATTAAAAAAAAAATCTCTTGATTGTTGCATATAGTATAAGGCATCAGCATAAAATATTCTAAGGGCTGAACCCATTTGAAAAGATAAGGTCGGGATTTCATCACTCGTCCTTAGCCCAAAAATCACCCCAGTGCATAAATATCCTAAGCTTAACTAAAATCAACTAGACGTTGGCCCCTAAGGACATTAGAGCTCAATAGGACGAAGACCACCGAAAGTTGCACCAATTTCGCTCTGTGGCTTAGTTGATGTCTAGGCAAGCTTTGTCCCTATAAGGGAGACAGTTCATCTGTTCGAGGCAAGTGGGTTTTAAGTGGGACCTTTGCGAACGCATCGTGACCCCTCCACTTACCTGGGAGCTTACCTGGTCAACTCGGTTCATTAGACCGGATTGGAGGCTTAGCTGCTCTCTTCAAACCAGTTAGGAGCTGTCTAGAAATTTAAGAAAAACATTAGAAATTGAGGTGTAATGTTTTGTTGCATGTTTGATTGTGAATAGGATTTTTGTTTTAGGATGTCGTTTTAGGGTATCTTTAGTTGGTACTTATATTTATTTTTTTTTATTTTAAAAAAAAATAAAAAAAAGGGAAATATTTTGCATGCTAAAGTGGAATAGGGACGATACCGATCGATTAAGTCGTACAACTTTAGATCATCCCTTAGGACACATCCCTGAAATTCCTTCGCAATATCTCACACCTTGTGAGATGGCTGATCTAAATGAAGATGCGGGGAGTCACCACAATCGAGAACGAGAACCCCATGTTATGACTCTAAGACAATACCTACAACCGGCTAGGACTAGTCAGCCTTCATGCATAATTTTTTCTGATAATGTAGGACATTTTGACATCAAACCAGGGGTAATCCAATTGCTGCCCAAGTTTCATGGGTTAGAGTCCGAAAGTCCGTATCTTCATTTAAAGGATTTTGAAGAATTGAGCATTACATTTAGAGTGCCAAATGTCACCGAGGATGTCCTCAAGTTGACATTGTTTCCTTTCTCTCTAAAGGATAAGGCCAAAACATGGCTAAACTCTTTGCGACCTAGATCAATAAGAAATTGGCAAGATATGCAGAGAGAATTTTTAAAGAAGTTCTTCCCCACACAAAGGACCAACTTTTTGAAAAGACATATCAGCAATTTCCAACAAAAAGATAATGAAACATTTTATGAATGTTGGGAAAGATTTAAAGACCTTCTTCTCTCATGCCCTCATCACGGATTCGAAACTTGGAGAACCATTAGCTTCTTTTATGAAGGTTTATCTCCACAGTTGAAACAGTTTGTAGAGACCATGTGCAATGGTAGATTCTTAGAAAAACAACCTGATGAGGCATGGGAGTATTTGGATTCCCTTGCTGAGACTGCCCAACTTTGGGATAATGGGGATAGAAATAACAAGTCTTTGCCTAAGCCCACTAGCTCTGTACAGGGAGGCCTTTACAACCTCAGAACTGAGGATGATCTTCATGCTAAAATGGCAGCCCTCACTAGAAAGGTAGAAGAAATTGAGCTTAGGAAGATTGAGCCTGTTAAGACTATAGAACTTAGAAATGAGTGTTGTGGTATCTGCGATATGTCGGGTCATACTACTACAGATTGTCCCACTATACCAGCATTCAAAGAAGTCTTGCACGATCAAGCAAATGCTATGAACTCCTACCAAAAGCCTTATAACGATCCATACTCGAATACCTATAACCCTGGTTGGAAGAATCATCCAAATTTTAGGTGGAGAAATGATCATCCTCAACAGTCACACCATTCAGCTCCTCCACCTGCACATCCTACTTTTGCATCACCACTCTCTCAAAAGCCAAATATCGAGGATACCTTGCAATCCATACAAACTTTTCTACAAGGTCAAGCTAATATCAATGCTCAAAATACTCGAAATTTTGAAGACATTGTGGAGTGATTGATTAAAACCCTATTTGATTTTGATGAGATCAAAGCAATTGAGCATATTTCTTGTTTACTAATGAATTCAATTAAGTGTTTTAGTGAAAATCTTGTCTAAGTGTCTCAAGACTTGGTTCATAATTTTTGGATAAGTTAAGAAGTCAGCTTGAACCAAAGTCTGAGACTCGAGTCGACTCCAGAGTATCACGAGTCGACTCCAAGCGTATCAAGTTCACTGGCACGGGCTCGAGTCGACTCCAGATCTGTACGAGTCGACTCCGACTGAGAACAGACAGAAGAACAGAAAGCTTCAACTCAGAACCTGTCAACGAGTCGACTCCCAAAGTGCGCGAGTCGACTCCGATGTTCACCGAGTCGACTCCAGGATAGTAAGAGTCGACTCCAAGAGGAACACAAAGAAAAAGTCAGAGAGCAGTTTTCGGGTCTGAGATTCGAGTCGACTCCAGTGAAACACGAGTCGACTCCGATGGATGGCAAGTCGACTCCAAAGAAGGTGAGAGTCGACTCTCAGAGGAACACAAGAAAAAGTCAGAGAGCAATTTTCGGACTCTGAGATTCGAGTCGACTCCCGCAATATGCGAGTCGACTCCAAGACTCCGCGACCATCAACAGACAGAAGACCAAGTTACTGCCTCTGAGATTCGAGTCGACTCCCAGACAGCTCGAGTCGACTCCAAGACAGCTTCACATCAAAAAGGCAGAAGACCAAGTTTCGGAAACTGAGAGCCGAGTCGACTCCGAGGAAGTTCGAGTCGACTCCAAGACTGGACGAGCCAAAAGACAGAGAATCGGGAGTTCGGGCTCTGAGATTCAAGTCGACTCCCAGGACAGTCGAGTCGACTCGAGTGGATCAAATTCAAAATTGGATCCACGGACTTCAGTGGATGAGCCGACTCCGAAATTGCCAAGTCAGCTCCAGAAGTTGGCGAGTCGACTCCAGGTCAAGACGAGTCGACTCCCAGTCGTGAAGGCAACTTTAATTCAAATTTGGAACAGTTGCCGAGTCGACTCCGGAAAAGCTTGAGTCGACTCCCGCTACAGCCGAGTCGACTCCTGATCGCGCGAGTCGACTCTAACCCACCAACGGACACATTGTCAGGCTGCGCAGAGTGTGCAGAATGGACAGAAAAAGCTCTCTAACGGCTAGTTTCCGTGGGGGTTGGTTTAAATAGCCACAGAAGACTGTAGCAAGGCAGAGAAGAACCATTCCACTCCAACTAATCAAGCATTCAAGCTCTACAACGTGTTCTTCAACGAAAAAGAGGAAGATCTGCATTTACTGCATCCACCTACATCTTCCCAGCAATTAAAAGCCTTCTCCTCCTGCATTCAAGTCGACTACTCACTCAAGAGGAGACCAGAAGTTTAAGAAGCCCTTCCTCTTCTCCAACTTAAAAGCGTTTGAGGGCTCTTAACTTCGTTATTGTTCATATTGCCATTTATCTGCTTTTGAGAAGCTGTATTTTTCTGTTTGTCTCTTTTATCTACACCTTTGTCTTTGCTTGATTCAATCGGGGCATTGAATCAAGAGTATTGAGGTTGGTTGGTGAGCCGAGTGTAAAACCAACGTGTAAGGGTTCGATTGTGATCCCGAAAAAACAATCGGGGTTGGTTCTAGTCGGTGAGCCTGGGAAAACTGACCGAGTTCGTTGTGAGCTCGTAAAACAACAAGTTTGGTTGTGAGCTTGGAAAACAACCGGCTGTAATCCAAGGGGTTATAGTGAATTCCCAAGAGAGACTTGGGGAGTGGACGTAGGAGCAAGGGTTAGCTCCAAACCACTATAAAAGCTTTGTGTTTGTGATTGCTTGTCTCTTACTATTACCCTCATTTCATACACATCACAGCAACTAATTAATCATCTTGTAAAAAGCATTAATTAGTCACCCACAAACGCTTTAATAGTTAAAATTATTTTAAAACCCAATTCACCCCCCCTCTTGGGTTGTCTATCTGGGCAACAAGTGGTATCAGAGCCTAAACTCTTCCACCCAAGAGTTAAAAGATCAAAATGACAACCCCATTTGGATCTTCCCACATTGAGGGTCAGTCCACCCAAAGACCCCCTTTCTTTAATGGATCCGACTACTCATACTGGAAGGCTAGGATGAGAATATTCATCCAAGCCCAAGACTATGAGATGTGGACCATTGTAGTAAATGGCCCATACATCCCATCCACATATGTAGAGGGTATCACGGTACCCAAATTAGAAAAGGATTGGGATGAACATGACATGAGAAAGGCACAACTAAATTCTAAAGCTATGAATGTGTTTTACTGTGCCTTAGACAGAAATGAATTCAATAGGGTCTCTACTTGCAACTCTGCAAAAGAGATCTGGGATAGACTTGAAGTGACCCATGAGGGCACAAATCAAGTTAAAGAATCCAAAATTAATATATTGGTTCATAAGTATGAACTATTTAAAATGGATTCTAATGAGACAATCACTAGCATGTTCACTAGGTTTACTGACATTGTCAATGGCCTAAAAAGCCTTGGCAAGAACTATACTACAGTGAGCTTGTCAGGAAAATCCTTCGGTGTCTACCAAGGTCATGGGAAGCTAAAGTGACCGCAATCCAAGAAGCCAAGGACCTGAACAAATTACCACTTGAGGAGCTTCTTGGATCCCTAATGACGCACGAGCTAACCATGAAACAACACAACGAGGAAGAGTTCTCCCATAAGAAAAAGGTAATAGCTCTAAAATCTACTTCATCTAACAAGGACTTATCTTGCAGTAGCAGCAGTGAAGAAGAAGAACATGAGGATGATGATGGTGAGGCACTTCTTGTGCGCAAATTCAGAAAATTCATCAACCACAAGAAGTCCTATCATCAAAGGAGAGGCCCCTCAAATTCCTACCGCAAGGACAAAGGTAAGGAAAGGAAAAATGAGGGGATTGGGTGCTATGAGTGCAAAAAGCCGGGACACATCAGAGCTGAGTGTCCCTTACTAAAGAAGGGCAGCAAGTACAAGAAGAAGAAAGTCCTTGTCACCACCCTATCGGACTCCGACACATCATCTTCATCATCGGATGAAGAACAAGAAGAGAAGGCCAATTTCTGCTTCATGGCCAATGAAAATGAGGTAACTTCCGAAACACAGCTTGATTTTACATTTAATGAACTTTATGATGCTTTTAATGAATTAATGATAGAATATAAGGCAATAAATCTTAAGAATAAAGAACTAAAAATAACTAATCAATCATACCTACATAAATACGATAAATTAGTTAAGGATAAGAATTTAATCACCAAAGAAAATATAGAACTTAAGACAAGCAACCAACTTTTAACTCAAAAGACTAATACCTTAACTAAAGATAATGAAAAACTAACTAAGGAATTTTTAGAATTTAAAAACCATAAACAAATCTTAAACAAGGATCTAACAAACAAACTAAATGATCTAAAAACAGAAAATCAAACACTAACTAAAGAACTTAACAAATACAAACCCTTAGTTGAAAAATTTACATATAGTTCTGAAAAGTTAAATATGATACTCAATAGTCAACGAGCAGTATTTAATAAAGCGGATTTAGGATATAAACCAAGAAATAAACAAAAACTTCTTAGTAACTTCTTTGTTAAAGCTGGGGAAACTAAAACTAAGAAAATAACCTGCTTTTGTTGTGGAACTATAGGTCATAAAGCAAATGTGTGTAATTTTAGAAAAGGTAAATCAAGAAGGAAAATTAAAAGGGTATGGGTTCCAAAAGGAACCAACTTGACTAACCATGAAGGACCCAAGAAAACTTGGGTACCTAAGTTGACATTATTTGCTTGTGTAGGAGTGTCTTGCAGCCAAGGTCAACAAAAACTGCTGGTATTTGGATAGTGGCTGCTCAAGGCACATGACGGGTGATAAGGATCAATTTTTCACCCTTGAAGCTAAGAAGGGAGGTGCTGTGACTTTTGGAGACAACAACCAAGGTCACATCATTGGTATTGGTAAAGTTCAAATCACCCCTTCAACTTTTATAGATAATGTTAGATATGTTGATGGTCTTAAGCATAACTTGTTAAGCATTAGTCAATTATGTGATAAAGGATATGATGTTATGTTTAAACCATCACTATGCATTATAACAAACCCTAATGACAGTAGTTTAGTTTTTAAAGGGATTAGACGTGGAAATGTATATGTTGTTGACCTAGAAGATCTTGCAAAACATAACCAATGTTTAGTTGTTAATGAAACTAAAGATAATGATGCTAGTTGGTTATGGCACCGTAAGTTAGGTCATGCAAGCATGGACACAATAACTAAACTAGTTAAAAGAGATTCCATGATAGGTTTGCCAAAATTAAAATTTGAAAAGAACAAAATATGTGAAGCATGTCAATTTGGCAAACAATCTAGGAACTCATTTAAATCCATAAAATGTGTCTCTACCTCTAGACCTCTAGAATTATTACACATGGACCTATTCGGACCAACTAGAACAACAAGCCTAGGTGGAAATAAATATGGTCTAGTTATTGTAGATGATTATTCTAGGTACACTTGGGTTATGTTCTTAGCACATAAAGATCAAGCTTTTTCAGTATTTAAAAAGTTTCATAAGAAAGTAACCAATGCTAGAGATACTTCAGTAATAGCCATTAGAAGTGACCATGGTACCGAATTTGAAAATCAGTTATTCAATGAGTTTTGTAGTAAAAAGGGAATAACTCATAATTTTTCTGCACCTAGGACACCACAACAAAATGGAGTTGTGGAGAGGAAAAATAGAACTCTAGAAAAAATGGCTAGAACTATGTTATGTGAAAGTAACCTCCCTAAGTACTTTTGGGGAGAAGCCATTAATACTTCTTGTCATATATTAAATAGAGTTTTATTAAGACCCATTATAAAGAAAACACCTTATGAACTTTGGAAAAACAGAAAACCAAAGGTAAACTACTTTCATGTTTTTGGATGTAGGTGTTTTGTTCATAATAATGGAAAAGATAATCTAGGTAAATTTGACTCTAAATCTGATGAGGGCATATTCTTAGGTTACTCTACGACTAGTAAAGCCTATAGAGTCTTTAATAAAAGAACCCTAGTTATAGAAGAATCTATACATGTGGTATTTGATGATTCTAGTGACATCTCCTCTAGTAAGAAAGTTAACCTTGATGATGATCCTGAAATTCTTGAAGAAAAGATAGATGAAATGACATTACAAGATGATAATCAAAAATTGATTGAAGGAGCATCATAAAGCCAAGAGGCTATTGTGGATCATGGGCTAACTAAAGCTTGGAGGTATGCTCACGGGCATCCTAAAGAACTAATTCTAGATGACCTATCTCAACCGGTTAGGACTAGAGCATCCCTTAGGAATTTAAATAACCATCTAGCGTTTGTCTCACACTTTGAGCCCAAACATATAGAAGAAGCCGAAAATGATGTAAATTGGATAAATGCAATGCAAGAAGAATTAAACCAATTTACTAGAAACAAAGTATGGAATCTAGTTGAGTGACCTTCTGAATATCCAATTATAGGTACAAAATGGATTTATAAAAATAAACTAGATGAAAATGGAATCGTAATAAGGAATAAGGCTAGACTAGTAGCAAAGGGGTATAATCAAGAAGAAGGTATAGATTTTGATGAAACCTTTGCTCCTGTAGCTAGACTTGAAGCTATTAGATTATTATTAGCATATGCATGCTCTAAGAACTTCAAACTATTTCAAATGGATGTAAAAAGCATTTTTAAATGGGTATATTAATGAGGAGGTATATGTAGAACAACCTCCTGGTTTTGAAAATCATCAATACCCTAATCATGTTTATAAATTGAACAAAGCACTTTATGGTTTGAAACAAGCACCTAGAGCATGGTATGAGAGACTTAGCAAATTCCTATTAGAACATGAGTTCTCTAGGGATAATGTAGATACAACTCTTTTTCTAAAAAAGAAAAATCAAGATATGCTGTTAGTACAGATTTATGTTGATGATATTATTTTCGGTGCTACTAACAATCGTCTCTGCGAAGAATTTGCTAACTTGATGCAGAGTGAATTTGAGATGAGCATGATGGGAGAGCTGACTTACTTCCTTGGACTCCAAATCAAACAATCTGAAGGAGGCATCTTCATCAATCAAGCCAAATATATCAAGGAGATGCTCAAGAAGTTTGATATGGAGGGAAACAAATCAATCAGCACCCCCATGAGTTCATCATGCAAATTAGACCAAGATGAATCAGGTAAATCTGTAGATCAGAAACTGTATCGAGGTATGATAGGATCCTTATTGTATCTTACTGCAAGTAGACCTGATATTATGTTTAGTGTTTGCATGTGTGCTAGATATCAGGCTAATCCTAAAGAATCACATCTAGTTGCAGTTAAGAGAATTTTTAAATATTTAATAGGAACTAAGAATATAGGGCTATGGTACTCTAAAGAATCTAGCCTAAACTTAATAGGATACACAGATTCAGACTTCGCTGGATGTAAGCTTGATAGAAAAAGTACCAGCGGGTCGTGTCAATTTCTAGGAGAAAACCTTATCTCATGGTTTAGCAAGAAACAAAACTCGGTTGCATTATCTACTGCTGAAGCTGAATATGTTGCAGCCGGGAGTTGTTGTGCTCAAATCTTGTGGATTAAACAACAATTAGAAGATTATGGCATTAAACAAGATAAACTTCCCATTAATTGTGATAATACAAGTGCCATTAATCTAACTAAAAATCCAATTCAACATTCAAGAACTAAACACATTGAGATAAGACATCACTTCATAAGAGATCATGTATTGAATGGTGATGTGACACTCCAATTTGTTTGTACTGATAATCAATTAGCAGACATTTTTACAAAACCCCTAAGTGAAGAGAGGTTTAGTGTGCTTAGGAGGGGATTAGGAGTGATTGATCCATCCTAGTGGTGGTTTCCACTAGATTCATTGATTTTGATGACTAGATTGTGGTTAAAATAGAGTTTCTTTTCAATAATCATCAAATCAGATCATACTTTAGTGTTTTTCCCTCATTTGGCATGATTATAGCATGATTTTTAGGTGCGTGCCAAGGTTAGAGACGACTCAAGTAAGTTTCAGAGTAGGCTCCTAAGGGGGAGTCGACTCGCGCATTTGCGGGAGTCGACTCGCAAAGATGGCAGCAGAGGGGGAGTCGACTCGCATATAGTCGGGAGTCGACTCGAAGTCTTCAGGCGCATAAGGAGAGTCGACTCGCGCATATTCTGGAGTCGACTCGAGGTCGAGTCGACTCGCGACTCAGTGGAGTCGACTCGCAGTCGGGATCCGACTTTTTAACCCTAGATTTGTCGTTTCGAAAACACTTTTCTCTCAAGCCGCCACTGTTCAAAAGCCCTAGAGCCGACTCCTAGGTCGTCCCCGATCATCTCCAACCCCTTTTCCGTCAATCTTTCACCGGTTCTTAGGTTTTTCATCCCTTCCTAGGTCGCCCCCGGTCGGTCCCAAGCCTCCTCCGTCGACCTTTCTCCGTCCTTTAGGTTTTTCATTCCGTCTAGGTCATAATGCCGCGTAAGACCGTTGTCCGGAAGAGGTCCCGACGCGAGACCGGTCCCGAGCGGCGCTCCAAGGCGCGGCACGATCCCGCGAGGCAACCACCTCCGGCTCGTTCCCCGCCTAGGGCGGTTCCCGCGAGGCCATTGGCCGGGAAGGCCGTCACCACCGGGAGATATGTCGATTTCGACTATCTCTCCCGGGAAGGGTTCACCATAGGTGATAGGCTTAGGGCACAGGGATTAGAGTACTTCCTCACTTTAGATCTCCCCACTTACCCTGGCCTTGTTAGAGAGTTCTATGGTACCGTCCATCGGGGAGATGGGGGTATCGAGGGCACAGTAGCCGGTGTCCCTCTGTTTGTTACGGAGGATCTTATTGCCCACATCCTCCACCTTCCATTAGTAGGGGTGGCTCCCACACACCCTGAGGACAGGGTTGAGGCCCTTACGGCCGTTCTAGGGCATCCACCCCAGTCACCTCTAGACGAGGTATCCGCTAGCTCACTACCGATTGAGGTGCGGATCCTCTTGAGTATATTGTCTAGGTCCATCTTCCCTAAGACAGGGAGATTTGATTTTGTAAATGAGAGAGACCTAGCTCTGATGTTTTATATTCTTCAGGACACTCCAATCAACTTCCCCAAACTCATCTATAGGTATATGTGTGAGCCCCTAGATAGACCTAGGCTCACCCTCCCATACGGCATGATATTCACTCTTCTGTTTAGGGAGTACGAGATTTCCATTCCTGAGGGGGAACCCTCTAAGGCATTGCGATGGACAGATCGCATGCGAGCGGGGACCCTACACAGGATGGGGTTTCGGAAGAGAGAGGGGATCTGGGTTAGGAAGTCATCCATCACCACACAGACCACCAGACCTTCCCCCAGTCCTGAGCCCGATTCTGACTTTCCCGACGTACCAGACTTTCCATCCACTTCTGCTCCTACCACCTCCGCCGGACCCTCCTCCTCAGCTCCACCCACTCAGCCTATGGAGGTCCGGATCTCGTCTGAGCAGCTCCGGGAGCTGCGGCAGGAGATAGTCCGAGATCTGCTCCAGGAGCTCCGGGGTGCGGTGCCTACTCCCTCTCCTGCGCCCACATCTTCCGCATTGGTCCCTTCCCTGACAGCCGTGACAGACATGACGGCTGAGGTGCGGCAAGAGATATACAACATGAGGACCTTGATACAGGCCCAGTTCCACAGCATGAGTGAGGTCACGAGCACCACTCGACAGATGCGGGATGACATCGGCCGTGACATGTCCACCACCACCGCAGGGGCCGAGTGCTTGTCGAATGTGCTCATCGACAAGCTGGACGGACTGCAGAAGTCAGTACTCGAGCTGGATACGACACAGAGCAGGGCCATCCAGGCCATCATTCGCCAGCTAGAGAACGTGACCAATGCGGTCCAATCACTCGTGGAGCGCATGCCTCGAGGAGATACATCCTCGAGAGGAGGAGCCACATCCTCGAGAGGAGGAGTCACATCCTCGAGAGGAGGACCTACATCCTCGAGGAGACCGTAGCTACTTTTTGTATTTTGCTTTGACATGTATTGCTTTACGTTACTTATTGTATTCTGAAATGTACTTACATACAAATTAATACAATGAGTAGCCGCATTTTTCTTCAATAATGTGCCTTTTGATCTATGTTTGATTGTGTGTTCTGTTTACCTCCTTTTTGATATGATGACAAAAAGGGGGAGAAATATGTAAAAGGAAGAAAAATATGTATAAAATATGTAAAAGGAATCAATGGAAATCAATAAAAAGATAAACTCTTAAAACACACAAATTTGTTCTAAGTGGATTCGGTACCTCGAGGCTCATTATCTCTCTTTTGGGGCTCCTAATGGAGTAATCTCCAGAATCTATTCAAGGGATATTCGGAGATTAGCTGAATCCTACTCAAGAATAAATTGACAGATTTTCCCTCTAAAAACCAAAATTTCAGTTCAAAAACTTCAAAGCATTAAAAGGAAATTCAAAGAATCAAAACAAAGTAGAATGCATATGTTGAGGGGGAGAATCTGAATTTTTAAGAAAGCTAAATCATTAAATATATATAAGCCAAACAATTGATTGCATGATATGAAGGCTTATATAATTCCAAATGAAAGGGGAAGCTTTAACTCCGAAATTTATTGTTTCACTCCTTTTAAGCTTGGATAAATTGAATTACCAGACATTTGAATTCATTTATGGATTTTATTTCATTGTTTATTGTGCAATTCACTTTACATATACTCAGTGTTTTGTCATCATCAAAAAGGGGGAGATTGTGGAGTGATTGATTAAAACCCTATTTGATTTTGATGAGATCAAAGCAATTGAGTATATTTCTTGTTTACTAATGAATTCAATTAAGTGTTTCAGTGAAAATCTTGTCTAAGTGTCTCAAGACTTGGTTCATAATTTTTGGATAAGTTAAGAAGTCAGCTTGAACCAAAGTCTGAGACTCGAGTCGACTCCAGAGTATCACGAGTCGACTCCAAGCGTATCAAGTTCACTGGCACGGGCTCGAGTCGACTCCAGATCTGTACGAGTCGACTCCGACTGAGAACAGACAGAAGAACAGAAAGCTTCAACTCAGAACCTGTCAACGAGTCGACTCCCAAAGTGCGCGAGTCGACTCCGATGTTCACCGAGTCGACTCCAGGATAGTAAGAGTCGACTCCAAGAGGAACACAAAGAAAAAGTCAGAGAGCAGTTTTCGGATCTGAGATTCGAGTCGACTCCAGTGAAACGCGAGTCGACTCCGATGGATGGCAAGTCGACTCCAAAGAAGGTGAGAGTCGACTCTCAGAGGAACACAAGAAAAAGTCAGAGAGCAATTTTCGGACTCTGAGATTCGAGTCGACTCCCGCAATATGCGAGTCGACTCCAAGACTCCGCGACCATCAACAGACAGAAGACCAAGTTACTGCCTCTGAGATTCGAGTCGACTCCCAGACAGCTCGAGTCGACTCCAAGACAGCTTCACATCAAAAAGGCAGAAGACCAAGTTTCGGAAACTGAGAGTCGAGTCAACTCCGAGGAAGTTCGAGTCGACTCCAAGACTGGACGAGCCAAAAGACAGAGAATCGGGAGTTCGGGCTCTGAGATTCGAGTCGACTCCCAGGACAGTCGAGTCAACTCGAGTGGATCAAATTCAAAATTGGATCCACGGACTTCAGTGGATGAGCCGACTCCGAAATTGCCAAGTCAGCTCCAGAAGTTGGCGAGTCGACTCCAGGTCAAGACGAGTCGACTCCCAGTCGTGAAGGCAACTTTAATTCAAATTTGGAACAGTTGCCGAGTCGACTCCGGAAAAGCTTGAGTCGACTCCCGCTACAGCCGAGTCGACTTCTAATCGCGCGAGTCGACTCTAACCCACCAACGGACACATTGTCAGGCTGCGCAGAGTGTGCAGAACGGGCAGAAAAAGCTCTCTAACGGCTCTATTCTGTGGGGGTTGGTTTAAATAGCCACAGAAGACTGTAGCAAGGCAGAGAAGAACCATTCCACTCCAACTAATCAAGCATTCAAGCTCTGCAACGTGTTCTTCAACGAAAAAGAGGAAGATCTGCATTTACTGCATCCACCTACATCTTCCCAGCAATTAAAAGCCTTCTCCTCCTGCATTCAAGTCGACTACTCACTCAAGAGGAGACCAGAAGTTTAAGAAGCCCTTCCTCTTCTCCAACTTAAAAGCGTTTGAGGGCTCTTAACTTCGTTATTGTTCATATTTCCATTTATCTGCTTTTGAGAAGCTGTATTTTTCTGTTTGTCTCTTTTATCTACACCTTTGTCTTTGCTTTGTTCAATCGGGGCATTGAATCAAGAGTATTGAGGTTGGTTGGTGAGCCGAGTGTAAAACCAACGTGTAAGGGTTCGATTGTGATCCCGGAAAAACAATCGGGGTTGGTTCTAGTCGGTGAGCCTGGGAAAACCGACCGAGTTCGTTGTGAGCTCGTAAAACAACAAGTTTGGTTGTGAGCTTGGAAAACAACCGGCTGTAATCCAAGGGGTTATAGTGAATTCCCAAGAGAGACTTGGGGAGTGGACGTAGGAGCAAGGGTTAGCTCCGAACCACTATAAAAGCTTTGTGTTTGTGATTGCTTGTCTCTTACCATTACCCTCATTTCATACACATCACAGCAACTAATTAATCATCTTGTAAAAAGCATTAATTAGTCACCCACAAACGCTTTAATAGTTAAAATTATTTTAAAACCCAATTCACCCCCCCTCTTGGGTTGTCTATCTGGGCAACAGACATAAGGAACCAATTGTCAATGTTGACTACCGTCCTAAGTACCCAAGAGAAGGGTAAGCTTCCAGCTCAACCCCAACCTAACCCACAAGTGCATGGTAGTAATAATACGGCTCCTTCTAGTTCGCATACAGAACATGCAAAGAGCATCATGACTTTGCGTAATGGAAAAGTCATTGATCAAACCGTCCAATTGAGACCGCAAGTCACTTCTAATTCTGATGCTCCCAAAGTCGATGAAAGGGACAAAGAAGAAGTTGAGGTCCCAACTTCTACTAAGAAAGTTGAATGTCCTTTTCCTCCACCTTTTCCACAACGGTTAAAGCCGTTGCAAAAGCTCGAACCTAATTCTGAAATTCTTGAGCTTTTTAAACAAGTAAAGATCAACATACCTCTTCTTGATGCAATCAAACAAGTACCCTCATATGCCAAATTTTTGAAGGACTTGTGTACTGTTAAGCGCCGATTAAATGTTAAGAAGAAGGCATTTTTAACTAAAAATGTGAGTGCTATTTTGCAGCACAACATTCTCCCTAAATATAAAGATCCAGGTTGTCCAACCATCTCATGCATCATAGGCGACTTTAGGATAGAGCGAGCATTGTTAGATTTAGGGGCGAGTGTGAATTTGTTGCCATATTCTGTATATGAGCAACTTGGTTTAGGTGAGTTGAAGCCAACCTCCGTCACTTTGCAATTAGCTGACAGGTCAGTTAAAATTCCAAGGAGAATTATCGAGGATGTATTAGTCCAAGTAGACAAGTTCTACTTTCCTGTCGATTTTATTGTATTGGACACACATCCGGCTTCGAACTCACAGTCTCAGATTCCGGTCATTTTAGGACATCCATTCCTTGCAACTTCTAATGCATTGATTAATTGTAGGAATGGCGTCATGAAGCTTTCTTTTGGTAACATGACCTTAGAATTGAACATTTTTAATGTGTGCAAACAACCCAATGATCCCGAAGAGAGTAAGGAGGTTGATTGGGTTGAAACCATCGTAGAAGAATATTTGTTAGCTAAAGCAATTAACGACCCATCCAATGATAGCTTAATTGATTGGTGTCCTAATGGAACCGATGATGATGATTTGTCAGTCACACCTATTGTGGATAATCTGGATATCAAGATGGTCACTGGGTGGAGACCAAAAGTAGGAGAATTTGAGAGGTTGTCACCTCAAGAGGCGAAAATAGTACCATCCCATGAGCAAGCACCCAAGCCCGAATTGAAACCCTTACCAAAGGAACTTAAGTATGCTTTTCTTGGACCCGATGACACTTTTCCTGTAATCATCTCATCTGGACTTGATCATACTCAGGAAAAAAAATTAGTTGGTGTTCTAAAGAATCATAAAGGAGCCTTAGGGTGGTCTATTGCAGACTTGAAGGGGATTAGCCCCTTAATCTGTACGCATCGGATATATTTGGAGGACAATGCCAAAACCACAAGGCAAATGCAACGAAGGCTGAACCCTACGATGAGAGACGTGGTTAAGGCAGAAGTCCTCAAGTTGCTTGACGTGGGTATTATTTACCCAATTTCCGACAGCAAGTGGGTAAGCCCTACTCAAGTCGTTCCTAAGAAGTCGGGTTTGACGGTAGTAGAAAATGAACAAGGTGAACTAGTTCCAACTCGTGTCCCGACGAGTTGGCGCATGTGTGTCGACTACCGAAAGCTGAATTTGGCCACACGAAAGGATCACTTTCCTCTACCCTTCCTAGACCAAGTGTTGGAGAGAGTTGCAGGGCATGATTTCTATTGTTTTCTCGATGGCTATTCGGGATATTATCAAATTGAAATTTCACCAGAAGATCAAGAGAAGACTACCTTCACTTGTTCTTTTGGCACATTTGCTTTCCGACGAATGCCATTCGGGTTGTGTAATGCACCTGCAACATTCCAAAGATGCATGCTCAGCATCTTTGAAGACATGAACGAGAAGTTTTTGGAAGTGTTCATGGATGACTTCTCCATTTTTGGTTACTCATTTGATGATTGCTTGTCACATTTACAAGCAGTCTTAGCTCGATGTATAGAAAAGAATTTGATATTGAATTGGGAGAAATGCCACTTCATGGTACCAAAGGGAATTGTCCTAGGACATATTGTTTCATCGAAGGGCATGGAAGTAGATAGAGCTAAGATCGATTTAATTGCTAAGCTACCTGCACCCAAGACGGTTAGAGATGTTCGATCATTTTTGGGTCACACCGGATTTTATAGGAGGTTCATCAAGGACTTTAGTGTCATAGCTCGACCATTATGTAACCTCCTGTCCCTTGATACACCATTCAATTGGACTGAAACCTGTCAGAAGGCATTCGAAAAGTTAAAGTCTATGCTTAGCACTGCACCCATCGTACGACCACCTGATTGGTCCTTACCTTTTGAGATTATGTGCGACGCTAGCGACTATGCGATAGGAGCCGTCCTAGGACAACGCAAGGATAATAAGCCATATGTCATTTACTATGCAAGCAAAACCTTAAACGATGCTCAAATGAATTACACCACCACCGAGAAGGAATTGCTTGCTGTAGTATTTGCCTTAGATAAATTTCGCTCTTATATCCTTGGTGCTCCTATTGTTATCTTCACGGACCATGCAGCGTTAAAATATTTGCTGGATAAGAAAGAGGCCAAACCACGCTTAATACGATGGATACTTCTACTCCAAGAATTTGACATCACCATTAAAGATAAAAAGGGAGTAGAGAATGTGGTTGCTGACCATTTATCACGATTAGTTTTTCATGATTCAATGCCACAGTTTCCCATCAAAGACTCATTCCCTGAAGAGCAGTTGTTTGCACTTTCTAGTATACCATGGTATGCAGATATTGTAAATTTTCTTGTTACAAGCCGGATGCCGGAACATTGGGGGTCGACAGATAGAAAAATTTTCTTGCGCGAAGTAAAGAATTATTACTATGACGAACCCTATTTATTTAAATATTGCAATGACCAAATTTTTAGACGATGCATACCAGATCATGATATACAAAGCGTACTTTCTTTCTGTCACACTGATGCTTGTGGTGGACACTTTGCTTCTAAGAAAACGGCAGCTAAGGTATTGCAATGTGGTTTTTATTGGCCTACACTATTTAAAGATGCCCACGAGTTCTGTAGGACATGTGACCCATGTCAACGTGTTGGGAGTCTAACTCGTAGGCAAATGATGCCTCTTCAGCCCATTACTACTATTGAGATTTTTGACATATGGGGCATCGATTTCATGGGCCCATTCCCACCATCTTTTGGATATGAGTACATTTTAGTTGGGGTCGAGTATGTGTCCAAATGGATAGAAGCTGTCGTTTGTAGGACCAATGATCACAAACCTGTCCTGAAGTTTTTAAAAGAAAATATTTTTTCACGATTTGGGATGCCTAAGGTTATAATTAGTGACGGTGGAAAATATTTTTGTAATAAGCCTTTTGAGACATTATTAAGAAAGTATGGTGTCACCCACAGAGTTGCTACCCCATATCACCCGCAAACTAGTGGCCAAGTAGAATTAGCCAATAGGGAAATCAAGCGTATTTTAGAAAAAACGGTAAATCCATCACGAAAAGATTGGTCCTTAAAACTATCAGATGCATTATGGGCCTATCGGACTGCATATAAAACCAATCTTGGCATGTCTCCCTACCGGCTAGTCTACGGAAAAGCGTGTCATCTGCCTGTAGAAATAGAACATAAATCGTATTGGGCAATTAGAAAATTGAATTTTGATTTACAAGATGCCGGTCTAGCTAGAAAATTACAATTGAACGAGCTTAATGAGATTCGCAGAGATGCTTATGATAATGCTAAAATTTGCAAAGAACGAATGAAGATCTTACATGATAAATCAATTTTGAAAAAATCTTTTGAACCTTTGCAAAAAGTTCTTTTATATGATTCCCGCTTACATCTGTTTCCTGGTAAGTTACGATCAAGATGGACAGGTCCCTACATCATAAAAACTGTTTTTCCACATGGGGCGGTAGAGATTGAGAATCCACGGGATGGTAGAATTTTTAAGGTAAATGGACACAGGTTAAAACCTTTTCTTGAGAATTTTTCAGATGAAGAGGATTCCTTTTCCTTGGGGGAGCCTTCTTATGACTGAACATGAAGACAAAGGTATGTGTATATTAGTCAGAATTATTTTTCTAGTTTTGTAGGTCTTATTTTCTGGATATCAGCAGCTCAAGGTATTCCTCTTCTCTCCAATATTATTTTCTCTACTGTCTCTCGTATATAGTTTTCTTGTATCTATTACATTGAGGACAATGCAATGTTTAAGTTGGGGGGAGGAAAATATTTTGATTAAAAAAAAAAAACATGTTTTTGTATTTGATTTATTGCAAATGCACATGCATTGAGTTTGTGCAACTATTAAAGCAAGGAACACATGCATACTATGATTAATCAGAGATCTATTATTAGATCCCCGCACATGTACTTAATGATTATAGGAAGGCCTCAGGAGTTTACGTTTGTTTAATGCATTTTTATTAAGCTATATCTGTAAAAGAAGTACGAGTATCCTTGTCCGTACTATAAGGTTCATGATTTGGTTTTCACATAAAGATAGAGGTTGAATACACCGGCTAGATCATCTAAGTATCTTATGTTCCAACCTTGGTTGACCTATAGTCACGATACAGTCACATTATATGGTTCAGTTTACCTTCTCTATTCTAAAAAAAAATAATATAAAAAAATAAATAAGGAGATGACAAGTCTAACCTCATGGCGTAGTCTGGTTCGAGTAATTAAGCCCGAGGGGTGTTTCACCTAATGCCTTGAGCCAACTGGATCAAGAGTCATTGGCCGAAAACTCGCTATATGGACCTTGCTAGAGCCTAAGGGGGTTGGACTATTGTAATCACCATATGAGTTAAAAAAAAAAAAAGCATGAATAGGGTTGGTCGGGCTGAACCCAGTGACATGTGGTAATGACTAGTTTGACTCCATTGTGTTGGACCTCTGTGCACTTTGGATATTTAGTTGGGATTGATAGCTTCTTCTTTTTATGCGAATCATTCTTGACAATTTTTAGACAACATGAGATATTCCAAAAATTTGATGGATTAGGCTCTAATAAACTGTAATAAACACCTGTGAACTTGAGTAGTGCACCTAAAAGTCAAGCGGTACCATGTTGTGGTGGAGGTATTAGTGCTCTAAGAAAGTCAACTGTTTATGCATACTACACTTTAGTATTACCCTTGCTTTGATAGTTGCCATGCTTGAGAAAAATATATAACACGTGTTCATTGACTTAAATTTCATTATATATATCATTTTATTCATGATGTTTGTGGGTAGCATCTCTGAAAACCCTCACGAGACAACACTCGTCCACTAGGGTAACCTAAGGGTTTAACGGCTCGCTGCACATGCTAAGTGCAATCGTAATGCCCTACGAAAATGGGTACGTATCTTAGTTTTGTATCTTCAGCTTCAATATATATAAAAAAAAAAAAAAGTAATAGGTTAGACAACATCTTTTGTGCCCTCATTTTACCGTTTGCCCGTTAATTGCTAAAGACTAGCAATAAGCAAGTTGGGGGGTGTGATGAGAGCACAAAAGTGCGTTCTACACGTTGCTTAAATTAATATTATTGCTAACAAATAATGATAAAAGGGCTGCATTAATTTTATATTTTATTTGGTACAGATTATCGTAAATCAGAGTTTAAATGTGCATTTGGTCGACTTCAAGCCTGATTACACTGGAACAGAATTGAACCTGGTCAAGCACACTTGCACCAGAGGGATACATGGCAGTCATCTGGAGGCAATGTGTAATGAAACATCCAAGGGCTTAGATTCATCAAGCCAAGAAGATCTGCAATTGGATCTCCCGCGCCCTTAGCCACCTGCCGGACCCGCATCCAAGCTCCTCATGAACGCACTCCTTCCTTCCGCAATCACCGCCCACCTCATCCGCCTGCGTCCATCTGCCTCCACAGCATCCGCACTTCGTCCCATGCCCGTGATCGTCTCCCAGCTTCCTCCATCTTCGTTCTTCAGCGTGCAACCACATATCCTAGCATCCACCCGAGCCTGTGAAGCCGCCCAGCATCCCGCATCATTTTCTTTCCCCGTTTCAAGCTTCCGCAGTCAACGTCTTCCCTGATCCCAGCCTTCGCGATTCATCCGGCATCCATCTCGTCCGCGTTCTCCTCTTCCACAGCGTCGCACCCGATCGGCTCCAGCGCCCGAGCCTGTGAAGCCTCCTAGCATCCTGTCTCCACCGTGTCCGCTTCTCCCGCGCTCTCAGCCATCTGCCGGACCAGCATCAGACCCCCTCAGCGCGAGCAATCTGCCGTGATCCAGCCTCCCACGATCGCTCCTCCTCAGCCCCAGCCCGCGCCTCCTTCCTTCCGCATCCAAGGAATCACGCAGCCAGCTTCCTTCCCGCAATCACCTCCACAGCTACCTCCCGAGATCCCGCACCCGCTTCTCCTCCACTCCATGCTCCGGCGATCTATAAGAAGGGGAGGAGGAGGAAGAATAGGGGGGCTGATTGGGAAGAAAAAGGGAGGCGTCGGGCTGCTGCAGGGGAAGAAAACAAGAAAGAAGAAGAGAAAGGGAAACAGGGGTTGCCCTGTTTCCGAAAATAAAAAAGAAGAAAAAAAAATATAGAGAGTGAGAAAGGGAGGGATGTTGATGTTTGTAATGTCTTGCTAATTCCTTTAGCAAAGGGTGATGGATGAATCCTTGTCATGTTGCTTTCATCAAGTACACTCTAAACTTTAAATCTAATTGTTTTATATCCATTTGTATGTTTTGGGTTCTTGCATATTTATTTATTAGATAGATCTTGCATGGTTTATATATATTGATGCATGGATTATTTCGATGCTTGATTTGTCGTAGACGTAACCGGCACGATAAATACTTGGATGTTTAATTCATGTTTTCAGATTGTATACTTCATGATTAGAACTATCCTATCATATTAATCCTTAATCAAGAATCGCCTAGTTTATTTGTTGAAAGTAACATTGTCAAGGAGGATTCCGGATCCCTAGTCTTCTCTATATTCTTGAACGTTGTTTAATCACATATTATTCTCTGCTTTTAACTTCTAAAGATCAACTAAAAGTTACATCTAAAAATTACGCTAATAATCCATAGATCGTTCCCTGAGGAATCGACCTCGGACTTCCGAGTTGTACTACTTGTGCGATTCTCCTGCACTTGGGAGAACAATTTTATTTTTGCACCATTCAGCCGAGTCGACTCCTGCTTCAGCCGAGTCGACTCTAGCATGCTGGGAGGCATAACGGCTAGTTTTTTCTTGACTCCAACGGCTCTATTTTTGTCTCTAACGGCTAGATTTTTGTTTCCCCGCCATCTAAAACTATAAAATCAAGAGGAGAGCTAGGGGAGAAGGTATGGAAGTGGGAGAGAACATTTAGGAAAGAGATTTCAAAGAGATTACAAGAGAAATCTTCCAAAAGCACAAAAGAGCCATTCAAAGTAAAAGAGAGAGAAGAAGAGCATCCACGTGAATCCCAAAGCTTCCTCACCAACTGTGTGCTGCCTCGGTGATCCTCTACTTCATGCAAAATCAGAAGAGGGTCAAGTAAAGAAGAAGCCGAGTTCCTTCATCTACAAATTTGTTTGAGGGCTTCTTCTCTTTACTTTACTTGGTTATATTTGCTATATTTGCTTATTTGAGAAGCTTGTACTTGATTTAAACTCTTGCTCTAATATCTTGTAACTTGATTCAATCAAGGGATTGAATCAAGGGGTTAAGGTTTGTTGGTGAGCCAAAGGAAAAACCAACTTTGTAAGGTTGTGGTTGGTGAGCCTTTGGGAAAACCAACTAGGTTGATTGTGAACCCAAAAAACAATCGTTGTAAGGTTGTGGTTGGTGAGCCTTTGGAAAAACCAACTGGGTTGGATTGTGAGCCCGTGAAAACAATCGGTTGGTTCTAGTCGATGAGCCTGTGAAAACCGACCGAGTTCGTTGTGATCTCGCAAAACAACAAGTTGGGTTGTGAGCTTGTAAAACAACCGACTGTAATCTGAGGGATTATAGTGAAATTCCCAAGAGGTCTTGGGAAGTGGATGTAGGTGCTGGGGTGCACCGAACCACTATACATCTTTGTGTTTGTGATGCCTTATCTCTTGTATTTCATGCCTTACATTCATGCTTGATTGTGTAATATCTCTAGCTTTGTTTTCTATAGAGTTATAAGTGATTGTTTAGAATTTGCTTAGCTTCCACTCCATTCTTACCATACACATAGATTAAAATTGATCATACAACTATAAGATAATTTTAGATCAATTGCACCCTAAAGCCATAGTATAATTGCTCTAGCTTAATTTTCCACTGCTTTACTTGTAATTGCCTAGAGCTTAAGTAAATAACATCTTATCATTCCGCTGCATTCTATTCAAAGTAAAAATTAGGGAACATAATTTTTAGAAAACCAATTCACCCTCCCTCTTGGGTTGTCACCTTGGGCAACAAGTGGTATCAGAGCAGGTGCTCTTCTATTAATTATAGTCTTAACCGACTAGAGCTAAAGATTATGACAACCCCACATAACATATTATTTGCCGAGGGACTTTCCATAAACAGACCTCCACTGTTTGATGGAACTTACTATATTCAATGGAAAGCTAGAATGAAAATTTTTGTTCAATCACAAAACTATAAAATATGGAATATCATTATAAATCGCCCTCACACACTCTCTCAAGCAGTTAATGAAAAAGACCTAGCACAATTGAATGCTAATGCTATGAACATATTATATTGTGCTATTCATGAAACGAAATTTAATGAAATTTCTGCATGCTTATCTGCTAAGGAGATTTGGGATACTTTAAAAAATATTTATGATAAATCTCAGATTAGCTCACATATGCTTCAATTGCATACTAACAATGAGACTGCAAAATCTTCCACGTTAGCCGAGTCGACTCCTAGTTTGTCCGAGTCGACTCCTAGAGAAGAACAGTCTGAAAGGCTGAGACTCAGTCTTGAAGATCCTGTGAACGAGTCGACTCCAAGTATTTCAGAGTCGACTCCCAAGTTAGCCGAGTCAACTCCAACAAGGCCCGAGTCGACTCCGAGGCAGAACAGTTCAAAAGACAGAGAATCATCCTTTAGGCTTCTGAGAACGAGACGTCTTCCGAAGATCTCGAGTCGACTCTCAAGTCAGTCGAGTCGACTCCAAGTAAACCCGAGTCGACTCGAGGAAGAAAGAACAACAAAAAAATTCAAAAGCTTTCTAAAGACAAAGAAGAAGAGGAAGCAAGAAGAAAGAAAGAAAGAGATAAAAAGGAAGAAAGCCTTGACCAAGGAAGAGTCAAGCAAGAAAATGAAAGCTAGGAGCAACAGCGATGATATTAGCTCCAATGAACTACAAGAGGTAACTAACTTATGTTTTATGGCATTAGAAGATAAAGTAGAATTTGAATCTAATTTTACACCAAATGAATTTCATGAAGAATATTCTTATGATGAACTATTAAATGCTTTTCATGATTTGTATGGTGAATGTAGAAAATTAGCTATCAAAAATAAAAATCTTAAAAAGCTAAATCTCAAAATTTCAAAAGAAAGAAATTCTATTGCTGAAATATATGACAAACTAAATTCTGAAAATGAAAGCTTAAGGTTAAATTCAGAACAATTGATTCAGAAAAATCAAAATTTAATTAAAGAAAATCAAAACTTAAGTGAAGAAATTAACCAATTGAAATCTTTTATTAAGAAATTCACTGTAAGTTCAGAACGATTAAAAATGATGTTTGAAAGCCCATATGTTGCTTATGATAAATCAAAACTTGGCTTGACTCCTTTACTTAACAATAAATCTCTAGAGAAAAAGGTTATCAATTCACCATGCAAACCATTAAATAAGATAACTTATTTCAAACATGAAAAGAATGGGCATAACAACTTTACTTATCGTTCTAACATAATTAAATCAAGTGGTAAAGTTATTACTATTAAACAAATTTGGGTTCCAAAAGGAACTATATGTCCTAACTCTCAAGGACCCAAACAAGCTTGGGTACCCAAAATGAAAATATGAGGATGTAGACATAGGTGTGCCAAGATACCCATGGAACAAATAGAACTTTCATACAAATGGGTGTTCTAGACACACGTCAAAAAAATGAAACTTAAAATATACTTATGAAAAGTAATTTTAAAAAAATAATAATAATAATAATGAAATCAGTAATCCTTGCATCTCATCATTATTTTTACTTTATTATTTGATTAAAATATGAATTGCAAGTATTGATCAATTTTGTGATATAGAAAATACTTTTGAAAATATAATCAAATCACTTCATTTTATAGTATGCTTTACTCACTATTGGATAAATTGCTAAACGATTAATCAATTTATTAAGAATAACTCTATGAATTCTCTATATACTTGATTGAGAGTTTTTATCCATGGTATTATTGTTTATTGATCATAGATATGATAATGTGTACTTGGTATGCTTTTGAATATATGCACTATGAATACCAAGATTAAAGAAACCATTCTTGGCATATAAAATCAACTCCTGCTAGTATGTACTTAATCTCAAAAGACCTTGCCATTGGCTTACTTAGATTATCTTCTGAAAGGTCAAAGTTTGCTATGCATGTTAACTAAGGAAACAAACAAAAATCAATTTCTAAATCTAAAGATGTTGTTTCCATCACTAAGTTTTCAAAAGCTTACATTAGTTTTGTTCTTGGCACTCAAATTGAAATGTTTTCTACATTGGCACAAACTCAAAAAAAGGGTTCAAATGAAAAAGGTTTGCAAACTATGAAAATAAAGAAGTATCATGGCATAGTTTTGAAAACCAATTTTGTATTAAGTTGTGCACAGAAAATAATATTGAATACAATTGTTTTAGAACCAAGAACACCATAAGTAAAATAGGATTAATAGAATCCTTGAAGAAATGAAAAAGGCAATGTTGTATGATAGTCATCTACTTAAATAATTTTTTGTTAAAAGCTATCATCATTGCTTGTCATATATATGGTTTCTATTATATCTATTTTTGATGAAAACTCCATTTGATCTTCTGAAAAATAGAAAATGATCTATTGCATATCTTTCATATTTTTCAGTAGTATATGTTATGCTTGATATGGTCTTTTGAAAATAATGCCAAATCTGATAAAGATATTTCTATCTTTGGATATCATTCATCAAGCAATGCATATAGAACATTCAATAAAAAGATTCTAGTTGTAGAAATATCAATTCATTTTATTCTTTAGAGACTAATGATTTATTATCAAGATACTAAAATCAAATTATATATGTATATGGTTAATCTTTTACATATAACAATCTGAAAACTTGTTAATAATTAGAACCAAATTGAGTTTTTCAGAAATGCACTTAATGAAGAAAAATTGATGACTACTAAAAGACTAAATTAAGAAAAGATGAAATAGATCTTGATGAAATTCTTGCATGATTAGAAGTAAAGATCACCATTATCAGTTGCTTGCTTTATGAGCTTTATATTCTGTCAAATGAATGTGTAGAATGCACTCCTATGTGGTTATTTCATTAGAAAAGATCTATGTAAAATAACCACCTTATTTGAAAACACTCATTACAAATATGATAAAGCAATATGTGATTTGGAACAAGCACCAAAAATATGATATAAAAGCTTGAGTAACTTTTTGGTAGAAAGTAATAGTGATAAATCTATGCATCAAAAAGAAGAATTTGTGATATCTTATTTGCTCAAAGTATACATTGATGATATCACTTTTGGTTCTACAAATGAAGATTTATATGAAGATTTTACTAAGCTCATGCAAGGTGAGTTTGAAATATGTATGATGAATGAATTAACATTTTCTCTCGAACTCCAAATTAAGAAAAACAAGAAAGAGGATCTTCATTGACCAAAGTTAGTCCACAAGAAAACTCTTATAGAAGCTTAGCATGAAGAAGGTATGTCTATGACCTCATCTTGTAGAATTTGAAAAGGATGAGCAAGGTAGATCTATTGTTTTTAAAGCTGTATTGAAGCATGATAGAATAATTATTTTATCATACAGCTAGTAGACCAGATTGTATGCTCATTATGTGCAAGATTTCAATCTAACTCTAATGAATCATAATTTATTGATAACAAATAAATCATAATCTAAATTTTGATAGAAACAACTGTTTAAGATAATTTGATAAAACTTAGCTAGCATGTCTTATTAATAATTATCTTAAGCAAATAGAATCTAAGCTAAATTGATTCTGAAAATAAAAAATTGATTTGACCTTGATGAATCTTTCTATTACCTCATATGCTTGTCCTTGAACCATCTTGGTTAATGAAACTATCTCTTTAAGTTCAAGTGACATATGCTTGCTTATATTTAGGCAATCTCTTGAGTAAAATGACTCAACATTCAATTATTGTCATATTGTACGTTGAGTCATCTAGTTAAGAAATATATGGTATGAATGTTTTGTATCTTGAAGAAACTAATGACTTCTCTTCAAGAAAGAAAAAGTTTTTGTTAATAATGCACAATCCTTAAGCAAGAAAATGAGAGATTTCAGCTTGAAGGACACCTCCACATAAGATACAATAAACATTCACATGCAAACAAGAAAGGGGACCTTCTTCAGCCAAAAGTTTACACATAAGAAATCTAGTAGGTATTTGACTGAAGAATGCAGAATGAATCGGTAATTCTAGATACCTCTCTCATAAATTAACTGAGCAAAGTCAATAACTTAAATTTTATTATGGCATGATTAAAGTCTTTAATTATTAGTTTTTGATATCATGTCTATATATGTATTGATTGACTTATACTTTTAGAAATTATTTCATGGTTTGCCCAAACTAAAATATATCTTTGCCTATGTTATAACCATGAAATACACAAGTTTATGCTTAAAATTTTGATTTAAAATAACTTGTGAGAAGCTATGAATCCTTGAGCATAATGAAAATGTTGTTTGCATGGTATACCTTTATATGATACATTTGATTATTTCTTTATTCTGCTCTTTCATGTAAATTACTTGAGAATAACAAAAAGAAAGAGAGATAAAGAAAAGAAAATGAACATTATTCAAGGGAAGTAAAAATCTAAGTAAAGGCAACTACTCCAATCTTAAGGAAAAGCAAAACAAGCATAATATATTCGGCACATTTGTGAGACTTGTGTGAGCATTCTTTTGGAAGGGATAAAATCCGTAATTAATTACACTTAAACAGGGAGAGTTTGAAGTGAACATTTTAACATTTTTATATTGCTCATCATAGGGATGGTGCCAATGGAGAGGCTAGTGGTAGTACCCGGCACTATTTGACCCAACTATTCGGTGTAGGGTATATTAGGGACGGCACAAGAGGGAGGCTAGTGGTAGTACCTCGTGCCCCTTCCAACTCCACCGGATAGGGAGCAAATAGAGTATAGAGCATAAGAAAGTAAAAACGAAAAACAATATCAAAATGTTCGTTAATTGGTTAAGAAAAGAAATTCAAAAAAAAAGGAGGAAATGAATGACAAAGTAAATGAAAGTATATAAGAAGAATCAAGTCAAATTTTAGTCACTTGGAAATACACCTTAAGGATGAAATCAGTGCAAGATTATATTTAAATAGGGAGAGTTTATTTGAAAAGAATTGATTTTGATCATTGACATGCTTGCTCTTAATAATTTAATGCATGACTTAACACATAATATATTTTGCATGTGGCATGATGTCTTGAATTATGGGTTCTCAATATTTTGTAATGCTCCATGCTTGGACAATTTGATTGAATATTTGAAATACTACATAAAATTTTTTGTTTGGTATTATTGAAAAGAAATTTCAGATTTGTCGTTCACAATCATCTTTAAAATCTGAAAGTTGAATAAATTTGTAAAAAGGAGAAGAGAAGGATATCTCTATTTAGGCAAAATGAATTGATTTTGTTTTATCCTTCAACTTGCCTAACTTTGGTATATAATGTTCTAATTCATACCAAAACTCAACATAAATACAAATATTCTGAATATGCTCTTATATGTTTGAAATATGTGTTTTCAATCGTAATGATTTAAGATGAGCTACAATGTGGAAGATACATATCTCAAATTACAACTTTGAAAGCCTCCTTGAGAATCTTTATGAAATTCAGAATCTGATTTTGTATAAAAGCTTAAACTCAATATAAATTTCTAGATAAAACTACAGCTTAAGAAAAATAGAATAATTCTGATGCCTTGATTGCTTGCCCCGATACGCATCTGAAACATATCATTTTTTATCTTTAAAGTGTACTAATATTGGTCCAAATGATGTGTCTTTCGATGATCTTGATTGCAAACAAATATTTTTAAATATATAATTTTATTTGATATTGAAAAGATTTATTGTGCTTCATGGATACATTGTTGAAAAACTTTGATTAAGAAATTGAGTTCTATAAATATACATACTTCAATGATCATCTATATGTTTTTCTCTCCTACATTCTTAAAGACTTCCATCAAAATATATATATTTTTTAAAAAAAGGAGTGAATGATCTTAAAGCTAGAAATATTTCAGCTCACTCAAATGATTCTTAAAAGAAAGAAAATGTAAATGCTTTTGAAAGAAATTGAGCTTCAAATGAATCACTGTCTAATTAATATTTCTATACATTTTCTCAAAGATTAGGAGAAAGCATAACTTGTTCTTGAAGGATTAGAAAGAGTAATTGCTACAAATTTTGAATAATTCTAGATCACTCTACATTCTCGATATCTTAGAATTTCAGTTCTGTTCACGCTTATCATCAAAATCTGAAATTCAACAAAAAAGGGATTAAAGAAGAATGCATCTTTTGAGGGGGAGCTTTAGATATTCAATCTAAATGCAAAAGGCTACATCCATTTGATGAATATCTTGAATGTTTTATGGATTGATTTTGATGAACCTCCTTATATTGCGTGACTTGCTTTAGTTACATAATAAGTTTATATCTTAAGATGAGTTCTATAAAGGTTGTCTTATCTCAAACCTTGAGTCTTATAAAAATATGCTGAAACTTATAGAAAATATACTTTCGAGATTGACAATTTTATTGAACATTATCTTCAAATTCTAAACTTTTAAATGGAACGATCAATTAAGGGGGAGAAAGAAAATTTCAGAAGGAAAGATCATATGGAACTTAATCGCATAAATCCATAACTAAAGGAGAGAGAAAGAATACTAAATGAAAAGTGATCCTAATACTCTCCAATATGTATCATCTAAAATTTAATCTGAAAATCTTTACGATACACCTTGAGGCTTGTTATTTGGTTAGTATATCTTATGCATCAATCATGAACCAGATTGCAATTCAAATAGTTGATCTTAAGAGCCTCTAATTTAATAAAAAAGGGGGAGAATAATGTGTTGAATTTTCTTGAGTATCTCTTAGAAAACCTATTTTTGGAATTCACTAATGAGTTCTTATTGGCTTGTTCTTTAGAACTTCAATTTTGTGCCAATTCATTATTATATGTACCAAAATGTTCTTCTTTTTAAAGGAATAAAGTCTTTAAAAGAGCTTTAAAAGAACCTTCAAAGCTTTGAATTTTATGTATGCTCTAAGATATATCATAAATTGCATGAATTCATATTTTGGTATTTATGCCACAATATTTTTACACCATAAAAGAACTTTGCAATCATACTTAATATGTTGCTCTTATACTCTGAAAATTAGTTAAATTGCTCTCAAATACTTAATATATTGGGCAAAAGATTTTAAATGAACAAACTTTCATACTTATTATTGAAGAGAGGTTGATTTGAAAACTATCCTTGGAATCACATTCGATGTGTTCTCCTCTGAAATTATCTTAATTGGCTCTGGTCTATGCTCATTAATCTTTTTCTAACATTATTGCCTTGAGTTATATGATTCATATTCTTGCAATAATTTGACATGCAAATCAGAGTACAATAAGAAAAAGAAATATTTAAGTATTCTTATCTTTGTGCTTAATGTTTCACTATCTTTTTGATGTTGTCAAAAAGGGGGAGAAATATCTAAGTATATGCTCATAATGCTTTATGTGTTGATTATGTTAAGTTGATTAAATCTAAAGCATTATCATGAAGTATATTTTAAAGATACATATTTTCTACTTCATACAACTTAGCTATGCATTACTTCTAGAATACAATATATTTTATATTGCATATACTCCAAGTTTTGTCATTATCAAAAAGGGGAAGACTGATGACCCAAAGATTGATTTAAAGATTGATTTTGATGATCACAAAACCTTGAAGTATAAATACTAATGTTTGTGTTGCAAGAAGAAATATAATTTGTTTTGCAAGGAACATAGCAAGTTGGAAAAATACAAGAAGGCCTCAAAAGCTCTCAAGAAAAGTTGGAAGAAACCTACACTTCATTGGCCCAAGTTTCAAGTTCAAAGAATTCAAGTTGGAGGAGCAAATTTAAAGAAAGATTCAAAAGAATAGTCCTCGAGTCGACTCCTGAAAGTTTAGAATCGACTCTGGCACTCTGGAGTTTCAAAGAACAGTGCTCGAGTCGACTCCAGGACTCTACGAGTCGACTCCGACTGAGAACAGGCAAAAAGACAGAGAGTTGTTTTTCAGCGCTACAGTGCTCAAGTCGACTCCAACTTCAGCGCTACAGTGCGGAGTCGACTCCCAGCTACAGTGCCGGCAGACTACTATGCACGAGTCGACTCCTATTTCAGCCGAGTCGACTCCTGCTTCAGCCGAGTCGACTCCTGCTTCAGCCGAGTCGACTCTAGCACGCTGGGAGGCATAACGGCAAGTTTTTTCTTGACTCCAACGGCTCTATTTTTGTCTCTAATGGCTAGATTTTTGTTTTCACGCCATCTAAAGCTATAAAATCAAGAGGAGAGCTAGGGGAGAAGGTATGGAAGTGGGAGAGAACATTTAGGGAAGAGATTTCAAAGAGATTACAAGAGAAATCTTCCAAAAGCACAAAAGGGCCATTCAAAGTAAAAGAGAGAGAAGAAGAGCATCCAAGTGAATCCCAAAGCTTCCTCACCAACTGTGTGCTGCCTCGGTGATCCTCTACTTCATGCAAAATCAGAAGAGGGTCAAGTAAAGAAGAAGCCGAGTTCCTTCATCTACAAATTTGTTTGAGGGCTTCTTCTCTTTACTTTACTTGGTTATATTTGCTATATTTGCTTATTTGAGAAGCTTGTACTTGATTTAAACTCTTGCTCTAATATCTTGTAACTTGATTCAATCAAGGGATTGAATCAAGGGGTTAAGGTTTGTTGGTGAGCCAAAGGGAAAACCAACTTTGTAAGGTTGTGGTTGGTGAGCCTTTGGAAAAACCAACTGGGTTGATTGTGAATCCGGAAAACAATCGTTGTAAGGTTGTGGTTGGTGAGCCTTTGGGAAAACCAACTGGGTTGGATTGTGAGCCCGTGAAAACAATCGGTTGGTTCTAGTCGGTGAGCCTGTGAAAACCGACCGAGTTCATTGTGATCTCGCAAAACAACAAGTTGGGTTGTGAGCTTGTAAAACAACCGACTGTAATCTGAGGGATTATAGTGAAATTCCCAAGAGGTCTTGGAAAGTGGATGTAGGTGCTGGGGTGCACCGAACCACTATATATCTTTGTGTTTGTGATGCCTTATCTCTTGTATTTCATGCCTTACATTCATGCTTGATGGTGTAATATCTCTAGCTTTGTTTTCTATAGAGTTATAAGTGATTGTTTAGAATTTGCTTAGCTTCCACTCCATTCTTACCATACACATAGATTAAAATTGATCATACAACTATAAGATAATTTTAGATCAATTGCACCTTAAAGCCATAGTATAATTGCTCTAGCTTAATTTTCCACTGATTTACTTGTAATTGCCTAGAGCTTAAGTAAATAACATCTTATCATTCCGCTGCATTCTATTCAAAGTAAAAATTAGGGAACATAATTTTTAGAAAACCCAATTCACCTCCCCTCTTGGGTTGTCACCTTGGGCAACAGGTTTCAATCCACACGCCATAGATATGGATCTTAGGTGTCTAGGCTTAGGTGTCAAGGCCTTTGATTGGTCAACTAGAAAATTTAAATTTTGAATTGAGTCCACATGTAATTAGGAGTCCAATTTAAAATTCTGTGTAGTTCTTATCCTTATCATTTGCCAACCTTTCCTTCTATATAAAGGAGGGTATGATGAATGAAGTTAGTTTTGGATTTCGAAATTTTTCCTTGTGATCGTGAGAAGGGGCAAGTCCCTTGCTTGGTGCGATGCCAAGAGGCTTAAGGAAGAGGTGGGATGCCTCCCCTTCATGCCTTCCAAGTTTGAATAAGTTTGGATGAGATTTCCAAAACTAATTCATCCTTATCCACTCTCTCTCTTCCTTGTTTCATGCCTTGTTCCCTTAGGTGTGCCTCTTTGTGTGCCACATCAACCTCCCCAGCCGTATTACTCATGCCACAACCCCTTTCCACATCCTCCCTTGAGTCCTAATCCCAATAGGACTCTAAATGACCCAAGCCGATCAACCCATTAGGTGCAAACCAATTTCAGCCGCCCACTCAATTGGGTGCCCAATTCTAGTCACTTGGTTGAATCCCACGAACCCAATCTCGCCCATCCAGCAACCCATCTTCTTCCTCCTTCCTTCCACCACGAAGAACCCTAGCCTCCATTGCCATTGCTTTGGAAAAAAAAAAAGAAAGATATAGCCATCCTCAAAGAAGAGAAAAAATTCTGCAGCCCACCCCGATTGCGTCAATTGGTATCAGAGCGAATCCTTGTCGCCATGAGTACCAGAAGTAGTCGCCCATACAACAATGAACGACAACGTGCTGAGATGATGGCCGAGCTCATCCAGCAAATGGCGGCTCTGAATCAGAAGATGGAAGTTGTTTGGGATCGTCTCTTCCCCGAGCAAAATAATCTTGAAGATGATCATGGCGTTCCTGCACATCCTGAAAATCCAGAAGACCCTGACGTTGCATATTCAGCCTAGAGGAGGTATACCAACTCGCCATTCGAGTTGAATCGCAGCTACGACAAAGACGCCCTGCGCAAGCACCGGTTGCACGACAATTTCCCGAGCGCAGCACCAACCGAGTTGTTCTATTTCCTCGAGGTAACGCCCCAGGTTTCCGATCTAAAACCTCTATAAATAGAAGCACATATCAGGAAATGGGTACTCCAAGGGCTAATGAAAAGGGTAAAGGTCCTATGCCACAATCCACACCGCAAGGAAAGAATCCTGTTGAATGCTACAAGTGCGGCGGGCGAGGCCATTTCGCCGTTGTTTGTCCTACCCGAGACCAACGATTTGCATTGGTATGTGAAGAGGATGAGATCATAGGACCCTCTGAAGTCACTCCTCCCTCTCAGCCCACTGATGAAGAGGGAAATGAAGAAAACGAAAAGCATGATGAAGAGCCCCTGCGGTGGAACTAGAAGCTTAAGATCTACCTGTGTGCGTCGTGCGGCGGGTTCTTACGGGTTGCAAGCAGGAGGAGAACGTGGAGGAAGATTGGAGGCACACCAATATATTCCACACTCGCGTCGAGCATGCCAACAAGTCTCTAAACCTCATCATTGACAATGGAAGCTGCATGAACATCATTTCTGAAGAAGTGCTGAAAAAGCTGAATCTGAAACCGGTACCGCATCCAAAGCCGTATCGGGTAAGTTGGATCGAAGACTCTTCCATCCCTGTTAAACAAAGATGCTTGATCAGTTTTTCACTTGGTAAGGACTTCCGAGATGAAGTATGGTGCGATGTTCTGCCCATGAAGGTGTGCCATCTTCTTCTAGGAAGACCTTGGTTGTATGATCGTAGTGTCGAGTATGATGGTCGATCCAATTGTTATTCTCTATATTGTGCCAACAAAAGAGTTGTGTTAAAACCCCTTCGGATCATGGATTTTACCTCTGAAAATTTGATAATCCAACGGATTCAAACCATGAGAAAGTTTGAAGCTTGTAGCCGAGAGATTGGAGTCATGTATGCACTAGTGTCTAGGAAAGTTGGGGCTGAAATTTCAGAAGTTGTTCCTCTTGATTTCAAGTCTATATTGGATGATTTTTCTGATGTAACCCCTGAGGACCTTCCCAAGGAGCTTCCATCGATGAGGGACATCCAACATGCCATAGATTTGGTGCCCGGTTCAAGCTTACCGAATCTTCCCGCATACCGGCTGAATCCGAGACAACATGAGGAGCTTCATCGCCAAATCCAAGAACTTTTGGACAAGGGATTCATCCGAGAGAGCCTCAGTCCATGTGCCGTCCCAGCTCTACTTACTCCCAAGAAGGATGGTTCATGGAGAATGTGCATGGACAGTAGAGCAATCAACAAGATTACAGTGAAGTACCGTTTTCCGATCCCGCAGCTTGACGACATGCTGGATTTGTTGCATGGAGCCACCATCTTCTCCAAGTTGGACCTTCGAAGTGGCTACCACCAGATCAGAATCAGACTTGGGGATGAGTGGAAGACGGCATTTAAGACCAAGGATGGCCTCTATGAATGGATGGTTATGCCGTTTGGTCTCTCCAATGCACCAAGTACTTTCATGCGGGTTATGAATCAAGTGCTGAAACCGTACATTGGGCGCTTTGTGGTTGTTTATTTTGATGACATTTTGATTTTCAGTCGTAGCCGTGTGGAGCATCAGCAACATCTTCGTCGAGTGCTTCTTACACTTCGATCAGAAAAACTTTATGTTAACCTGAAGAAATGCTTCTTTGCTGAATCACAAGTACCATTCCTTGGTTTCATAATTTCAGATCAAGGTGTTGCAGCGGATCCGGAGAAAGTTCGTGCCATTCGGGAGTGGCCGACGCCAAGTAACATTCATGAGGTGAGGAGCTTCCATGGCTTGGCTTCCTTCTACCGCCGGTTCATAAGAAATTTCAGCAGCATAGTAGCACCAATCACCAATTGTATGAAGGCTGAAAATTTACGTTGGACGTCGGCCGCCACTAGAGCCTTTGAAGACATCAAGGAACGTCTAACCCAAGCCCCAATTCTTCGACTTCCAGACTTTGATCAGCTCTTCAAAGTCGCTTGTGATGCTTCTCACATTGGGATTGGTGGAGTTCTGAGCCAAGAAGGTCATCCCGTCGCCTTCTACAGCGAAAAGCTCAACGACGCCAAGCGAAGGTATTCCACTTATGATATTGAGTTTTATGCTGTGGTTCAAACTCTTAAACATTGGAAGCATTATCTTCTACATCGAGAGTTTGTCATGTACACCGACCATGACTCTTTAAAGTACATCAATTCACAAAAGAAGCTAAGTGCACGACATGCAAGATGGGTGGATGTGCTGCTGCAATTTACTTTTGTATTGAAGCATAGGCCGGGTGCAGAAAATCGAGTCGCTGATGCCCTTAGCCGGAAGACACATGTTCTCACCCTCTTGAATGCAGAAGTAACGGGCTTCAATGATCTGAAAATTCTATATTCTACTGATGCATATTTTCAGTCTCTACACCAAAATTTCAACAGGGAGTCACCGGCAGCATTCTGATTTTTCGATCCATGACGGCTTTCTCTTCCGTGGCACACGCCTATGTATTCCAGAAACCTCTCTTCATGACCACATCATCCGGGAGGTTCATGGGGGAGGTCTTGCTGGTCACTTCGGGCGTGACAAGACCGTCGTTATGATGGAGGACAGGTTCTATTGGCCGACCTTGCGCAAGGATGTCCACCGAATCATCAAACATTGCCGAACTTGTCAACTAGCCAAGGGAACAAAATCCAATCCCGGCCTCTACTCTCCACTGCCATTGCCGAGCTCACCATGGGAGGACCTCAGCATGGACTTCGTGCTTGGGTTGCCCAAGACGGTATGAGGACATGATTCTATTTTTGCCCTGTGCGAAGACTTATGATGCATCACGAGTTGCTGATTTGTTCTTGAAAGAAGTGGTTCGTCTACATGGGCTCCCGAAGACTATTGTATCTGATCGTGATGTCAAGTTCATTAGCTATTTTTGGAAGACACTTTGGGCGAAGTTTGGCACCCGTCTTTCCTTCTCCAGCGCCTATCACCCCCAAACCGATGGGAAGACCGAGGTGGTCAACCGCAGTCTTGGGAACCTTCTTCGATGCTTAGTCCGAGATCATGTGAAGTCATGGGATCTGATTTTACCCCATGCCAAGTTTGCCTACAACAGCAGTGTTAACCGTACCACAGGATTGTCACCTTTCGAGATTGTTCTCGGGTTGAAGCCACGGCGGCCTATTGATCTTGTACCACTTCCCATCAACACAAGGACCAGCGAAGGTGGTGAAAACTTCGCTAGGCACATACAAGACATCCATGCTGAAGTTCGACGTCGTTTGGTCACCAACACCGAGATTTACAAGCAACAAGCAGACTTGAAACGACGTCCCCTGGAATTCAAAGAAGGAGACCTTGTGATGACGCGGTTGAGTGCTGAACGCTTTCCTCACAGAAATTTTCAGAAGCTACATCCTCGTCGCGCCGGCCCCTTCAAGGTACTGAAATGAATGGGACCTAATGCATATGTGCTTGATTTGCCTGAAGACTTGCAGGTTAGCCCAATTTTCAATGTTGAAGACCTGCAGCTCTATGAAGGTGACTTTGCTGAAGATGAAGACCCTCCAGCCGTACCCCCATCATTACCATGTTGATCAGCCCCTAAAGACACCATTGAAGACATCTTGGATGATTAGATTGTGTCCACATGTCGAGGGGGATATCAGAAATTTTTGGTTAAATGGAAGGGCAGACCAATTTCAGATAGCTCTTGGTTGAAGACGGAAGAAGTCCAACGGCTGAACCCGGATCTCTACAAGCTCTATCAGTCACAGAACTCGACAGAGTCGAGTCTTTTTCCAACCGGGGAGAGTTGATGCAGGAGCACCACCCTCATTCTAATGGCGTGGGACATTGGGTGAGGGGTGAAAAGAATTTGAGTCCAAGAACAGTTGAGTCCAAGCTGAAATTAGATTGAGTCCCTGCAATAAGTGATTTGATTCACAATGGGTTAGCCTCTTCAGTGTCAATTAGATTGAGTCCAAGGCTTGAATGGGTCCATGGCTAATTAGAAGTGGTCACATGTCAAAATAAAGAGAAGTTCAACCATGAAGACCTCTCACATGTGGAAGAAATTCAGAGTTCAGATCTAGTTGAAATCCGTGACAGATTGAACACCTTATGGTATTTTGAAGATTTTGAGAGCTATAGAAATTAGATTAAGTTTATTCAAATTTTGTTGGAAAGTAGACATCCGTAGCTTTCCAATGACTATAAGAATATAAAATTTGGAGATCAGATGATATTTGAGGAGTCTCCCGAACTTCACGCTGATGTTGGTACCCGAGAAGGAGTTCCACCTAGATAAATATTCATGGCATGCGGCTGAATTCCTTTTGATGGGTTTCAATCCACACGCCATAGATATGGATCTTAGGTGTCTAGGCTTAGGTGTCAAGGCCTTTGATTGGTCAACTAGAAAATTTAAATTTTGAATTGAGTCCACATGTAATTAGGAGTCCAATTTAAAATTCTGTGTAGTTCTTATCCTTATCCTTTGCCAACCTTTTCTTCTATATAAAGGAGGGTATGATGAATGAAGTTAGTTTTGGATTTCGAAATTTTTCCTTGTGATTGTGAGGAGGGGCAAGTCCCTTGCTTGGTGCGATGCCAAGAGGCTCAAGGAAGAGGTGGGCGCTTCCCCTTCATGCCTTCCAAGTTTGAATTAGTTTGGATGAGATTTCCAAAACTAATTCATCCTTATCCACTCTCTCTCTTCCTTGTTTCATGCCTTGTTCCCTTAGGTGTGCCTCTTTGTGTGCCACATCAACCTTCCCAGCCGTATTCCTCATGCCACAACCGCTTCCCACGTCCTCCCTTGAGTCCTAATCCCAATAGGACTCTAAATAACCCAAGCCGGTCAACCCATTAGGTGCAAACCAATTTCAACCGCCCACTCAATTGGGTGCCCAATTCTAGTCACTTGGTTGAATCCCACGAACCCAATCTCACCCATCCAGCAACCCATCTTCTTCCTCCTTCCTTCCACCACGAAGAACCCTAGCCTCCATTGCCATTGCTTTGGAAAAAAAAAGAAAGATTTAGCCATCCTCAAAGAAGAGAAAAAATTCTGCAGCCCACCCCGATTACGTCAGTCCTTTGACCTACGGTGCTTTGGCTACTCACAGTGAGGTTATTGTAGTTTGACTGCACATATACATGGTCTCTAGTCATACAGATCCTTGTAGTATAGATTGGCTGCAGTAGGTTCACTGTAGGATCACACACATTAGAGATATTGACCAATCCGATAGTTGAATGTGATTAGAAATCACAAATAATCAATTTAATTGATAATTGGTTAACCCTCTAAGATTTAGTGAGTTGAAGAAGGAATAATCGCAATCGGATTGCAATTTAATTTAATTAATTGGACTTGATCACGAGTCCTACTTGGAGTAGGATTTTTAGAGTCCTAATTGGATTAGGATTTCAAATTAAATTAGAGTCCTACTTGGAGTAGGATTTCTAAAGTCCTAATTAGATTAGGACTGAAATTTCAGTAGTCCTAATTAGATTAGGAGTTCTTAAGTCCTAATTAATTTTAATCTAATTAATCTCATGACTCCTAATAAGATTAGGATTGAAGAGTTCAATTGAGTCATGGTTCAATTAAATCCTAATTAGATTAGGATTTGAAGGAAGTTGAAATGGGTGCAAATCCTATTTTGAATAGGATTGAATTCTAGCATTTGGACCCAACCCTCCCCAATTAATTAGATTAAGTGGGGGCTAACCAAATGAGAGAAGAGGGAGGCTACGCCCCTCCCTTGGCTGGTGGCGTGAAAAAGGAGGGGCCACGCCCCTCCTATTTTGAATTCACAAAGGGATAAAGATGAGCTCCTAAAATTTAGGAGCTCATCTCTATCGACACACCATAAAAGAGGGGTTCAAAGGGGCTGCGAATTTTTCATGGTTTTTCCTTGGGATTTCGGCAGCAAACTCCTCCTCTCCTATCCTCCTTTGAGCCGCAAGCAACAAAAAAAAAAGGAGTCTTGGCGGCTCTCCTACTTCCTCCATTTTGGTTCCAACGCGAAGGAAAAAGAAAAAGGCTGCGGGCTTTTGTTCTCCTTCCATTGAACCAACCTTCTTCTTCTTCCTCCCTTAGGCATTCAAGAGTTGATTGAAAGGGAGGATATCAGCCATCAAAAGCCATCTCTGCAAGGAAGTTATTGCCCCGAAGAGATCCAAAAGCTTCGATCGGTGCTTTACCTCGTGTGGATACCCGTAGAGGCTGGATGCGTGTGCGGCTTCCATCGAACCTTCTACAAATCCACGGAATATCAGATTTGCGGAGACCATTTACCCACACAAGGTAAAGATCTGATCTTCTTAATGATTTAAAAATGGTTCATAAGAATTTAATCCTAATCTATCTACAAACGAAGTTTTAAAAATACGTTCATGTGATGAACGGGATCTTGCATGCCATTCCGCTGCGATCTGAAAATTTTTGAAATTTTTCTGCGGCATGTGACAGATCCTAACAGATTTTGCCCTAGGTTCTTCAACAGGCGTGTGGCGCCTCCACCGAATACCCTAGTTAGGTCCAACTATTAAATGATAGGGTTCAGTCTAATCAACAAATAGACGACCAAGCCCGAGTGTGGCTCGGCTCACCTGACCGCCTATTGAAGATACACTCAACTCATCATATATTGAATGACAATTCCAATGCTTGATAAGTACCAGGCGTATCCGCCTCCAATAATTATCAAAACATTGGATCCATTATCATCCAACTTAATGGGAGGCTATGACCTAGTTATCCCCATAACCACTTCATTTTAAGGACCTAATAATTAGAGGATTTCATAATTAGGATAGATGAGAAGATCTGGTTAATCTAATTTCTCCCACTGACTTCACCAAATTAGATTAGACTCAAACCGGTTAAGGAGGCACCTAAATCAGTCAAACTGATTTTTCTTATAGGCATGGGCTAACTCGAATCATTAAGTGATCCAATCAAAATGTGATTGACCATGTCAGCCAGGTAAGTGAGATCGGCGGAAGAGATATGCCATTAACTCGACAAAGACGAATCAGTGCGAGTAGCTCCCAATTAAAAACCACCGGTCGAGTCTGCCAAACTTATCTTAGACACCAACTGGTTAATCAATTTCGATTTGATCACTCAAATGACTCGGGCTCTACCTCTGAGCCTAAATCAAGTTCCATCTTGGTCTAATCAAAGATATGGATTTGATCAATCTACAACTATTGTATTTGATCTAGAGTTTTCTTGATCTAATCTAGTTACTACTTAATTAGATTTGATCAATTAACTCTAATTAGACCATGTTTGATTCTAACCTTAGGTCTAACCCAATCCTAAGAACTTGATTTGAGCTAACACAAATGCCCCAAAGAATTATGCAATGTCATTTAGTTGAGTCACAATTCTATTTCATAACGCTTAATTCTCAATTAAGTTTAGACATATGAAAGTTTTGATCATTGCATATTTCTTTTTGATTACAAATTAATTACAATCTTTCAGTTCTTAAAACTCATTTTCAGATCTGAGTATTTGTAATTAATCATATGTAATCAAATTTAATTCATGTTTAAGTCATTATATTTTATGTTGATGCATCGCATATACATAACTACATGAATTAATTCAAACAACATACATCTTATGTATTTATTTTTCCACTTTTATTTTCAGATCTAATTGGTTCATTAAAATCAAAGATCATATGAATCATAAATTTTATTTAGATCTAATCTAAACAATATTATGATTTTAGATTTATTTATGTTACAAATCTTAACACTAACATGCATCATATGTATTCAAAATTTCAGATCTAGTTAATCATGCATAATCAGCAATTAAATCAATCATAAAAAATACTTTAGATCTAATCTAAGCATGCTCATGATTTCAGATTTAATTGCAAGAATTAAAACATTAAAGTTTAAATATGAACCTAGCTCTGATACCACTGAAAGTGAATCCTAGGTTCTTCGATGTTTAGCATGCTGAATTTTTTTTTTTTTTTGGAAACTATAGCTGAACCTGATCGAGTTTCCTACGTACCCCTTCACAAGGAGATCAAGCCACACGTAGTTCTTTTTAAGTTTCAAAAATGCAGCAAAAAAATGAATCAAACAATTTAATTCATACATGCTTACAAGATTAAATCTAGATTCAGCACCTTAAGAATACATAGAATTATGCCGGAATTGTTTAAGCAATTATGCTAAAACGTTTATGCATGATTAACTATCAGATCTGAAACTTAAGAACTCTATTCCAATTAATCTCTGAATATACATCGAATGGATTCTAGAGATGTCTCCGTGAGGAGCCCCAAAAGAGGGTAAAACCTCGGGGAGTCGGACCTAGATCTTGACACCATAATAAATGATTAATGCTAGATTAAAACCTTTTATGATGGATGAAAGTTATGGATCAGATCCTTGACTTCGCAGCCATGCACATGAATGGCCTCTACGAGAAGTACACGCGATGCCCTGAAGGATCTTCTTCCGCAACAGTGCTAGCAGCTGCAGAACACTTGAAAGCTGAAATTTGCTCGCCGGGATTCAATCAACTCTTGATCAATCGTCTTGAAGCAGATGGAGATGAGGTTTATAAAAAAAGTAGAGGACTCGGATCTGATCTTTAATCTTCTAGTTATTCACCCTGAAAACCCTATCTAAAATGGAGAAAAAGAGGAAGAGGAGGCGTGTGAGGAAGAAGGCTGCAATGAAAGTGTTGCCGGCGCCCATGTTTGACCCCTTTTAATGGCCTCCAAATTTCATTCAAAATTTGAAAATTATCTTCAAAAAACCTTCTTTAGTTAGCGCATGCAACGGAATAGGAACAACCCAAATCAGATCTCAACCAAGTCTAATTTAAATTCAAATTTTAAACACATGCGCAAGAGGGGAGGAATTTGAAATCCATGCGGCAGAATTTTTCTTCCTCTTGTCGCATATATTTCATTTGAAATTTGAATTTAAAGATTCACACGCCAGCTTGGAAAGTTATTTGATGTACGAAATCATTTAATATATTGCTTAATATTTAAATTCAAATTCAAACAACAAACAATGTCGCCATGTGTCAAGCAATGGGTCCATGCGCCATGCAATAATTTTGGTTTATTTAAAATTCATGAAATCCAATTCCATGTCACCACTAATTGCCACATCATCTGAGCCTAATCTCCTTGGGTTGCACCTAATCAAATTTGGTCAAATCTGGATTAAAACAAAACAATTTGGTTGAACCAAATCTAATCAGGTCAGACCCTGATTGAGCTCAAATTGAATCCAATTCAATTTTTGGCTCATCCAAACTCAATCAAATTGAATTAATTACTTTGTGTTGGACCTAATCTAATTAGGTCAATCCCCAATTAAGCATAAATTAATTTAAAATTAATTTGATCAGCTTAAGTTCTTTTTGGTTCTGACCTAATCCAATCAAGTCAAAATCCTGATTGAGCCCGAAGTTGAATCCAATCCAATTTGGCTCATTCTTAGCTCAATTACTCAATCAAATTGAGTTCATTTGAAATCTAATTACTAATTAATCCTTCGATAATTACTTTAATTATTTTATAAGATAATTTACCAATCGAATTGACAAAATTATCCCTGAATGATTCTTAATCATTCATCAGCCTTCTTGATCAATCAGGAATCTTCTATACGTGTGACCTCATAGGTTCGAACCTAGGCCGGTAGTATAAGAACGACTTCCTACACTAATCGATGTAACCATCTAGCAATGGTACCCGACGTTCGGATAGGCCAAATATATGCAAACCAAATATTCTGGAATCCTGAACTATGGTTACTGTATAATTCAATCCCTTTGACTCCTAATGCCAGGATGACTTAGAGCTCACTGTCAACCCTATAATTAGTACATCCATTATGTGATTAACTTTAGATATCCCGTGACTCCTCACTGGGATTACCCTGGCCAAGGTTTTGCTAAATTAATCACAAAACATTATCTCCTATTTTCAGGAGGGGTCAATTCCATCTCGACTCACAACTGACTACGCAAGTACTTGACTGCACCCAGTGACCTTCCATCACTGAATTAGAAATTCAGGTAGTCCGGTACCAAAGTACAATGAGTTGCTTACTAGTCACATGTTGCGGTCTCAGGTCAGAGGGCTAAACTTATACCCATATCCACTCGAAACATCTCTTGACAGTAGAGCGTTCCGGAATTGGTCACGTTCAGTGAAATGTACTCCTACACTTCACCTGTGTGGCATACCAGTGTCTCCACACTCCTTGGTTAAGAGGACAACCAACGTATATGTCACACAACGACCTAATCTCGATAATACTGTCGTCCTTGTAACAACATATCATTTGGTCGTGAACTAGTTTAAGGACTCGAAGATAAATCCTCCTTTATCATTAATAAGTCCTAAGGACTTCATCATATAAGAGTTCATTTGAAGATGTAAAATGATGAATAATACCAAAAAAAAGACTTTATTGATTTGCCAATTCATTTACAAAATTCAATCATCAACATGCTGACGATTGACATTTAGGATACAATTTTCAATAACTCCCACTTAGACTAAAGCCAATCGGCACAGTATCTAATACCCATCTTCGACTTATGTTCGTTGAACTCTTTGATGCCGAGGACTTTGGTAAATGGGTCAGCCATATTTTCTTTTGTGTCGATCTTTTGAAGATCAATATCACCTCGTTCGACGATCTCTCGAACCAAGTAGTAGCGACGTAGAATATGCTTGGTCCGCTGATGTGCTTTGGGTTCTCTTGCTTGAGTTATGGCTCCGGTATTGTCACAAAATATAGACACTGGACCATCAATGGAGGGTGTCACTCCAAGCTCGGTGATGAACTTTCGCAACCACACAGCTTCCTTGGCGGCATCAGATGTTGCGATATATTCTGCTTCACATGTAGAATCTGCCACTGTATGCTGCTTGGAACTCTTCCAGCAGATGGTCCCACCCTTAAGAGTAAAGATATATCCCGACACGCTCTTGCTATCATCTTGATCTGACTGAAAACTTGAGTCGGTATATCCCTCAAGTTTTAAGTCAGAATCACCGTAGACCAGCCACTGATCTTTAGTATTTCTCAAATAGTTAAGGATGGTTTTTACAACCTTACAGTGGTTGCTACCTGGATCAGACTGGAATCTGCTCACTACTCCTAGTGAGTATGCCACGTCTGGTCTAGTACATGTCATGGTATATATTATAGATTCCACTGCCGAAGCATATGGAATTCTATCCATACTCTCTCTTTCTTGAGGGGTTGTCGGACAATCCCTCTTAGAGAGGTTAATTCCATGGCCCATCGGAAGATAGCCTTTCTTGGAATTAATCATACTAAACCTCTTCAGTATAGTATCAATGTATGTGGATTGAGATAATCCAAGCAATCTGCTAGATCTATCTCCATAGATCTTCATCCCTAGGATGTAAGATGTTTCTCCCAAATTCTTCACGGCAAATTGAGAAGATAGCCAAACCTTTATTCCTTGTAATGCAGAAATGTCATTTCCGATTAAAAGAATGTCATCCACATACAAAACAAGAAATATGATAACCGAACCATTTGCCCATTTATAAATGCAAGGTTCCTCTTCATTCTTAATGAAGCCATATGATTTGATCACCTTATCAAATCGTATGTTCCAACTCCGTGAAGCTTGCTTTAATCCATAAATGAATTTTTGAAGCTTGCACACCTTAGACTCGTCTGCAGATATAAAACCTTCAGGTTGCATCATATACACCTCCTCTTCTAAATCTCCATTTAGAAATATGGTCTTTACATCCATTTGCCAGATTTCATAATCTAAGTGTGCTGCTATCGCAAGCATAATCCGAATGGATTTGAGCATTGCCACAGGAGAAAATGTCTCGTCATAGTCAATACCATAACGTTGACGATATCCCTTGACAACCAGACGGGCTTTATAGATCTCTACCTTTTCGTCTGCGCCCCGTTTTCTTTTGAATATCCACTTACATCCTATGGGTTTAATCCCTTCGAATGGGTCAACTAATGTCCATACATCATTGACCTTCATGGATTCCATTTCGGATTGCATAGCTCCAAGCCATTTATCAGAGTCATACCTCTGCATCGCATCCATGTAGGTGATCGGATCCTCATCGTTTCATCAAGTTCGACAGGATCCCCATCCCGGACCAAGAAATCGTAGTATCTGTCCGACTGACGTGGTACTCTACCTGATCGCCTTAACGGTGCATCTAAGATGGGTTCTGGATCTGATCTAATCAAATCTGACTCAATTGATTTAGTGGATGGTGTCGGGTCTTCTACATTTTGAACTTTCCTAAGCTCAACGTTAGAGCTTTTAGTTCCTTCACTAAGGAATTCTTTCTCTAAGAAAACAGCTCTATTGCTTACGAACAACTTTTGTTCTTCAGCAAAGTAGAAGTAATATCCTTTAGTTTCTTTAGGATAACCAACAAAAAAATATCTATCAGACTTGGGTTCAAGTTTGTCTATTTTCAAACGTTTGACATATGCCGGACACCCCCAAACCCTAAGGTGAGAGAGCATTGGCTTATGTCCAGTTCACATCTCATGTGGTGTTTTATTTACAAACTTACTTCGAACCTTATTTAGAATGTAGCAGGCTGACTCAAGTGCATATCTCCAAAAGGATATAGGCAGACTCGCAAACCCCATCATGAATCGAACTATGTCTAACAGAGTTCGATTTCTCCTTTCTGATACACCGTTATACTGTGGTGTACCAGGAGGAGTCCATTGGGAGAGAATCCCATTCTCTTCTAGATATGTCAAAAACTCATTGGAAAGGTATTTATCTCCTCGATCTGATCGAAGAGTTTTAATACTCTTTTCAGTTTGTTTTTCTACTTCATTACGATACAATTTGAACATTTCAAATGATTCAGATTTATGTCTCATTAAATAGACATAACCATACCTAGAAAACGTAATGAAATATGAATACCCATCTCTAGCATCTGTGCTCATTGGCCCACATACATCAGAATGTACAAGGGTCAATAAATCACTAGCTCGTTCACCTTTTCCGGTAAAAGGTGATTTGGTCATCTTACCAAGAAGACATGACTCACAGGTTATAATTGATTCACAATCATTAACATTGAGAATTCTCTCTTTACTTAACATGTTCTTCCTATTCTTGTTAATATGACCTAGCCTATGATGCCAAAGGTAGACATCCGTGACATTATCTATTCTAGGGCGCTTACTTGACTTGTACATTATATTAACAGGCTGTGATAATATGTAAATCCTATTACTCAATTGTCCCTTCATTACAGTAACACCATTCATAATGATATCACAAGAACATTTCTTTATTAAAATTTCATTACCATTCATGGCCAAAAGGCCTACGGAAATTACATTCAATAAGAACGTAGGACAATAGTGACAATCACTCAAGACAACTACATGAGAATTGAAAACAAGTTTGAGATTTCCTAAAGCTAGAACTGGAACAGATCTTCCATCTCCAACATTCAGGAATCTCTCGCTGTTTTCAAATCTCTCATTGACCTAAAGTCCTTGCAACGAATTGCATATATTAAACGGACTTTCAGTATCTAATACCCAGGTCGAATTATCACATATAGATAAATTACAAGGTGTTATCATATAAATACCTTGATCAGCAACTGATTGCCCTTTTCTCTTGCTTGGCCTATTTGGGTCAAGTGAGGCAAGGTACTGAGGATAATTTCTCTTCTAATGCCCCTGCTTCTTACAATAGAAGTATTCTGCCTGACTTTGGTCATCCTTAATCTTTTTGGTCTGATTATGCTGAGTTTTCAGCTTTCTATACCAATTATTGAAGTTGGGACCAGTCAACTTGTCATTACCAATAATGAGCGAAGTGACAAACTTGTGGCCATTTCTATATAAAAGAAAATTTGGCTATTAGTATATGAATTGACTAAGCACAGTAGACTTGTACTTTAGTCTAAAGATACTTCCACTATTTTATACAAATTGGTAGCCTCTACCTCCAATTCGAAAAATTACTCTTAATTTTTTAGTGGGCACTAGAACTCAATAGATCGCATATGGGCCCGAGTGTGGCTCGGCCAACCCATATGCACCTATTGGTAGGCTCTAAACTAGTTGCTTCACCAAGCAACTTCTAGTGATAATTTTGCCTTAGGTTCTTCGGCAGGCGTGTGGCGCCTCCACCGAATACCTTAGTCAGGTCCAACCATTAAATGATAGGGTTAAGTCTAATCAACTAATAGACGACCAAGCCCGAGTGTCGCTCGGCTTACCTGACTGCCTATTGAAGGTACACTTAACTCATCATATATTGAATGACAATTTCAATGCTTGATAAGTACCAGGCGTGTCGTGCCTCCAATAATTATCAAAACATTGGACCCATTATCACCCAACTTAATGGGAGGCTATGACCTAGTTATCCCCATAACCATTTCATTTTAAGGACCTAATAATTTTAGAGAATTTCATAATTAGGATAGATGAGAAGATCCAGTTAGTCTAATTTCTTCCACTGACTTCACCAAATCAGATTGGACTCAAACCGATTAAGGAGGCACCTAAATCAGTCAAACTGATTTTCTTTATAGGCATGGGCTAACTCGAATCATTAAATGATCCAATCAAAATGTGATTGACCATGTCGGCCAGGTAAGTGAGATTGGTGGAAGGGATATGCCATTAACTCGACAAAGACGAATCAGTGCGAGTAGCTCCCAATTAAAAACCACCAGTCAAAACTGCCAAACTTACCTTAGACACCGACTGGTTAATCAATTTCGATTTGATTACTCAAATGACTCGGGCTACACCTCTGAGCCTAAATCAAGTTCCATCTTGGTCTAATCAAAGACATTGACTTGATCCATCTACAACTATTGTAAATTGACCTAGAATTTTCTTGACCTAATCTAGTTACTACTAAATTAGATTTGATCAATTAATTGTATTTGTCCATGTATGATTCTAATCTTAGGTCTAACCCAATCCTAGGAACTTGATTCAAGCTAACCCATATGCCCAAAGAATTATGCAATGTCAATTAATTGAGTTACAATTCTATTTCATAACACTTAATTCTCAATTAAGTTTAGACTTATGAAAGTTTTGATCATTGCATATTTCTTTTTAATTACATATTAATTACAATCTTTCAGTTCTTAAAACATATTTTTAGATCTGAGTTTTTGTAATTAATCATATGTAATCAGATTTAATTCATGTTTAAGTCATTATGTTTTATGTTCATGCATCACATATACATAACAACATGAATTAATACAAACAACATACATCTTATGTATTTATTTTTTTATTTTTATTTTTAGATCTGATTTATTTATTAAAATTAGAGATCATATAAATCATAAATTTTATTTAGATCTAATCTAAACAATATTATGATTTCAGATTTATTTATGTTACAAATCTTAACACAAACATGCATCATATGCATTCAAAATTTTAGATCTAGTTAATCATGCATAATCAGCAATTAAATCAATCATAAAAAATACTTTAGATCTAATCTAAGCATGCTCATGATTTCAAATTTAATTGCAAAAATTAAAACATAAAAGTTTAAACATGAACCTGGCTCTGATACCACTGATAATGGATCCTAGGTTCTTCGGTGTTAAGCATGCTGATTTTTTTTAAAAAAAACCATGGCTGAACCTAATCGGGTTGCCTACGTACCTCTTCATAAGGGGGATCAAGCCATATGTAGTTCTTTTTAAGTTTCAAAAATGCAGCAGAAAAATCGAATCAAACAATTTAATTCATGCATGCTTACAAGATCAAATCTAGAAATCAGCACCTTAAGAACACATAGGATTATGCCGGAATTGTTTAAACAATTATGCTAAAACTTTCATGCATGATTAACTATCAGATCTGAAAGTTAAATATTCTATTCTGATTAATCTCCGAATATCCATCGAATGAATTCTTGAGATATCTCCGTAAGGAGCCCCAAAGGAGGGTAAAACCTCAGGAAATCGGACCTAGACCCTGACACCAAATAAAAGATTAATGTAGGATTAATACCTTTTATGATGGATGAAACTTGTGGATCTGATCCTCTACTTCGCAGCCATGCATACGAATGGCCTCTACGAGAAGTACACGCGAAGTTCCTGGAGAGATCCAATCCTGTGGAAGTGCTAGCTTGCGCAGAATTTCTTGAGGCTGAAATTTGATCTTCCCAACACTATCAACTTTTGATCTGCCTTCTTGGAAGAACCTAGAGGAAAGGTTTAGAGGGATTGAAGAGGACTTAGATCTGATCTAAAGACTCTTATCAGGGACCCCTAACACTAATGGCGCGATGGACTTAGAGGAGGAAGAAATCAGCTAGATTGAATGCAGAATTTTTTCATGCATGAACTAGGGTTCCTCTCTTTTCTTTTCCCTTTTTTTCTTCTTCTTTTTCTCTCTTTTTTCCTTTTCTTCGACCACCAGCTGATGGAGGTCATTTTAATATTGCTATCCCCACTAACTTCATGCCAACCATCCCATATTTGTGGAGGATTTTGTGGGGTTTTGAATTTTGAATTCAAAATTCAAGTTCATGTGCCATTACATGATGAAGCTTGATCTAATTTAAACCATTCATCATGTTGCCACTTTCCTCTTTCAATTTCGAAATTCCCATGCCCCCAATCAGATTAGAGGGTCACGTGGTGATTTTGTGGTGATTAAATTCGAAATTCAACCTTAATTAGAAGTGAGATAAAGATAAGGATGACATATGCCATGATGAGAGAGAATTTGATCTTATCCAATTCTTTTCATGAATTTATCTCTCCATTTCGACCCATCTAATGATGAAAGAGGTCTCTGATGTTGCCAAGTGTCCCATGGCACCATTAAATAAATTCAATTAATTTTTAATCAAATTAAAAATTAATTTATGGTGCCATGCATGGATATGTGATAAGTGGATTTCAAGATCCGAACAGTTTCAGATCAAATTCATTTAATTTAATTAAATCCTAACAATTAGAATGATCCAATTACCATGGGTTGAACCTAATCCAATTAGGTCAATCAATAATTAAGCACAAATTTAATCTAATTTAATTTGGTCAACCTAAGTCCTCTTGATTCAAACCTAATCCAATCAGGTCAAAAACCCTGATTGAGCCTAGAATTGAATCTAATTCAATTTGGCTCATCCTTAGTCTAATTACTCAATCCAATTGAGTTCATTAGCAATCTAATTACTAGTTAATCCTTCGATAATTACTTTAATTATTTTATAAGATAATTTGCCAATCGAATTGACTAAATTATCCCTGAATGATTCTTAATCATTCATCAGCCTTCTTGATCAATCAGGAATCTTCTATGCGTGTGACCTCATAGGTTCGAACCTAAGTCGGTAGTATAGAAAACGACTCTCTATACTAATTGATGTGACCATCTAGCAATGGTACCCGATGTCCGGATAGGCCGAATATATGCGAAACAAATATTTTAGAATTCTGAACTATGGTTACTGTATAATTCAATCCCTTTGACTCCTAATGCCAGGATGACTTAGAGCTCACTGTCAACACTATAATTAGTACATCCATTATGTGATTAACTTTAGATATCCCGTGACTCCTCACTGGGATTACCCTGGCCAAGGTTTTGCTAAATTAATCACAAAACATTATCTCCTATTTTCAGGAGGGGTCAATTCCATCTCGACTCATAACTGACTACGCAAGTACTTGACTGCACCCAGGGACCTTCTGTCACTGAATTAGAAATTCAGGTAATCCGGTACCAAAGTACAATGAGTTGCTTGCTAATCACATGTTGCGGTCTTAGGTCAGAGGGCCAAACTTATACCCATATCCACTCGGAACATCTTTTGATAGTAGAGCGTTCCGGAATTGATCACGTTCAGTGAAATGTACTCCTACACTTCACCTGTGTGGCATACCAGTGTCTCCACACTCCTTAGTTAAGAGGACAACCAACGTATATGTCACACAACGATCTAATCTCGATAATGTTGTCGTCCTTGTAACAACATATCATTTGGTCGTGAGCTAGTTTAAGGACTCGAAGATAAATCCTCCTTTATCATTAATAAGTCCTAAAGACTTCATCATATAGGAGTTCATTTGAAGATGTAAAATGATAAATAATGCCAAAAAAAGACTTTATTGATTTGTCAATTCATTTACAAAATTCAATCATCAACATGCTGACGATTGACATTTAGGATATAATTCCCAACATCCGCCTCGCTCACAAAATCAAAGAGAAAAAGACTAACTCTTCGAGCGACCAAAAATGAAAGGAGACACCTACCTAAGACTCTGCCGGAGAAGATAACCGGAAAAAGAGCAGGATCGCCGAAAACTGAAGGCAAAGAAGAGCGACCCGCCGCGAAACTCGTCGAAAATCACCAAGAAGGCTCGAAGAAGAGCTTGAAGACAACAGCGATGGCCACCAAGAAGAAGAGTGAGGGTGATGGAGGTCGAATAGGAGCCCTAAGGCTTCCCTCAAGGCTTTATATAGCCTACCTGAACGACTCTGATCGGCCCTCCTGGGCGGCTGAACGGCCGGATCTTGCCACATGGCAGGCCTAGAGGCTTTCTCAGCAAATCTTTCTAGATCGTGGCGTTAAAGGCCGGTCATTATGATAACCACTTCGAGAGATGGAGCAATAATGATTGGCCCCTCGTATACCGTCAAGTAACGCCTCGAAAGGGAGCACGCATGTAACACATTAAAAAGCTCCCTCGATCACCTCAGCTTGGAATGATGTGGCAGCTCAAACCACCCAAGCTCGGCCTAAAGCCACTAGCTCTAGCAACTCAAGAGGTGCGCCCTACTCAACACTTATATCCTCACAAATGTCTAGCTGTATCGTAGGATGATCGACAACTTGATTAATTCCTTCGCTCGAGCCAAAGAACGACTCAAACTTGAAAGTCGAGGGGCAAATGATGGGAGGTAAAATGGATCGTCCTACTCCGGCATGGAACCACCCAAACCCCGCTGAGCGAGCTGACCACGGCCAGAGAGCAAGCCGACCACAGCCAGAGAGCGAGCCAACTACGGTCAAAGAGCGAGCCGACCTCAGCCCCGCCAAGAGCCAGGCAGACCTCGGCCTCACCAAGAGCCAGGCTAACCTCGACCCCGCCAAGAGCCAGGAGGACCTCGGCCCCGCCAAGAGCCAGAAGGACCTCGGCCCCGCTAAGAGCTAGGCGGACCTCGGCCCCGTGATGAAGACATGAAGAAAGCCATAAGGAATGCAGCGAGGAAAGCAAGGAGAGCCGAAGCAAAGAAAGCTAAGCAAATGTATTGCTTGGATGGCGGCTTGCAAGAACCCAATGCAATTGGGTTTGAGCCTACTTTGAAAGAAGGCGTACAAGGCACAAATGACCAGCAAGGAGGCATGGCACATGGGGAGGAGCATGACATGTGGTTTTCTAAATCTTAAGGGGAGCAATCAGCCATTTGAATTTAAATTCAAAGGCATACGGATGAGCCATTTGAATTTAAAGGCATCCCTTGAAAGAAGGAGGATCTTTAGGCTTTAGAGTTGCTATTTTGAATTTGAAATTTGAGTTTGAATTATCTTTTGTTTTTGGAGATGGCTGAGATTCTTAGGGGGTCCTATAAATAAGACTCTCATGTAATTTGAAAGCATCTTTTGAATGAATGAAAAATTCTGGGCATTAACTAGAACCAACCCATGGAAACATGTGCTAGCTTGAGCTAGTCCTATCTCCAAATCCCACCGCCATCCTTTGATTATTGGTGCTGCCCCGAGGTGGTCCATTAATCCCATCCATCCATCACGCCATCAAGCCCCAACCAGCCATCCTACCATGGGCATTCGTCCAACACTTTGGTGAATCCTAGCCACCCAACATACCATCAACACATCACCCACCATCCATCATTTGAGGGATTCCATCATTGGTGCTTTCATTGAGAGTGCATCCAACCCGTGGAAGAGGAAGCCATTAACGCCAAAAGGAAGAAGAAGACCATGGCTGAACGGCAACCAACTCATAGGAAGCGGATTGAAGCCTTGGAAGCAACCTTAGAGGCTCAAAATGCTGCTGCCAATGAGAGGCTAGGCCGCGTCGAAAAGGTGCTCCATCAGCTCGTGGTGTCCATGAACAAACAAGCAGGAAGAAGAGCCAAGGGGGACCAAATCCCTAGAGGATCCGAGGGATCTAGGGGCTAGAGGCGCCATGAAAGGTTAGAAAGTTCAAATTCATCTAGTGAAGCATCTTCAAGCCAAGCGGAGGAGTCATCCGAAGGGAGTGAAGAAGATGAAGAGGACCAAAGGGAGAGAAGAGGAGGATATGAGAGAAGATCGAGGGGAGGGGCAGCTATGCCTAAGATGGATTTTCTCAAGTTTAATGGGGATGATCCTAGCACATGGGTGAGCCGAGCCGAGCAATAATTCGAGCATCATCCCATGGAAGGTCAAGCAAAGGTGTCCTATACTGCCTACTTCCTAGAAGGTGAAGCTAACCAATGGTGGCAATGGATGAGGAAGACCTACAAAGCCCAAAGGAAGGAGTTGAGATGGAAGAGATTCGTCAAGGAGCTCTTGAGAAGGTTCGGATCTACTAATTATGTGGGCTACCATGAAGCTCGCTCGAAGATCAAGCAATTGGGTTCCTTGAGGGACTACCAAAAAGAGTTCGAACACCTATCTAAAAGAGTTCATGGCTGGACCGAAAAGGCCCTCATTAGGTCCTTTGTGGGTGGATTGAAGGGGGAGTTGGCTACTGAGGTGAAGATCCGAAAGCCGAAGACACTAATGCAAGCTTTGGAGATAGCAAGGATGAAGGATGATCAACTCTGGGACTGAGGAAGAGCACCTGGTTTGAGGTGAAGAAGACCACTCCTATGGCTGCACCATTTGGGGCTAATAGGGGATTCAACAAGGGCTTCACTCCGGAAGGTCCAAGTGGGGTTCTATTCATTGGAGGCAAGCCCCCTATCAAGGGGATCAAGAAGCTATCTTGAGAAAAAATGCAGCAAAGGAGGGAGAAGGGACTATGTTTCAATTGCAATGAGAAATTCACACCAGAACACAAATGCAAGGTGAAGCATGTCTACCTCATTGAACCAATCCTTGAAGAGGAGGAAACCGAAGAGGAGGAGGGTCACGGTGGAGCTTGCAAGGAGGAGGAGGAGCTCAATGAAACCGAGCATGGGGAGTCACACATTTCCATCCATGCCTTGGCCGGGGTTGCAGGTCCTAGAACCATGAGGACTCAAGCACACATTGGCAAGCTTGAGGTAACAACCCTTATTGATAACGGTTCGTTCTTGAATTTCATAAACTCTAAAGTAGCTAAATGTTTGAAGTTACCATTGACTGAAATTGAACCATTCGGAATCAAGGTAGCTAGTGGTGATAGGTTGGAATGTAGAGAGTTGTTTAAAGGAGTGTGTGTGAAGATGCAAGGGATTGAGGTTGTGGTAGATCTATATTTTTTGCCAATTGTAGGGTTGGATGCAGTGTTGGGTATGTAATGGTTAGAGGAGCTAGAGAAGGTGGTGTCAGACTATAAAAAATTGAATATGGAGTTCATGTGGGGAGAAAAATGGGTCACTTTGAGAATGAATGGGAGAGTTGGAGGTAGGGCCATTAGGTTAAATGAGATGAAAAAAATTCTGAGGCATGGGGGGCAATGCCTTGCTATCACCATTGCCTCTCAACCGAGAGCCTTGAGTGAGGGTGAAGGAGATGAGTGTGGAGTTAAGGGTGTGGACTTGGGGGTTGAAATGCCGAGTGACTTGAAGGAGATGTTGCTGAAATATTCTGAAGTTATGAAGGAGCCCAAGTCTTTGCCACCTTCAAGGGAGTTTGATCATCAGATTCCACTGAAGGAGGAAGAAAGACCGGTGAATGGCGCCCCTTACTGGTATGCCTACTTCCAGAAGATGGAGATAGAAAAGTAAATGGATGAGATGTTGGCCAATGGACTTATCCGGCCAAGCACTAGTCCATTCTCAAGTCCGGTTCTATTGGTGAAGAAGAAGGATGGCACTTGGCACTTTTGCATGGATTATCGGGCTTTGAATGCCGCAACCGTCAAGGATAGGTTCCCAATTTCTGCCATTGATGACATGTTGGATGAGCTTGGAAGGTCTATGTTCTTCTCCAAACTAGATCTCCGAGTCGGGTATCATCAAATTAGGATGCATGAAGGTGACATTCACAAGACCGTTTTTCGAACTCACAATGGCCACTTTGAATACTTGGTTATGCCATTTGGGCTTTGCAACGCCCCCTCTACTTTTCAAGCATGTATGAATCAGATCTTCAAGCTATTCTTGAAGAGGTATGTGCTGGTTTTTTTTGATAATATATTGGTATATTCGAAAAGTTGGAGTGACCACTTGAAGCACTTGGAGGAGGTGATGCGGGTGCTACTTGACAACTCTTTCTTCATCAAGTTGTCCAAGTGTGCATTCGGTCAAAAGGAGATGGAGTATCTTGGCCATTTGATCTCACACAAAGGAGTGAGGGTTGATCCGAAGAAGATGGAAGCAATGGTGGTGTGGCCGAAGCCAAAGTCTCTAACCGAAATGAGAGGGTTCTTGGGACTTACCGGTTACTACCAGAAGTCTGTCAAGGACTATGGATCCATCGCCAAGCCACTCACAAGCATGTTAAAGAAGAATAATTTCAGATGAAATGAAGAGGGAGAGGCAGCCTTTGAAGCTCTCAAGAAAGCCATGACAACAACACCGGTGCTTGCCATGCCAAACTTTGAAGAAGAATTCGAGGTGTACACGGATGCAAGCAATGTGGGAGTAGGTGCTGTTTTGACTCAAAATGGAAGGCCTCTAGCCTACATTAGCAGGGCCTTGGGGGTACAAAAGAAGGGTTGGAGTGTGTATGCTAGAGAAATACTTGCTATATTGGAGGCCGTGAGGGTATGGAGGCCGTATCTCTTGGGCAGAAAATTTCTGATTGTCACAGACCAGCAGCCATTGAAGCACCTTTTGGAGCAGAAAATCACCACTCCGGAACAGCAAAGATGGGTGGCAAAGTTGCTGGGGTTTGAGTTCCAAGTAATGTATAAGCCGGGCAAGGAAAATAGGGTAGCCGATGCACTTTCAAGGAGGGATGACGGCGAGTTGTTGGCTGCAATTTTAGGACCTTCATGGTAGATTTGGGAAGTGTTAGCATCCCACATATGCCATGAAAATTTCAAATAATTTTCAGATTGCAGCGGAAAAATTATGCGGGATCCGTTCATCGCGTGAACGTATTTTAAAACCATTCGTTTGTAGATAGATTAGAATTAAATTATTTTAAATCATTTTAAAATCATTAAGAAGATCAGATCTTCACCTTGTGCGGGTAGATGGTCTCCGCAAATCTGATTTACGTGGATTTGTAGAAGGTTCGATGGAAGCCGCACACGCGTCCGGCCTCTACGGGTATCCACACGAGGTAATGATTCGATCGAAGCCTACGTATCTCCCCGGGGTGCTAGCTCCCTTGCAAAGATGGCTTTTGATGGCTGAAGTCCTCCCTTTCAATCAACTCTTGAATGCTTAGGGAGGAGGAGGAAGAAAGACGGATCAAAGGGAACAAGAACAAAACACTTTCAGCCTTTTTCCCTTTTCTTTTGTTGGCACCAAGAATGAAGAAGGAGGAGAGCCACCAAGGATTCTTCTTCCTCTTCTCTTGCTTGCAGATGAAAGGAGGAGGAAGGGGGTCCTATTTGCTGCCGTGAACACCAAAAGAGGGATTAGAGGAGGGGCCGAACCCCTCCTCCTTTTATTTCTCCATGAGATAAGGATGAGCTCCTTATTTTTAGGAGCTCACCCTTATCTCCCCAATTCGGCAGCAAGGAGGGGCTTACGCCCCTCCTTTTTCTTCCACGCACTTCCCAAGGGGAGGGGCGTGGGCCCCTCCCTCATATTCCATTTTATTAGCCATTTAATTAAATTAAGTGGCAAGATGGTTTGGGTTCATTTTATGAGTCCAATCCTAGTCAAAATAGAATTTTTATGAACCCATTTCAATTTCCTCCAATTCCTAATCCAATTAGAATTTAATTGAGCCATGACTCTATTGAACTCTTCAATCCTAATCTAATTAGGAGTCATGAAATTAATTAAATTAAATTTAAAATTAATTAGGACTTAAAATAATCCTAATCTAATTAGGACTTATTAAATTTCAGCCCTAAGACAATTAGAACTTTAGAAATTCTATTCCAAATAGGATTCTAATTTAATTTGAAATCCTAATCCAATTAGGACTCCAAGGATCCTACTCCAAGTAGGACTCGTGATCAAGTCCAATTAATTAAATTTAATTAATTAAATTAAATTGCAATTCGATTGCAATTGTTCCTTCTTCCAACCACTAACTCTTAGCGAGTTATCCATTTATCAATCTAATTGATTATTTGTGATTCCTAATCACATTCAACCATCGGATCGGTCAATACCTCTAATGTGTGTGACCCCATAGGTTCTATTCTGACTGGTAGTGAGATATATTGCGATCTCTATCACAATATCATTGAAAACTCCTTTCAATGGGTTGAAACAATTTCAACTCAACTCATCAGGGTTTATCGACCATCAAGATGATCCCTGTGAGTCTCACCATCCACCAGTGACACCTAGCAGTATGTAGTAGCCACCCAGCAGAATAGAATGATGAACCTCTAGGTGCAGTTATCGTATGATACAGTCCTTCTATCGTGGATCCCTACAGACCGGAGGTCATGGATAACTCGTCAAACCCCGTCGTCTGTCATATGTCTAGATTTATTCGACTTGAGTTCGATAGTGGAAAACTCTTTCTCCACTTTATATTACTGCCCTGGCCAAGGTCTTAGAACTCAGTCTAATAAATCACATAGGATCACTCCTCTTCTATCAAGGTCGACAGATTCCATGTAAGTGCATACCCTACTCCTACAGTGAACTTACTGCAGCCAATCTACACTACAAGGACCCATATGGCTAGAGACCATGTATACGTGTAGTCAAACTACAATAACCTCACTGTGAGTAGCCGAAGCACCGCAGGTCAAAGGACCAGTCATACTACTGCAACATCAAGCAAGTCACTGACGAGTGGATAGACATCCAAGTGACTTCTTGTCTTGGTCACGCTCAGTACCCTTGTTCTCTAACAAGCACCTGCACTATCACTTCAGTGTCCCTACACTGTGGACTCGAGTCTTGTCCATCCAGAAGAATAGTGATCTGTGCACTGATCGGATCGATCACCGTCCTCGTGATGATCCATTGATCAGGAGCATTTAGAAATTAATCATCAATGATACATGGCTCAAATTCTCAACTCTTGAGAATATGTATCATCATCTTATTAATTCCTTGAACGATTCATAGACACATAAACAATATGAATGAAAAAGATGCCCATTTATTATTCAATAATAATAAAGTCAAGTACAAATTTATGTCCTAGAATTAATAATGTGTCCGCCAGATTGGCTTCTAGGGCATACATCTAACAATCTCCCACTTGCACTAAAGCCAATCAGACATATATCTAAGTCCCATCTTCTCAAGGTGGGCTTCTGTCTTCTGCTGATTTAACTGCTTAGTGAGCGGGTCTGCCACGTTGTCCGCGGAGTCTACTCTCTGCACCTCGACATATTTCTTCTCGAGGTATTCGCGTATGAGGTGAAAGCGCTGCTCTATGTGCTTGGACTTCTGATGAAACCTTGGCTCCTTAGCAAGAGCTATGGCGCCATTATTATCGCAGTAGAGTGTGATGGCATCCGATGGCATTACATCTAGCTCTGCAATGAATTTGTTGAACCAGATGGCTTCCTTTGCAGCTTCAGAGGCGGCGATATACTCAGCTTCCATGGTAGAATCAGCAATGATTGGTTGTTTGGAACTCTTCCAATTTACCGTACCACCATTGTACAAGAACACATATCCAGATGTAGACTTTCTATCATCAATATCAGTCATAAAATCTGAATCTGTGTACCCTTCTACCTTTAACTCTGATGATCCTCCAAAAACCAAGAACAAATCTTTAGTTCTTCTCAAGTACTTAAGAATGTTCTTCACAGCTGTCCAGTGCTCTTCACCTGGATTCGACTGATATCTGCTAGTGACACTCACAGCAAGGGCTATATCAGGTCGTGTACATAGCATGGCATACATGAGGTTTCCTATTGCAGAAGCATAAGGAATCCTGCTCATGCGTTGAATCTCTTCAGATGTGTTGGGGCACATCTTTTTGGAGAGATGAATCCCATGCCTAAGGGGTAATAGACCCCTCTTGGAGTTTTTCATACTGAACCTCTTCAGTATCTCCTCTATGTACATCTTTTGTGATAGGCCAAGCATCCTTTTAGATCTATCCCTATAGACCTTTATCCCCAAAATGTAGGATGCTTCCCCAAGGTCTTTCATGGAGAACTCTTTTGATAACCAGACCTTGACCGAGGTTAGCATAGGAATATCATTTCCTATCAGGAGGATGTCATCCACGTACAGTACGAGGAACACAACAGCACTCCCACTAACCTTCTTGTAAACACATGGTTCCTCTTCGTTCTTGATGAACTCAAACGATTTGATCGCATCATTAAAACGAGTGTTCCAACTCCGAGATGCTTGCTTTAGTCCATAGATGAACCTTTGCAGCTTGCAGACCTTGTGATCACCATCACTGGAAGTGAAACCCAAAGGCTGCTCCATATAGATATCTTCATCAAGATATCCATTCAGGAAAGTAGTTTTCACATCCATCTGCCATATTTCATAATCATGAAATGCTGCAATGGCAAGCAATGTTCGAATGGATTTCAGCATGGCTACAGGTGAAAAGGTCTCCTGATAGTCAATGCCTTCGCGCTGACTATACCCTTTCGCTACTAGCCTTGCCTTATAGGTCTCTACCTTTCCATCCGAACCTATCTTCCTTTTATAGATCCATTTACATCCAATAGGTACTATACCTTCTGGTGGATCTACTAAGGTCCAGACTTGGTTGGAATACATGGAGTCTATCTCTGACTTCATGGCTTCCAGCCATTTCTCGGAATCGATATCAGATATCGCCTCGTCGTAGGTATTGGGATCCTGTACATGTTCCCTATCTCCCATGAGGAACATTTCCTCGGTGTCCTCTACTAGTATACCTAAGTATCTATCGGGAGGATGGGAGACCCTACTAGATCTATGAGGTGGAGGAGGTACTACGTGTACTGGCTCTGTATGAATAGGTTCTATAGGATCCATGACTCGTTGCTTTTCAGAGACTCTCTCTTTAAGCTCAATTTTGTAAGTGAATCCTAGGTTCTTCGGTGTTAAGCATACGGATTTTTTTTTTTTTTTTAAAACCATGGCTGAACCTGATCGGGTTGCCTACGTACCCCTTCATAAGGGGGATCAAGCCATACGTAGTTCTTTTTAAGTTTTAAAACGCAGCGGAAAAATCGAATCAAACAATTTAATTCATGCATGCTTACAAGATCAAATCTAGAAATCAGCACCTTAAGAACACATAGGATTATGCCGGAATCGTTTAAACAATTATGCTAAAACTTTCATGCATGATTAACTATCAGATCTGAAACTTAAGAACTCTATTCCGATTAATCTCCGAATATCCATTGAATGGATTCTGGAGATATCTCCGTGAGGAGCCCCAAAAGAGGGTAAAACCTCGGGGAATCAGACCTAGATCTTGACACCATAATAAAAGATTAATGTAGGATTAATACCTTTTATGATGGATGAAACTTGTGGATCTGATCCTCGACTTCGCAGCCACGCACACGAATGGCCTCTACGAGAAGTCCACGCGAAGTTCCTGAAGAGATCCAATCCTGCGGAAGTGCTAGCTTGCGCAGAATTTCTTGAGGCTGAAATTTGATCTTCCAAACACTATCAACTTTTGATCCGCCTTCTTGGAAGAACTTGGAGGAAAGGTTTAAAGGGATTGAAGAGGACTTAGATCTGATCTAAAGACTCTTATCAGGGACCCCTAACACTAATGGCGCGATGGACTTAGAGGAGGAAGAAGTCAGCTAGATTGAATGCAGAATTTTTCCATGCATGAACTAGGGTTCCTCTCTTTTCTTTTCCCTTTTTTCTTCTTCTTTTTCTCTCTTTTTTCCTTGAATTCGACCACCAGATGATGGAGGTCCTTTTAATGTTGCTCTCCTACCTAACTTCATGCCAACCATCCCATATTTGTGGAGGATTTTGTGGGGTTTTGAATTTTGAATTCAAAATTCAAGTTCATGTGCCATTACATGATGAAGCTTGATCTAATCTAAACCATTCATCATGTTGCCACTTCCCTCTTTCAATTTCGAAATTCCCATGCCCCTAATCAGATTAGAGGGTCACGTGGTGATTTTGTGGTGATTAAATTCGAAATTCAACCTTAATTAGAAGTGAGATAAAGATAAGGATGGCATATGTCATGAAGAGAGAGAATTTGATCTTATCCAATTCTTTTCATGAATTTATCTCTCCATTTCGACCCATCTAATGATGAAAGAGGTCCCTGATGTTGCCAAGTGTCCCATGGCACCATTAAATAAATTAAATTAATTTTTAATCATATTAAAAATCAATTTATGGCGCCATGCATGGATATGTGACAAGTGGATTTCAAGATCCGAATAGTTTCAGATCAAACCCATTTAATTTAATTAAATCCTAACAATTAGAATGATTCAATTACCATGGGTTGAACCTAATCCAATTAGGTCAATCCCTAATTAAGCACAAATTTAATCTAATTTAATTTGGTCAACCTAAGTCCTCTTGATTCAGACCTAATCCAATCAGGTCAAAAATCCTGATTGAGCCCAGAATTGAATCTAATTCAATTTGGCTCATCCTTAGTCTAATTACTCAATCCAATTGAGTTCATTAGCAATCTAATTACTAATTAATCCTCCGATAATTAATTTAATTATTTTATAAGATAATTTGCCAATCGAATTGACCAAATTACCCCTGAATGATTCTTAATCATTCATCAGCCTTCTTGATCAATCAGAAATCTTCTATGCGTGTGACCTCATAGGTTCGAACCTAAGCCGGTAGTATAGGAACGACTTCCTATACTAATCGATGTGACCATCTAGCAATGGTACCGAACGTCCGAATAGGCCGAATATATGCGAAGCAAATATTCTGGAACCCTGAACTATGGTTACTGTATAATTCAATCCCTTTGACTCTTAATGCCAGGATGACTTAGAGCTCACTGTCAACCCTATAATTAGTACATCCATTATGTGATTAACTTTAGATATCCCGTGACTCCTCACTGAGATTACCCTGGCCAAGGTTTTGCTAAATTAGTCACAAGACATTATCTCCTGTTTGCAGGAGGGGTCAATTCCATCTTGACTCACAACTGACTACGCAAGTACTTGACTGCACCCAGTGACCTTCCGTCACTGAATTAGAAATTCAGGTAGTCCGGTACCAAAGTACAGTGAGTTGCTTGCTAGTCACAGGTTGCGGTCTCAGGTCAGAGGGCCAAACTTATACCCATATCCACTCGGAACATCTCTCGATAGTAGAGCGTTCCGGAATTGGTCACGTTCAGTGAAATGTACTCCTACACTTCACCTGTATGGCATACCAGTGTCTCCACACTCCTTGGTTAAGAGGACAACCAACGTATATGTCACACAACGACCTAATCTCGATAATGTTGTCGTCCTAGTAACAACATATCATTTGGTCGCGAACAAGTTTAAGGACTCAAAGATAAATCCTCCTTTATCATAACATAAGTCCTAAGGACTTCATCATATAAGAGTTCATTTGAAGATGAAATGATGAATAATGCCAAATAATACTTTATTAATTTGTCAATTTATTTACAATATTCAATCATCAATATGCTGACGATTGACATTTAGGATACAATTCCCAACAACTCCCACTTAGCCTAAAGCCAATCGGCACAGTATCTAATACCCATCTTCGACTTGTGTTCGTTGAACTCTTTGATGCCGAGGACTTTGGTAAATGGGTCAGCCAGATTTTCTTTTGTGTCAATCTTCTGAAGATCAATATCACCTCGTTCTATAATCTCTCGAACCAGGTGATAACGTCGCAGAATATGCTTGGTCCGCTGATGTGCTTTAGGTTCCTTTGCCTGAGCTATGGCTCCAATGTTATCACAAAATATAGGAACTGGACCATCAATGGAAGGTGCCACTCCCAGCTCGGTGATGAACTTGCGCAACCATACGGCTTCCTTGGCTGCATCAGATGCTGCAATGTATTCTGCTTCATATGTAGAATCTGCCACTGTATGCTGCTTGGAACTCTTCCAGCAGATGGCCCCACCCTTAAGAGTGAAGATATATCCCGACACGCTCTTGCTATCATCTTGATCTGACTGAAAACTTGAATCGGTATATCCCTCAAGTTTTAAGTCAGAATCACCGTAGACAAGCCACTGATCTTTAGTATTTCTCAAATACTTAAGGATGGTTTTGACAACCTTCCAGTGGTTGCTACCTGGATCAGACTGGTATCTACTCACTACTCCTAGTGAGTATGCCACGTCTGGTCTAGTACATATCATGGCATACATTATAGATCCCACTGCCGAAGCATATGGAATTCTATCCATAGTCTCTCTTTCTTGAGAGGTTGTCGGACAATCCCTTTTAGAGAGGTTAATTCCATGGCCCATTGGAAGATAGCCTTTCTTGGAATTAATCATACTGAACCTTTTCAGTATAGTATCAATGTATGTGGATTGGGATAATCCAAGCAATCTTCTAGATCTATCTCTATAGATCTTCATCCCTAGGATGTAAGATGCTTCTCCCAAATCCTTCATGGCAAATTGAGATGATAGCCAAACCTTTATTCCTTGTAATGCAGGAATGTCATTCCCGATTAAAAGAATGTCATCCACATACAAAACAAGAAATATAATAACTGAACCATTTGCCCATTTATAAATGCAAGGTTCCTCTTCATTCTTAATGAAGCCATATGATTTGATCACCTTATCAAATCGTATGTTCCAACTCCGTGAAGCTTGCTTTAATCCATAAATGGATTTTTGAAGCTTGCACACCTTAGACTCATCTGCAGATATAAAACCTTCAGGTTGCATCATATACACCTCTTCTTCTAAATCTCCATTTAGAAAAGCGGTTTTAACATCCATCTGCCAGATTTCATAATCTAAGTGTGCTGCTATCGCAAGCATAATCCGAATGGATTTGAGCATTGCCACAGGAGAAAACGTCTCGTCATAGTCAATACCATAACGTTGACGATATCCCTTGGCAACCAGACGGGCTTTATAGGTCTCTACTTTTCCGTCTGCGCCCCGTTTTCTTTTGAAAATCCACTTACACCCTATGGGTTTAATCCCTTCGGGTGGGTCAACTAATGTCCATACATCATTGACCTTCATGGATTCCATTTCGGATTGCATGGCTCCAAGCCATGCATCAGAGTCATGCCTCTGCATAGCATCCATATAGGTGATCGGATCCTCATTGTTTTCATCAAGTTCGACAGGATCCCCGTCCTGGACCAAGAAACCGTAGTATCTGTCCGGCTGACGTGGTACTCTACCTGATCGCCTTAATGGTGCATCTAAGATGGGTTCTGGATCTGATCTAATCAAATCTGACTCAACTAGTTCAGTAGATGGTGTCGGATCTTCTACATGTTGAACTTCCCTAAGCTCAACATTAGAGCTTTTAGTTCCTTCACTAAGGAATTCTTTCTCTAAGAAAACAGCTCTATTGCTTACGAATAACTTTTGTTCTTCAACAAAGTAGAAGTAATATCCTTTAGTTTCTTTGGGATAACCAACAAAGAAACATTTGTCAGACTTGGGTTCAAGTTTGTCTGTCTTCAAACGTTTGACATATGCTGGACACCCCCAAACCCTAAGGTGAGAGAGCATTGGCTTACGTCCAGTCCACATCTCATGTGGTGTTTTATTTACAGACTTACTTGGAACCTTATTTAGAATGTAGCAGGCTGACTCAAGTGCATATCCCCAAAAGGATATGGACAGACTTGCAAACCCCATCATGGATCGAACCATGTCTAACAGAGTTCGATTTCTTCTTTCTGATACACCGTTATACTGTGGTGTACCAGGAGGAGTCCATTGGGAGAGAATCCCATTCTCTCCTAAATATGTCAAAAACTCATTGGAAAGGTATTCGCCTCCTCGATCTGATCGAAGAGTTTTAATACTCTTTCCAGTTTGTTTTTCTACTTCATTACGATATAATTTGAACATTTCAAATGCTTCAGATTTATGTCTCATTAAATAGACATAACCATACCTAGAAAGGTCGTCTGTAAACGTAATGAAATATGAATACCCACCTCTAGCATCTGTGCTTATTGGCCCACATACATCAGAATGTACAAGGGTCAATAAATCACTGGCTCGTTCACCTTTTCCGGTAAAAGGTGATTTGGTCATTTTACCAAGAAGACATGACTCACAGGTTGTCAATGATTCACAATCATTAACATTGAGGATTCCCTCTTTACTTAACCTGTTCATCCTGTTCTTGTTAATATGACCTAGCCTATGATGCCAAAGGTAGACATCCGTGACATTATCTATTCTAGGACGCTTACTTGACGTGTACATTACATTAACAGGTTGTGATAACAAGTAGATGCCATTGCTCAATTGTCCATTCATTACAGTAACACCATTCATAATGATATCACAAGAATATTTCTTTATTGAAATTTCATAACCGTTCATGGCCAAAAGGCCTACGGAAATTACATTCAATAAGAATGCAGGACAATAGTGACAATCACTCAAGACAACTACATGAGAATTGAAAACAAGTTTGAGATTTCCTAAAGCTAGAACTGGAACAGATCTTCCATCTCCAACATTCAGGAATCTCTCGCTGTTTTCAAATCTCTCATTGACCTGAAGTCCTTGCAATGAATTGCATATATTAAACGGACTTCCAGTATCTAATACCCAGGTTGAATTATCACATATAGAGAAATTACAAGGTGTTATCATATAAATACCTTGATCAGCAACTGATTGCCCTTTTCTCTTGCTTAGCCTGTTCGGGTCAAGTGAGGTAAGGTACTGAGGACAATTCCTCTTCCAATGCCCCTGCTTTTTACAATAGAAGCATTCTGCCTGACTTTGGTCATCCTTAATCCTTTTGGTCTGACTATGCTGAGTTTTCAGCTTTCTATACCAATTATTGAAGTTGGGACTAGTCAACTTGTCATTATCCAATAATGAGCGAAGTGACAAACTTGTGGCCATTTCTACATAAAAGAAAATTTGGCTATTAGTATATGAATTGACTAAACACAGTAGACTTGGACTTTAGTCTAAAGATACTCCCACTATTTTATACAAATTGGTAGTCTCTACCTCCAATTCGAAAAATTACTCCTAATTCTTTAGTGGGCACTAGAACCCAATAGATCGCATATAGGCCCGAGTGTGGCTCGGCTAACCCATATGCACCTATTGGTAGGTTCTAAACCAGTTGCTTCACCAAGCAACTTCTAGTGATAATTTTGCCCTAGGTTCTTCGGCAGGCGTGTGGCGCCTCCACCGAATATCCTAGTCAGGTCCAACCATTAAATGATAGGGTTAAGTCTAATCAACTAATAGACGACCAAGCCCGAGTGTGGCTCGGCTCACCTGACCGCCTATTGAAGGTACACTTAACTCATCATATATTGAATGACAATTCCAATGCTTGATAAGTACCACGCGTGTCGCGCCTCCAATAATTATCAAAATATTGGACCCATTATCACCCAACTTAATGGGAGGCTATGACCTAGTTATCCCCATAACCATTTCATTTTAAGGACCTAATAATTTTAGAAGATTTCATAATTAGGATAGATGAGAAGATCCGGTTAGTCTAATTTCTCCCACTGACTTCACCAAATCAGATTAGACTCAAACCGGTTAAGGAGACACCTAAATCAGTCAAACTGATTTTCCTTATAGGCATGGGCTAACTCGAATCATTAAGTGATCCAATCAAAATGTGATTGACCATGTCGGCCAGGTAAGTGAGATCGGTGGAAGGGATATGCCATTAACTCGGCAAAGACGAATCAGTGCGAGTAGCTCCCAATTAAAAACCACCGATCAAAACTGCCAAACTTACCTTAGACACCGACTGGTTAATCAATTTCGATTTGATTACTCAAATGACTCGGGCTACACCTCTGAGCCTAAATCAAGTTCCATCTTGGTCTAATCAAAGACATGGACTTGATCCATCTACAACTATTGTAAATTGATCTAGAATTTTCTTGACCTAATCTAGTTACTACTTAATTAGATTTGATCAATTAATTCTATTTGTCCATGTATGATTCTAACCTTAGGTCTAACCCAATCTTAGGAACTTGATTCAAGCTAACCCATATGCCCAAAGAATTATGCAATGTCAATTAATTGAGTTACAATTCTATTTCATAACACTTAATTCTCAATTAAGTTTAGACTTATGAAAGTTTTGATCATTGCATATTTCTTTTTAATTACATATTAATTACAATCTTTCAGTTCTTAAAACATATTTTTAGATCTTAGTTTTTGTAATTAATCACATGTAATCAGATTAAATTCATGTTTAAGTCATTATATTTAATGTTCATGCATCACATATACATAACAACATGAATTAATACAAACAACATACATCTTATGTATTTATTTTTTCACTTTTATTTTCAGATCTGATTTGTTGATGGGGGGAGTCTCCACTCCTACATAGGTTCGGTCCTATTAAACATAGGGTGACACCTATGTATACCTATCAGAGCACGCATCTCTATACGCCTCCAGACGGAGAGCCACGCTTCGTCACACGATCACGCGTGAGAGTTTCCGGAGATCGGTCACAACTCTTGGACCTTTGCTCTGATACCACTGAAAGGGGGAGTCTCCACTCCTACATGGGTTCGGTCCTATTAAAAATAGGGTGACACCCATGTATACCTATCAGAGCACGCATCTCTATACGCCTCCGGACGGAGAGCCACGCTTCGTCACACGATCACGCGTGAGAGTTTCCGGAGATCGGTCACAACTCTTGGACCTTTGCTCTGATACCACTGTAAGTGAATCCTAGGTTCTTCGGTGTTAAGCATGCGGATTTTTTTTTTTTTTTAAAACCATGGCTGAACCTGATCGGGTTGCCTACGTACCCCTTCATAAGGGGGATCAAGCCATACGTAGTTCTTTTTAAGTTTTAAAACGCAGCGGAAAAATCGAATCAAATAATTTAATTCATGCATGCTTACAAGATCAAATCTAGAAATCAGCACCTTAAGAACACATAGGATTATGCCGGAATCGTTTAAACAATTATGCTAAAACTTTCATGCATGATTAACTATCAGATCTGAAACTTAAGAACTCTATTCCGATTAATCTCCGAATATCCATTGAATGGATTCTGGAGATATCTCCGTGAGGAGCCCCAAAAGAGGGTAAAACCTCGGGAAATCAGACCTAGATCTTGACACCATAATAAAAGATTAATGTAGGATTAATACCTTTTATGATGGATGAAACTTGTGGATCTGATCCTCGACTTCGCAGCCACGCACACGAATGGCCTCTACGAGAAGTCCACGCGAAGTTCCTGAAGAGATCCAATCCTGCGGAAGTGCTAGCTTGCGCAGAATTTCTTGAGGCTGAAATTTGATCTTCCAAACACTATCAACTTTTGATCCGCCTTCTTGGAAGAACTTGGAGGAAAGGTTTAAAGGGATTGAAGAGGACTTAGATCTGATCTAAAGACTCTTATCAGGGACCCCTAACACTAATGGCGCGATGGACTTAGAGGAGGAAGAAGTCAGCTAGATTGAATGCAGAATTTTTCCATGCATGAACTAGGGTTCCTCTCTTTTCTTTTTCCTTTTTTCTTCTTCTTTTTCTCTCTTTTTTCCTTGAATTCGACCACCAGATGATGGAGGTCCTTTTAATGTTGCTCTCCTACCTAACTTCATGCCAACCATCCCATATTTGTGGAGGATTTTGTGGGGTTTTGAATTTTGAATTCAAAATTCAAGTTCATGTGCCATTACATGATGAAGCTTGATCTAATCTAAACCATTCATCATGTTGCCACTTCCCTCTTTCAATTTCGAAATTCCCATGCCCCTAATCAGATTAGAGGGTCACGTGGTGATTTTGTGGTGATTAAATTCGAAATTCAACCTTAATTAGAAGTGAGATAAAGATAAGGATGGCATATGTCATGAAGAGAGAGAATTTGATCTTATCCAATTCTTTTCATGAATTTATCTCTCCATTTCGACCCATCTAATGATGAAAGAGGTCCCTGATGTTGCCAAGTGTCCCATGGCACCATTAAATAAATTAAATTAATTTTTAATCATATTAAAAATCAATTTATGGCGCCATGCATGGATATGTGACAAGTGGATTTCAAGATCCGAATAGTTTCAGATCAAACCCATTTAATTTAATTAAATCCTAACAATTAGAATGATTCAATTACCATGGGTTGAACCTAATCCAATTAGGTCAATCCCTAATTAAGCACAAATTTAATCTAATTTAATTTGGTCAACCTAAGTCCTCTTGATTCAGACCTAATCCAATCAGGTCAAAAATCCTGATTGAGCCCAGAATTGAATCTAATTCAATTTGGCTCATCCTTAGTCTAATTACTCAATCCAATTGAGTTCATTAGCAATCTAATTACTAATTAATCCTCCGATAATTAATTTAATTATTTTATAAGATAATTTGCCAATCGAATTGACCAAATTACCCCTGAATGATTCTTAATCATTCATCAGCCTTCTTGATCAATCAGAAATCTTCTATGCGTGTGACCTCATAGGTTCGAACCTAAGCCGGTAGTATAGGAACGACTTCCTACACTAATCGATGTGACCATCTAGCAATGGTACCCGACGTCCGAATAGGCCGAATATATGCGAAGCAAATATTCTGGAACCCTGAACTATGGTTACTGTATAATTCAATCCCTTTTGACTCTTAATGCCAGGATGACTTAGAACTCACTGTCAACCCTATAATTAGTACATCCATTATGTGATTAACTTTAGATATCCCGTGACTCCTCACTGAGATTACCCTGGCCAAGGTTTTGCTAAATTAGTCACAAGACATTATCTCCTGTTTGCAGGAGGGGTCAATTCCATCTTGACTCACAACTGACTACGCAAGTACTTGACTGCACCCAGTGACCTTCCGTCACTGAATTAGAAATTCAGGTAGTCCGGTACCAAAGTACAGTGAGTTGCTTGCTAGTCACAGGTTGCGGTCTCAGGTCAGAGGGCCAAACTTATACCCATATCCACTCGGAACATCTCTCGACAGTAGAGCGTTCCGGAATTGGTCACGTTCAGTGAAATGTACTCCTACACTTCACCTGTATGGCATACCAGTGTCTCCACACTCCTTGGTTAAGACGACAACCAACGTATATGTCACACAACGACCTAATCTCGATAATGTTGCCGTCCTAGTAACAACATATCATTTGGTCGCGAACAAGTTTAAGGACTCAAAGATAAATCCTCCTTTATCATAACATAAGTCCTAAGGACTTCATCATATAAGAGTTCATTTGAAGATGAAATGATGAATAATGCCAAATAATACTTTATTAATTTGTCAATTTATTTACAATATTCAATCATCAATATGCTGACGATTGACATTTAGGATACAATTCCCAACAAATTTTTCTCCCACTGCCTCTATCAAGGATAAACTGTTTTTCCAGAAAGACGGCATGTCGGCTCACAAACACATTGTGATCCTCTGAGATGTAAAAATTGTATCCTAATGACTCTTTAGGATATCCAATGAAACGAGCACTTATGGTCCTAGGCTCTAACTTGTCCGCCTGTAGTCACTTGACGTGGGCCGGACATCCCCAAATCTTGAGATGACCAAGACTTGGCTTCTTACCATGCCATATCTCATACGGTGTGGTAGGAACGGATTTAGAGGGAACTCTATTCAATAAATAAATTGCGGATAATAAGGCATCTCCCCAAAGAAACATAGGTAGATCAGTGAAGCTCATCATGGATCGGACCATATCCAATAGAGTCTGATTCCTCCTTTCTGACACCCCGTTGAGTTGAGGTATACCCGGAGGTGTCCATTGTGAGACTATGCCATTTTTCTTGAGATAATCCCGGAATTCCCCACTAAGGTATTCTCCTCGATCTGATCGAAGAACCTTAAGGAGTTTTTCAGTCTGTTTTTCTACTTCATTTCTGAACTCTTTAAACTTTTCAAAAGACTCAGATTTGTATCTCATAAGATACACATACCCATATCGTGAATAGTCATCGGTAAAAGTAATGAAGTATGAATAACGACCCCTGGCTAGCACATCGAATGGGCCACACACATCAGTGTGTACCAGGGTAAGTATTTCAGTGGTCCTCTCCCCATGTCCTACAAAGGGTAACCTAGCCATTTTTTCTTGAAGATAGGACTCACAAACTGGATATGACTCAGAAGTCAATGGGCCGAGAAGCCCATCTTTCTCCAATTTGTTCATTCTGTCCTCTCCAATATGGCCAAGCCTGAGGTGCCACAAATACTTCTGGTTTATCTCATCTCTCGATCTTTTAGATCCTATGGCATCCACTACTTGCTCAGACACATTCATAGACACATCAATATGCAAGTGATAGAGACTGTCAATCATGAAACCACGTGCAACTAATTTATTTCTGAAATAAATAGAACAGCAGTCTTTGTCAAAAGTCAAAACATGACCATCCTGTGCTAAACACGAAACAGAAATCAAATTCCTGCTAGCAGTAGGGACATAATAACAGTCTCTAAGCAATAAACTAAATCCAGACGGTAATCGCAGAGGGCAGGTGCCCACAGCTACAGCAGCAACTCTTGCCCCGTTGCCAACCTGAAGGGTCACTGCACCTTCCGCCAGCCTCCTACTTTCCTTTAGACCCTGCATAGTAGTGCACAAATGAGCACTAGAACCAGAATCTATAACCCAACTAGAAGTAGAAGAAATCGTAAGGTTAGTTTTAATCACGAGCAAGTCTAGCATACCTTCAGAAGGTGTGTCCTTTTTGTTCTTCAGGCTCTCGAGGTATGAAGGGCAGTTCCTTTTCCAGTGGCCGTTGACGTTGCAGTGGAAACATTTTCCTTTGTCATCAACCCTTTTCTTATGAACTTCCTTCTTAGGCTTTTTGTCTTTCTTGTGCTTCTTTGCAGGCTTCTTTTTCTTCCAAGTAGACTTTCTCTTGGAACTAGAAGTCAGCTCAGCAGCCAGAACAGAGCCCCTTGAACCTTTTAAGGCCCCTTCAGCAGTTACCAACATATTCAACAATTCGGTCTTTGTGCATTCAATTTTATTCATATGATAGTTTACTATAAACTGACCAAATGAATTAGGAAGGGATTGCAGGATCAGATCTATCTGCAGTTCCTTATGCATGGACATACCGAGCTTCTCAAGTTCCTCGAGGTCCTTGATCATAGTCAAACAGTGATCGTGGACAGACTGCCCCTCACGCATCTTTGCCTTGAAGAGCCTCTTGGACACTTCAAAGCGTGCAGTGCAGCTCTGCTCACCATACAACTCTTGCAGATGAGCCAGTATTTCTCTAGCAGTCTTTATGTTCTCATGCTGGCATTGAAGTTCGTTAGTCATGGATGCCATGATGTAGCACTTGACCCTAATGTCGTCATCAGTCCATTTCTGATGCGTCTCACGCTGATCATCAGTAGGACGTGCTGGTAGCCTAGGGATATCTTTCTCGAGCACATACCCTATTTTCTCACAATTCAGAACAATTTTCAGGTTCCTAAGCCAGTCTTTATAGTTGGTTCCGGTCAGTCTGTTGGTCTCAAGGATTCGGGTCAAAGGGTTTGAAGCTGACATTGTGATCTGTAGAGAGTAAAGATTCTAGTTAGACTTTGTACTTGAACTTAATTTGTTCTAGGGACTTTTAAAACAAATATGCTCCCACTATTTTCTCGAATCCCTCATACTCCCCTGATGGAGAAACGAAAACCCTACGCGACTAGGATTTTTAGTGGGTACTGCGGTCTCACCGATTTACATGCCGCCTCACCTAACAGTTATTGGTGACATATAAATGGATGAGTGTACAACTCTTGTACAATGCTTCTCAAGCAAATTGCAGTGGTACTTGGTCTCTAAGTCATGAAGACCTCACCTAACAGTTATTGGCCACATTACTTAGTTAAGTCAGACCCACCATATAACCGCAGAAATAAAGTCGTCATTGGGTCCTCACCTAACAGTTATTGGTGCCCAACCCCACCTTTATCCCACAACATCTCATGTCTAATAGAGAGGTCCAGTCCCCCGATGCAACTTGCCCACTGTGTCCAGCCGAGACAAATCAACACCGAAAAGACCTTAGCAGCTCTACTACGGTGGAAGACCTATGGACTTAATATTGCATAATCAAGTCTTAGTGTTTGCAACTTGAGTTCTTCATAAGAGGTAATCGAACAATTGGCCAGGTAAGCAGGTGGGAGGCTCCCCTTACTCAGAGAGTAAGGTCCTAATTAAGTAACCACCTTACAGGCTTGCCTAGACACCAATTAGATCAATTAATCTAATATGACTAACTCATGTTGGTTCACCCTCGACTGATTAGGGAGGTTTCGATTTAGGTCTCACTCGATCGCGTATTTACATCTCATGCAAATATAAGTCTACCCGCATAGACATAAGCATTAAACATCCAGGCATTTATCAAAAATAAAATTAAATGGTGATGATCATGGATCCAAGATGGGGTCATTTTACAAGCACATGCACGTCAATTGGTTTGATCGTCTTCAACTCTTGACTCGATCTTGATCCTCTAGGTCCAATTGTGATCAACTCCTTGATCCATCTTCAATCAACCCTTGATCTTGATCCGCGCATGTTGAGCTTGTTGATGTACATATCGATCAACCATCGACGTGCAACATACATCACAGTTTACATCCCAGATTGCTTTAAAAATTAAATAAAAATAAAAATAAAATTACAACCCTTTTCATTGAGACACGCAGGTCTCTAATACATGAATTTAAGATGCACGCAGGCATCTGAAAATTAAAATTACATGCATCACAGAACATCAAAGAACATCGCAGAACATTTCAGCACATTCAAAGGGTCCATCCATGATCATCACCATACGCATCACATGCATAAAAAATTATTTTCAGATCTGTAATTTAACCGATTATATCATCTCATGACTTGCTGATCATGCATGATTGGATTCTAAACATTTGTAATCACATTATTAATGCATTAGAATCATTAATCTAAGCATCCATTAATTAGTATGCAGAAAAAACAGCAAGCTGAAAATTCTGCATACTTAATTTTCAGCAAGCATAATCCCTTAAATTTCAGATCTAAAATGCCTTGAAAAATTTAATTCTAATCTTAATCTACATAACCATGGCTCTGATACCACTGTTAGCATCCCACATATGCCATAAAAATTTCGAATAATTTTCAGATTGCAGCGGAAAAACTATGCGGGATCCGTTCATCGCATGAACGTATTTTAAAACCATTCGTTTGTAGATAGATTAGAATTAAATTATTTTAAACCATTTTAAAATTATTAAGAAGATCAGATCTTCACCTTGTGCGGGTAGATGGTCTCCGCAAATCTGATTTACGTGGATTTGTAGAAGGTTCGATGGAAGCCGCACACGCGTCCGGCCTCTACAGGTATCCACACGAGGTAATGATTCGATCGAAGCCTACGTATCTCCCCGGGGTGCTAGCTCCCTTGTAGAGATGGCTTTTGATGGCTGAAGTCCTCCCTTTCAATCAACTCTTGAATGCTTAGGGAGGAGGAGGAAGAAAGACGGATCAAAGGGAACAAGAACAAAACACTTTCAGCCTTTTTCCCTTTTCTTTTGTTGGCACCAAGAATGAAGAAGGAGGAGAGCCACCAAGGATTCTTCTTCCTCTTCTCTTGCTTGCAGATGAAAGGAGGAGGAAGGGGGTCCTATTTGCTGCCGTGAACACCAAAAGAGGGATTAGAGGAGGGGCCGAACCCCTCCTCCTTTTATTTCTCCATGAGACAAGGATGAGCTCCTTATTTTTAGGAGCTCACCCTTATCTCCCCAATTCGGCAGCAAGGAGGGGCTTACGCCCCTCCTTTTTCTTCCACGCACTTCCCAAGGGGAGGGGCATGGGCCCCTCCCTCATATCCCATTTTATTAGCCATTTAATTAAATTAAGTGGCAAGATGGTTTGGGTTCATTTTATGAGTCCAATCCTAGTCAAAATAGGATTTTTATGAACCCATTTCAATTTCCTCCAATTCCTAATCCAATTAGAATTTAATTGAGCCATGACTCTATTGAACTCTTCAATCCTAATCTAATTAGGAGTCATGAAATTAATTAAATTAAATTTAAAATTAATTAGGACTTAAAATAATCCTAATCTAATTAGGACTTATTAAATTTTAGCCCTAAGACAATTAGGACTTTAGAAATCCTATTCCAAATAGGATTCTAATTTAATTTGAAATTCTAATCCAATTAGGACTCCAAGGATCCTACTCCAAGTAGGACTCGTGATCAAGTCCAATTAATTAAATTTAATTAATTAAATTAAATTGCAATTCGATTGCAATTGTTCCTTCTTCCAACCACTAACTCTTAGCGGGTTATCCATTTATCAATCTAATTGATTATTTGTGATTCCTAATCACATTCAACCATCGGATCGGTCAATACCTCTAATGTGTGTGATCCCATAGGTTCTATTCTGACTGGTAGTGAGATATATTGCGATCTCTATCACAATATCATTGAAAACTCCTTTCAATGGGTTGAAACAATTTCAACTCAACTCATCAGGGTTTATCGACCATCAAGATGATCCCTGTGAGTCTCACCATCCACCAGTGACACCTAGCAGTATGTAGTGGCCACCCAGCAGAATAGAATGATGAACCTCTAGGTGCAGTTATCGTATGATACAGTCCTTCTATCGTGGATCCCTACAGACCGGAGGTCATGGATAACTCGTCAAACCCCGTCATCTGTCATATGTCTAGATTTATTCGACTTGAGTTCGATAGTGGAAAACTCTTTCTCCACTTTATATTACTGCCCTGGCCAAGCTCTTAGAACTCAGTCTAATAAATCACATAGGATCACTCCTCTTCTATCAAGGTCGATAGATTCCATGTAAGTGCATACCCTACTCCTACAGTGAACTTACTGCAGCCAATCTACACTACAAGGACCCATATGGCTAGAGACCATGTATACGTGTAGTCAAACTACAATAACCTCACTGTGAGTAGCCGAAGCACCGCAGGTCAAAGGACCAGTCATACTAATGCAACATCAAGCAAGTCACTGACGAGTGGATAGACATCCAAGTGACTTCTTGTCTTGGTCACGCTCAGTACCCTTGTTCTCTAACAAGCACCTGCACTATCACTTCAGTGTCCCTACACTGTGGACTCGAGTCTCGTCCATCCAGAAGAATAGTGATCTGTGCACTGATCGGATCGATCACCGTCCTCGTGATGATCCATTGATCAGGAGCATTTAGAAATTAATCATCAATGATACATGGCTCAAATTCTCAACTCTTGAGAATATGTATCATCATCTTATTAATTCCTTGGACGATTCATAGACACATAAACAATATGAACGAAAAAGATGCCCATTTATTATTCAATAATAATAAAGTCAAGTACAAATTTATGTCCTAGAATTAATAATGTGTCCGCCAGATTGGCTTCTAGGGCATACATCTAACAATCTCCCACTTGCACTAAAGCCAATCAGACATATATCTAAGTCCCATCTTCTCAAGGTGGGCTTCTGTCTTCTGCTGATTTAACTGCTTAGTGAGCGGGTCTGCCACGTTGTCCGCGGAGTCTACTCTCTGCACCTCGACATATTTCTTCTCGAGGTATTCGCGTATGAGGTGAAAGCGCCGCTCTATGTGCTTGGACTTCTGATGAAACCTTGGCTTCTTAGCAAGAGCTATGGCGCCATTATTATCGCAGTAGAGTGTGATGGCATCCGATGGCATTACATCTAGCTCTGCAATGAATTTGTTGAACCAGAAGGCTTCCTTTGCAGCTTCAGAGGCGGCGATATACTCAGCTTCCATGGTAGAATCAGCAATGATTGGTTGTTTGGAACTCTTCCAATTTACCGTACCACCATTGCACAAGAACACATATCTAGATGTAGACTTTCTATCATCAATATCAGTCATAAAATCTGAATCTGTGTACCCTTCTACCTTTAACTCTGATGATCCTCCAAAAACCAAGAACAAATCTTTAGTTCTTCTCAAGTACTTAAGAATGTTCTTCACAGCTGTCCAGTGCTCTTCACCTGGATTCGACTGATATCTGCTAGTGACACTCACAGCAAGGGCTATATCAGGTCGTGTACATAGCATGGCATACATGAGGTTTCCTATTGCAGAAGCATAAGGAATCCTGCTCATGCGTTGAATCTCTTCAGATGTGTTGGGGCACATCTTTTTGGAGAGATGAATCCCATGCCTAAGGGGTAATAGACCCCTCTTGGAGTTTTTCATACTGAACCTCTTCAGTATCTCCTCTATGTACATCTTTTGTGATAGGCCAAGCATCCTTTTAGATCTATCCCTATAGACCTTTATCCCCAAAATGTAGGATGCTTCCCCAAGGTCTTTCATGGAGAACTCTTTTGATAACCAGACCTTGACCGAGGTTAGCATAGAAATATCATTTCCTATCAGGAGGATGTCATCCACGTACAGTACGAGGAATACAACAGCACTCCCACTAACCTTCTTGTAAACACATGGTTCCTTTTCGTTCATGATGAACTCAAACGATTTGATCGCATCATTAAAACGAGTGTTCCAACTCCGAGATGCTTGCTTTAGTCCATAGATGGACCTTTGCAGCTTGCAGACCTTGTGATCACCATCACTGGAAGTGAAACCCAAAGGCTGCTCCATATAGATATCTTCATCAAGATATCCATTCAGGAAAGTAGTTTTCACATCCATCTGCCATATTTCATAATCATGAAATGCTGCAATGGCAAGCAATGTTCGAATGGATTTCAGCATGGCTACAGGTGAAAAGGTCTCCTGATAGTCAATGCCTTCGCGCTGACTATACCCTTTCGCTACTAGCCTTGCCTTATAGGTCTCTACCTTTCCATCCGAACCTATCTTCCTTTTATAGATCCATTTACATCCAATAGGTACTATACCTTCTGGTGGATCTACTAAGGTCCAGACTTGGTTGGAATACATGAAGTCTATCTCTGACTTCATGGCTTCCAGCCATTTCTCGGAATCGATATCAGATATCGCCTCGTCGTAGGTATTGGGATCCTGTACATGTTCCCTATCTCCCATGAGGAACATTTCCTCGGTGTCCTCTACTAGTATACCTAAGTATCTATCGGGAGGATGGGAGACCCTACTAGATCTACGAGGTGGAGGAGGTACTACATGTACTGGCTCTGTATGAATAGGTTCTATAGGATCCATGACTCGTTGCTTTTCAGAGACTCTCTCTTCAAGCTCAATTTTTCTCCCACTGCCTCTATCAAGGATAAACTGTTTTTCCAGAAAGACGGCATGTCGGCTCACAAACACATTATGAACCTCTGAGATGTAAAAATTGTATCCTAATGACTCTTTAGGATATCCAATGAAACGAGCACTTATGGTCCTAGGCTCTAACTTATCCGCCTGTAGTCACTTGACGTGGGCCAGACATCCCCAAATCTTGAGATGACCAAGACTTGGCTTCTTACCATGCCATATCTCATACGGTGTGGTAGGAACGGATTTAGAGGGAACTCTATTCAATAAATAAATTGCGGATAATAAGGCATCTCCCCAAAGAAACATAGGTAGATCAGTGAAGCTCATCATGGATCGGACCATATCCAATAGAGTCTGATTCCTCCTTTCTGACACCCCGTTGAGTTGAGGTATACCCGGAGGTGTCCATTGTGAGACTATGCCATTTTCCTTGAGATAATCCCGAAATTCCCCACTAAGGTATTCTCCTCCTCGATCTGATCGAAGAACCTTAAGGAGTTTTCCAGTCTGTATTTCTACTTCATTTCTGAACTCTTTGAACTTTTCAAAAGACTCAGATTTGTATCTCATAAGATACACATACCCATATCGTGAATAGTCATCAGTAAAAGTAATGAAGTATGAATAACGACCCCTTGCTAGCACATCGAATGGGCCACACACATCAGTTTGTACCAGGGTAAGTGTTTCAGTGGTCCTCTCCCCATGTCCTACAAAGGGTAACCTAGCCATTTTTTCTTGAAGACAGGACTCACAAACTGGATATGACTCAGAAGTCAATGGGCCGAGAAGCCCATCTTTCTCCAATTTGTTCATTCTGTCCTCTCCAATATGGCCAAGCCTGAGGTGCCACAAATACTTCTGGTTTATCTCATCTCTCGATCTTTTAGATCCTATGGCATCCACTACTTGCTCAGACACATTCACAGACACATCAATATGCAAGTGATAGAGACTGTCAATCATGAAACCACGTGCAACTAATTTATTTCTGAAATAAATAGAACAGCAGTCTTTGTCAAAAGTCAAAACATGACCATCCTGTGCTAAACACGAAACAGAAATCAAATTCCTGCTAGCAGTAGGGACATAATAACAGTCTCTAAGCAATAAACTAAATCCAGACGGTAATCACAGAGGGCAGGTGCCCACAGCTACAGCAGCAACTCTTGCCCCGTTGCCAACCTGAAGGGTCACTGCACCTTCCGCCAGCCTCCTACTTTCCTTTAGACCCTGCATAGTAGTGCACAAATGAGCACTAGAACCAGAATCTATAACCCAACTAGAAGTAGAAGAAATCGTAAGGTTAGTTTCAATCACGAGCAAGTCTAGCATACCTTCAGAAGGTGTGTCCTTTTTGTTCTTCAGGCTCTCGAGGTATGAAGGGCAGTTCCTTTTTCAGTGGCCGTTGACGTTGCAGTGGAAACATTTTCCTTTGTCATCAACCCTTTTCTTATGAACTTCCTTCTAAGGCTTTTTGTCTTTCTTGTGCTTCTTTGCAGGCTTCTTTTTCTTCCAAGTAGACTTTCTCTTGGAACTAGAAGTCAGCTCAGCAGCCAGAACAGAGCCCCTTGAACCTTTTAAGGCCCCTTCAGCAGTTACCAACATATTCAACAATTCGGTCTTTGTGCATTCAATTTTATTCATATGATAGTTTACTATAAACTGACCAAATGAATTAGGAAGGGATTGCAGGATCAGATCTATCTGCAGTTCCTTATGCATGGACATACCGAGCTTTTCAAGTTCCTCGAGGTCCTTGATCATAGTCAAACAGTGATCGTGGACAGACTGCCCCTCACGCATCTTTGCCTTGAAGAGCCTCTTGGACACTTCAAAGCGTGCAGTGCGGCTCTGCTCACCATACAACTCTTGCAGATGAGCCAGTATTTCTCTAGCAGTCTTTATGTTCTCATGCTGGCATTGAAGTTCGTTAGTCATGGATGCCATGATGTAGCACTTGACCCTAATGTCGTCATCAGTCCATTTCTGATGCGTCTCACGCTGATCATCAGTAGGACGTGCTGGTAGCCTAGGGATATCTTTCTCGAGCACATACCCTATTTTCTCACAATTCAGAACAATTTTCAGGTTCCTAAGCCAGTCTTTATAGTTGGTTCCGGTCAGTCTGTTGGTCTCAAGGATTCGGGTCAAAGGGTTTGAAGCTGACATTGTGATCTGTAGAGAGTAAAGATTCTAGTTAGACTTTGTACTTGAACTTAATTTATTCTAGGGACTTTTAAAACAAATATGCTCCCACTATTTTCTCGAATCCCTCATACTCCCCTGATGGAGAAACGAAAACCCTACGCGACTAGAATTTTTAGTGGGTACTGCAGTCTCACCGATTTACATGCCGCCTCACCTAACAGTTATTGGTGACATATAAATGGATGAGTGTACAACTCTTGTACGATGCTTCTCAAGCAAATTGCAGTGGTACTTGGTCTCTAAGTCATGAAGACCTCACCTAACAGTTATTGGCCACATTACTTAGTTAAGTCAGACCCACCATATAACCGCAGAAATAAAGTCGTCATTGGGTCCTCACCTAACAGTTATTGGTGCCCAACCCCACCTTTATCCCACAACATCTCATGTCTAATAGAGAGGTCCAGTCCCCCGAAGCAACTTGCCCACTGTGTCCAGCCGAGACAAATCAACACCGAAAAGACCTTAGCAGCTCTACTACGGTGGAAGACCTATGGACTTAATATTGCATAATCAAGTCTTAGTGTTTGCAACTTGAGTTCTTCATAAGAGGTAATCGAACAATTGGCCAGGTAAGCAGGTGGGAGGCTCCCCTTACTCAGAGAGTAAGGTCCTAATTAAGTAACCACCTTATAGGCTTGCCTAGACACCAATTAGATCAATTAATCTAATATGACTAACTCATGTTGGTTCACCCTCGACTGATTAGGGAGGTTTCGATTTAGGTCTCACTCGATCGCGTATTCACATCTCATGCAAATATAAGTCTACCCGCATAGACATAAGCATTAAACATCCAGGCATTTATCAAAAATAAAATTAAATGGTGATGATCATGGATCCAAGATGGGGTCATTTTACAAGCACATGCACGTCAATTGGTTTGATCGTCTTCAACTCTTGACTCGATCTTGATCCTCTAGGTCCAATTGTGATCAACTCCTTGATCCATCTTCAATCAACCCTTGATCTTGATCCGCGCATGTTGAGCTTGTTGATGTACATATCGATCAACCATCGACGTGCAACATACATCACAGTTTACATCCCAGATTGCTTTAAAAATTAAATAAAAATAAAAATAAAATTACAACCCTTTTCATTGAGACACGCAGGTCTCTAATACATGAATTTAAGATGCACGCAGGCATCTGAAAATTAAAATTACATGCATCACAGAACATCAAAGAACATCGCAGAATATTTCAGCACATTCAAAGGGTCCATCCATGATCATCACCATACGCATCACATGCATAAAAAATTATTTTCAGATCTGTAATTTAACCGATTATATCATCTCATGACTTGCTGATCATGCATGAATGGATTCTAAACATTTGTAATCACATTATTAATGCATTAGAATCATTAATCTAAGCATCCATTAATTAGTATGCAGAAAAAACAGCAAGCTGAAAATTCTGCATACTTAATTTTCAGCAAGCATAATCCCTTAAATTTCAGATCTAAAATGCCTTAAAAAATTTAATTCTAATCTTAATCTACATAACCATGGCTCTGATACCACTGTTAGCATCCCACATATGCCATAAAAATTTCGAATAATTTTCAGATTGCAGCGGAAAAACTATGCGGGATCCGTTCATCGCATGAACGTATTTTAAAACCATTCGTTTGTAGATAGATTAGAATTAAATTATTTTAAACCATTTTAAAATTATTAAGAAGATCAGATCTTCACCTTGTGCGGGTAGATGGTCTCCGCAAATCTGATTTATGTGGATTTGTAGAAGGTTCGATGGAAGCCGCACACGCGTCCGGCCTCTACGGGTATCCACACGAGGTAATGGTTCGATCGAAGCCTACGTATCTCCCCGGGGTGCTAGCTCCCTTGCAGAGATGGCTTTTGATGGCTGAAGTCCTCCCTTTCAATCAACTCTTGAATGCTTAGGGAGGAGGAGGAAGAAAGACGGATCAAAGGGAACAAGAACAAAACACTTTCAGCCTTTTTCCCTTTTCTTTTGTTGGCACCAAGAATGAAGAAGGAGGAGAGCCACCAAGGATTCTTCTTCCTCTTCTCTTGCTTGCAGATGAAAGGAGGAGGAAGGGGGTCCTATTTGCTGCCGTGAACACCAAAAGAGGGATTAGAGGAGGGGCCGAACCCCTCCTCCTTTTATTTCTCCATGAGACAAGGATGAGCTCCTTATTTTTAGGAGCTCACCCTTATCTCCCCAATTCGGCAGCAAGGAGGGGCTTACGCCCCTCCTTTTTCTTCCACGCACTTCCCAAGGGGAGGGGCGTGGGCCCCTCCCTCATATCCCATTTTACTAGCCATTTAATTAAATTAAGTGGCAAGATGGTTTGGGTTCATTTTATGAGTCCAATCCTAGTCAAAATAGGATTTTTATGAACCCATTTCAATTTCCTCCAATTCCTAATCCAATTAGAATTTAATTGAGCCATGACTCTATTGAACTCTTCAATCCTAATCTAATTAGGAGTCATGAAATTAATTAAATTAAATTTAAAATTAATTAGGACTTAAAATAATCCTAATCTAATTAGGACTTATTAAATTTTAGCCCTAAGACAATTAGGACTTTAGAAATCCTATTCCAAATAGGATTCTAATTTAATTTGAAATTCTAATCCAATTAGGACTCCAAGGATCCTACTCCAAGTAGGACTCGTGATCAAGTCCAATTAATTAAATTTAATTAATTAAATTAAATTGCAATTCGATTGCAATTGTTCCTTCTTCCAACCACTAACTCTTAGCGGGTTATCCATTTATCAATCTAATTGATTATTTGTGATTCCTAATCACATTCAACCATCGGATCGGTCAATACCTCTAATGTGTGTGATCCCATAGGTTCTATTCTGACTGGTAGTGAGATATATTGCGATCTCTATCACAATATCATTGAAAACTCCTTTCAATGGGTTGAAACAATTTCAACTCAACTCATCAGGGTTTATCGACCATCAAGATGATCCCTGTGAGTCTCACCATCTACCAGTGACACCTAGCAGTATGTAGTGGCCACCCAGCAGAATAGAATGATGAACCTCTAGGTGCAGTTATCGTATGATACAGTCCTTCTATCGTGGATCCCTACAGACCGGAGGTCATGGATAACTCGTCAAACCCCGTCGTCTGTCATATGTCTAGATTTATTCGACTTGAGTTCGATAGTGGAAAACTCTTTCTCCACTTTATATTACTGCCCTGGCCAAGCTCTTAGAACTCAGTTTAATAAATCACATAGGATCACTCCTCTTCTATCAAGGTCGATAGATTCCATGTAAGTGCATACCCTACTCCTACAGTGAACTTACTGCAGCCAATCTACACTACAAGGACCCATATGGCTAGAGACCATGTATACGTGTAGTCAAACTACAATAACCTCACTGTGAGTAGCCGAAGCACTGCAGGTCAAAGGACCAGTCATACTACTGCAACATCAAGCAAGTCACTGACGAGTGGATAGACATCCAAGTGACTTCTTGTCTTGGTCACGCTCAGTACCCTTGTTCTCTAACAAGCACCTGCACTATCACTTCAGTGTCCCTACACTGTGGACTCGAGTCTCGTCCATCCAGAAGAATAGTGATCTGTGCACTGATCGGATCGATCACCGTCCTCATGATGATCTATTGATCAGGAGCATTTAGAAATTAATCATCAATGATACATGGCTCAAATTCTCAACTCTTGAGAATATGTATCATCATCTTATTAATTCCTTGGACGATTCATAGACACATAAACAATATGAACGAAAAAGATGCCCATTTATTATTCAATAATAATAAAGTCAAGTACAAATTTATGTCCTAGAATTAATAATGTGTCCGCCAGATTGGCTTCTAGGGCATACATCTAACAATCTCCCACTTGCACTAAAGCCAATCAGACATATATCTAAGTCCCATCTTCTCAAGGTGGGCTTCTGTCTTCTGCTGATTTAACTGCTTAGTGAGCGGGTTGTGGAGTGATTGATTAAAACCCTATTTGATTTTGATGAGCTCAAAGCATTTGAGTATATTTCTTGTTTACTAATGAATTCAATTAAGTGTTTCAGTGAAAATCTTGTCTAAGTGTCTCAAAACTTGGTTCATAATTTTTGGATAAGCTAAGAAGTCAGCTTGAACCAAAGTCTGAGACTCGAGTCGACTCCAGAGTATCACGAGTCGACTCCAAGCGTATCAAGTTCACTGGCACGAGCTCGAGTCGACTCCGGATCAGTACGAGTCGACTCCGACTGAGAACAGACAGACGAACTGAAAGCTTCAACTCAGAACCTGTCAACGAGTCGACTCCCGAAGTGTGCGAGTCGACTCCGAGGTTCACCGAGTCGACTCCAGGGTAGTAAGAGTCGACTCCAAGAGGAATACAAAGAAAAAGTCAGAGAGCAGTTTTCGGGTCTGAGATTCGAGTCGACTCCAGTGGAACGCGAGTCGACTCCGATGGTTGGCAGGTCGACTCCAAAGACAGCAAGAGTCGACTCTCAGCAGTACACAAAGAAAAAGTCAGAGGGCAGATTCTGGACTTTGAGATTCGAGTCGACTCCCGCATTACGCGAGTCGACTCCGAGACTCCGCGACCACAAAGAAGACAGAAGACCAAGTTACTGCCTCTGAGATTCGAGTCGACTCCCAGACAGCTAGAGTCGACTCCAAGGCAGCTTCACATCAAAAGGGCAGAAGACCAAGTTTCGGAAACTGAGAGCCGAGTCGACTCCCAGGACAGTCGAGTCGACTCGAGTGGACCAAATTCAAAAATACGTCCACGGACTTCATGGGATGAGCCGACTCCGAGAAAGCCAAGTCAGCTCCAGAAGTTGGCGAGTCGACTCTGGGTCAAGACAAGTCGACTCCCAGTCGTGAAGGCAACTTTAATTCAAATCTGGAACAGTTGCAGAGTCGACTCCGGAAAAGTATGAGTCGACTCCCGCTACAGACGAGTCGACTCCTGATCGCACGAGTCGACTCCAACCCACCAACGGACACATTGTCAGACTGTACAGAGTGTGCAGAACGGGCAGAAAAAGCTCTCTAACGGCTAGTTTCCGTGGGGGTTGGTTTAAATAGCCACAGAGGACTGTAGCAAGAAAAAGAACAACCATTCCACTCCAAGTAATCAAGCTTTCAATCTCTGCAACTTGTTCTTCAACGAAAAAGAGGGAAGAGCAGCATTAACTGCATCCACCTACTTCTTCCCAACATTGAAAGAGCCTTCTCCTGCATTCAAGTCGACTACACATTCAAGAGGAGACCCGAAGTTCAAGAAGCCCTTCCTCTTCTCCAACTTAAAAGCGTTTGAGGGCTCTTAACTTCGTTATTGTTCATATTGCCATTTATCTGCTTTTGAGAAGCTGTATTTTTCTGTTTGTCTCTTTTATCTACACCTTTGTCTTTGCTTGGTTCAATCGGGGCATTGAATCAAGAGTATTGAGGTTGGTTGGTGAGCCGAATGTAAAACCAACGTGTAAGGGTTCGATTGTGATCCCGGAAAAACAATCGGAGTTGGTTCTAGTCGGTGAGCCTGGAAAAACCGACCGAGTTCGTTGTGAGCTCGTAAAACAACAAGTTTGGTTGTGAGCTTGGAAAACAACCGGCTGTAATCCAAGGGGTTATAGTGAATTTCCAAGAGAGACTTGGGGAGTGGACGTAGGAGCAAGGGTTAGCTCCGAACCACTATAAAAGCTTTGTGTTTGTGATTGCTTGTCTCTTACCATTACCCTCATTTCATACACATCACAGCAACTAATTAATCATCTTGTAAAAAGCATTAATTAGTCACCCACAAACGCTTTAATAGTTAAAATTATTTTAAAACCCAATTCACCCCCCCCCCTCTTGGGTTGTCTGTCTGGGCAACACGGGTCTGCCACGTTGTCCGCGGAGTCTACTCTCTGCACCTCGACATATTTCTTCTCGAGGTATTCGCGTATGAGGTGAAAGCGCTGCTCTATGTGCTTGGACTTCTGATGAAACCTTGGCTTCTTAGCAAGAGCTATGGCGCCATTATTATCGCAGTAGAGTGTGATGGCATCCGATGGCATTACATCTAGCTCTGCAATGAATTTATTGAACCAGAAGGCTTCCTTTGCAGCTTCAGAGGCGGCGATATACTCAGCTTCCATGGTAGAATCAGCAATGATTGGTTGTTTGGAACTCTTCCAATTTACCGTACCACCATTGCACAAGAACACATATCCAGATGTAGACTTTCTATCATCAATATCAGTCATAAAATCTGAATCTGTGTACCCTTCTACCTTTAACTCTGATGATCCTCCAAAAACCAAGAACAAATCTTTAGTTCTTCTCAAGTACTTAAGAATGTTCTTCACAGCTGTCCAGTGCTCTTCACCTGGATTCGACTGATATCTGCTAGTGACACTCACAGCAAGGGCTATATCAGGTCGTGTACATAGCATGGCATACATGAGGTTTCCTATTGCAGAAGCATAAGGAATCCTGCTCATGCGTTGAATCTCTTCAGATGTGTTGGGGCACATCTTTTTGGAGAGATGAATCCCATGCCTAAGGGGTAATAGACCCCTCTTGGAGTTTTTCATACTGAACCTCTTCAGTATCTTCTCTATGTACATCTTTTGTGATAGGCCAAGCATCCTTTTAGATCTATCCCTATAGACCTTTATCCCCAAAATGTAGGATGCTTCCCCAAGGTCTTTCATGGAGAACTCTTTTGATAACCAGACCTTGACCGAGGTTAGCATAGAAATATCATTTCCTATCAGGAGGATGTCATCCACGTACAGTACGAGGAATACAACAGCACTCCCACTAACCTTCTTGTAAACACATGGTTCCTCTTCGTTCTTGATGAACTCAAACAATTTGATCGCATCATTAAAACGAGTGTTCCAACTCCGAGATGCTTGCTTTAGTCCATAGATGGACCTTTGCAGCTTGCAGACCTTGTGATCACCATCACTGGAAGTGAAACCCAAAGGCTGCTCCATATAGATATCTTCATCAAGATATCCATTCAGGAAAGTAGTTTTCACATCCATCTGCCATATTTCATAATCATGAAATGCTGCAATGGCAAGCAATGTTCGAATGGATTTCAGCATGGCTACAGGTGAAAAGGTCTCCTGATAGTCAATGCCTTCGCGCTGACTATACCCTTTCGCTACTAGCCTTGCCTTATAGGTCTCTACCTTTCCATCCGAACCTATCTTTCTTTTATAGATCCATTTACATCCAATAGGTACTATACCTTCTGGTGGATCTACTAAGGTCCAGACTTGGTTGGAATACATGGAGTCTATCTCTGACTTCATGGCTTCCAGCCATTTCTCGGAATCGATATCAGATATCGCCTCGTCGTAGGTATTGGGATCCTGTACATGTTCCCTATCTCCCATGAGGAACATTTCCTCGGTGTCCTCTACTAGTATACCTAAGTATCTATCGGAAGGATGGGAGATCCTACTAGATCTACGAGGTGGAGGAGGTACTACGTGTACTGGCTCTGTATGAATAGGTTCTATAGGATCCATGACTCGTTGCTTTTCAGAGACTCTCTCTTCAAGCTCAATTTTTCTCCCACTGCCTCTATCAAGGATAAACTGTTTTTCCAGAAAGACGGCATGTCGGCTCACAAACACATTGTGATCCTCTGAGATGTAAAAATTGTATCCTAATGACTCTTTAGGATATCCAATGAAACGAGCACTTATGGTCCTAGGCTCTAACTTGTCCGCCTGTAGTCACTTGACGTGGGCCGGACATCCCCAAATCTTGAGATGACCAAGACTTGGCTTCTTACCATGCCATATCTCATACGGTGTGGTAGATCAATAAATAAATTGCGGATAATAAGGCATCTCCCCAAAGAAACATAGGTAGATCAGTGAAGCTCATCATGGATCGGACCATATCCAATAGAGTCTGATTCCTCCTTTCTGACACCCCGTTGAGTTGAGGTATATCCGGAGGTGTCCATTGTGAGACTATGCCATTTTTCTTGAGATAATCTCGGAATTCCCCACTAAGGTATTCTCCTCCTCGATCTGATCGAAGAACCTTAAGGAGTTTTCCAGTCTGTTTTTCTACTTCATTTCTGAACTCTTTGAACTTTTCAAAAGACTCAGATTTGTATCTCATAAGATACACATACCCATATCGTGAATAGTCATCAGTAAAAGTAATGAAGTATGAATAACGACCCCTGGCTAGCACATCGAATGGGCCACACACATCAGTATGTACCAGGGTAAGTATTTCAGTGGTCCTCTCCCCATGTCCTACAAAGGGTAACCTAGCCATTTTTTCTTGAAGACAGGACTCACAAACTGGATATGACTCAGAAGTCAATGGGCCGAGAAGCCCATCTTTCTCCAATTTGTTCATTCTGTCCTCTCCAATATGGCCAAGCCTGAGGTGCCACAAATACTTCTGGTTTATCTCATCTCTCGATCTTTTAGATCCTATGGCATCCACTACTTGCTCAGACACATTCACAGACACATCAATATGCAAGTGATAGAGACTGTCAATCATGAAACCACGTGTAACTAATTTATTTCTGAAATAAATAGAACAGCAGTCTTTGTCAAAAGTCAAAACATGACCATCCTGTGCTAAACACGAAACAGAAATCAAATTCCTGCTAGCAGTAGGGACATTATAACAGTCTCTAAGCAATAAACTAAATCCAGACCGTAATCGCAGAGGGTAGGTGCCCACAGCTACAGCAGCAACTCTTGCCCCGTTGCCAACCTGAAGGGTCACTGCACCTTCCGCCAGCCTCCTACTTTCCTTTAGACCCTGCATAGTAGTGCACAAATGAGCACTAGAACCAGAATCTATAACCCAACTAGAAGTAGAAGAAATCGTAAGGTTAGTTTCAATCACGAGCAAGTCTAGCATACCTTCAGAAGGTGTGTCCTTTTTGTTCTTCAGGCTCTCGAGGTATGAAGGGCAGTTCCTTTTCCAGTGGCCGTTGACGTTGCAGTGGAAACATTTTCCTTTGTCATCAACCCTTTTCTTATGAACTTCCTTCTTAGGCTTTTTGTCTTTCTTGTGCTTCTTTGCAGGCTTCTTTTTCTTCCAAGTAGACTTTTTCTTGGAACTAGAAGTCAGCTCAGCAGCCAGAATAGAGCCCCTTGAACCTTTTAAGGCCCCTTCAGCAGTTACCAACATATTCAACAATTCGGTCTTTGTGCATTCAATTTTATTCATATGATAGTTTACTATAAACTGACCAAATGAATTAGGAAGGGATTGCAGGATCAGATCTATCTGCAGTTCCTTATGCATGGACATACCGAGCTTCTCAAGTTCCTCGAGGTCCTTGATCATAGTCAAACAGTGATCGTGGACAGACTGCCCCTCACGCATCTTTGCCTTGAAGAGCCTCTTGGACACTTCAAAGCGTGCAGTGCGGCTCTGCTCACCATACAACTCTTGCAGATGAGCCAGTATTTCTCTAGCAGTCTTTATGTTCTCATGCTGGCATTGAAGTTCGTTAGTCATGGATGCCATGATGTAGCACTTGACCCTAATGTCGTCATCAGTCCATTTCTAATGTGTCTCACGCTGATCATCAGTAGGACGTGCTGGTAGCCTAGGGATATCTTTCTCGAGCACATACCCTATTTTCTCACAATTCAGAACAATTTTTAGGTTCCTAAGCCAGTCTTTATAGTTGGTTCCGGTCAGTCTGTTGGTCTCAAGGATTCGGGTCAAAGGGTTTGAAGCTGACATTGTGATCTGTAGAGAGTAAAGATTCTAGTTAGACTTTGTACTTGAACTTAATTTGTTCTAGGGACTTTTAAAACAAATATGCTCCCACTATTTTCTCGAATCCCTCATACTCCCCTGATGGAGAAACGAAAACCCTACGCGACTAGGATTTTTAGTGGGTACTGCGGTCTCACCGATTTACATGCCGCCTCACCTAACAGTTATTGGTGACATATAAATGGATGAGTGTACAACTCTTGTACAATGCTTCTCAAGCAAATTGCAGTGGTACTTGGTCTCTAAGTCATGAAGACCTCACCTAATAGTTATTGGCCCCATTACTTAGTTAAGTCAGACCCACCATATAACCGCAGAAATAAAGTCGTCATTGGGTCCTCACCTAACAGTTATTGGTGCCCAACCCCACCTTTACCCCACAACATCTCATGTCTAATAGAGAGGTCCAGTCCCCCGATGCAACTTGCCCACTGTGTCCAGCCGAGACAAATCAACACCGAAAAGACCTTAGCAGCTCTACTACGGTGGAAGACCTATGGACTTAATATTGCATAATCAAGTCTTAGTGTTTGCAACTTGAGTTCTTCATAAGAGGTAATCGAACAATTGGCCAGGTAAGCAGTGGGAGGCTCTCCTTACTCAGAGAGTAAGGTCCTAATTAAGTAACCACCTTATAGGCTTGCCTAGACACCAATTAGATCAATTAATCTAATATGACTAACTCATGTTGGTTCACCCTCGACTGATTAGGGAGGTTTCGATTTAGGTCTCACTCGATCGCGTATTCACATCTCATGCAAATATAAGTCTACCCGCATAGACATAAGCATTAAACATCCAGGCATTTATCAAAAATAAAATTAAATGGTGATGATCATGGATCCAAGATGGGGTCATTTTACAAGCACATGCACGTCAATTGGTTTGATCGTCTTCAACTCTTGACTCGATCTTGATCCTCTAGGTCCAATTGTGATCAACTCCTTGATCCATCTTCAATCAACCCTTGATCTTGATCCGCGCATGTTGAGCTTGTTGATGTATATATCGATCAACCATCGACGTGCAACATACATCACAGTTTACATCCCAGATTGCTTTAAAAATTAAATAAAAATAAAAATAAAATTACAACCCTTTTCATTGAGACACGCAGGTCTCTAATACATGAATTTAAGATGCACGCAGGCATCTGAAAATTAAAATTACATGCATCACAGAACATCAAAGAACATCGCAGAACATTTCAGCACATTCAAAGGGTCCATCCATGATCATCACCATACGCATCACATGCATAAAAAATTATTTTCAGATCTGTAATTTAACTGATTATATCATCTCATGACTTGCTGATCATGCATGATTGGATTCTAAACATTTGTAATCACATTATTAATGCATTAGAATCATTAATCTAAGCATCCATTAATTAGTATGCAGAAAAAACAGCAAGCTGAAAATTCTGCATACTTAATTTTCAGCAAGCATAATCCCTTAAATTTCAGATCTAAAATGCCTTGAAAAATTTAATTCTAATCTTAATCTACATAACCATGGCTCTGATACCACTGTTAGCATCCCACATATGCCATAAAAATTTCGAATAATTTTCAGATTGCAGCGGAAAAACTATGCGGGATCCGTTCATCGCATGAACGTATTTTAAAACCATTCGTTTGTAGATAGATTAGAATTAAATTATTTTAAACCATTTTAAAATCATTAAGAAGATCAGATCTTCACCTTGTGCGGGTAGATGGTCTCCGCAAATCTGATTTACGTGGATTTGTAGAAGGTTCGATGGAAGCCGCACACGCGTCCGGCCTCTACGGGTATCCACACGAGGTAATGATTCGATCGAAGCCTACGTATCTCCCCGGGGTGCTAGCTCCCTTGCAGAGATGGCTTTTGATGGCTGAAGTCCTCCCTTTCAATCAACTCTTGAATGCTTAGGGAGGAGGAGGAAGAAAGACGGATCAAAGGGAACAAGAACAAAACACTTTCAGCCTTTTTCCCTTTTCTTTTGTTGGCACCAAGAATGAAGAAGGAGGAGAGCCACCAAGGATTCTTCTTCCTCTTCTCTTGCTTGCAGATGAAAGGAGGAGGAAGGGGGTCCTATTTGCTGCCGTGAACACCAAAAGAGGGATTAGAGGAGGGGCCGAACCCCTCCTCCTTTTATTTCTCCATGAGACAAGGATGAGCTCCTTATTTTTAGGAGCTCACCCTTATCTCCCCAATTCGGCAGCAAGGAGGGGCTTACGCCCCTCCTTTTTCTTCCACGCACTTCCCAAGGGGAGGGGCGTGGGCCCCTCCCTCATATCCCATTTTATTAGCCATTTAATTAAATTAAGTGGCAAGATGGTTTGGGTTCATTTTATGAGTCCAATCCTAGTCAAAATAGGATTTTTATGAACCCATTTCAATTTCCTCCAATTCCTAATCCAATTAGAATTTAATTGAGCCATGACTCTATTGAACTCTTCAATCCTAATCTAATTAGGAGTCATGAAATTAATTAAATTAAATTTAAAATTAATTAGGACTTAAAATAATCCTAATCTAATTAGGACTTATTAAATTTCAGCCCTAAGACAATTAGGACTTTAGAAATCCTATTCCAAATAGGATTCTAATTTAATTTGAAATCCTAATCCAATTAGGACTCCAAGGATCCTACTCCAAGTAGGACTCGTGATCAAGTCCAATTAATTAAATTTAATTAATTAAATTAAATTGCAATTCGATTGCAATTGTTCCTTCTTCCAACCACTAACTCTTAGCGGGTTATCCATTTATCAATCTAATTGATTATTTGTGATTTCTAATCACATTCAACCATCGGATCGGTCAATACCTCTAATGTGTGTGACCCCATAGGTTCTATTCTGACTGGTAGTGAGATATATTGCGATCTCTATCATAATATCATTGAAAACTCCTTTCAATGGGTTGAAACAATTTCAACTCAACTCATCAGGGTTTATCGACCATCAAGATGATCCCTGTGAGTCTCACCATCCACCAGTGACACCTAGCAGTATGTAGTGGCCACCCAGCAGAATAGAATGATGAACCTCTAGGTGCAGTTATCGTATGATACAGTCCTTCTATCGTGGATCCCTACAGACCGGAGGTCATGGATAACTCGTCAAACCCCGTCGTCTGTCATATGTCTAGATTTATTCGACTTGAGTTCGATAGTGGAAAACTCTTTCTCCACTTTATATTACTGCCCTGGCCAAGGTCTTAGAACTCAGTCTAATAAATCACATAGGATCACTCCTCTTCTATCAAGGTCGATAGATTCCATGTAAGTGCATACCCTACTCCTACAGTGAACTTACTGCAGCCAATCTACACTACAAGGACCCATATGGCTAGAGACCATATATACGTGTAGTCAAACTACAATAACCTCACTGTGAGTAGCCGAAGCACCGCAGGTCAAAGGACCAGTCATACTACTGCAACATCAAGCAAGTCACTGACGAGTGGATAGACATCCAAGTGACTTCTTGTCTTGGTCACGCTCAGTACCCTTGTTCTCTAACAAGCACCTGCACTATCACTTCAGTGTCCCTACACTGTGGACTCGAGTCTCGTCCATCCAGAAGAATAGTGATCTGTGCACTGATCGGATCGATCACCGTCCTCGTGATGATCCATTGATCAGGAGCATTTAGAAATTAATCATCAATGATACATGGCTCAAATTCTCAACTCTTGAGAATATGTATCATCATCTTATTAATTCCTTGGACGATTCATAGACACATAAACAATATGAACGAAAAAGATGCCCATTTATTATTCAATAATAATAAAGTCAAGTACAAATTTATGTCCTAGAATTAATAATGTGTCCGCCAGATTGGCTTCTAGGGCATACATCTAACAGGAAGATATTAGAGGGGGATTAGGGGTTGATTCAAGGTGCCAAGAGGTCATGGAAAAGTAGAAGTAGGGGGAGAAGGAGTGGAAAATTATGAAGTGCAAAATAAGCTCTTAAAATACAAAGAAAGGGTGGTAGCGCCGAATGTAGGGGAGCTTAGAAAAAGGGTCATGAGCCATTTTCATGATTCCAAGGAGGGAGGACATTCGGGTATGTTTAGAACTTGGTTAAGGGTAGCTAACTTGTTCTTTTGGAAAGGCATGAAAGGCGACATAAGGAGGTATATGGGGGAGTGTGATACATGTCAAAGGGTGAAGAGCGAGAGCTGCAAACCAAAGGGCTTGATGCAACCCTTACTGATACCCTCTAACACATGGAAAGATGTCACCATGGATTTCATCAAAGGGCTGCCCCTTTTCAATGGGTTTGATGGAGTACTTATAGTGGTAGATCGGCTGTCCAAATATGCTCACTTTGTGGCTACATCACCAAATCCATAGCCAAGCTCTATGTAGATAATGTTATGAAGCTACATGGTATGCCAAGGAGTATCGTAACAGATAGAGACCGAGTCTTCATGAGTAATTTCTGGAGGAAGTTCTTCAAGATGCATGGCACAAAGTTGGCAAGAAGTTCCACTTACCACCCCCAAATCGATGGCCAAAGTGAGGTAACCAATCGGACTCTTAAGCAATATCTTAGATGTTATGTGCATCAATATCCCAAACGGTGGGAGGAGCATTTATCTTGGGCAAAATTTTGGTATAACACTTCATACCACCGTTCCATCAAGACAACACCATTTGAGGTTCTTTATGGGAGGCCCCTATACTTGAATCCTATGAAGCTAGAAGTTCACCTAATCATTTAGTGGATATAGGAAAAGGGATGAAGTCTTGAAGGAGCTGAAAAAGAACTTGGCAAAAGCTCAAGAACAAATGAAAAAGCACTTTGACAAAAGGAGGAGAATGGAGTCCTTTGAGCCGGGTGAGTAGGTCTACCTCAAATACCTACCAAGAAAGCATAAGGTACTATCAAAGGCAGCACTCAGCAAATTAAGAGCTAAGTACTTTGGGCCTTATCAAATATTGGAAAAATGTTGGCAGCTTGCATACAAGTTAGATTTGCCAACCGAGGTCCTTATCCACCCGATTTTCCATGTCTCATGGCTTAAAAGAAGAATTGGGGATCCAAGCAAGGTGGTCAATGATTGCCCAATGGTAGATGAAGAAGGAAGGGTGAATGTTCAGCCAAGTAAGATATTGGAATACCGACAAGTGAGGATAGGAGGTCAAATCCGATCCGAAGCTTTGGTGCAATGGAAGGGACTTACAGCTGAAGATGCCACATGGGAAAACATCCAAGTTCTCAAGGAGCAATTTTCAGAGCTGGACTTGAGGACAAGGTCGGTCTTGAAGGGGGGAGGAATGATGAAGACATGAAGAAAGCCATGAGGAATGCAGCAAGGAAAGCAAGGAGAGCCGAAGCAAAGAAAGCTAAGCAAATGTATTGCTTGGATGGCAGCTTGCAAGAACCCAATGCAATTGGGTTTGAACCCACTTTGAAAAGAGGCGTACAAGGCACAAATGACCAGCAAGGAGGCGTGGCACATGGGGAGGAGCATGACATGTGGTTTTCTAAATCTTAGGAGGAGCAATCAGCTATTTGAATTTAAATTCAAAGGCATGCGGATGAGCCATTTGAATTTAAAGGCATCCCTTGAAAGGAGGAGGATCTTTAGGCTTTAGTGTTGCTGTTTTGAATTTGAAATTTGAGTTTGAATTATCTTTCGTTTGAGGAGATGGCTGAGATCCTTAGGGGGTCCTATAAATAAGCCTCTCATGTAACTTGAAAGCATCTTTTAAATGAATGAAAAATTCTAGGCATTAGCTAGAACCAACCCATGGGAACAGGTGCTAGCTTGAGCTAGTCTTATCTCTAAATTCCACCGCCATTCTTTGATTTTGGTGCTGCCCCGAGGTGGTCCATTAATCCCATCCATCCATCATGCCATCAAGCCCCAACCAGCCATCCTACCATGGGCATTCGTCCAATACTTTGGTGAATCCTAGCCACCCAACACACCATCAACACATCACCGACCATCCATCATTTGAGGGCTTCCATCACCCCACCAGGAGCCAGGCCGACCTCGGTCCTCCAAAGGCCCGAGCCGACCTCGCCAGCATATGCAGCAGCTATCATCTGCAGCAGCCTCACCACGCCATACTTTACTTGATGACCATGCTATGATGTGTCAACCAAGGTTATACCCTAATACACCTGCCATGGGTCATGCCCTGCTAAACCTACCAAGGGCCATACCTTGCCTGCCAAGGACCATACCTCCACCACCAGGGTACTCTGGTAAAAAATATAAAAGAGGCCATGAAAAGGTACTCCAGAGAACTCTTGACACTCCTCCCCTTAGGAGAAACAAGGGACTCTGGCTCGCAAAATAGGACCCTCCAAAAACTCTGCTAACTTAGCCATCGGAGGGCCTTCGTCGGAATCCCCAGGGAAGGCCGGCGAAGGCTTTGTGCAGGTACCTCAGACCGCAGGGAGGTGGCACCCTTTCTTCATCCCGGCCGGCGTCTTCTTGGAGGCACCCCGGAGCACTGGAGGTGGCCCTCTTCTCCGTTCCGGCCGGCGTCCCCTCGACTCCCTTCCGGCGTGGTCGCCCTCAAGCCGAGTTTCAACCACAATAACATGATATGGCAATAGTAGCCCAAAATTGATGCACAAAAAATGTAGCTGATGAGATCATGATTTATTATAATTTGTCAGCAAGTTGTTTTGACTGTGATGCCCATCTAGTTTCCATCACAGAGCTAACGTTATGTAAATGACTGGCCAATACTAGTGCAACCTATGTTAGAATTTCTGTATCATGTTCATCACTAGACTTTAATCATAGCTTCATTGTTGGGTCATATCTTAAAATTTTATTAGTTGACACATGAAACAAACTTCAGGACTTTGTAAATACTCAATAATGTAGATTATTTTTCAGTGTTGGTTATTGAAAAGTCTCTTAGGACTCAAAAGTCTCTAGAATATATATCAGGAATAACTAAAACTGTATAAACTTATTTTGGATATATAACTTGACACTATATAGACATATTCTGGATGTAAATAAACTGAAAATCTATAAATATGTTATGAATACACTGAAACCACATATGTACAGTTTTCGTGAAACAGAGTCCTTAAAAAGAACATTTTGTACAGTTGTTAAAATGTGCAGAACCCCTGCCTCTTATGTAAATTAAAAATGTCATAATTAAAAAAAATGTCAAACCATATGTCATATCTTTTTGTGGCAAAATCCTAGTCATCAGAAGTCTACGTTTAGCCTTTTTTCCTATTTCTACATTTTGCTAGTGAATTTCAGAAACACCCTATACCACCTCTGCATATGGTGAACTGCGAACTTCCTGTGCAATATAAATTCATGCACCACTGGAAACAAAGACGCTTGTTAGCATATTAATATTACTAGCCCTCGCATTTTAAAAGATCACTGAGATGTAGCAACGAGAACTAGACAGTATTTTCAAGAACCTGCTATAAGATGCAACTTATAGCCAATATAAGAAATTAATAAGATATCCAACTCCCCATTTCTGTGTCTTACAAAAGGTCCTTTCACATATCATGCACAAAACAAATTGTATCGAGACTGGAGTAACTAACTGCACTTAAGGTTATTACCCAGCGACTAAAATCAGCTAAACAACTATTAAATTGATATCCCGGCCAGCAATCAGGAAAATCCGAAAGGGAAGGAAATAGTAAGATGTCTCTCAATTGACTCATGCAACGCCCTCTATGAAGAAAAGGATGAAGCCAGTGGCCTTGATCAAGCCTCATGATGGGGTAGGAATATGATTACAACAGTGAAATGCAACGATGGAGAACAATTAGGCCTTTCCCTTGCCTTTCTGCAGTCTATCAAGCTCTAACTTGGCTTCTTCTAACTGAACCTTCAATGTGGATATCCTCTGCCTAAGCTCCTCTACGGTGCCCCTGATCAGAGGGGGCTTGTATGGCGATAGAAAGTGCTGAGAGAACTTTCTCAAAGCTTGAACTCCACAAACCTACAAAAGTCCACAATCTATTAGAGAACCACGTAGGCATTCATCAAATTTCAGATAATATGTTGTCAAGAGGTTCTTTCAAATAGCAAGGACTGCTACCTCTTCAGGAAGCAATGGCAATTTGGTGATATGAAAATCATCATACAGCATGTTGAACTGATCAATATATTTCTGTTGCATCCGCATCCGTGCTTTCAATAACTTGGATTCAACAGCTACAAAATAAATGTAAACCGGGATTAAGATATCTTTAAAAAAGAAAGACATGAAAAGGAGCATATTTCATTGGATTAATAAACAGCATTTTTTATTTAGACTTGTTACACACCTTCCTCATCATAAATTACTTGATTAATGATGATATTGTGAGCATCAATCTCAAACTTTGTCAATTCTTGTACCAATCTCTCAGTTTCATAAAGAGAAAGGAACTCTGGAATGCAAACACAGACAAAGGTCGTCAAGTCCTGTCAAGAAAATTCAGTACCATGTCAAGAGATTAGCATAATTATTTGTAGCATTTAAGTGCATACAGATTTAGTAGGCAAAGAGCACCATGACACATGATGATTGTGGGTATGCCTGAGCATACTTTTAGGAGCACCACATAGCCTAAGCATGAACTATATATTCACATTTAAATTTAATAATATAGGACAACACTAGAAACTTGGGTCCATGAACAAAGATTTTGTTATAACCAAGAAAGGTGGTACCATCTCGAACCGCCCAATTTGGGGCATACCGAACTACTAGTAGCGGACTGGCATGGTTCCGCCTATCGGTTTGAGAAATCCAGCAACAGTGGGAGAGAGGCAGGAGAGAGAGGAAAAGAGAGGGAGGGAGGGAGGGAGGGAGACGGAGCCCCTCATCGGGACGAACTTCCTATGTCGAAACAAAACAGGGTTCCATTTTTTTTATTTTTCCTTTTCAAGCTAAAGTTGGCACCCTTGGCTGACTTTAGTGTATGGGTCCTAGTACCGATACAGCCAACCTTGGTTATAACGAAGAGCATATCACTTACAGAAAAATTAACACATTGGAAATCAGCATTATGATGAATTAGCTTAACTACAGCCTACAAGTTTGCTTGCTTTGTTTGCATATGGTTTATAATTTGTAAATCACTTTCCAGGTGAACAAGGTTTGCTTGGATAAGGCTGAAATAAATCCTTGATACTGAAATTTGTCCCATACGTTGTGCATCTTCAAGAGTTCACAAGAAAAGTATACAGAAATCCAAAAGGAAGAAGCGCTGGAAAAAGTTGCAAAAACAACAAGAAAACATTTCTAAAAGTCCATTTCACATAGAGCCTACTAAAAGTATTTTACATAGCATTGTTACATATATTGTCAATCAAGGTCGCAGTCTCGTAATCATAAGGTACCAGTATGTTAATGGTTTAATACAGTATGGTCAGTACAGTAAGTACCTTGTATCGAGATAGCTTCCAACCCATTCTCACTATCATGGTATCACTCAAAACTAGGCAGTACAAGTCATATGGTACAAATAGTTCGCATCCTAGTTTTGGGCGGTATCAGATGGTATGGGATGGTTCTGCTTCATTCGGACTAGAATGGACAGGTTTGATTCATATATCGAACCGAACCTCAGTACCGTACCTTATCGATATAGTGCAATACGGTTGGTACGGGTTGGTATGCCAAACCTTGTTGTTGATACTGCATTTGCTATTTTACTTTAGGATTGCATGGATCTTCACTCGATGGTGAATGCCACTTTTATGGTTGGAAAATTATACATCTTGAAAAAAAAATACCAAAGTACATTATTATCAACATCAACTTTTGATGGTGACTTTGTACTTATTTGTAGCAAATGCCAATGTCGAGATTGAAAAGGATGATGCATGGAGGTGATTTCTTAAGTCTTCAACAAAGACAATTGGTGACATGGCTTATCTAACAGTAATGTCAGTTGGATGAAGGACCTAAATGACTGCAAAGGTCATCATGCCAAATGTCAAAGAAAGATTCTGTATAAGACAACTCTAAAGCAGTTTTCTCATCTTGCATTTAAGATCACATAACAAGCTTCTAGAGCTTTTAAAGAGAAGGTGGTTCATGATTGAGCCACAACAAAAGAAAATACCAGCTAGAGCATAGGTAAAGGAGTGACCTTCACTAGTTCATTATAAATGCACAAGTTTTACACATTTGTAATACTGCTTTCACAATCTTTTGGACAACGTATACTAGTATACAGAACATTAAAGACAGTTTTATTTTATACTTATGCAGTCCATATGTGACATTCTATGTGATGTAACAAAGGCTGCAAAATATATTCATGAAAATTTTTGGTTGTTGTAACACAAATATTCTTAAAAGTATTAATCAATACTGGGTACATGCATTTAGCAATGCCAGTGGCATAGAGCATAGTGCTAATACATCATGAACAGTCTTTATTTTTTTTAATTAGAAATGTTAGATGTATACCCTAGAAGCCAATCTGACTGACACATTATTAATTATGGGACAGTTTTGTAATTGATTTTATTATTATTGAATAATAAATGGGCATCTTTTTCATTCATATTATGTATGTATTTATGAATCGTCCAAGGAATTAATAAGATGATGCATATTCTCAAGAGTTGAGAATTGGAGCCATGTGTCATTGGTAATTAATTCCTAAATGCTCATGATCGATAGATCATCACGAGAACGGTGATTGATCCGATGAGATTAGTGCACAGATCACTTTCCTTTTGGATGGACAAGTCTCGAGTCCACAGTGTAGAGATACTGGAGTGATAGTGCAGGTGCTTGTTAGAGAACAAAGGTACCGAGCGTGACCAAGACAAGAAGTCACTTGGATGTCTATCCACTCGTCAATGACTTGCTTGATGTTGCAGTAGTGTGACTGGTCCTTTGACCTGTGGTGCTTTGGCTATTCACAGTGAGGTTGTTGTAGTTTGACTACGCGTATACATGGTCTCTAGCCATATGGATCCTTGTGGTATAGATTGGCTGCAATAGGTTCACTGTAAAAGTAGGGTATGCATCTACATGGAATCTATCGACCTTGGTAGATAAGGAGTGATCCTATGTGATTTATAATACTGAGTTTGTAAGACCTCGGCCGGGGCAATATGTATAGTGGAAAAGGAGTTTTCCACTCTCGAACTTAAGTCGAATAAATCTTCACATATGACAGACGATGGGGTTTAACGAGTTATTCATAACCTCCGTCCTGTAGGGATCCACGATAGAAGGACTGTATCATACGATAACTGCACCTAGAGGTTCATCATTCCATTTTGCTGGGTTGCCACTACATGCTGCTAGATATCACTGATGAATGGTGAGACTCACAGGGACTATCTCAATGGTCGATGATCCCTGATGAGATGAGTTGGAATCATTCCAACCCATTGAAAGAAGTTTTCAATGATGTTGTGATAGGGATCACAATATATCTCACTATCAAACAGAATAGAACCTACGGGGTCATACACATTAGAGGTATTGACCGATCCGATGGTTGAATTGTGATTTTGAATCACAATAGTTCAAGATTGTCAATTTGATTGATAATTGGTTTAACCCACTAAAAGTTAGTGAGTTGAAGAAGGAATAATTGCAATTGGATTGCAATTTAATTGAATCAATTGGACTTAATTAATTGGACTTGATCTTATTAAATAAGAGTCCTACTTGGAGTAGGACTCCTAGAGTTCTAATTAGATTAGGACTTTAAATTATTAGAATCCTACTTGGAGTAGAATTCCTAGAGTCCTAATTGAATTAGGATTTCTAGAGTCCTAATTGGATTAGGATTAAAATAATGAGTCATAATTGGATTAGGATTCCTAAAGTCCTAATTGAATTAGGACTAAAATTTAATAAGTCCTAATTGGATTAGAACTCATAGTCCTAATTAATTTTGATCTAATAAACAAGATGACTCCTAATTAGATTAGGATTGAAGAGTTCAATTAAGTCATAATCTAATTGAGTCCTAATCAGATTAGGACTCTTATGGATAAGGATAAGGCCACCTAATCCTTTTTGGAAAGGATTAGTCACACAAGAGGAGGGGCGCAGGTGCGGAACAAAGGGAGGGGCGTACGCCCCTCCTCCAAAAAGATAGACGTGTGGGCTCCTAATTTTTAGGAGCTCCACACGCCTAATTTTTAGGAGCTCCACACGCCTAGGACACCAAATAAAAAGGGAAAATACAAGGGGGTCAGGGCCCCTTGGGTTTTTGGTGGTTTTTCATGTGGTGCGGCCTCCTCTCCTCTCCTTCCACCGCAAGAAAGGGCGGCAAAAAGGGTGAATCCTTTTTCTCCCCTTCTAGTCCTTCCTCCTCTCTAAGGCAATCAAGAGTTGATTCAAAAGAAAGGATTTCAGCCATCAAAACAAATCTCTGCAAGGGAGCTAGCACTCCGGAGAGATTCAAGCATTTGGATTGGTCCTCTTCCTCGTGTGGATACCCGTAGAGGCCAGACGTGTGTGCGGCTTCAAGCGAACCTTTCTACAATACCACGATTATCAGATTGCGGTGATCATCTACCCGCACAAGGTGAAGATCTGATCTTCTAATCTAATGCAATTAATCCTAATCTAACTACGAACGGTTTTAAAATACGTTCATGCGATGAACGGATCCGCGCGTGCCTCTTACGTTGCGTTCTGAATTTTCTGCGGCATGCGCGGGATCCCAACAAGAAAGACCGTAGGCAATGGGCTATACAACTGGGGTAGCCTTTCATCAAATACCACTAAACCCCCAAACCCCATTGACGGTGGGATCAATCGCTGGTTATTTGGTACAACTACCAAAGATTTTATCATGGTAAGCTAGCACCTTCAGTGTTTTAGATTTCTTTAATAATATTTTTGATGTGAAAGATTTCTTTAATAATATTAAAGAGAAGAAGCATGCCATATGTTGATATGTTTGACTACGTGCCAAAAGACGATGGTGATAGGATTAGGCCTATCACCTAGGTTTACTTGGGCTATTTGACCACTACATTTGTTATGAAAGCACTATTTACAAACTGTTTGAATAGTTACACTAGTAGTTCAATATAACCTTTGTATGCAATATAACATACGCATCTCATGTGTGATCCACTAATGTGCTTTTCTATCCTTTCTATGGTATTATGTGTGTACATCTATCTCTATTTGCATGTTTTGTGTAAGATATACTCCTAGTGTGCGGACAGGCTTATTGAATGTGAGTCATGTAATTGTACGTATTCACCTATCACTCCAAAGTCCAAAGTTTGTGCCTTAAGTTTAATAATTTTAAAACTTGAGATCACGAATTGACAAATGCTCAAATAGTGTTGGATTGAAACATTGGAACAAGACCATGATTGTTGTAGTGTAGTTCTTGTTACCTCACCAATGTTTACTATGAATGGTAATAGAAATATGGATATTACAAGGTCCGCAATCTCAATATTAGGGATCGTACTTGTAAGACATTTGTACGGCAAGGTACCAAACTGAACATATTGACACATTGTACGTAGATGCGTACTGACTCACTATTTTTTGGCCTCCGTTTTATGTTTTTTCAATTTTTTGGTTCTGAAGATTACTTTAAGGTTTATTGATCTTTAATTTATGATTTTAAGAGTGTTTTATGTTACTTCCTTTCATATTGGTCTCGAGAGACCACATGATTGATGCAATTATAATAATTAAACATATAAATCAAGGTCCGCCGAACCGATACCGAGATTCATTTTTCTAGAGTTTTTCAAGTTGATTTAATTTGTAATCAATCGTTTTGAACTTTTTCAATGATTTTAAGTCTAATTTGATTTTGTTTATATTTTTTGATGTTTCTATGATCCCCGTTTAACCTAAACGATGCATCTTGTTTAAAATGATACAAAACATAAAATGATTAGTAAGATGTTGCATGCTATAAGAAACAACATAAAATATCCTCAAATCAAGTAGTGAGGTGAAAAATATAAAATAATACAATCAATTATATATATTTAAAGTACAACATACATACCGATATCTAAAATCTCGTCGAATGGCGAGGCCTCTCATAGATATCCGGATCATTAGCATAATCAGAAGGCACATTAATCCATCCGTCTAACCAAACGGGGCATTATAGTCTTGTATGTTCATCCCATAAGAAACGCGCTTCGGATTATAAGCACTCTCGGATATCTCGCTAAAGCTCTGGCTCTGAGAGGTGTCCTCAGACTGATAAACTAGCTAATAAAACAGTTATGAAGGGGCTCATCCGTATAAGCCGGCAGCAAAATCCGGCCCGTAAGATGCTCCAAGCTACATAGAATAGTAGCCATTAAAAGATGCCTCAGACACACCATATCCATATCTGTATCCGTATGGATTATAGTGCCTGTAGTTGCGGTTAATAGAATTCAATATACGACTCGGAATCTGATAGGTTTATGGATCCTATTCCACATACGAGGTCATCTGCAGCTGCATCGTGCCTACCTGGATAACATCGAGGAGCCCGTCTCTACTAGATCGTGCATTGTGGTCCCTATCTTGTATAACATACGTAAAATGAAACTCCGATAAATTGAAGACCACCCTGCGAGTCTCATAAATGATCTCATGTCCACTTTCTTTCTGGCCAGCAGATCCATGACCACCGGAACTAGTGCTCCTGATATCTAAATATGAGTGAACTGGCTCCACACTTTCCATTGGGGCTACAAATGCCTTTTGTTTTTTTTTTGTATGTCGGGCAGCTACCTTCTTACCCTTCGTGTCACTCGCTGCCTGCTTATCCTTCGTGCCACTCGTTGCCTGCTTACCCTTAGTGCCACTCTGCATACCCTTATTGTTCTCTCTATCTGGCTATGTTCGGAGGATGTATGTCGCCCTTCTGACATATTCGACCAGATATCATAGTAGCCTCGTCTAAGCATCTCTCGATCATCTCTAAGAGGATGTCTCGGACAAGAAGTGATGTGACTGGCTCTCTTGTGGCTATGGCTGATCAGCTGGAAAGATTTTTATAAATCATCCATAGATCTACAATATATAATAAAATCAAGCCCAAATCAAAAAATTTTGGCATAATCTCTTCTTATTTTACAAATTTCGAGCTATTTTTTCAAGCCAAAAATAAAAAATGATAGAAAAGAAAAGGCACACCTTATTTAGGCATTGATCTTTCTTTAATCGCGCTGAATCAATGTGATTTCGAAAATTGAGAGGAAGGAAGAGTCGTTTAGCCATCTTACAGCTAAACGAATTTCATAAAAAAACTGTTGGAAAGGCAATACTTCATTTTAACAGAAGTAGAGGGAGAGAGGGTCCGAGTCGACTCGATGCAAACTATCGGTGCAAACTGGATGGTTTGCACCAAGTTTGAATGGTTCCGGTCGATTCAGTCTGGTTTGGGCCTTTTTAGGCCCGTTTCGGTTGGTTCGAAACCCATTCTGGCCAGTTCGAGGCTGGAACCGATTCCAATAAGGCCCGTTTCGGTTGGTTCGAAACCCATTCTGGCCAGTTCGAGGCTGGAACCGATTCCAATAGGCACACGACCCGATTTTCTACCAGATCGGCTCGGTACGGGCCGAGCCATGCATTTAGGTCCGGTTTGGCCTACCTTGATAGAAATACATATTTTTGAGGTTGATTATATATATATATCAAAATAATTTGAATTACAAAATATGCTGTTCGTAGACATTAGGGATTTATTCATAATCGAAGCCTTGGACATGACTCCAACCTAGATACTATGCCCACCGATGCATCTAGTAATTAGATTGCGTTGATAACTACCTTGATACTTATTCGATATTGTGTTGGCCATCTTATTTTCATTTGAGCGGATAGTGCGGCAGCCAAGGTATGCTGAACGGACTGGAACCGATCGGTTCAGCCCGTACCGAACCGATGCCAACAGGCATCGGTACGGTACGACATATAAAATCGGTTCCGACCCAGAAGGGGTCGAAACCAATCGGAGAAGAACAGGAAAGAAGCGGAAGAAAGAGGAAGAAAGAAGAAGAGAAAGAGAAGAGGAAGGAGAGAAGAGAAAGAGGAGACTTACCGGTACTAAGCCTCGTTGGGGTGATCCTCGTCAGGGCTTGCTAGCGGGAGAAGAGTGGAGGAGAGAGCATCCTCGTCGGGGCTTCCTCGCGGGAGAAGAGCGGACGAGAGAGCATCCTCGTCGGGGTGATCCTCGTCGGGGCTTGTTCGCGGGAGAAGGGCGGAGGAGAAAGCATCCTCGTTTGGGTGATCCTCGTCGAAGCTTGCTCGCAGGAGAAGAGCGGAGAAAGCATCCTCATCGGGGCTTGCTCGCGGGAGAAGAAAGAAGAGTGGAGGAGAGAGAAGAGCGGAGGAGAGAGAAGACACCATAAGGCTCGGGAAGAAGTAATCTGGCTCGCGAGGGAAACACGTCCCGCAGGGAAACGGCGTGGGAAAACGCATGCGTTCCGATTTTAAGTGAAAAAATCGAGGGAAACGAGGACCGCGCATTTCGCGCGCGCTAGACTACGTGCTCCCGCTTGCAAGAGCGTGCGCTCTCAAGCGCTGTCTCCGAACCAGCGCACTGTCCCCGAACCAGATCGGTACGATCCGGTTCAGTTCGGTGCAATACTGGTACCGTACCGGTACCGGTGCCCACCGGTACATCAATACGGTCAGTATGGCGAACCTTGACGACAGCAAAATCTGACCCATAATTTGAGATTGTAGAGTATAGTAGCCAAGATTCGCTAAACTGGTACTGGAGGTCATATTGGTCAGAGATAAGTTTGGTATGGTACGAGTCCACACCGTGCTGTTCTAGGGCATACCGAAATAAGGAGAGAGAGGAGAGGGAGGAAAGAGAGGGGAAGAGAGGAAGAGAGAGGGAGAAAAGGAGGAAAGGGGAGAAAGAGGGGGGAGGCTTACTAGTGACTCTCCTTCCGATGGCTTTTCCGGATCTCCATCATGAGCAAAAGCAAGTGGCGGGTTGCTTACTAGCGACGGCCGGGTCGAAGAGGGGCAGGAGCTTATTGTAGCTCCCTAATCCTAGCAGAGCAAGAGCAAGGGAGAGATGGGGGGGTAGGGGAGCAAGCAACTGATGGTGGCCTAGTTTCTGCTTACCAGTTCGGGTTGATTCCGCAATCACTGGTAATAGCCATTTGAATATGATACTCCAGTGAAGAATATGCATATGGGTCAATACTTCGATTGTGTAGAATAGGATCCGATATATAATGATGATCCAAATACATCTATGGACTCTACTTCAAATGTTATATCATAAATTGCAACAATGTTATGCCCTGAACCACCTCAAGGGGCCCGTCTCCTATAGACTATTGTATCCTTGTAGGCTTTAAGGTGTGCATTGTGGTCCATATTCAATATGATGAGTGAAATACGACTTGCCTGTAAATCAATCTAAGCTAGGTGGTTGTGCATGTATGCACCCCTACACGTCATGATCGTTCAAACTATCATCAGCATCATCTCTTATTGCAAGAGGATCTAAAAAATTGGTCATCTAAGGGCTCAACGACCTCGAAATCTGAGTGAACGAGCTCCTCGTCAACTCTAATGGATATCCAACTTTCTTTCTTTTCCCTTTCTTGCTTTTGAGAGAAATTGCTTTCTTCTCTAGCTGCCTCTGTTTATCTTGCTCTACTGGGTGACTCGACTAGGTCTGCCACACTGACTACTGGTCTTAGTATCTTACCCCAATGTGCTTTCTCATCAAAGGCAACACCCCTATGTGATTATCTATGAACTTACTAATAACCTAGGCTCTCTACCACGTGCTTCATCCTATGTATCTTGCCAATGTCCATTAGCATCAAGTCTATGCAGTGGGTAGTACTTGGGGTCCTAAATATGTGTGGCCTCCTAATCATCAAAATATCCTTGGTAGCCTTCTATTGTGGTCAATATCAATAACCACCTGCACATTATGTTCTGCTCCCTTATCTAATCATTACCTACTCCACTATTCAAATCTCTCAAAATGGAATCTGTTCCAAACATATATGTCATAGTTCCTTACTTCGATAGGGTGCAAATATCTAAATTTTACCTTTTTAGATACTTTTTCAGACCCATTGCTAATACTAAGTAGCAGTCAAAAATTTGTATCCATTTTTCATGATATTATACATGGATCAGATATATCATGGCCAATTCCTCAGAAAGCTTAGGATGTACTAGATATCATGCACCTTGTCAAAAACATCAACTGACTTATGAAAGAATGTCGTATTATTCATATTATATCCAAAAATTGATGTTGGTTTGCTTGTTGGGCCCTATCCAACCATCATACATCAATGTCCCACTATAAGTGTCTCTCTATTTCTTCCTCATTATCATCAAGCAGCTCACCACAGATATCATTAAGCCTAGGAGGATCGATACTCTAACTGCTTTCTGGATGGCTAATAGCAGAAGGGTAATAGGTGTTGTTTATAGCATTTGAAGGGATGTGGTTGTAGTAGAACCATGAAGCAATATCTCTCCACGTCTTTTTTTCTATCCTTGATGAGCAAAGATTCAATCCTTTGTTGTTTTGAGTCTTTACTAGAGAAGGAATGTGGATCTAAATCATCTATAGTGGCTCTTGCTGGTACATATTTGGGCTTCCTTCCCTTCTTGCAGGCAAAAGCCGCAAACATAGATGTTATTTGGCTGCTAGCTTTACCAACTACCTCTCACATTGACTAGTTCTTCTAGTAGCCTAGATCTTCCCTAGCAGACACAAAACTAGAAGCCCCTTATACTATGAAGATCCAAATTGTCCATTGTGCTTGGCAACCTCCTCCTTCCACTGATCATTTAGACTGTCACGTATGGTAGCTTGAATCCAAGTTTTATCCATATCATTTGGATCTGATGCCTCATAGTCCTGTGTATCTTTGAAATGATATGATGGTTCCGTTACTTGATGATCATTCTTTACTTATTTCTCTGCACCTTTTTCTTGCTATTTGAAATCATGAAAGTGCTCCATTAATTGTCAAACCTCTTGTGGATATTCCTCATTTGCACTCACATTGGGATAACCACTAGCTCGATGCTACTTCAATCTCATCACCCCACCCCTCTTCACTCTGCATCGCAACACTTGCACCTCCAATGGTGCCGGTTCGAAATCATGCTTGCAACCTATATTAGTATCCTTATCGCTCTTTTTTCTTGAATCTTTTCTTCAAATTTGACGAACATACATCATAAGACACCTTACTCATCACCATAAATTACACAAAGCAGATCAACATTTTTTAAAAGATAAACAAAGTTTTATATATTTTTAGATAAATTAGCTACTTTTTATAAATTAATTTCAGTTAATATATGTGATAATTTATAATTTATGTAAAAACTATGCATGTTATTTGTCTTCGAAAATATACCCCAATTACCAATAAACATTAACATATTTTTCATGATTTTTAGTTGAAATTTTAATTATTTAAGCAAGTAAATAAATAAAAATTAGATAATTTATATTGCAACGCTAAAATTGGTTGAATTACTTCAGAAAATACATTGAAATTCTCTATACATAATACTAATTTTTCATATTTTAAAATTTAATATATATTTTAAATTATTTTAGTAATACATTAATATTTAATTATAAAATATCTAAAAATTAATTTGATTTGGATTAATATAAAACCCTATCAAGGGCATTACATTATTTTTCAGCATATAGAAAACTCTACCACTTATTTTTGAAATTTATTTGAATTTGCACTTACGTTCTAGTAGCCCTAACTATATCCAAATTTAAATAAATTGTAATAAGACAACAAGTAGCACAAATACCTCCAAACATGCCACCATAATTTTGTTTTTTGAACATTATTATATTTATTATTTTTAAAATAAAAATCTACTTTTAATTAAAATTTACGTGATCAACAAAAAAATATGATTTCCTCTTCAATGTATACATCATCTTTAGGTCTATGAAATTATACTGATACAAAATTTTGCCACAATTTTTACTAATTTTACTAAATTTTAACCTATTTAGAAAATAGAGAGAAGATTAAAGAGGAGGGAGGGGATAATACTTGATTTTGCTTGGATTTAGGATCAAAATCAGTAAATATTCCCTTTTTCTTGATTTTTCTTCATGAAAACCACTCTTTTTTAAGTAAAGAAAGGAGAAGGCCATCCCATGGCCTACTCTTATTAGCATCGCAGATGGCCTTCTCTCTTATTAGCATCGCTTTGAACTAAATGGAATCAGAGGGATGACCTTCTCTCTTATTAGCATCGCTTTGAACCGAATGGAATTAGGTGGTTCCCGCTCGGCTCTGGCCACCTACCAACCCGAACAGGCATTCTGACCTGGTTTCGTACCATTTCAAGTCGGTATGCCCAGAACCGACGGTTCGGGCTAGTTTAGCATACCGTGGTATTAATAGTCATACCAGTTCATAACATTATGATCTTATTAAGATTTCAAAAAATGCCCATGGTACGTAGTTGGTCAGGGTATTGTGTACTGCCTATGTGGTGTTCAGCCGCTTAGGCAGGCTCCTCTGCAGTTCATATTTGGAAAAAAAAAGGTGGACATAGAAAAGATCTAGAAAATAGCTCAATAAAAGTTCAGGAAAAGAAATGGAGCAAATGAAACAGCCGATAAACATCCCTTTGAACCGCTGTTTAACATTCATTCAGACCTAAGAGGTTGTTCTGTAGTACAGGCAGAAGGTTATGGTAGAAAAACCAAAGATACAGCAAGATCCTTGAGAGCTTTATATTTGCTGAGTAGCAAGGAAATTCACGGAATTAAGAGTAAACTTAAGCATGAAACTAAACTAGTCTGTCTAGTAGCGAGCACACAGTCTCCTACCTTAGTAAATTGTGTCATGTTTGAGTATATGAAGGACGCATTTGATTTATACATTAGTATTCAATGTTGCCAAATCGATATTTCTCGTGGACTTACTACATCTTATTTCATACACTATGTTTCTCTTATTTGATTATAACATTTTTTAGGTTTCTTGTTATATTTTATTAGTTTTCCTTTATTTTTAATTTTTGGCTGCCTTAAAATTTTGGTGCTTGCCATTGCCTGGGCATTAGGTTGATCTTGGCTCAAAAAAACACTTAAATCTTTCAAGCATCGATGTGTTTGAAATTTGATGGATGACAGCACAATACAAGGATGTTAATTTCCTTGTATTGCATGCTCTTGTTTATGCGGGTTCATGCTAGTTGGCATAGACTGACATGAACCAACACTAAACGATACAAATCCCTCGATTTGGAGATAAGCCACGGCACATGTTGACACAATAAGATGCCAAATCATACTATGCTATACTGTAACTGGCATAGGGCATGCGATACTCAATTTATGATTAAGGGCATCTAGAGATGACAACAGGCATTTGTTAGAGTCTTTAGAGATTCACATAACAAGCGTGGCATCCATGATCGACAAGGTGGAGCAATGATGAATTCGGTAATAATCCCTTTGAAACTGTAGAGTGGTGCATCACAAAATTAAATAAGGGCATACTGTCATAATACAGCTGATAATCGGTAGACTTAGTGGTTTAAGAGGCACATATTGCAACAACAGATTCAAGATTAAAAAGTTATCCCCAATAGTCACTTAAGGACTAAAATTATGCTAGATGCTGCAATCACCTTTGCAATTAATAAAGCATTCTTGGGAAAGCAAACAAAGTTGGGGGTAAGCACAGTGAATCCATCTAAAATATTTGTACGAGAACTATAGAATTCTAATTTAGAAAATCATGATTAGCTATCTAGAGTGTATGAAGGATCTATTCAAAGAGAAGACAGTTTAAGGAGGATATTGGTGCTATCTAAAGCAATAGCAAGGGAGCAATCTTAATAAGAACAACTTATATGGCATACAATGTTAGATATGACTTAAATAGTTTTTTTGGATAACATATTACACAGAATGCACTTAGTGTAGAAGATGAGGTTGACAAGGGCAATCATTGTCGCCATCCATTTCTCGATGATGCGGTCGCCAAGCTCTCGCTCCAATGACTCGATCTCGCCAAGCCATCCATTTCAAACACTGCCTCCAGTTTGACTGGTCGGGAAGAATCTCATGCTCGACCTTGCGAATGATATCAAGAATCTTGTCACGGAGTGCTACCTTTCCTGGATACCTTGTGACAGCCAAGCACTAGCACTGGCGGCAGACCAGATCCCTCACATCCTTCCCCCACATCCAACTCAGCTAGAGGGAGAATGTCCAGTAGAACGAAGAGTTTGAGGGTGAGCTTGGAACTCATTGGCAACGGTCTTAGCCTGGAGGAGCTGCATTTGGCTCTAGGTGGAGCAATCGCCAAGCAAGGCCTTGAAGCGTTGGAGAACAAGAAGGATCTCTTTGAGATAGAGGGAGGCGAATTGGAGATTAGGGATGGGATCACGAAGGAGCTCCTCAAAGAGCAAGACCTAGGCCTAGGAGCCCATATATGATACATGTTTATCCGGGCTTAGGTCAGGCTGACCTAAACCCGAGTCTGTCCCGTTTAACAGGCACGCTCAGATTTCAGGCTTGAGTTGGTCTGTTGGGCTTAAAATTCAGACCCAAGCACATCTCAAATGCTTCGGGCTTGAGCGAGTTGGGCGGGTCGTCCGACCCGTGAACATGTCTATTGCTAGCCAGCTATAATGCAGCAGGAACAAGTATTTTATGTGCATAAGGACATTGCATTCCTAAACTTGTAGGGTCTACTTGGATGCCCAACAAAGCTGTCCTGCCATGAATGGTATATGGTGGAAAGAGAATAGCATAAGCAAAGTAGTTTGCTAATGATGGAATTTTTGGCTTGTGTGATCTCGAAAAACCAGAAACTGGAAATCACCTTGAAGAAGGATTTTGATTCCAAATTTTGAGAATTCTATCAAACCTGAAATCTCCCATTCCATATAAATTTCCCTCCCAATGTTCCCTTATTTTTCTATATAGAGATTCATATTTACACCCCATCTCAGCAATCCAGCTAGCGGCTAAGAGCAAGCACCATGTGGATCGGGTTTGATGGAATCAGAACAGATGAAGGTCATGTGACTCTTGTCAAACTGGAAAAGAGTTCGACTGCGATAAATTTCACCAAGTGAGAAGGTATAGGCCGAAGCAGCAGTATGCGACTATGATGCTAATAAGCAAGATAACCAAGAACTGTTGTACCGAAACCGGAGCCCAAACCGATTATCTGGCGGCACGGGTCGGTACGGCCCGTGCCATTTCATACCGGGCCCGTACCGACATAGTGGAGAGGGCGGAAAAGATGGAGAACGAGAGAGAGAAAAAGAAAGAGAGAAGGGAGAGAGGGAGAAAGGAGAGTGGCAGAGGCTGGCAGAGGGCCAGAGAGCCGCGCGAAGGAGCGGAAGAGGAGCTCCGCCTCCGATTCTCCTGTTTTGCTCGAAACAAAGGTCCTAGATAGGGCCGCTTTTTATTTTCATAATTTTTAAGTGAAGTCAGCAAACCCTTTGCCATTTTTTATTAAATTAAGTGAAGTGGGCAAAGAGTTTGCCGACTTCACTTAAAAATCGTGATAATAAAAAGGCCCCTCCGAGACCCCTATTTCGAACAAACAGAAAAACCGGAGGCGGGGCCCCTTCTCCGCCCCTCCGCGCAGCTCTCCGACCCTCCGCCAGCCAGCCTCTCCCTCCCTCTCTCTTCCTTTCTCTCCCTCTCCCTCCCTCTCCCACTCTTCTCTTTCCTCTCTTCCCTTTTCCTCTCCCTCCGTCGTTGGTTTCTCATTTTGGTTGCCGAAATCATTCTGGTCTACCGCCGATACGGCTCGGTACGTCCCAAATCGAGCAGTTCAAGACAGTTCTGTCGACCATGAGGACAACAGATCAATCATAATACAAGGCGTATAAGGTCGGATGGCTGACAAGAGTAGGCCAAGATGATTGAATCGGCCTCCAAGATATTTCCGAAATACAAAAGACCATATTGTAGGTTGGAGTAAAGAAAGACGGCCAATGTAAGATGTTTGAATAGGCCAAAGTCGAAAAGATATGATTATCGGATTGATATGCAAAGCAATTGTGCCAATGAATAGGCATAGTGAAGGATAACTGGCATTAGCTATCAAAACTGTTAGGAGTGGAGGCCAAACGTCGTGGCAACCGTCAACGTAAGTAGTTATTATTTGCTAGCATAAATAAGTAGAAATTACACTTTGTAGGGACCCTTGAACAATCCAAATCAATGCATTTTATTTTCTCTTAGTTCTTAATCTACTGGTAGTTTCTATCCTAGCCTAGTGCTACACCCCTATTCCTATCTCTATGCAAATCCATCTACTTCGAACGGCGATGTGATGGTGGCGAAAGTTCTTGAAAGTCAAAATATTTAGAGCCACGCTACTCTTTTCTTTGGGTATATGATCCACGCTACTCTTTGTCCTCCTTTTGATCACGATCTTTCGAGTTGATCTAATATCAATGGCCTACCCACGCACACATCATACCCTTGCTATCTAACTTGTGCCAACAAGTTCTTTGGTACGCCCATTTGCTTAGGTGATGCGAGAGACTTTGTAGCAACAAACAAGTTTAGTGGCACGTCCAACGAGATTCTGCATAGTTGTTATGCCATTGCAGAAGAAGATAAAGCAACTGTAGAGAAAATGGCCACTATGCTAAGGCCACTCATGGAACGATATGCAGCATCTTCAGTTTCAATAGTGGAACAGGTTGAAAACTTATTTCTGTGGTTGAAAGCTAATATGTTAGCCATGGTATATTCCAGCATATCTAATGGAAGAGGACACTGATCCTATCCTCGTGGACGATGAATCGGTTTTACAGAAAAGTATTGTGGTTTATGAAGAACCCAAGTTGGAGTACTTCAGCTCATCATGAGAAAAATGGCCGAAGACTATTCAATGCAGCCCTCGGAATCCATTGATCCAAGAAGCGCATAAATCACGCCAGCAAGGTTATGTTCAGATCAAACTGTCAAAGAATATTTTAGTCAATACCTTGCCAAAATTGGAAATTGTCGATCGTGGTGAGCTGCAGAGGATGCTGGTGAAGTCAGTAAATCCATGCCGACAATAATTCGTGATCTTTTTCCCAGAGGTGAAGGACAAAATTATAGCGGCTTTGTAGCACCTATCGTAAGTGTCACGAGGGCTTGGGGTCACCTACTCAAAGGTACTTTTGAGTTTTTCTATGTGGCGTGTATTCCTAATGCGTATGCTAGGGGTAACATGACAATGCAAGAGTTGATTCGGCCTAATACCCGATGGTATGTATAATTAAAAATTCTCATATGGATTATGGATAGCTTGGATCTCGGTGCTATACAAAAGAAGCATTGGAGCATCGAAGAAGTGATAAATTCGGTCTGAAAGTAGAATAAACAAATATATTATATTATCTAGTAAGAAAAAATTCCACAAAAATTTTGGCTAAGTGCCCGATACAAATAATGATGCCCTACTATGATGGATGCTATTTTTCAGGCCCTTCACAACTTTTTTATCCTCTTCCACTCTTCTTGGAGAACTTTGGATGTCAATTTGCAGACTATTCTTGTTCTTTCCACGAAGTTGTACTTCTCAACAAACATTGACCTGCTCTACTTTGAAAGATTTGATCCGACTATTATGGGTTGGCCAATGTCTGAAATTTTGGTCAGCCAGTGTTGAAGATCATCGACCTGATCTACCAAGAGTTAGGCTAAACAATGAAGAATACTGCTGCCCGAGCCATTAATGGGAAGCTTTAATTAAGAGAGGCACGAAAGAAAATATAAAGTTAAAAGGTGCTGCTATTTTATTACTTTTGGCTAATATAGTTACACAAGCATGAATATAAAAACGATCGAACTAATACTCTAAGGTGCTCACTTCACTCCTTACCTAAGCTAGTTGGTTCTTCGTTGTTGTCTCGCCAAAGCTTCAGGATGATCTAGTGGTTTACTCACCATACATCGTTATCGATAATAGAGGAGGTAGATCAAGTGCAGCGGGCATAGGGCTTAGGTGTGGACTCAGTCGATAGAAGTGAAAATAGGGGATGGTCCATCTAAAGCAACCCAAAAAAGGTGAGGATATAGGACTAGTCGAAGGCCAATTGAAAAGATATTGACTTATCAATTTGGAAGCCCTGAACCAAACAACAAGCCTCTGGTGATGGTAGTCCAATCCGGCAATACCATCTTTTTGTGATAATACCCTGATTTGTGATAGTACTCTAACTCGGCAAATCAGTCAAAAATCGGTAAATCAAAACTAATGGGCTGCTCTAGTCAATACTTAGTCTTACCATCATAAGTCAAAGGAGATTGAGGGGAGGCATGAGTAGTCAGGAGTGGGAAGAAAGATGAGGAAAAAGATGTAGGATCTATTATAGATAAAAGGTATGCCTTATCAAACGATCAATTGAAATCCCATTAATGCGAAAGATAACGCCGGATCCCGACGGATATGGGATATCCTTTGAGTAATGCGTAGGACGTTCCAGTATGCAAGAGTATTCCATGAAGGAAGACACGAGGCAAAAGCAGAGTCTAGCGGGATCGCAAAGATGCGACCAAGTTATCGAAAGTGGAAGTGATGCTTCGATAAAAGTGTAGTACTTGGTTAGCAAATCGAGACTACAATTGCAAGGATTTGTTCTGCAAATAAGGAGAGGTTAGCCTCTCGATTATCGGCCAATAAGATATGAGGGGCATTGTTCACAAGGTAATCACAACAATGCAACTGGCTGTTGAGAGCAAATACTAAGTGAGGTATAAACTGAAGAGGTAGAATCCGACTATGATGTTGGCAGTCCGATAGACCAATCATAATACAAGATGTATGAAGTCGGATGGTTGGTAGGTGTAGGTCTGCATAATTGAATCAGCTTCCCAAAGTGTAGAAGATCGTATTGTGTGTTGGAGTAAATAAAAACAACCAATGTAAAATGTTTGAATAGACCAAGGTTGAAAAGATATGATTATCGGCCTGACAGTTGGTGCAGAGCAACTGTGCCAATAAATGGGCATAGTGGAGGATAACTAACAATTTTCAAAACCATCAAAAGTAGAGGCTAGACGTGATAGCAGCTGTCAGAATGCGTAGTTATTATTTGTTAATGTTATGGGGGAATTGAGCCGCCATGCCCCACGTGATCGGCACGCGTATCCAGGAAAGCTACAGCTGCCCTATGATCCAGCACTCCGACCCCGAGTCGGACCTCCTCGGCTCCGCAGCCCGACCCCGGGTCGGCTGCCCTATGATCCAGCACTCCGACCCCGAGTCGGACCTCCTCGGCTCCGCAGCCCGACCCCGGGTCGGCTGCCCTATGATCCAGCATTCCGACCCCGAATCGGAGATCTTTTGATAACGACAGGCTATTCTCCAGAGGCACGCCGCGGCCTCCTGCTCCACTACTCCCTGCAACGGCTGTACCCGATGCTGCCCACGATCTCCTGTATCGACCGTACAAAGCGGAGCTCCACTACGCCCTGCCATGACCGTACCCGGCGCTGCTCCACGACGCCCCGTAACGGCCATGTCAGTGGCCATTCTATCGTGCCCCACGACGACAAACCCCCCTGAGAGACCTCCCAGCCAGGCATATATGCGGCTGGGGGGAGAAGGGGGGGGTAAGCAATACCTCCCAGAGCACTCTCTCCCACTTGGGATTATCATCTCTCCTCCTCCAATCTCCTCTGACTTGACCGTCGGAGGGCCATCACCACCCTGGTGGTGGTGCAAGGCTTGTTTGCAGGTTCCTTGGCGGAAGGTGGAGCGCAACCAGCACCAACCAAGACAACTCAGGCGGAACCCCGTTCACACCGTCGTGTCAATCGTTCTCGGTTTGGACCACCAGCAACAGTTATGGGGGAATTGAGCCGCCATGCCCCACGTGATCGGCACGCGTATCCAGGAAAGCTACAGCTGCCCTATGATCCAGCACTCCGACCCCGAGTCGGACCTCCTCGGCTCCGCAGCCCGACCCCGGGTCGGCTGCCCTATGATCCAGCACTCCGACCCCGAGTCGGACCTCCTCGGCTCCGCAGCCCGACCCCGGGTCGGCTGCCCTATGATCCAGCACTCCGACCCCGAGTCGGACCTCCTCGGCTCCGCAGCCCGACCCCGGGTCGGCTGCCCTATGATCCAGCATTCCGACCCCGAATCGGAGATCTTTTGATAACGACAGGCTATTCTCCAGAGGCACGCCGCGGCCTCCTGCTCCACTACTCCCTGCAACGGCTGTACCCGATGCTGCCCACGATCTCCTGTATCGACCGTACAAAGCGGAGCTCCACTACGCCCTGCCATGACCGTACCCGGCGCTGCTCCACGACGCCTCGTAACGGCCATGTCAGTGGCCATTCTATCGTGCCCCACGACGACAAACCCCCCTGAGAGACCTCCCAGCCAGGCATATATGCGGCTGGGGGGAGAAGGGGGGGGTAAGCAATACCTCCCAGAGCACTCTCTCCCACTTGGGATTATCATCTCTCCTCCTCCAATCTCCTCTGACTTGACCGTCGGAGGGCCATCACCACCCTGGTGGTGGTGCAAGGCTTGTTTGCAGGTTCCTTGGCGGAAGGTGGAGCGCAACCAGCACCAACCAAGACAACTCAGGCGGAACCCCGTTCACACCGTCGTGTCAATCGTTCTCGGTTTGGACCACCAGCAACAGTTGGCGCTAGAAGGAGGGCCGAATCTCAGAACGGTCGTAATGGCACGGCGAGGTGGTCGCGGAGCTTCCAATGCTTCCGGTCGCGGAGCCTCTCGCGCCTCTGGCCGGGAGGCTGCTGCGTCCCCAACACACTCTCAGCAGCATTCCACCGCTTCTCCTCCCATTCAGACGGTCGAACCTGCTCAGTTCGACCAGCTAGCCCAGCAGGTTCGCACCCTCGCGGAGGCAGTGCAGAATCTGCAGGGTGTGATCTCTCGGGTGCCGCAGCGGGCTCAGGAGCCGCTGCTCCCCGAGCACTCGCCTCTTCCTCACAACCCGCGCTCCTTCCTCTCCCATGGAGAGGAGCGCCGGCGCGGGGAGGATTCTCGAGTGCGGTCCATTCTGCCAGGACCTTCTCATCGGAGCTGCGCGGGGTACGAGAGGCGGACCCGGGCGCGTTCTCAGACACCCCAGTCCTCGAGGGGCCCGCACTCCAGTCGGTCCCCCTCGCGCCGCTCCTTGTCTCCCACCCACCGGTCGCGCTCCCTGGACCGGCGGGTGGACGATCTCCACAGACAGCTCCAGGTCCTGAAGGGCCACTCCAAAGATCCCTTCGCCGACTTGGAAATCTCCTCCCAGCCGGCGCTTGCCTCAAGGATCCTGCGAACCCTAAACCCGCCGGGGTTCAAAATGCCGGCGATCGAACCCTACGACGGGGCGGCGGACCCACGGGACCACGTGGAGAGTTTCAGGACTCTTATGCTCCTCCATGGAGCATCGGATCCTCTCCTCTGCAAGGCCTTCCCGGCGACCCTCCGCGGCCCGGCAAGGGCGTGGTTCGCCGGCCTGGAGGCTAATTCCATCCAGTCCTTCCACCAGTTCACCCGTCTCTTCATCAGCCATTTCGCCGTCAGTAGCCGGCGAAGACTGGTCTCCGACTCCCTCTTCGATGTCCGGCAGAACGAGGGAGAGAGCCTGCGGGATTATCTCACCCGCTTCAACAAGGCAACACTGGAGGTCCGGAATTTGAGCCAGGAGGTGGCTCTCTCAGCCCTGAAGCGAGGCTTCCGGAAGGGCAGACTCACCTTCTCCCTGGACAAACGTCTGCCGCGGAGCTTCCCGGAGCTGTTGTCTCGGGCAAACCAGTATGCAGACGCCGAGGAGGCAGCCTCCCACCGGAACAAGGAGGCCGCCGAAGCCCCTCTAAAGCCCGGGAAGAAAAGGCGAAAAGAGGCACCCCAGAGGAGGAGCCCGACGCCTCAACGCCGGCGCAGAAGCCCGTCACCAGCAAGGAACCACGGCGCCACACGCCCTCGTTCTCCGCACCGACGCTTCAACCGGTACACCCCACTCCTGGCCCCCCGGGCCCAGATCCTCATGGAGGTCAAGGGGCGGGAGGACCTCCCGGTCCCGAGGCAGATGAAGAAGATCCCTGGGAGGAAGCCTTCTCGGGCGTACTGTGAGTACCACCGAGACCACGGCCACGATACCGAAGACTGCTTCCAGCTTCGGGACGAGATCGAGGCTCTCATTCGCCGAGGACGTCTCGGTCGATATGTAAACGACCGACGTCCCCCCGCAGACCCGCGTCCAGCCGACCCGGCCCCTCAGGAGCCTCGGGAGCAGAATCGACCCGTTGCGGGAGTGATCCACACCATCACTGGGGGCTGCTCTCGGCCCGTGAGGAACGCAGGGGGCTCGGCGGAAGTATCAGGAGTGGCCGTCGCAAAGAGGCAGCGGGTCGGAAATGTAATCACTTTCTGTGATGAAGATGTAAAGGGGGTTCAGACTCCCCACGATGACGCCATGGTGATCTCTCTCACTATGGCGGACTATGATGTAAGGCGCGTTCTTGTGGATAGTGGAAGCTCAGCTGATATTTTGTATTACGAGGCCTTCCAAAAGATGGGCTTTTCCCGACAATTGTTGCACAAAACATCCACCCCCCTCATAGGATTCACTGGAGACGCTATCTCGGCCGAAGGTGTCATCGAGCTGCCTGTGACTGCGGGCATTGCACCCGCAGAAGCCACGGTGCGGCTCGGGTTCTTGGTCGTCCGTGTCCCCTCGGCCTACAACGCTATCCTCGGACGACCCGGACTGAACGCCCTTCGCGCGGTGGTTTCTACCTACCATTTGCTCATGCGGTTCCCCACAGCGGCCGGGATTGGAGAGGTCCGAGGTGACCAGCCGACCGCACGGCAGTGTTTCCTAGCAACTCTCAAAGGGAGGAAGCCCATGGAGGCCCTAAGCGTCGAGTCACTTGACGCCAGAGACGAAGTGGCCTTGCGGCACGGGGAGCCGGCCGAGGGCGTAATCGAAGTTCCCCTCGAAGAAGGCCGCCCAGACCGCACGGTCCGGGTCGGTGCCAATCTCGACTTGGAAGCTCGGCTCCGGTTAGTGGAATTCCTCCGAGCCAATGCAGATGTGTTTGCCTGGTCGGCGGCCGATGTACCTGGGATCGACCCGGAGGTCGTTTCTCACGCCCTCAACGTCGACCCGACCCACCGACCGGTAAAGCAAAAGAAGAGACACTGTGCCCCGGATCGGATCCGGGTGGTCGACCAGGAGGTAGACAAACTCTTGGAGGCAGGTTTCATAAGAGAGGTGAGCTACCCCGAGTGGCTGGCAAACGTCGTACTTGTCCGGAAGGCGAGCGGGAAGTGGAGGATGTGCGTCGACTACACCGACCTGAACAAGGCGTGCCCCAAGGATAGCTTTCCGCTTCCACGGATAGACCAACTGGTCGACGCGACTTCCGGATATCAGCTACTGTCTTTTATGGACGCCTTCTCCGGCTACAACCAAATAATGATGGCTCCACAGGACGAGGAGAAAACTGCCTTCATAACAGACCGGGGGCTGTACTGTTACAAGGTAATGCCCTTCGGTCTGAAGAACGCTGGCGCCACTTACCAGCGCCTCGTCAATAAAATCTTCAAGGAGCAGATCGGCCGGAATATGGAGGTGTACGTGGACGATATGCTGGTAAAAAGCCGCCATGCAGACCAGCACATTGCAGATCTGGAGGAGACTTTCACCACCTTGCGAAAGTTTCGCATGAAGCTAAACCCAGCGAAGTGCGCTTTTGGTGCTTCGGCCGGGAGGTTCCTCGGTTTCATTGTCAACCAGCGCGGGATCGAGGCCAACCCGGACAAGATCAAAGCCATCCAGGATATGTCCCCTCCGACCAAAGTGAAGGAGGTTCAGGAGCTCGCTGGAAGGGTCGCCGCGCTCGGACGATTTGTGGCAAAGTCGGCCGAACGCTGCCAACCATTCTTCAAGGTGTTGAAGCGCCCAAAAGACTTCCTCTGGACGGCCGAATGCCATGCGGCGTTCGACCAGCTCAAGGAGTACATGGCGTCTCCTCCCCTGCTGTCCAAGCCGCAAGAGGGGGAGATGCTCTACCTTTACCTGGCGGTCTCCCCAACCGCAGTCAGCGCAGTACTGGTTCGGGAAGAGGCAAGACTTCAGAAGCCTGTATACTACATCAGCCGAGTCCTCCGGGATGCCGAGACGCGGTACACGAAGGCTGAGAAGATCGCCTTCGCGCTGCTGACTGCGACCAGGAGGCTTCGCCCCTATTTCCAGGCTCATTCTGTCACCCTTTTGACCGATCAACCACTGCGGCAGATTCTCAGCAATCCAGAGAATGCGGGACGGCTGGTGAAGTGGGCAGTAGAACTTGGTGAGTTCGACATCCGCTACCAGCCCCGACCAGCCATCAAGGCCCAAGTACTCGCGGACTTTCTCGCTGAGTGCACTGTGCAGGAGGCGGAACCTAAGCCGCCGGAGACACCCAGCCTCGATCTCCCGATCTGGACGCTCCACATTGACGGGTCGTCGAACCCTGAAGGTGGAGGGGCTGGGCTGGTCCTCACCAATCCCGATGGAGTGATAGCCGAGTATGCCTTGAGGTTCGGATTTCCAGTGACCAACAATGAGGCGGAGTACGAGGCCCTAGTCGCGGGACTCAAACTCGCCAAGGAGCTCGGCATCCGGCGTCTGAAAGTCTTCACCGACTCCCAGCTGGTGGTCGGGCAGGTTCGAGGGGAGTTCGAGGCGCGGAGCCCGACCATGCAGAGCTACGTCCGGAAGGTGCAAACACTCATTCCCGACCTCGGCAGTGTTGACATTCAGCAGGTCCCGAGGAGCGAAAATGCCAGGGCCGACAGGTTGTCCCGCCTAGTGGACGCAGACGCGCACAACTTGTCGAGGGCAATCTACCTGGAGACCCTGGATGCCCCGAGCATTGACGGGGCTGGAGCGGTGATGGCAATTGATCCGGAGCCGTCTTGGATGGACCCGCTCGTCGCCTACCTCGCCGAAGGAATCCTCCCTGAAGACGAAGATCAGGCCCGGCGGCTTGTAAAGAAGTCCGCCCACTACGTACTTTATGAAGGGAGGCTGTATCGGACCTCGTTTACCGCCCCCCTCTTAAGGTGCCTCCGCCCCGCGGAAGCGGCCTACGCCCTCGGCGAAGTCCACGAAGGCATCTGCGGATCGCACTTGGGGGCTAGGTCCTTGGCGCATAAGATCATGAGGCAAGGCTACTATTGGCCGACCTTGATGGAGGACTCGAAGGACCACGTGCGGAAATGCGACGCCTGCCAGCGCCACGCCAACGTCCAGAGAGTCCCCTCTGTCCCCTTGGCGCCAATCACCGCGCCCTGGCCCTTCGCACAATGGGGAATGGATATCCTCGGACCATTCCCCGTCGCTTCGGCCCAGCGGAAATTTTTGATTGTCGCCATCGACTACTTCACCAAGTGGGTGGAGGCAGAGCCACTGGCCACCATCACGGAGGCACAAGTCCGGAAGTTCGTGAAGAAGAACATCATTGTCCGATTTGGAGTACCTCGGGTCCTCATCTCGGATAACGGTCGACAGTTTGATAACAAGCACTTCCGGGACTTCTGCGAGGAATTTGGGATCGAGCATCGGTTCACATCCGTGTCGCATCCCCAAACCAACGGCGAGGCCGAGGTCACAAATCGGACAATCCTCCAAGGTATCAAAGCGCGGATCGGCCGGACGGGGCAAGCTTGGGTCGAGGAACTCGAGAATGTCCTTTGGGCGTATCGGACCACACAACGGACTCCTACTGGAGAGACGCCTTTCAGCCTAACCTATGGCACGGAAGCCGTTGCCCCCGTGGAGCTCGGACTCCCCTCGCCTCGGGTGGCCGCGCACCGACCCGAGGCCAATTCAGAGCAACTCCGAGGGAACTTGGATCTCTTGGAAGAGGCAAGGGAAATGGCTCAGGTACGGATGGCAATGTATCAGCAGAGGGTGGCCCGATATTACAACTCCAAAGTCCGACCGAAGCTTTTCAGAATTGGAGATCTGGTGCTGAGGCGAGCTAAGGTATCTCAACCTACGGAAGGTGGGAAGCTAGCGCCAAATTGGGAAGGCCCGTATAAAGTTCGTTGGGTAAACCGACCTGGCTCCTACCAGTTGGAAGCCCTAGATGGCCGAGAAATTCCAAGGGGCTGGAATTCCGCTAACCTGCGGATGTATTACCAGTAGAACAACAAGGCCAGAAAGACAATTTAAAAAGGTGCAATACTTTTCATTTCAATAATTTCTGGTTACAGTGGCGTGCTCGTGTGATTACAAGGAATTCCCAGAGGGGAATTAGGGAGTAAAGAAAGTAAAGAAGAGGTGGGGACCCAAACCCTCAACCCAGGGCGGCTGCAGTCCCACCAGAAGTGGGTGCTTCTAACCGGAGGCGCCATCCAGCACCTCACCAAAAAGAGGAGGAGCCGCCGCAGAAGAAGCTCCCGCTGCCCCCAGGGGAACGCCGCCTCCAAAGGATATTCCCATCTTCCCCAGTGGTAGGAAAGAGAAGGGATTCGAGGGGGAAGAGTATATGGAGGCGCGGTCCCGGATTGAGCGTCCGGCGCAGAGCTCAACCGGGAGGCTGAACTTCAAGGAGGGGAGATGTGATCCCGGATGAAACGCCTAAAGCGGAGTTCCGCCGGGGAGACCCTCCTTGTTGATCCCAGATGAAACGGCTAGTTGGCTGAAGTTGTAAGGGGAGCGCCTCCCCTTTCCTTCGACAGGAGTCTCTCAGTCATATGCCAAGGAGGAGGTCCGCGATCCATGGCAACCTGCAGCTCCGGCTTAGCAAATTCCATCGTACCTGCACCTGTATTTATAGCCAAGCTGCGGCCCCCTGGTAGTTCCGATACGGGTGGCTCCAATAAATGCAGGCGCACTGAATCCGGAGCCGTTCCGGCTCCCGAGGCGTATCTCCCCGCGATTTCCTAAGCGTCATTCTCCTTAAATCGCATTCTTTGTGCAGGACGATCCGGGTGACGTATACCCCTAGGTCCACGTGTCTCCGCTCGCGCCCAGGCCGCATCCTCCTCGAAGAACCCGCGTATCGCGGCCGCTCAACTAACACTCCTCACCAGCAGCAACTGGCGATCCGATTTCCCAGGTAACACATTAATTAGCGTTTAATACCCTTCTCGTGTTCCCCCCAGGCAACGCTTGGAGGAGAGGAGAAACACGGTCGCGGCTGGGCACAAAGAAACCCCGATGGGCGGCGAGCGACAAGTGGCCGACCAACGAGTGGAATCTCCCGAGGCTCGGCCCTCGGATGCCTGGCTAACCCGATGATCATCCCGGGAGCAGACTAGCCGGAAGCCCCGACCGGTCGCCTCGGCTTGCGCCAGCCTTGGCCGACCAACGAGCGGAATTTCCCTGAGGCTTGACAACCCTCAGATGCCTGGCTAACCCGATGATCATCCCGGGAGCAGACTAGCCGGAAGCCCCGACCGGTCGCCTCGGCTTGCGCCAGCCTTGGCCGACCAACGAGCGGAATTTCCCTGAGGCTTGACAACCCTCAGATGCCTGGCTAACCCGATGATCATCCCGGGAGCAGACTAGCCGGAAGCCCCGACCGGTCGCCTCGGCTTGCGCCAGCCTAGGCCGACCAACGAGTGGAATTTCCCTGAGGCTTGACAACCCTCAGATGCCTGGCTAACCCGATGATCATCCCGGGAGCAGACTAGCCGGAAGCCCCGACCGGTCGCCTCGGCTTGCGCCAGCCTTGGCCGACCAACGAGCGGAATTTCCCTGAGGCTTGACAACCCTCAGATGCCTGGCTAACCCGATGATCATCCCGGGAGCAGACTAGCCGGAAGCCCCGACCGGTCGCCTCGGCTTGCGCCAGCCTTGGCCGACCAACGAGCGGAATTTCCCTGAGGCTTGACAACTCTCAGATGCCTGGCTAACCCGATGATCATCCCGGGAGCAGACTAGCCGGAAGCCCCGACCGGTCGCCTCGGCTTGCGCCAGCCTTGGCCGACCAACGAGTGGAATCTCCCGAGGCTCGGGCCTCGGATGCCTGGCTAACCCGATGATCATCCCGGGAGCAGACTAGCCGGAAGCCCCGACCGGTCGCTTCGGCTTGCGCCAGCCTTGGCCGACCAACGAGCGGAATTTCCCTGAGGCTTGACAACCCTCAGATGCCTGGCTAACCCGATGATCATCCCGGGAGCAGACTAGCCGGAAGCCCCGACCGGTCGCCTCGGCTTGCGCCAGCCTCAGCCTTGGCCGACCAACGAGCGGAATTTCCCTGAGGCTTGACAACCCTCAGATGCCTGGCTAACCCGATGATCATCCCGGGAGCAGACTAGCCGGAAGCCCCGACCGGTCGCCTCGGCTTGCGCCAGCCTAGGCCGACCAACGAGTGGAATCTCCCGAGGCTCGGGCCTCGGATGCCTGGCTCAGCGCCGGAAGAGTTTCCTGAGGCCTAACCCTCGGATGCCTGGCTCAGCGCCGGAAGAGTTTCCTGAGGCCTAACCCTCGGATGCCTGGCTCAGCGCCGGAAGAGTTTCCTGAGGCCTAACCCTCGGATGCCTGGCTCAGCGCCGGAAGAGTTTCCTGAGGCCTAACCCTCGGATGCCTGGCTCAGCGCCGGAAGAGTTTCCTGAGGCCTAACCCTCGGATGCCTGGCTCAGCGCCGGAAGAGTTTCCTGAGGCCTAACCCTCGGATGCCTGGCTCAGCGCCGGAAGACTTTCCTGAGGCCTAACCCTCGGATGCCTGGCTCAGCGCCGGAAGAATTTCCTGAGGCCTAACCCTCGGATGCCTGGCTCAGCGCCGGAAGAGTTTCCTGAGGTTTAACCCTCGGATGCCTGGCCTAGCGCCGGAAGAACTTCGGGAATCAAAAGTCAGCAAGAAGCAACCAAGAGCTAAAAAAAAAAAAAAGAGGACGAGGGCGAGATGAAGAAATATTCAACGTGCATTAATTTTCAGGGCCGAGGCCCATACAATTGGGCAAGTGACACCTCGATGACGCCAGAAGACGCCTGGCCGCCGAAGGGTCGCTCGCACCCCAAAGGCGAATCGACACCATTAAGGAAGGATGTCCGCCGAAATCCTCAGGTTGCCAGGTCAGCAGCAACCGCCATACGCCATAAAGAAGGCGGGAAGCTTGAAGCGCGCGCGCCTCTCCGAAGGATGGCGGCAATCTCGAAACATCACTCCCTTCACCTGTTCCCCTTCTGGTTCCAGGCTCGGAAGTGGGGGGCTACTGTTATGGGGGAATTGAGCCGCCATGCCCCACGTGATCGGCACGCGTATCCAGGAAAGCTACAGCTGCCCTATGATCCAGCACTCCGACCCCGAGTCGGACCTCCTCGGCTCCGCAGCCCGACCCCGGGTCGGCTGCCCTATGATCCAGCACTCCGACCCCGAGTCGGACCTCCTCGGCTCCGCAGCCCGACCCCGGGTCGGCTGCCCTATGATCCAGCATTCCGACCCCGAATCGGAGATCTTTTGATAACGACAGGCTATTCTCCAGAGGCACGCCGCGGCCTCCTGCTCCACTACTCCCTGCAACGGCTGTACCCGATGCTGCCCACGATCTCCTGTATCGACCGTACAAAGCGGAGCTCCACTACGCCCTGCCATGACCGTACCCGGCGCTGCTCCACGACGCCCCGTAACGGCCATGTCAGTGGCCATTCTATCGTGCCCCACGACGACAAACCCCCCTGAGAGACCTCCCAGCCAGGCATATATGCGGCTGGGGGGAGAAGGGGGGGTAAGCAATACCTCCCAGAGCACTCTCTCCCACTTGGGATTATCATCTCTCCTCCTCCAATCTCCTCTGACTTGACCGTCGGAGGGCCATCACCACCCTGGTGGTGGTGCAAGGCTTGTTTGCAGGTTCCTTGGCGGAAGGTGGAGCGCAACCAGCACCAACCAAGACAACTCAGGCGGAACCCCGTTCACACCGTCGTGTCAATCGTTCTCGGTTTGGACCACCAGCAACAGTTAATATAAATAAGTGGAAATTATACTTTGTAGGGACCTTTCAACAATCCAAATCAATACATTCTACCTTATCTTAGTTCTTAATATATCAGTAATTTCTACCCTAGGAACAGTTGTAGCTTAGAATTTGTACTCTGTAGCCTAATGTTGCACACTTGCACCCCTATTCCTATCCAGATCTATCTTGTTCGAACGGTAGTGTGACGGTGGCAAAAGTCATTGAAGGTCAAGGCACCTGGACCCATGCTACTCTATTCTTCCTTTAATCACTATCTTTCCAACTAATTTGATACCGGTGGTACACTCCCCACATCATACCCCTGCCATCCGACTTGTGCTAACAAGTTCTCTGGCATGCACATTCACTTAGGCGGTGCGAGAGAGACTCTGTGGTGGCAAACAATTCTTAACATTTTTATCGGCCTTGCTAACACCTTGAATGTATTTCAAACCTTCAGTTTAAGCCTCTCTCACCATCACATAGTATTCGCATACAGCTCGCAGCAATAAACTTAGTGCAAAGTCAATGATTCAATAATTTTTCATGCAGTTTACATAAATCAACAATTTAACATATTTTACCATATATAAAAGTAAACATATAAAACTAGAAACCCACTGAAGGTATGTTTTAGTTTGTAAAATTTATGCTAAACTCATAACTAAAACATGTTAGAAGAATACACAGTATCGATTTTATTGTTGTTTAAGGCTCTTAGCACAAGCAGTGGAGATTCCCGAGCTTCCTTAGTCATTCCTCGTACTAGCCAAACATAAATCTAAGAGCACACCTTTTAGATAAATTACAAGGCTGCCAAACAAGGCCCCTTTTTGTATATTTGATTATCTGACTTGCACTTTAACAATTTTTAGATTCACAAAAAATGTTGTATTTACTTGTTCATTAATTGGAAACAAAAGATGAAGGTCTGTGATCTTACTGGATCTTTGAATTGTCTGTTCACTTGTTCAATCACATCTTTCATGCCCTCAAGTTTCCCTAGCATTGCATCCTCACTGAACTCATCACCAAGACCAAAAATACGTGTAGCCTGTCAAACAAAGTGTTAATCAATTTATCTAATGGAAAATACTATTAGTTGAAGAAACAGCATACAAGTGCATAATTTCAAATCACATTTGCATTGCTGGTATTGCTGGTACTGCTGGTACAACCTTAGACATTTATGCAAGTATAGATATAACACTGCTGACATTGATATTGAGCCACTTATGTAAAGCAGGCCAATTTATAAAATCAATCCTTGTCAGATTTTGGTCGTAGGTGGAAATTAATGTTTCATGTTTCAGTGCAGGGGATGTGACCAAATTATAAGTTAGTATTCAATGCTATCAAGTTTGGCACTTCCCATTGATTTACTGGATCTTATTTAATAGAATGACTATCTTTCAAGTTTTTTAATTATATTATCTGCTTTCTGAACCTATCAATTCTGGGCTGCATTGACCTCTGGGTACCCACCTAGCACCTAGGAGCTATCTGGCACCCTGGCTGCTTGTATAGCACCTATAATCTTTTAAAACATTATCTAAATATATAAATATATCAGATTCAGTTGAAGATTATAACAATAAACACATTCTACTCATGAACTTAAATGCAGCTTTGTATCATATTGTATGGTATGTGCTGAAGATTCGTCGGTGCAACACCAAAAGGGAAGAAGATTGGGAGGGTGTCATGATACAAACAATACGGTGTAGAGCAGCCATATATCGGCCCACACTGGAGTACACGGCAAACTAAAACATAACAGTAAACATGACAATTCTGGTGCTTCTTATTTAACAGCACAGTAGAATGATCTTGAACAATATATATTTTCTAGGCAAGGTATGCAAAAATTACCCTCTTTGCCATAATTCGTATTATAAATCTAACAATGGGAAGTAGCAAAAGAGCCAAATCAGGTGTATACCTAGGTTACAACTTGAAGGGGCAAATGAGATTTCTGGGATACTTTCAGTTTCTCCAGACAAAATCTTAAAACAAAACTAGTTTCTCCAGATAAATCTTAAAAGATAACTGGTACGTTTCGATTATTTCTTAAATTCGCTCCATGCAACATAGATCCACATGTTTTTCATCAAGCTCATAGAAGAATACATGTATCACCAAGAAAATTAAATTTTAAAATAAAAATATGGTTTTCTTACAAATTTCTCAGCACAAAAAATGATGAATCCAAAAATAACCCGATCCATGGTCACCGTTCTGGTTAATTGTAACAACAAATGGACATAATGATGGTTCTGGTTGATTGTAACAACAAATGGGCATAATGATGATATCCTAAGGTATACAGTAAAAGGTAAAGTTTGTGATAAGAGGGAACAAACGAGTGAGAGAAACCTATGTGCCTTGATATTATCAGAAGATATTTTAAAATTTTAATATGATAAACTATAAAGACTTTTGGTTGGTTAACATAAAGAACAAAGGCCTTATTAGTCAGGACAATGGTTCCCAAATATTTTTCTAGTAACTACAAGATGGGAAATCTTGGTGACTCAATCTTAGAAGTTGGTTGTGAATGATCATTAAATCAAGGATTTCTTTTTTTTTAAATGGTTAGTTGAGTGTTTGTAATTAGAGATTAGAGCATTATATCACTTGGATGAGTGTTTGTACTTAGAGATTAGCGCATTATATCACTTGGATGTCCAATTTTGGTTTGGTTTAGTTTTCTAAAAAAAGTAGCAATCTGGTCATAGGATGAATTTAGAATTTTGAAAGTGAATGGCTTAAAGACAGTTTTTATATATAGAGCATTGCTCCAACTCAATCTACTCTAACAACAATCTCTCTCTCTCTCTCTCTCTCTCTCTCTCTCTCTCTCTCTCTCTCTCTGTGTGTGTGTGTTTGTGTGTGTGTGTGTGTGAAGGATCTAATAGTCAGAACTTTTATGATTAACCAGGACTACAAGCTATATAAGCCTATTTGTTAAAAGTAATGAACTTTTGAGAGTTGCTTATCTAATAGTCAGAACTTCCACTTGTACCAAGATTGGGTGAATAAGATCAGTGAGAAGGAGGAGTTGTCATTGCAAGCTTTTTTTATTTAAGCGAATAAAGATCCTAGGGCTCAGTATTTGAGAAAGTTATGTGGGCATATTGCTTCATTATTCATGAATTCCTATTGGAGTTCAGGCTATCATCATCTTCTTTAATATCAATTATATTCCAAATCCTCTGGTAATCATTTGTGCTCATCAATCATAATTTGCAATCCCAAATCTCAAATTCACAAGATTATTTAAAGAAACATGATGCTAAACTGCTAATGGTAAAAAGAATCATCTGATTTCTTAGTTCTTACCATTATTCATGCAACAAGTGATTATGGCATTTCAAAAAGCAGAAATAAGGAGAAACAGCCACTTGTTTCTGCAGGTGCACATTCCAAAGCATGTACTACTATTTGCAACAGTAATGCATCATATTCATAAATTCAAGTATTAAATGTTTTGATTCATAAGCAACTTAGCTACAGCAGACAGAGCAAGATGGATAATGAAGCATATAGCTTTCATCTTTAACCCATTTGACAACAAAGAATAAGCCTTCCTAATCATACAAGCTGCTCTTAATACAGTATAAATCAGTTCAGAACAATGTTAAGCATCCTAGAACCAGAGTAACATGATCTGTTCCTAGAACCAGAGTAACATGATCTGTTTGTACCTGGCTCAATAAGCCACCAAATTTATTTTTCAAAGCCATGAACTTTTCCAGCCCCTTCTCCAAAGTTGATGGGAATTGCAATAAACGTAGTGTGTGGCCAGTTGGAGCGGTATCAAAAACTATAACTGAATAATCCATTGTTTGAACTAATCTGCAGAATAAAATGGTAGTATTAGTAGTAGCTTTCTGCTTGGCGCACAGAATGATGCAATATGATGCAGCAAGACTGCCAAAGACAAACATAAGCTTTGGAGAACAAACATGTGATCAACATGATAAGCACACATATTACAGGAACTTATGTTTCCTTAGCATTCGTTTTACAACTTATATAACATATTCTTAATTCTTTTGGGACAAAGCATTCACCTACAGTCATGATAATCGATAGTAATTAGTTTTCAACGATGAGGAGTAGGAGAATACCAGACTTTACCATATCAAAAGATATAGCGAACGAAAGCCAGAGAAAAAAGATCTCATGAAAATGCTGCAGTTGGCCATTTAACAAAAAGGTAGGGAGTGCAAAAGGAGAACACCAACATATACATAAAAATCAACAACATATGCCACTAGAAAAGAAACTAATAATATTAAGATTAAAAATAATCTATTTGAAGGAAAAAAGAAGCTAGAAAAAAGAGGTTTCTAAGCCTGACATAATACCCTCCCCATAAAGCATGGGCATAAAGACTGATAATTTACCAGTTTTTCTTTTTGAACTTCGAAAAATATGAGGAGAAAAAACTAGTGAAACCCATTTCTCCATTCAAAATTTTACAAGCATTGGACTTGATGCACGATAAATCATATGGAAGCATAAAAAATAACTTTTCATTATTCATTGGGGTGGTGATGACACGGAGTATGTGGGATGGGTAAACAAAGTTTAGCTTATTGACCCCCATCCTTATATTTAACATTTATAAACACCAGATTTTGTCGCCTAAAAAGATTTGACCAGTCTCGCCACTCAATCTGCAAAAATGTTGGAAAATTTGTGATCCAGATTAACTAGCCAGCTCCTAATTATGTGACTTAGGGTAGTCAACTTAGTGTGTCAAGAATGTATTTTGAAATAAATATAAAATGTAAATATAAAGAAAAATTTAAGAAGGCACAATAATACATGATAAGTTATAATACTTCCTTAAGTCCTACATGGAAAATCAACTACTTAAATTGTTAGAACTTGTGGTTTCAACGAATAATGACAAGGTCAAACTGTTATCCTCTCCCTCTAATCACCAAAGAAAATTCTTTGACTAATTTAACAGGTCATAGTCAGATCACCTTGTCTATGTCTCAATTATATTAAAAATCATAAGAAATAGGAAAGTAGAATATTGGCTGTACCAAGGTCCGCCGTACCGGTACCGGTCGGCGTACCGGTGGCGTCCCGGACCGGTCCGAACCGGTCCCGTACCGGTCCGAACCGGTCCCGTACCGGTCCGAACCGGTCCCGTACCGGTTCTTCAACAATAAATTACCGGTACCGGATTTCACGCTGATCCAGTACCGGCCCCAGGCCGGGCCGGTACGGACCGGTATGGCAGACCATGGGCTGTACACAAGAGGTGTCAATTATAGCCAGAGCCCACTACGAAATGCACCATAATGCATCCCGAATATGACTTGTTATGTATTTTTTAACAGCCCAACTTAAATAAGCATAAGCATTTTGATAATGGGGCAGTTGATTATTCACCAACTTATAAATGTTATGATTAATGTAAACTATGTAGTTCTTCAGTTAACAAAGATTTAAATAAACCATGTATGAATTATAAGGATATAATCTTAGTAGAAAGCATACATGATTGGCTTAATCACTTCTAATCTCATTTTGATTTATTCAAGCCAAAAAAAATTTTGTTTTAAAAGATGGCGCTCAACAAGTCATTCAAGTCGTCATAGACTCTGTCAAACTCAGCTAAGTCATATATCATTTCACAAGCTAGCTCAGTTGCATGAAGTTTTGACTCAGGAAGCTTTGACAATGACTGAACCAAGTTAGTCGACTCAACCAGTTTCACAAACATAATTTGCAACTGTAATGAAGAATCCTCAGCATTCCTTATTATTTCCAACTTAAGACGCATTGCCAGACTGCCACTTTAAGTATCACATTCATATGTTTGTAAAGCTAGTGACTTTAAGCGATTGGTGGAGCAATTTTTTTGAAGACAAACTTGAACAGTCAAAGTAGCTAACTTAAGCATTGGTGGAGCAGCAATTCTACCTCCCTAAAACATAACATCACTATCATATGTTTGTAAGTAGGAAAGGCTGGGATATGCTTTTACACTGTCATGGTTAGTTTGGACTGTTGATTGGTCTCTCTCTCTCTCTCTCTCTCTCTCTGTGCACGCGCGCGCACGTAAGATAGCACTTCTGTGCATATTCGTAACCTTCACCATCTAATGCAACATATGGGGCAAGGACAATTGCAAGATTTTGCAATGGTGGGTTATCAAGTATACCCTAAGTGGCTCACATTTGCAACTGCATCTTAGAGATATCTTCTTTCGCGAAAACCCCATATAATAGTTACAAGATGAAACATGATTTTGATTCTCCATATGCTCATGTTTCTTCCTGAATTAACCTCAACTCTGACCAAAACTGTTCTAGCATAAAAGAAGAGATGAAAGAACTTGGGGTTTCATAAATTGGAGATGTATTCCTAAACAACACCATTTATGCTGAGTTTAAGTCAATATTGTTGAGGGAGAGTGTCATGAAAAATAAAGGGATTGTCATGAAAATTAAATAAACAAAGCTTAGAGTTTTTATTGTTGGTGCACATGAAGTTATAATTTGTTTTCACATGTACCTACCATCGTTGGTAACTTGCAATCTTTATCTTAATTAAACCTGAGCTATGTTAAGAAGGAAGAAACATCAATAAGATTGGTTTCATAAAACAAACCACCTAAAAGACTACAAGATTTACAGCTACGAAATAAGCTGGATTCAAAAATAAGGATAACTTTTCTAGAAGTTAGAAGACTAATCATTACATAACTGAAGCGCCTATAGGTAGACAAATGTGAAAAGGAAGCATATTGTAATTTGGCAAGGTCAAACCATAAACTTGGACATAAATCTGACCAAGACAATGACGTGAGGCATTAGAGACAAAAAAAAAAAGGAAAGAAAAAAGAGTTTCAGATCAAAAGAGGCGCTAATGATGATGCAGCATGAAAGGTGAAATAGTCTTAAAGAACAATCCATTGTTTTTTTTTAAGTGTATGATGATTAAATCGTCAATTAAGTCGCTAAAAGAAATGAATCATGCTAATGGGAAAAAATAATGTAAAAAATCAGATGTGCATGGCTAATCAATATAGTTAGAAAAGGGAGTTATTGTCAAGTTTATGAAATTCCGAGCTTAATATCATCCATGAGTGGGGTGAGGTATTGGTGGAGAAAGCACAAGTAGTTGACCAATGCTCAAGAGACAAATATAGGTATAGCTATATCCATGGTTTGAATTTTCAGCTAAAACTCAAAACAGAACTGAAACATTTCAGATCTAGTTGGAACTGAGCTGAAACTGATTGATTTAAGAATGAAGCCAAAACTAACTTATTAGGCCAGATCCATTGTGTATAAGCGTTCTAAGCCACCTTTTATTCCACTTCTTTGTGTATTTTTTAAATATCAACAAGCACAATTTATAGACTAAATTTAAACTTTGTTAGTTTTGAGAAAATTGACAGTATTGCAACATTACATTGCAAAGATGATTAGACATAAGTGAGTTTTCTGAAATAGATCCAGCCAAGGTTCACGGTACCGATGGTACCGGTCGACTCCGGTAACGGTACGGTACCGATGCCAAACCGAGCCGATACCGTACCGATAGGGCACATTCGGCCTGGTTTCGACCCCATCGTCGTTTTTTTTTTTTGGAGTTCTTTCATTTTTGGATTTTTTTTGATGTTTTTATGTTTAGGTTTAAGGTTAAAACTAGATGATGCAACTTATTACTTCCAAATGATTCAAATAATGAGATGAAGAACATAAAATATTTTCAAATTAAGATACAATCAATTACATACATTTAAAGCACTCTCGGATATCTAAAATCGGGTCGAGTGGCGATGCTTCTCGTCAATATCTGGATCATCAGCATAATATGGAGGCAGATCAACCCATCCCTCTAACCAAGCGGCATTGTAGTCTTGTATGCTCAATCCTCGAGGAATGCACGTCGGGTCATAAGAACTCTCGGATCTCTCGCTAAAGCTCTGGCTCTGAGAGGTGTCTTGATAAGGGGCCCATCCGAATATGCCGGCACCAAAATCCGACCCATAAGACCCTCCGGGCTACGCAGGGTAGTAGCCACCAGAAGATGACTCCGATGCACCATATCCATAGGCTGGCTGAGGCCGCGGATAATAGGAAGACTCGGAACTTGATACATCAATAGATCCGACTCCACATGGGAGGTCATCTGCAGCTGCATCCTGGCCTCTTGAACGACCTCGAGGAGCTCTTCTTCGATATGCAATGGTATCCGACCGGCCTATATCAGACGGCCTACCGTGGTCCGTATCTTGTGTAGCATGCGTAAACTGAGACTCACCGGTGTATCGAAAACCTCGCTACGGCTGTGTCTCATAAGTAGTACCATACTGTCCTCCACTTCCTCCATGGCTAGTAGATCCATCACCACCAGAACCTTCATCGCTGCTGGTCTAAGTCTCCTCCTCGACACTCTCCATTGAGGCCCTTTCCTTTCCTTTTCTTCTTTGCTGGGATTGACGCCCTCCTGATCGAGTCGACTGGGTACTAGAGCGTCCTCGTCCTCGCATGAGAGGATCATCTCTCTGAACGGGAGCATCGTACCAGTCATGCGGTGACTAGCTCCCCTCTAGCCACGTCATATCGGCTGTAGGAGTGCGTGGAATGTTGCGCTCAGCCCATTGCTGTGGATCGACCATAGCCTCGGTGGCTATGATGCTAGCTGGTCGTCGAGGCGATCCTGGCTCATCAAGCTCGGGCTCGTGCTGCTGGGCCGCAAGCCAGTCGAGCATAGGATTATCATCATCATCTGTAAAAGTCTTATAGATGGGATCTGCATACTTGAGCTCCACTTCCTTCTGAATGCATTTTAGCCTCAACCGCAGATTGTAGTGCACATAAACTAGGTCGTTGAGGCGCTTTTGTGTCAAACGATTCCTCTGTTTGCTGTGGATGAGGCCGAAGGTGGACCAGTTGCGCTCACAGCCACTCGAGGAGACCATTTGGGAGAGGATTCGGATAGCTATCCGCTTAAGATTTTTTGCGGATCCGCCAAAATGAATCCACCATTCAGCTGCAAAAATTTGAAGATAATTACATTTTACATATATGATGGCCTCATAGTTGAAGATAATTCAGATGCAGAGGTGTCTTGCAGATTTGTATTGTACCTGAATTCATAGTTGTCTTGCTCACGACAGTTGGTCGCTGTCCAAAGCTATGGCTGCCCTCTCTAAATAATTTGGTCTGTGGAAAGAAGCTTGTTGTAGTATGTCAATAATATAAGATCCGATATATTTACATATGTTACTAAATCATAGTTACATCTTCTATACATGACGCGGCGACTTCTGGATCAGGCTCCATCTTATAAATAACGAGCACCATCTTAGTATAATTATACAAATATATCAATCAGTATAATTATCAATATTATCGCTTACCTGCTAGATGCAATTCCCTACCCATTTGGGCTCCCCATCGCCGCTCAATGATGTCGATGTACTCCTAGGCATGGGCTGCATCTGCCTCCATGATCTGAGCCTTTGCCTTCTCCATCATGTGATACAAAAAGTCCATCTGGGGGTACCTCTCGCTATCTACGGCCCGCAACACTTGATATAATGGTTTGATAGCCTTGACTATCGCATTGGCCCACTGCCAGAATGATTGCCTGTTTACCAAGTCTTCCATTCTGCTTCCTTCAGTGCCGGCCTAAGCATATCTACTTTCCTGCCGCTCGGGACTGACAAACATCTGACGTAGGGCTCCTTTCTTCTCGATAAGGCTATCAAGTGCAATATAATTCGTAGCAAACCGTGTGACTCCTGGTCTAAAAATTTCTCCCCCTGCATACTTTCTCATTAATGAAAAAACCCAAGTATGGCTATAAATATACCTGGTGATGCGTTGGGCCATCTCCACTGTATGTTGCACCCTACGGATCTTTCCAATGTCCATCAGGATGAGGTCGATGCAATGTGCAGCACATGGGGTCCAGAAAATTTGTGGTCGCCGCTCCATCAAGACCTGCCCGGCCAACTTATATTGCGGCCCGTTATCAGTGACGACCTGCACGATATTCTCCTCTCCAATCTGATCAATCACCTCCTCCATAAGTTTGAGGATGTAATTGGCGTTGTGCACCTTATCCGAAGCATCAACTGACTTGTGGAAGAAGGTCTTCGTATCACAGTATGTCAGAAAGTTGATGATGGCCCGCTTTGTCGGACCGGTCCAACCATCACACATCAGAGTGAGCCCATATGTGGGCTACTTGCTCTTATATGAGCCAATCCAATTCTCTAGCTCCTCCTTATTGTTGTCAAAAAGCTCACCATAGATGTCCCTCAGGCCTGGAGGATCGACACCGGGACCGGCAGACTGTATGGCAGAAATGGCAGACTTGTAGTATGTATTATTGTATTGTCTACAGCATTCACTGGAATGTGGCTGAAGTGGAACCAGGATCCAATAGCTCGCCACATATCCTTCTTCTTCTCCTTCTTCCACATTGTGTCTACCCTTTGCTGCTTCGAATCTCTCCTGAGGAAGGCATGCGGATCTACATCATGGATTGACGCACCTGGTGGAATCCCTCCGGAAGACTTCTTTCGGCCACCAAAACCACCCAGAATAGATGCAATCCGGCTACGTCCTCTGCCCACGCCCTCCCTAACTGAGGTTGTCCTTTGAAACTCTGGATCTTGTCTGCTTCCACCAGAACCGGCGCCTGACTCGAAAAACGAGGGCCCAAATCGAGCCCGATGCCTCGCCACCTCCTTCTGCTGCCACCGATCATCCAGACTCGCCCACATGGCAGAATGGATCTGTGTCTCCTCCTTATCTGGACCCTCGACCTCCTGTGACTCCATCAAGTGATAGGAAGGTGCTTCTGCAGCTTGGCGTTCCACCTCTGCTTTCTGCTTGGCAGCCCTCTCCTTGGCTGCTTTGATCTCAGCGAGGTTTTTCCTCATCAGCTGACGGGTGCTCGGTGGGCATTCTGAGCATGCAGATATCTCACGAGAATTACCGGCTAAGTGCTGCTTTAATTTGGTTACCCCTCCTCCTTTGAAGCACTTGTGGCAATAATTGCACTGAAACTGGTGCCGTTCACCGAGCATCTTCCCATGCTCCCAGCCAATATTACGCTCTTGAGGTTGCCCTCTCCTTGATGGCTCCATTCCTACGACCACATTAATTTTTTTCAATTTTTATTTTTTTATAATTAAAAATTATTTTTAAAATTTTTACTTAAATTATAAATTATATAAATTCTGTAAAAACAAAAGTTAATTCCACCATTAACATTGTCCATATATCGATAACATATAAAAAATTCAAGACGAAATGGAATCATTGAATCATTTCCTGTTTTTTTGGCAATTTTTGACTTAATTTTTTAAGCAATTTAAATGAAAGATTAAAAAACCAATGTAGGGGAAAGAAATTTTACCGTATTTAGTTTTTGCTGGATTTTTCTTCAAGAAAAACGATGCTCTCCGACCCTTCTAATTTTTTTTCACGCCTTTGTCTTTCTCTTCTTTTTCTCCTCTCTCTCTGCCTTTCCTTCACCTAAGCTGATGGATTTGTTTTTAGCATTCGGTCGGCTTTTATAGCCAACCGTTGAGCCACTGTGCACTTCGGATTTTGCCACAGCGCGGCACTTCGAAGTGCCGCACAAAGAGCCGCACCGGCACCTTCGAAGTGCCGCACAAAAGTGCCACCTGAAAGGGCCTCCGGCGCTGGCAATCCAATTTCAGCACCGAACCGGTGCGAACCGAGCGGTTCTCACCGGTTCGGACATGTACCGGTGCGAACCGGCTCGGTTCGCACCGGTACGGGGGTCGAACCGAACGGTTCCGACCCAATATGGGTCGGAACCATTTTATACCCCGGAACCGAACCGGTGCCAGTCGGTACCGGTCCGGTTCGGGTTGAACCGACCGGTACAGGTCGGTTCAGCAGACCCTGGATCCAGCTATTTAAACCCAATCTGATACACAGTTAGATTGCCAAAGGTCAGTTTGCCATCAAATAATGAAGTAATTTTTTCAAACTTAGAAACATGTTTTCAACTATCAAGAAAATATTCTTTGGCTGTGTTGCTGTAAGAGTCACCTAAGCAATTTATCCAAGGGACTCAAACAATATAACATCAAAAAAAGTTCAAACTTTTTTCCTTAGTTTTCAACTTTCATGATGTAATTGACATTTTTTAGCTTTTTACTAATCACTAGGTTTATCCAAAACTGAGAACAAATTTTTGAACCTTGGCTACATTGCAAGCCAAGTAGCATTTTGTCTTGAGCTTCCCAATGGGCATTGACGATTGGAAGGGTGTTCCAACACTGTTTCATCAAGAATTTGGTACACTTATTTTCAGCATGGCTATGCTATTGCAGCACAGATTGGGAAGCAAAACATGAAAAAAGCACAGGACATTGCCATAAAGAGAGAACACCATGCAAAAGGATTCACTAAACTAAGGAGCCCAATGATGAAAACAAGGAATACACTATGAAAAAAAAGCATGCTATCACTAGATCACTTGATCTATGCCAATTCAAGTAATTAGAGAGCAAAAAACAGGCTGGATGACAACCTTGACGTAAAATAACAATCCAAGTGGTCAACCTAGATTTTATGATTTGGAGCGAAAATTTGTCATTTCATTAATTATGTCACGATAAAATCATTTAAATTGTTTCTCAAATAAATGCAAAAATGTTTCCTTTTAATTTTTCCCTTTATTTTAGCTGTTATTTTCACATTTGGAAATATTATTCGACGTGGTCCTGCCCACATCAGCAGCCTTTCGTCTAAGCATTACAATCCCTCAGCCACTAGCATACCTTCACCATGTTTTAAACCACAGCTCAGCACAAACTTAAAAGGTCCAATTAAAATTAATACTGCAGATCTTCAATGCCATGCATTCCACTAAGGGTGACGGATGAGGTAATTGCTCCAAAGGGAAAAATCATGGGATCCGACCATTTCATTAATAGTGTTACAAGTGGATCAAATTCAACAAGATATAGATTCATTCAGTGTCACCAGAACACAGGAAATTTCAGGTCTGTTGCTGTGTCACCACAACATAAATTGGTCGATACAATAGGATACACCATGGACACAGTTGCCTCGCACAGTTCTGCCAGATAACCTAGCCTGAACTCTCACTTCAATCACACTTAAGACTGCCCTCTTAGGAAAGAAATAAAGGAAAGTGTGCTATTTCTACCCTGGCCAATCGAAGAAAGTAAAAAAAAGTAAAATAATAAAAAACGAAATAAAAGAAAACAAACTCCCATTCCCATGTGTCTTGCCCTAGCCTAAGTTCTGAACTCTCACCTTAATCATGCTTCAAGCTTCCCCAGAGAGAAAAAATTAAGAAGGAAAATCCCCTGTTTATGCCCTAGCCAATCAAGGAAAGCCAAAAAAAAAAAAAATGGAAAAGAGCCCCTGTTCTCATGTCTTTCCCTGAAGGAAGAAGGAAAAGATAAGAAAAAAAGGAAAAGAAAAACCTAGCACTCCTGCTTCCCATATCTAGCCCACCTCTGAATTTTTCCTATGAAGAGAAAAGGGGGAAAAGGATAAAAGGAGAGAGGAGTGGGACATGAGAAGAGAAGAGAACCAAAGCTGAATCCCTTTTTCCTGTTCCCTGAATTATGCATCAAAACCAATGACTGATGTAAATGAAGTTATGGACAGCTGATACGCCTAATAAATGCCTTTGATGCATGACTCATGGAGGGCTGTGATATTTTTTGAGGCCAAAATATAAAATTTGTCCTCCCACCTATTTCAAAACTCATTTTTCACTCTCTTAATAAGGATTGAAATGCTTATTTTAAATTTAGATATGTCAAGGTAAGAAGAATATTTGCTTCTTCTCCAACCAACATCAAGACAAAAATTAGCAAGACCATTGTAAATTAGGACAGTTCGCACATCCATGCTTCTAACAGTTGTAGAGGAAAATCATCATTTATCATAGCTAGCAAGATCTTTAGAATAAATTTAATAAGGAAACTTTATACTAGGATGGAAACAACTGGCCACAATAGCACCTTAGGCCACCTAGATAAATAAAAGTTAAAGCATCTACTACTGTTTTGATTCCCTTAGAAAGGAAGCCATGAAATAATGCATTGGGTAGAGACGTAGAGTATAACATGAGAAAACTTACTTTAGCATCTCAGCAAAGCTCATAGCCTCATCAACTCCAGGAATTGCATTTGTTAACTCTGACAGAAAGCTATCTATACCTTCATCATTTGGTAATTCATCATTTTCTATCTTTGGATCTACCTCCTGTCAGTAAAGAAAAAGTAAAACAAAGAAGAAGAAGAAGGGAATAGATCATCATAGTTAAGGAAATTACTAGAACAAGTTAGAAAATGGATAAGACAGTCAACTATTGAAAGGGGAAAAAATTCAAAATATGCCAAATAAAACAATCATCATGAAATACAAAATGATGTTGCTCACATATGAATGACTGGATATGTAAGGTCCTGAGAATAGCTATTTATTTTTTCAGTGTTTTCTTTTCTTTTCCTTCTTGGTTTGAAGAATGGGGGTAAACCAATAAGTGGTAAAATTGAAAATTCAGCAACTTAAGGAATGGTATAAGAAGTCTTACCTCCAGGCTAATACTTGCAAAAGGAAGAAGCAAAGATCAAGACCCAACTTCACTCAATGAAAACCATATATATGAAAAAGCTAACCAAAGAACGGAAGAAAGGGAAAAGAATCCTTAGAACAACTACTTGGTTAGCTCAACTTTTTTTGCTCAAAAGTTGGAGATGTGGATGAATTTCATTTTCGTGCCCTTTATATTGCCTTGTACATCCAAACTAGTCATACTTCAGAATGTGCATGTATGCTTCTTGCAACATAGGCCCTTCCCCCAAAAAAACTTGTCCCCAGTTGCCTCACTTGAATTAGCAATCCCATTATAGGTTTACAAAATAGAGTACAAATTGGAGTTGATAGAACAGCCTCTTATACCCTTATAATAGGAAACTTCTAACAAGGATACCTCATTAGCTTTGGAATCGCTTAAGAAACTCACTCCAATACCTACTTCTAAGCCTTTCCTATTCTAACTTTTTCAAGAGTTTGCTTCCATGCTCCCACAGCCTAATCTGCTCCTACTTCAAGTAACTAAAATTACACCATAGCCCACATTGTGATGCCTCTCCAATTTCCTATGTTGTAAAACATCTATTTATAATCAGCAATATTTCAGCCAAATTTAACTTTTCTCCTTCCATAGCTCTTTAAGGGTCTACAAAACATAAACATTTTCTATGGATATCCCTAATCAGTACTACTATAAAACTGCTATCTTGCCTTGCTCCTCTAAACTTGTTATAGTGCACAAGGTGAATGCAATAAAGTTGCTCTTTGGGCTGGCATTTTCAAACAAAACTTGCTGCTAAGTGCCTTGCTTATATTGAAAGTCACCCTATACGAGTCATAATATGAAGAAACCCAAAGATACGTTAGCATAGTCTCATCCATCATAGCTCTAACATATTAAAGAGCCACAAATCCAAACATCACACATTCAATCAACCAAGAGACCCTATTCCTGATCCTTCAGTTAAAAATATTATTAAAAAGGGAAATGATTTAGTTTAAAAATAATTATAGGTTATAGATAAGGTAATCTATAGATATCCATATCTAATGAAAAATATTTACAGTTTAAAACAAAGAAAATACTTAACTTGTACAAAATAGTGTTTTTGAATGTGAGAAATTAATGAGATAGAAACCTAAAAGACATGGGAAGAATATAAGATCTAAAGAAGAAGAAGAAGAAGAAGAAACATACATTCATGGTTTTAGATACTGTTTGGACAGCGAGACATCCCACAATGAGACTGAACATGCACCTGAGTTTTGGGACAAGATGAGTTGGGAAATAGGCCAGGACAGAACAGGACATCGAACATCTTGAGTGTCGGTATACAAGGCGTCCCTCTCCACCGAAAAACTAGGACAGTAACAATTTAAAACCTAGATAAATCATCCATTATTATGTACTAAGCTCTCCTTCTCATCCCCTCTTTTTTACTTTGAACTTGAAATCACTGTAACCTCTCTCTGCCAAGTGCCCCACCCTGCAAAAGGAAATGGGATCCTATCCTATAATTGCAAAACTATACTTAGAGCTTTGATTATTTAAGTCTTAAATGCTTCCAACCATATCCATGAGACTCATTTAACACACAGTCTATACAATACCAAATCAAGAAGGATTATTGATGAGTATTCCAAGTCGCGTGATTATTGGGAGAATAATGATATGGGAAGCACATTTGTAGACACAAAAAGTTCTCTATGCCATGTGGCACAAGGAAATTGATGCAACTCACATAATTGTTGCCAAAAGAGGGGGGTGGCAATAACAAAAGCCAATCACATAAATCTGAATCTACTAGAAATTTGTGGCATTGGCAGTCAAGAGGGGGCACTTATAGCAGATTGCATAGATGAAGCAGGGCCCACAAATTAGATTCTAAGGAATTCTCATGATCCTATAAGGCAGCCCCCCTCCCCCACAAATTGATCTGCCTCTACAGCTTTCCATTTAAGGTCTACTCAAGTTGTCCAACTAAAAGAACAAGACTATAGACAGACTTAAAACATGTCTTCCATTCTTCACCACGTGCATGTGAAGTAGTGTAACTGTTCCAACATGTCGGTTTTAACTTGATACGGCAGCCTATCTCTTTCTGCAATAAGCCACACACAACCATATAGTTTATCGATAGCAACCCAACATGGATACTTCAAATATATCATTATCATTAGCTTATACAGGAAAATCAATTGACTAATATTGGTCTGAATGCCTTCTTTCAATACTAGCTGTGCCATAATTGAATGATAAAGCGACTAGGCATCTTAAACAACTTTTGCATGAGCATCATATTAAGGAAAACCACCAAGAATATCTATTCATCCCTATGTTCCTATTCACTTGTACATCCAATTCTAAAAATGTAAACCTTTTTTTCTTCATTTTCTGAAGTTACACTGCATCATCAAATAACTGCAAATTTATAAACCTCTGGAAATTTCCCAAATTTTGAAAAAAAAAAAAAGGAATCCACGGGATTAAATCTAGGTCATGATTCTCTCATAGATTTTCATCAAAACAAATACAACAAAAAAATGATCTTTTTTTTAATACGTTTTGTTGGGGGGAAAACCCAAGTCGTGCCAGTCTGAAGGCGCTCGGCCAAAGAGCGCCGACCAGAGAGGCGCTCGACCAAAGAGCGCCGACCAAGAGCAGCAACCCCGCCACAGGACACTCCGCTAAGCAACCGGCTCGGCTCAGCACCCGTGCCGGGCCCGCACCTTAGCCAAATATCCAATCTCCACCTAATCCTCTAAAGGATCTGACAACTAAATACATGACTCCACCACAATCTGCCACCATTCCTAGGTCATCAAGGCACGCGATCTCCGCAGGCATTCGGCATGCCCTATCATTAATGCATGAGACCCCCTCAGGCCTCCGATGCACTCGGTCATTAAATGAACACGGCTCAAGATGATCTCCGGATCACTGAATCATCAAAGCGTATGGCTCTCCCTGACCACCGGTTCACTCAGCAATCAATGCACTTGCCATCTACGAACCCCAGGCCCGCCACGGCCGGCGGTTCAACCACCCCAACGGGTCCGATCAACCGTGACAACTCCCAGACTCTGGCCTGATCCGGCCTTATTCTCCACAACGCCATTAATGAGCGTGATCGTGCCCAATTATCACAAAAGAAGATAAATTCCCCTGTCACCTCCCAGGTAACATAATATCTTCCTATAAAAGAGAACCTGGGGGGAAAGGGAAAGGGGACACTCAGACAAACACAAAAACACGGACACTCAGACAAACACAAAAACACGGACACTCAGACAAACACAAAAACACGGACACAGATACACAAAAAAAGGGAGAACAAACATTCTCCTCCTGGACTCCCCACATATTAGCCCCCTCTGACTTAAGCTTCGGAGGGCCGGCGCCGGGAAGCTCGGCCACCGGCTTTCTTGCAGGATTCTCCAGAAGGACGCCGCCAGTCGACGCACCGCCATCCACCGTCCCGGCAACGGAGCTCCTCCCCTCTCGGTTCGTGGCAGCCCCCGGGTCCAATTTCCAGCAACACGTTTCTTTTTCTAGCTAATAAATAGACGAATCGAAACCAGAATAATAAGAAAAAAGAAGGGAACCGAGATCAGAATAGGGCTCACCATGGCAAAAAGATTGGTGAAGCCATTAACCAGCGTGGGGATCTTGGTGAACCGCTGCTGGAATGCGTCGCTGAGGTTGTGCGCGGGGTCGGTGGAGATGACAAGCACGGACTGGCGGACCTGGGCGAGGAGGATCGCGAGGATCGAGCTGCACGTCGTCTTCCCCACCCCTCCCTTCCCCCCGACGAACACCCACTTGAGGCTCTTCTGCTCCAATATATTCCGCACCGTGCCCTCCGGCGCCTCCATCTCCATCTCTTTCTTACCCCTTCTTCTCTCTTGAAAAGAATAGATTATGATCTGGCTCGGATTTTGATTTCTATAGAAATATCGAGACGAACACGAACCTTTCGACCAGCGCAGAGCCGGGGAAAAAAAGAAGCCGGGATGGGACCAGGAATTGAGAAGATGGGAGAGACAGGAGAGACGGAGATTTGAGGGTTTTCTAGCTTTCCTCCGTTCACTTCCCAACCGGCTGGCCTTGATTATCAACGGCTGAGATCAATATGACGGTGCTGGCCTTGATTATCAACCGGCTGGCCTTGATTATCAATGGGTCGGGACGGCCGGCCTGATCTTAATTTTGGATTCAGACACCACCAAAATGAAGATCGGATCGGGTCGAATCGGATCCGGACCGAGTTTGGGTCGGGTCAGGTGCGAATCGGGTCAAGTCAGATCTGGGTCTGTTGCTGGAAGTCCAAATCGAGAACGATTGGCACAGCGGTGTGAACGGGGTTCCCTTGGAATTGCTTCGGTTGCGCTCCACCTTCCGCCGGGAAACCTGCAAGCAAGCCTCGCACCACTACCGGGGTAGTGGGGGCCCTCCGACGATCAAGTTAGGGGAGATCGAAGGAGAAGGAGAGGTAGCAGGTAAGATGATACTCTGGAAAATCTTGCTTACCCTCCCCCTTCCCCCCCCAGCCGCATATATATCAGGCTGGAGGGTTTTTCCGGGGATTGGTCATCGTGTGGCGCGATGGGGTTGCCACTGACATGGTCGTTACAGGGCGTCGTGGGGCGGCGCTGGGTACGGCTATGGCAGGGCGTAGTGGAGCTCCGCTTTGCACGGCTGTTACAGGGGATCGTGGGACAGCGCCGGATACGGCCGTTGCAGGGAGTAGTGGAGCAAGGGGCCGCGGCGTGCCTCAGGGGAACAGTCTGTTGTTGTCAGGAGTTTGCCGACTCGGGGTCGGATCGCTGGATCAAGGGGCAGCCGACTCGGGGTCGGGCTGCGGAGCCGAAGATATCCGACCCGAGGTCGGATTGCTGGATCAAGGGGCAGCCGACTCGGGGTCGGGCTGCGGAGCCGAAGATATCCGACCCGAGGTCGGATTGCTGGATCAAGGGGCAGCCGACTCGGGGTCGGGCTGCGGAGCCGAAGATATCCGACCCGAGGTCGGATTGCTGGATCAAGGGGCAGCCGTAGTCTTCCTGGGCGCGCGTGCCGGTCACGTGGGGCATGGTGGCTAAGTTCCCCCGTAACAGTAGCCCCCCACTTCCGAGCCTGGAACCAGGAGGGGAACGGGTGAAGGGAGTGACGCTTCGAGATTGCCGCCATCCCTCGGAAAGGCGCGCGCGCTCCGAGCTCCCCACCTTCTTTATGGCGTATGGCGGTTGTCGCTGATCTGGCGGTCTGCGGATTTCAGCGGACATCCTTCCTTAATGGCGTCGATTCGCCTTTGGGGCGCGAACGATCCTTCGGCAGCCAGGCGTCCTCTGGCGTCACCGAGGCGTCACCCGCCTTTCCGCCTATTTAACCGGGGGCCCTTCCCCCGTCCGCCTTTCTCTTCACAGGCATCCTCGAGTTTCTCCCTTGTGCTGCTGCCGTTACCGTCGGACTGTTCGTTCGCTCCTCCTTTGACGCTCTCGGAGCCGTTCTGCTGAGGGTCTCCTCCGAGGCGGACGACCGGATTATGGCGAAGGTCATGGAAGCGAAAGCTCAGATTACGGAGCGAGCGGAGGCGGCGCTGGCCGAGAAGAGCGCGGAAATCGGGCGTCAGGCGGTACAGGCCTATCGTCAGTCCGCCGAGTTCATCCGTGACATGTCGGACGCGGGGTCCGACTCCTTTGCCTTAGGCTTCGATGAAGGCCTGGCAAGGGTGTCCGCTAAATACCCCGGAATTGACCTGAGTGGGGTCTCCCTCCTCGACTCCCCTCCGATGCCATTGCCTGCCGATTCTCCAACCGTCTCCCTACCCTTCGCGGACGTGCTCGCCGTTCCAGACCCAGAGGTTCCTCCAAGCTGACTCTCTGTACTTTTCTTTGTTCTTTTCTTTGTATGTTGGCGTTTTGCCATGTTGTATGGGTCTCGGCCCTGATGCAACGAAAGTTAATGCAAACAAAGTGTTTCCTCATTTCACTTTCGTCCTTCCTCTTTTTAACTCCTGGTAGCGTCTCGCCGACTCCTGACTCTTGAAGTTCCTCCGGCGCTAGGCCAGGCATCCGAGGGTTAGGCCTCAGGAAATTCTTCCGGCGCTAGGCCAGGCATCCGAGGGTTAGGCCTCAGGAAATTCTTCCGGCGCCAGGCCAGGCATCCGAGGGTTAGGCCCCAGGAAATTCTTCCGGCGCCAGGCCAGGCATCCGAGGGTTAGGCCCCAGGAAATTCTTCCGGCGCCAGGCCAGGCATCCGAGGGTTGGGCCCCAGGAAATTCTTCCGGCGCCAGGCCAGGCATCCGAGGGTTGGGCCTCAGGAAATTCTTCCGGCGCCAGGCCAGGCATCCGAGGGTTGGGCCTCAGGAAATTCTTCCGGCGCCAGGCCAGGCATCCGAGGGTTGGGCCTCAGGAAATTCTTCCGGCGCCAGGCCAGGCATCCGAGGGTTGGGCCTCAGGAAATTCTTCCGGCGCCAGGCCAGGCATCCGAGGGTTGGGCCTCAGGAAATTCTTCCGGTGCTAGGCCAGGCATCCGAGGGTTGGGCCTCAGGAAATTCTTCCGGCGCTAGGCCAGGCATCCGAGGGTTCGGCCTCAGGAAATTCTTCCGGCGCTAGGCCAGGCATCCGAGGGTTAGGCCTCAGAAAATTCTTCCGCTGGTCGGCCAAGGCTGGCGCAAGCCGAGGCGACCGGTCGGGGCTTCAGGCTAGTCTGCTCCCGGGATAATCATCGGGTTAGCCTGGCATCCGAGGGCCGAGCCTCGGAGAATTTCGCTCATTGGTCTGCCAAGGCTGGCGCAAGCCGAGGCAACCGGTCGGGGCTTCAGGCTAGTCTGCTCCCGGAATGATCATCGGGTTAGCCTGACATCCGAGGGCCGAGCCTCGGGGAATTCCGCTCGTTGGTCGGCCAAGGCTGGCGCAAGCCGAGGCGACCGGTCGGGGCTTCAGGCTAGTCTGCTCCCGGGATGATCATCGTGTTAGCCTGGCATCCGAGGGCCGAGCCTCGGGGAATTCCGCTCGTTGGTCGGCCAAGGCTGGCGCAAGCCGAGGCGACCGGTCGGGGCTTCAGGCTAGTCTGCTCCCGGGATGATCATCGGGTTAGCCTGGCATCCGAGGGCCGAGCCTCGGGGAATTCCGCTCGTTGGTCGGCCAAGGCTGGCGCAAGCCGAGGCGACCGGTCGGGGCTTCAGGCTAGTCTGCTCCCGGGATGATCATCGGGTTAGCCTGGCATCCGAGGGCCGAGCCTCAGGGAATTCCGCTCGTTGGTCGGCCAAGGCTGGCGCAAGCCGAGGCGACCGGTCGGGGCTTCAGACTAGTCTGCTCCCGGGATGATCATCGGGTTAGCCTGGCATCCGAGGGCCGAGCCTCGGAGAATTCTGCTCGTTGGTCGGCCAAGGCTGGCGCAAGCCGAGGCGACCGGTCGGGGCTTCAGGCTAGTCTGCTCCCGGGATGATCATCGGGTTAGCCTGGCATCCGAGGGCCGAGCCTCGGAAAATTCCGCTCGTTGGTCGGCCAAGGCTGGCGCAAGCCGAGGCGACCGGTCGGGGCTTCAGGCTAGTCTGCTCCCGGGATGATCATCGGGTTAGCCTGGCATCCGAGGGCCGAGCCTCGGGAAATTCCGCTCGTTGGTCGGCCAAGGCTGGCGCAAGCCGAGGCGACCGGTCGGGGCTTCAGGCTAGTCTGCTCCCGGGATGATCATCGGGTTAGCCTGGCATCCGAGGGCCGAGCCTCGGGGAATTCCGCTCGTTGGTCGCGCGCCTATCACTTGCCGCTCGACGGGGTTTCTCCGTGGCCAGCTGCGATCGTGTTTCTCCTCCTCTCGAAGTGTCACCTGGGGAACACCAGAAGGCCATTAAATGCTAATTGAGGCGTTACCTGGAAAATAGGACCGGCCAGTTGCTGCTTGCGAGGAGTGCCAGTTAAGCGGCCGCGATACGCGCATTCTTCGAGGCGGATGCGGCCTGGGCGCATGCGGAGATACGGGGGCCGCGGGATACACGCCGCCCGGAGTGTCCTGCACGAAGAATACAATTAAGGAGAACGACGCTTAGGAGATCGTGGGGGGATAAGCCTCGAGAGCCGGAACGGCTCCGGATTCGATGTGCCCGCATTTATTGGAGCCACCCGCATCGGAACGACCGGGGGGCCACAGTTTGGCTATAAATATAAGCGTAGGTGCGGTGGAGCCTGCCAAGCCGGAGCTGTTCAGGTTGCCATGGGTCGTGGACCTCCTCTCCGGCGCGTGGCTGGAAAATCCCTGCCGGAGGAACGGGAGGCGCGCCCCTCGCGACTTCCGCCAACTAGCCGTTTCATCTGGGATCAACGGGAAGATTCTCCTCGGTGGAACTCCGCCCTAGGCGTTTCATCCGGGATCACATCCCCCCTCTTTTCAGTCCCACCTCCCGATGGAGCTCTGCGCTAGACGCTTCATCCGGGATCGCGCCTCCTCACGCTCTTCTCCCTTGTATTCCTTTCCTCCCCTTCTCCTGGGGAAGACCGGAATATCCCTTGGAGGTGGCGTTCCTCTAGAAGCAGTGTGAACTTCTTCTTCGTCCGCGCCGGCTCTTCGTCTTTTGCGTGAGGCGTCGATGGCGCCTCCGGGGGGAAGCACCCACGGCCAGTGGGATTGTAGCTGCTTCGGGCGGAGGGTTCGGGATCCCAGATCTTCAGCTCCACGGAGTTCCCATCTCTTCCTTACTTTCTTTACTCCCCAATCCCCCTCTGGGAATTCTTTGTAATCACACGAACACGCCATTGTAACCAGGAATTATTGAAATGAAAAGAACTATATATTTTTTTGAACTGTCTTTCTGGCTTTGTCTTTCTACTGGTAATATACCCGCAGGTTAGCGGAATTCCAGCTCCTTGGAATTTCTCGACCATCTAGGACCTCCAACTGGTAGGAGCCAGGTCGGTTTACCCAGCGAACCCTATACGGGCCTTCCCAATTTGGCACCAGCTTCCCACCTTCCGCGGGTTGAGATGCTTTGGTTCGCCTTAGCACCAGATCTCCGATTCTGAAAAGTTTTGGTTGGACCTTAGAGTTATAATATCGGGCCACCCTCCGCTGATACATCGCCATCCGAACCTGCGCCATTTCCCTCGCTTCTTCCAAGAGGTCCAGGTTCCCTCGGAGTTGCTCCGAATTGGCCTCGGGTCGGTGCGCGGCCACCCGGGGCGAGGGGAGTCCGAGCTCCACGGGGACAACCGCTTCCGTGCCATAGGTTAGGCTGAAAGGCGTCTCCCCGGTAGGGGTCCGATGCGTGGTCCGATACGCCCAAAGGACGTTCTCGAGTTCTTCGACCCAAGCTTGCCTCGTCCGACCGATTCGCGCCTTAATTCCTTGGAGGATTGTCCGATTTGTCACCTCGGCCTCGCCGTTGGTTTGGGGATGCGACACAGATGTGAACCGATGCTCGATCCCGAACTCCTCGCAGAAGTCACGGAAATGCTTGTTGTCGAACTGTCGACCATTATCCGAGATGAGGACCCGGGGTACCCCAAATCGGACAATGATGTTTTTCTTCACGAACTTCCGGACTTGCGCCTCCGTGATAGTGGCCAGCGGCTCTGCCTCCACCCACTTGGTGAAGTAGTCGATTGCAACAATCAAGAATTTCCGCTGGGCGGAAGCGACGGGGAATGGTCCGAGGATATCCATTCCCCATTGTGCGAAGGGCCAGGGTGCGGTGATTGGTGCCAAGGGGACAGAAGGGACTCTCTGGACGTTGGCGTGGCGCTGGCAGGCGTCGCATTTCCGTACGTGACCCTTTGAGTCCTCCAACAAGGTAGGCCAATAATAGCCTTGCCTCATGATCTTGTGCGCCAAGGACCTAGCCCCCGAGTGCGATCCGCAGACGCCCTCGTGGACTTCGCCGAGGACGTAGGCCGCCTCTGAGGGGCGGAGGCACCTTAAGAGGGGGGCGGTAAACGAGGTCCGATACAGCCTCCCTTCATAGAGTACGTAGTGGGCGGACTTCCTGACAAGTCGCCGAGCTTGATCTTCGTCTTCAGGGAGGATCCCTTCGGCGAGGTAGGCGACGAGCGGGTCCATCCAAGACGGCTCCGGATCAATCGCCATCACCGCTCCAGCCTCGCCGATGCTCGGGGCATCCAGGGTCTCCAGGTAGATTGCCCTCGACAAGTTGTGCGCCTCTGCGCCCACCAAGCGGGACAACCTGTCGGCCCTGGCATTTTCGCTTCTGGGGACCTGCTGGAGGTCGACGCTGCCGAGGTCGGGAATGAGTGCTTGCACCTTCCGGACGTAGTTCTGCATGGTCGGGCTCCGGGCCTCGAACTCCCCACGGACCTGCCCGACCACCAGCTGGGAGTCGGTGAAAACCTTCAAACGCCGGATGCCGAGCTCCCCGGTGAGTTTGAGTCCCGCGACTAGGGCCTCGTACTCCGCCTCGTTGTTGGTCACTGGAAATCCAAACCTCAAGGCATACTCGGCTATCACTCCATCAGGACTGGTAAGGACCAGCCCGGCCCCTCCACCCTCGGGGTTCGACGACCCATCGATGTGAAGCGTCCAGGTCGGGAGGTCGAGGCTGGGCGTTTCCGGCGGTCTAGGTTCCGCCACCTGCACCGTGCACTCAGCGAGGAAGTCCGCAAGCACCTGGGCCTTGATGGCGGGCCGAGGCTGGTAGCGGATGTCGAACTCACCGAGTTCTATTGCCCACTTCACCAGCCGTCCCGCATTCTCGGGGTTGCTGAGGATCTGTCGTAGTGGTTGATCAGTTAAGAGGGTGACAGAATGGGCCTGGAAATAGGGGCGGAGCCTCCTGGTCGCGGTCAGCAGCGCGAAGGCGATCTTTTCAGCCTTCGTATACCGCGCCTCGGCATCCCGTAGGACCCGGCTGATGTAGTACACGGGCTTCTGGAGCTTTGCCTCTTTCCGAACCAGCACCGCACTGACCGCAGTTGGGGAGACCGCCAGATAGAGGTAGAGCATCTCCCCTTCTTGCGGCTTGGACAGCAGGGGAGGAGACGCCAGGTATTCCTTGAGCTGGTCGAATGCTGCTTGACATTCGGCCGTCCAGAGGAAGTCTTTCGGGCGTTTTAACACCTTGAAGAATGGTTGGCAGCGTTCGGCCGATTTTGCCACAAATCGTCCGAGCGCGGTGACCCTTCCAGCGAGCTCCTGAACCTTCTTCACTTTGGTCGGAGGGGACATACCTTGGATGGCCTTGATTTTGTCCGGGTTGGCTTCGATACCCCGCTGGTTGACAATGAAACCGAGGAACCTCCCGGCCGAAGCGCCAAAGGCGCACTTCGCTGGGTTCAGCTTCATGCGAAACTTCCGCAAGGTGGTGAAAGTCTCCTCCAGATCCACGATGTGCTGGTCTGCCTGGCGGCTCTTCACCAGCATATCGTCCACGTACACCTCCATATTCCGGCCGATTTGCTCTTTGAAGATTTTGTTGACGAGGCGCTGGTAAGTGGCGCCAGCATTCTTCAGACCGAAGGGCATTACCTTGTAGCAGTACAGCCCCCGGTCTGTTATAAAGGCAGTTTTCTCCTCGTCCTGTGGGGCCATCTTTATCTGGTTGTAACCGGAGAAGGCGTCCATGAAAGACAGCAGCTGATGTCCGGAAGTCGCGTCGACCAGTTGGTCCATCCGCGGAAGCGGAAAGCTATCCTTGGGGCACGCCTTGTTCAGGTCGGTATAGTCGACGCACATCCTCCACTTCCCGCTCGCCTTTCGGACAAGTACGACATTTGCCAGCCACTCGGGGTAACTCACCTCACTTATGAATCCTGCCTCCAAGAGTTTGTCTACCTCCTGGTCGATCACCCGGATCCGATCCGGGGCATAGTGTCTCTTCTTCTGCTTCACTGGCCGGTGGGTCGGGTCGACGTTGAGGGCGTGAGAAATGACCTCCGGGTCGATCCCAGGTACATCGGCCGCCGACCAGGCAAATACATCGGCATTGGCTCGGAGGAATTCCACCAACCGGGCCCGAGCTCCCGGGTCGAGATTGGCGCCGACCCAGACCGCCCGGTCCCGGCGGCCTTCCTCGAGGGGAACTTCGATCACTCCCTCGGCCGGCTCCCCCTGCCGCAAGGCCACCTCGTCTCTGGCATCAAGGGACTCGACGCTTAGGGCTTCTGCGGGCTTCTTCCCTTTGAGGGTCGCTAGGAAACATTGCCGTGCGGTCGGTTGGTCACCTCGGACCTCCCCGATCCCGGCCGTCGTGGGGAACCGCATGAGCAAGTGGTACGTGGAGACCACCGCGCGAAGGGCGTTCAGCCCGGGTCGTCCGAGGATAGCGTTGTAGGCCGAGGGAACACGGACGACCAAGAACCCGAGTCGCACCGTGGCTTCTGCGGGTGCGACGCCCGCAGTCACAGGCAGCTCAACGACACCTTCCACCGGGACAGCGTCGCCGGTGAATCCTATGACGGGGGTGAATATTTTGCGCAACGATTGTCTGGACAAGCCCAGCTTTTGGAAGGCCTCGTAAAACAAGATATCAGCTGAGCTTCCACTATCCACAAGAACACGCCTTACATCATAGTTTGCTATAGTGAGGGAGATTACCATGGCGTCATCGTGGGGGGTCTAAACCCCCTTTACATCCTCATCACAAAAGGTGATTACATTGCCGACCCTCTGCCTCTTTGCGACGGCCGCACCTGACGCCTCCGTCGAGCCCCCTGCGTTCCTCACGGGCCGGGGGCAGCCCCCAGTGATAGTGTGGATCACACCCGCGACGGGTCGATTCTGCTCCCGAGGCTCCGGAGGAGCCGGGTCGGCCGGACGCGGGTCTGCGGGGGGACGTCGGTCGCTCACATATCGACCGAGACGCCCCCGGCGGATGAGAGCCTCGATCTCGTCCCGAAGCTGGAAGCAGTCTTCTGTGTCGTGGCCGTGGTCTCGGTGGTACTCACAGTACGCCCGGGACGGCCTCTTCCCAGGGATCTTCCGCATCTGTCTAGGGGCCGGGAGGTCCTCCCGCCCCTTGATCTCCATAAGGATCTGTTCCCGGGGAGTCAGGAGAGGGGTGTACCGGTTGAAACGTCGGGGCGGAGAACGAGGGCGTGGGGCGCCGTGGTTCTTCGCCGGCGACGGGCTTCTGCGCCGACGCTGGGGCGTTGGGCTCCTCCTCTGGCGTGCCTCTTTCCGCCTTTTCTTCCCAAGCTTTGGAGGGACCTCGGCGGCCTCCTTGCTCCGGTGGGCGGCCGCCTCCTCGGCGTCCGCATACTGGTTCGCCCGGGACAACAGCTCTGGGAAGCTCCGTGGCAGGCGTTTGTCCAGGGAGAAGGTGAGTCTGCCCTTCCGGAAGCCACGCTTCAGGGCTGAAAGAGCTACCTCCTGACTCAGGCTCCGGACCTCCAGCGTAGCCCTGTTGAAGCGGGTAAGATAATCCCGCAGGCTTTCTCCCTCGTTTTGCCGGACATCAAAGAGGGAGTCGGAGACCAGTCGCCGCCGGCTACTGACGGCGAAATGAGTGACGAAGAGGCGAGTGAACTGGTCGAAGGACCGGATTGAGTCAGCCTCCAGCCCGGCGAACCATGCCCTCGCCGGGCCACGGAGGGTTGCCGGAAAAGCCTTGCAGAGAAGGGGATCTGATGCTCCGTGGAGGAGCATAAGGGTCCTGAAACTCTCGACGTGATCCCGCGGGTCCGCCGCCCCGTCATAGGGCTCGATCGCCGGCATTTTGAACTCCGGCGGATTCGGGGTCCGCAGGATCCTCGAGGCAAGCGCCGGCTGGGAGGAGATCTCTAAGTCGGCGAAGGGATCTTTGGACTGGCCCTTCAGGACCTGGAGTTGTCGGTGGAGATCGTCCACCCGCCGGTCCAGGGAGCGCGACCGATGGGTGGGAGACAAGGGGCGGCGAGAGGGGGACCGACTGGAGCGCGGGTTCCTCGAGGACTGGGGGGTCTGGGAACGCGCCCGGGCCCGCCTCTCGGACCCCGCGCAGCTCCGGCGGGAAGGTCCCGGCAGAATGGAGCGTGCTCAAGAATCCTCCTCGCGCCGGCGCTCTTCCCCATGGGAGAGGAAGGAGCGCGGGTTGAGGAGGACAGGCGAACGCTCAGGCAGCGGCGGCTCCTGAACCCGCTGCGGCGGCTCCTGAACCCGCTGCGGCGCCCGGGACATCGCACCCTGCAGATTCTGCACCGCCTCCGCGAGGGTGCGAACCTGCTGGGTTAGCTGGTCGAACTGGACGGCTTCGACCGTCTGAACGGGCGGTGGGGAGGTGGAGTGTTGCTGAGAGTGCGTTGGAGATGCAGCGGCCCTCCGGCCAGAGGCGCGAGAGGCCCCGCGACCGGAAGCATGGGAAGCTCCACGACCACCTCGCCGTGCCATTACGATCGCTCTGAGATCCGGGCCCTTCCTCTAGTGCCAACTGTTGCTGGGAGTCCAAACCGAGAACGATTGGCACAGCGGTGTGAACGGGGTTCCCTTGGAATTGCTTCGGTTGCGCTCCACCTTCCGCCGGGAAACCTGCAAGCAAGCCTCGCACCACCACCGGGGTAGTGGGGGCCCTCCGATGATCAAGTTAGGGGAGATCGAAGGAGAAGAAGAGGTAGCAGGTAAGATGATACTCTGAAAAATCTTGCTTACCCTCCCCCTTCCCACCCCAGCCGCATATATATCAGGCTGGAGGATTTTTCCGGGGATTGGTCATCGTGTGGCGCGATGGGGTTGCCACTGACATGGTCGTTACAGGGCGTCGTGGGGCGGCGCTGGGTACGGCTATGGCAGGGCGTAGTGGAGCTCCGCTTTGCACGGCTGTTACAGGGGATCGTGGGACAGCGCCGGATACGGCCGTTGCAGGGAGTAGTGGAGCAGGGGGCCGCGGCGTGCCTCAGGGGAACAGTCTGTTGTTGTCAGGAGTTTGCCGACTCGGGGTCGGATCGCTGGATCAAGGGGCAGCCGACTCGGGGTCGGGCTGCGGAGCCGAAGATATCCGACCCGAGGTCGGATTGCTGGATCAAGGGGCAGCCGACTCGGGGTCGGGCTGCGGAGCCGAAGATATCCGACCCGAGGTCGGATTGCTGGATCAAGGGGCAGCCGACTCGGGGTCGGGCTGCGGAGCCGAAGATATCCGACCCGAGGTCGAATTGCTGGATCAAGGGTGTTGCCCAAGGTGACAAGCCAAGAGGGGGGGGGGGTGAATTGGTTTCTTCTAAATTTTGGTGCTTTAAACGTTTTCTTAATTAAGTGCGGTGGACGCTTTCTTAAGCTATTTGAGTGAGTTAAACTAATGCAAGAGTAGAAGATGATGCAAGAGTAAATGAAAACACAAGCACAACACAAACACAACAATATATAGTGGTTCGGTGCTCTCCTTAGCACCTACGTCCACTCTCCAAGCGTCCCCTTGGGAATTCACTATAATCTCGCGGATTACAGTTGGATTGTTTTCCGGGCTCACAATCCAAAAACCTTTGTTGGTTTTACGGGCTCACCAACGAACCTATACACTTTGGTTTTCCGGGTTCACCAAAAACCTTTGTTGGTTTTACGGGCTCACCAACGAACCTATAAACTTTGGTTTTCCGGGTTCACCAAAAACCTTTGTTGGTTTTGCGGGCTCACCAACGAACCTTTACAAAGTGTTTAATAACAAAAGAAAAGATTCAAACTCCTAAATGAGCATATGAAACAATATAAGCTACAAGGAAGAGTTAGAAAGTATTTATCGCTTTGAAGTCGCTTTGCTCTTCTTTGTCAAGGATGCTTCACTCTTTAAAGGGGATGGAGCTCTTGATGCCTCTTTGAATCTGCTCAATCCCTTTCTTTGATTCTTGAATGAAGCTCTTGATGAAGAAGATTAGGGCACTTTTGTATTCTTGGGTACTCTTTGATATTCAACTCAAAAGTTATTCTCTCTGATGAATAGTGCCCCTTTAAATAGCTTCCCATCTTCTTTGGTCAAGCCCCAATGGTTAGAATTCAAAAACTAGCCGTTACTGACCTTGGAAAGGACAAAAAGTACATCTGCAGAACTAGCCGTTACTGTTTAGCCCGTGTTTGGGTCGGCTCAACCTGTCCTTGGGTCGACCCAACTTTGCCTTGGGTCGACTCAAACATTCCTTGGGTCGACCCTCTCAGAGAACACAGAAACCTCAATTTCAGCCTTTCTTCCCATGGGTCGACCCAACCATTCTTTGGGTCGACTCAAAGTTCACTTGGGTCGACTCAAATTCTTCTTGGGTCGACCCTCTCAGTAATTCCAGAGAACCGTTTTCTGTCTGTCTTTCTGTCTTGCCCTTTGGATCGACCCTCTCAGAGTTTGGGTCGACTCAAGCTTGGGTCGACTCAACCACTGTGTGGGTCGACCCTCTCAGTGAATCCAGAGAGCATTCTTCCTTTGCGTTTTGAGGTTCTTTGGAGGTTGGGTCGACTCATGCTTACCTTGGGTCGACCCAACTCACTGTTCATTTGTGCTGTTTTTGCAGGAGTGTGCCAGATGATTCCTAGATGTGCCGGGGTCGACCCAATCAACCTATGGGTCGACTCAATCCACACTTTGCTGCATTCTCAAGGTTAGATTCATCCAAATGAACAAGACCATATAGATATTTTCAATTAAATAAATGTACTGAGAGTAATGAACTTATAAATGAAGTATCAATTTAACTTATAGCATGCTCTAGATAATTACTTGTTAATCATCAAAATAACACTATCATCCTCAATCTCCCCCTTTTTGATGATTACAAAATAACGAGTATAAGCCTATTGATACTTGTCTTTAAAATCAGTTTATAAAAGGGATTAAATTGCTGAATTTCAGCTTTTCATATATACTTGTGAAATCTCCCCCTATATCATTCAAATGTTGCCAATTTGACTTTTTGAATTGCTCCCCCTTTCATTTATAATTCATTAGCAATGAAACTTCAAAAATTGGAGATAAACTCTGAGTTTCAGGTTATGTATCGGGGTGCGAGAGGTGCGTGCCAAATTCTGAATTTATATGTGCCAAATTCTGAACTTTGACGGAAATTTTGATTTAGTCAATTTCATTGTTGCAAATTGCTCCCCCTTAGATGTATAAGCTTTCTTATATGATTTTCAATTTGTTTGCCCATTTATTTCTCTTTTCTTTACATAACTTCTTTACTCACTCTTTCTCACAAAGTTAATACTCTTTCTTTAAACACTATCTTTACTTCTCCTAAAATTAATACTCTTTCTTAACTTCTCAAATGAAATACTCTTTCTTTTCTTAAAGTGAATATTCTATCTTTTCTTCTCCCCCTTTATATACTCTTTCTTCTCTTCTCCTTTATATACTCTTTCCTTCTCTTCTCCCCCTTTTTGTTATCATCAAAAACATATATATGGGAAAAGATGCAATTAAGAACAAACTTCAGACTTCATTGATCACAATAGGAACATTTTCATACATTAATGCCCAAAATAAAGATAAGTACAATGTTCCTCAATCGAGATTTAAAGATATAAGGGAAAAGCAAGATACATATGAGAAAAAAAAAAAACAAGATACATATGAGAACTAGATTTCTAGCCTAGGCTCTAAACATAGAAGCTAAGATCAGCCTAGGGGGAATCTAATGGCTGGGATCTAGTCCTCATCCTCCTAGCATACGTGGCGAGAGGAGGTCGAGCCTGGTGAGACTGGGTCTGGCGTGGAGCACGTCGAGCGGGATGACTCTGTGCCGATATCTCTGACTCAGCAGCCTGTGGCACAGATGGTCCATGTGTCTCTCTCTCTCTCCGGAGTGCTCCTATCTGCTGCCTCAGATCACTGATCTCAGCAGACATGACATCCAACCGGGCGTCCAATCGGCTCGTGAGCCCGTCAGTAATAGTCCTCGCCTGAGCTGTCATGAGCTCTGTCATCCTGCTCCAGAAGTCATCCGTATCTGTCGGAGGAGCGGATGACGATGGTCCAGCCTCTGAGGGTGCAGTAGGATGATCCATAGGCTCCTCATCCTCATCCTCTGGTGCCTCTCCTTCTGGTGCCTCACCCTGAATGCCTGCACCGGTATGAATCCACTGCCCGTTCACTTTCGCATATCCCATGCGTATGAGTGTCCGTGCGGTGTACGTGTCCGTGTGATGCAGACTCTTGGATGCCTCCTCCTCAAGAGGTAAACCATGCTGACGGAAGATCAATGTAAGTATCATACCATAAGGTAGTGATACCCTGTTGCTGCACATCACCTTCCTCATCTGCCTTAATATCATAGCCGGAAGATTTAGAGGAGTCCCCCGAATCATACACTCCATAACTGCTAGATCTCGCTCTGAGATGAGATCAAATCTCCCGGTCTTCGGAAATAAAATCCTATTTATCATATTGAGCAATAACCTCATCTCAGCGGAAAGAGAACTAGCTATTACCTTCTGAGAAAAATCGAAGTTCTCGTTTTCCATGATCAATTGCAGAGCTCTCATTTTGTCTTCTGGCCTCTCCGGAGTGGCTCCTATGCAAGGTAGGTGTAGTAACTCACTCAAGCTCTCCTCGGATACACGGATCCGAACCCCTCGAACTTCTGAAATAAGTCCTCCCATACCAGTCTTGAGGAAGGCGTAGAACTCTTGGACCAACCCGGGGTAAATCACCACATCAAGGGAGCAAAGATACTCCCAACCTTGTCTTTGGATCCATTCCCAAATCCGAAATCCTTCTTGGTTGAAAAACTCCGAATGAATCCTTCTCCCGGTAGTAACCGGCCTCCCCGCAAATCTTGCAAGGATCACTGAGGGGGAAGGAGGAGGAGGGACCTCCGCACGTGCCTCACGTCGTGGAGAAACGGGAGAAGGCTCGGTAGGACGCCTTTCCTCTTGTTGGACTCGGGTCACTCTTCCGGATCTCTTGGCTACGGCTCGTTTGGGTCCCATTTCTCCAAGATCTTTAGGAAATCTACTGTTTGGAGGAGTTTAGTGGAGATTGGAGAGTGGGGACTAGACTTTTCGGAAGGAGACAACGGGCAAACAGTGCCCTAGATGAGCTCTCGGGCCCCCTTATAACAGTGGGGTCCCGACGTTGGGTCGACTCAAGCATTTTCTTGGGTCGACTCAACGTAGGGTCGACCCATGTTCTGGGTTGGGTCGACCCAAGTGCAGAAATTTTGTTTTCTCTCCCTTTTTGCTTCTAAAAAGTTTTCCTTGCTTCCAATCCTTATAATCTCTTTATGGAACAATGATACATGAGTAAGAAATCTATAGATAACAAATTTGACTCATGTTTCATGGGATTTTTGAAGTTAGAGGAATGTATCATGACACTATTAGCTCCCTTTCATATTCATTCAATAAAAGGATCACATATACCTAATTCCCTCCTGAGCATACAGAATCTATCTTCACTCAATGGTTTTGTAAATATGTCGGCCAATTGTTTTTCTGTGCATATATGCTCAATGCATACGTTTCTATTTTGCACATGATCCCTAATAAAATGGTACCTTATTTCTATGTGTTTGGCCTTAGAGTGCTGAACTGGATTTTTAGTGAGATTGATAGCACTCGTATTATCACATTTAATAGGAATATTATCTAGTTTAACTCCATAGTCCTCTAATTGTTGCTTGAGCCATAATACTTGGGCACAACAACTACCAGCAGCTATGTATTCAGCTTCAGCTGTGGATAGTGCCACTGAGTTCTGCTTTTTACTAAACCATGATACTAAGTTATTTCCTAGGAATTGACATGTCCCACTTGTGCTCTTTCTATCTAATTTGCATCCGGCAAAATCTGCATCTGAATATGCAAGCAAATCTAGACAGGAGTCTCTCGAGTACCATAATCCAATGGTGGTAGTTCCTCTTAAATATCTAAGGATTCTCTTAACTGCACTTAAATGTGACTCCTTAGGATCCGATTGGTATCTAGCACATATCCCTACACTAAATACAATGTCGGGTCTACTAGCAGTAAGATAGAGCAAGGATCCAATTAGTCCTCTATAGAGCTTAATATCCACACTTTTCCCTTTTTCATCCTTGTCTAGCTTACTAGTGGGATTCATTGGAGTGCCAATTCCCTTATGATTTTCATTCCCAAACTTCTTCAGTATTTCTTTTGTATACTTAGTTTGATGAATGAAAATGCCTTCTTTGGTTTGTTTGATTTGTAATCCTAAAAAGAAACTTAGTTCTCCCATCAAACTCATCTCAAATTCTCCATGCATTAAATCAGCAAATTCTTTGCACAGAGTATCGTTAGTGGCACCAAAGATTATGTCATCTACATATATTTGTACCACTAGTAGATTTTTGTCCTTTCTTTTGAGAAATAGAGTTTTATCTACATTTCCTCTACAAAAATCATTTTCAAGCAAAAATTTACTTAGTCGATCATACCAAGCCCTAGGTGCTTGCTTTAATCCATATAATGCCTTATGTAGTTTAAACACATGATTTAGCAATTCATGATTTTCAAATCCTGGAGGTTGTTCTACATATACTTCCTCCTCAATAATACCATTTAAGAATGCACTCTTCACATCCATTTGATATAATTTAAAATCCATGAAACATGCAAATGCCAGAAGCAATCTAATAGCCTCTAATCTAGCTACAGGAGCAAATGTCTCATCAAAATCTATTCCTTCTTCTTGATTGTATCCCTTAGCTACAAGTCTGGCCTTATTTCTTATAACTACTCCATTTTCATCTAGTTTATTTCTAAATACCCATTTTGTTCCAATTACTGAATTATGCTTTGGTCTTTCAGTTAATGTCCATACATTACTTCTTTTAAATTGATTTAATTCCTCTTGCATGGCATTTATCCAGTTAGTATCTTTTTCAGCTTCTTCATAAGTTTTAGGTTCTAATTGTGAAACGAAAGCAAGATAATCATTTAAATTTCTAAGAGAAGATCGAGTTCTTACCCCTTGAGATGGATCACCAATAATTAAGTCCTTAGGATGTCCATGTGCATACGTCCATTCTTTTGGCACGTCTTGGGGTTGTGGTGGCACGCAATCATCTCCCTTATCTTGATTTGGTACGTCATCAATTTTTAACTTCTCAAAATCGATAATTCCTGTATCATCATCAATAGAGTTTTCTTTCCTAGCAGACTCACTATCAGACTCATCAAATATAATATTGACCGACTCTTCCACTACTGAGGTTCTTTTGTTGAATACTCTGTATGCCTTGCTAGATGTGGAGTATCCTAAGAAGATACCTTCATCTGACTTGGCATCAAATTTACTTAAGTCCTCCTTGCCGTTATTTAAGATAAAACATCTACATCCAAATACTTTAAAATATTTTGCAGTGGGTTTCTTATTCTTCCAAAGTTCATAAGGAGTTTTCTTAGTTATAGGTCGTATTAAAACTCGATTTAGAATATGGCAAGAGGTGTTTATAGCTTCAGCCCAAAAGTACTTTGGAAGATTTGACTCGCACAATATTGTGCGTGCCATTTCTGCCAATGTCCTATTTTTTCTTTCAACAACCCCATTTTGTTGAGGCGTTCTAGGTGCTGAAAATTGATGTGATATTCCATTTTTAGTGCAAAATTCCTCGAAGTGTTGATTTTCAAATTCCGTGCCATGATCACTTCGAATTGCTACCAATGTGAGTTTCTTTTCATTTATGATTTTATTGTATAGTTTCAAAAATTCTGAAAATGCTTCATTCTTATGTGCCAAAAATGAAACCCATGTATACCTTGAAAAATCATCAACAATGACTAGTCCATATTTCTTTCCTCCTAGACTTGTGGTTCTAGTAGGTCCAAATAAGTCCATATGTATGAGTTCAAATGGTCTAGTTGTTGATACTACATTTTTCGATTTAAAAGATGATCTAGTTTGTTTTCCTAATGAACATGGTCCACATATTTTGTCCTTTTCAAAAATCAATTTTGGCACATCCTTTATTAATTCCTTCTTAACTAGTTTTGATATTAATTCCATACTAGCATGTCCTAGTCTTCGATGCCAAAGCCAACTAGTTTCATTCTTCTTTTCTTCATTAGTAATTAAGCATAAACCATTTTTCTTGCCTAATTCATGAAGATCTACTAAGTAAATATTTCTTTGCCTTTGTCCTACAAGTACAATGCTATTATCTTTAGGATTTGTGATTATACATACAGATGCTTCAAATGTAACTTTAAATCCTTTATCACAAAATTGACTTATACTAAGAAGATTATGTTTCAACCCTTTAACTAACAAAACATTTTCTATAAAAACAGATGGAGCAATGAAAATTTTATCCTTTCCAATGATATGGCCTTTACCATTGTCTCCATAGGTAACTACTCCACCTTTCTTTGGTTCCAAAGTGACAAATTGATCTTCGTCACCGGTCATGTGTCTTGAACAGCCACTATCTAGATACCATCGTTTTTCCATTTTATCAGCTGTAAGACACACCTGCAATCAAGATCAAGAAGAAACTTTAGGTACCCAAACTAAGTTGGGTCCTTTAGGGTTAGTACTCCATGTTCCTTTTGGAACCCAACCTTTCTTGAATTTAATCTTTTGATTATTACTTGATTTGTTTTGACTAGACTTTCTAAAGTTACATTCATATGCTCTATGTCCTATCTTATTGCAACAATAACAAGTAACATTTTCATTTTTAGCTTTTACAAAGATATTCTTTAAGAATTTTTGTTTTGTATTTGTTCTATAACCTAAACCAGCCTTATTATATACAGCTCTTTGACTATCAAGTATCATATTCAATTTGGTAGAACTAAGAGTAAATTTATCTACCAAGGATTTATACTTTTCAGCATCTTCTTTTAACTTAATATTTTCAGCAATTAGATTCTTGGTTTCATTTTCAAGTTTCCTACTTAACGTTTCATAGTTATGAGACAGTTTTATCTTATCTTTAATGAGAGATTGATTTTCTTCTTTTAGAGCTTTATTTTTATTAATTACTTTCTTATGTTCTTCCATGAGTTCTAAGAATGCATCATGCAATTCATCAACAGTAAAATCACAGTCAAGTTCAGAATCTACCTCATCGTCATTGGCCATATGACATATTTGGGCCGTGTCTTGATGATCTTCGTCCTCCGAACTTGATTCCTCACTTTCACTCCAATCGGCCATAAAATTCTTCTTTTTCAACTTTCTTGCCATCCTCTTCAAATCTGGGCAATCTATCTTATAATGCCCGGGTTTGTTACACTCATAGCAAATGGGAGTCTCCTTTTCTTTTTCCTTATCCTTAACCTTTTCTTTGCTTGAGTTACCTTTAAGAAAGGGTTTCTTTTTATGGAACTTATTCTTACCTCTCATGAATCTTCTGAATTTTCTCCCAAGCACTGCCATCCCTTCTTCATCAATATCTTCATCATCATCTGAATCTTCCGATTCAGTTTGTTGTCTAGGGATGGTAGTCTTTAAGGCAATGGGTTTTCTTCTCTTGACCTCATCTTCTGAATTTTGCCTCATTGTCAACTCATGGGTCATGAGAGATCCTAGGAGCTCCTCTAACTGCAGTGTGTTGAGGTCCTTTGCCTCTTGAATAGCGGTTACCTTGGCCTCCCAATTCCTTGGTAGAGACCTGAGAATTTTACGCACCAAATCAGAGTTAGAATAAGACTTTCCTAAACTTTTAAGCTCATTTATAATATCAGTAAAACGAGTAAACATATCAGTTATGGACTCAGTAGATTCCATTTTAAACAGTTCATACTTGTGTACTAATATGTTTATCTTGGACTCCTTAACTTGATTGGTCCCTTCATGTGTGACCTCAAGTCTATCCCAAATTTCTTTGGCGGTGGTGCAAGTGGATATTCTATTAAATTCATTTACATCTAAAGAGCAGTAAAGTGTATTTACAGCTTTTGCATTTAACTGTGCTAATCTTCTATCACTTTCATTCCAATCCATTTCTGGTTTGGGTATGATAGTGCCATCTATGTTAAGTGTGGGTATGTGAGGTCCTCTAGTGATGATTTGCCACAGTTCATAGTCCGAAGCTTGAATGAATATCCTCATTCTAGCTTTCCAATATGTGTAGTTTGTGCCATTAAATAGAGGTGGTCTATTTGTGGATTGCCCCTCACTCATTGCACATCCCACTTGGGTTGTCATGATCTTTAACTCTTGATTGTTAGATCAATGAGCACTATTAGAACACCTCGCTCTGATACCACTTGTTGCCCAAGGTGACAAGCCAAGAGGGGGGGGGGTGAATTGGTTTCTTCTAAATTTTGGTGCTTTAAACGTTTTCTTAATTAAGTGCGGTGGACGCTTTCTTAAGCTATTTGAGTGAGTTAAACTAACGCAAGAGTAGAAGATGATGCAAGAGTAAATGAAAACACAAGCACAACACAAACACAACAATATATAGTGGTTCGGTGCTCTCCTTAGCACCTACATCCACTCCCCAAGCGTCCCCTTGGGAATTCACTATAATCTCGCGGATTATAGTTGGATTGTTTTCCGGGCTCACAATCCAAAAACCTTTGTTGGTTTTACGGGCTCACCAACGAACCTATACACTTTGGTTTTCCGGGTTCACCAAAAACCTTTGTTGGTTTTACGGGCTCACCAACGAACCTATACACTTTGGTTTTCCGAGTTCACCAAAAACCTTTGTTGGTTTTGCGGGCTCACCAACGAACCTTTACAAAGTGTTTAATAACAAAAGAAAAGATTCAAACTCCTAAATGAGCATATGAAACAATATAAGCTACAAGGAAGAGTTAGAAAGTATTTATCGCTTTGAAGTCGCTTTGCTCTTCTTTGTCAAGGATGCTTCACTCTTTAAAGGGGATGGAGCTCTTGATGCCTCTTTGAATCTGCTCAATCCCTTTCTTTGATTCTTGAATGAAGCTCTTGATGAAGAAGATTAGGGCACTTTTGTATTCTTGGGTACTCTTTGATATTCAACTCAAAAGTTATTCTCTCTGATGAATAGTGCCCCTTTAAATAGCTTCCCATCTTCTTTGGTCAAGCCCCAATGGTTAGAATTCAAAAACTAGCCGTTACTGACCTTGGGAAGGACAAAAAGTACATCTGCAGAACTAGCCGTTACTGTTCAGCCCGTGTTTGGGTCGGCTCAACCTGTCCTTGGGTCGACCCAACTTTGCCTTGGGTCGACTCAAACATTCCTTGGGTCGACCCTCTCAGAGAACACAGAAACCTCAATTTCAGCCTTTCTTCCCATGGGTCGACCCAACCATTCTTTGGGTCGACTCAAAGTTCACTTGGGTCGACTCAAATTCTTCTTGGGTCGACCCTCTCAGTAATTCCAGAGAACCGTTTTCTGTCTGTCTTTCTGTCTTGCCCTTTGGGTCGACCCTCTCAGAGTTTGGGTCGACTCAAGCTTGGGTCGACTCAACCACTGTGTGGGTCGACCCTCTCAGTGAATCCAGAGAGCATTCTTCCTTTGCGTTTTGAGGTTCTTTGGAGGTTGGGTCGACTCATGCTTACCTTGGGTCGACCCAACTCACTGTTCATTTGTGCTGTTTTTGCAGGAGTGTGCCAGATGATTCCTAGATATGCCGGGGTCGACCCAATCAACCTATGGGTCGACTCAATCCACACTTTGCTGCATTCTCAAGGTTAGATTCATCCAAATGAACAAGACCATATAGATATTTTCAATTAAACAAATGTACTGAGAATAATGAACTTATAAATGAAGTATCAATTTAACTTATAGCATGCTCTAGATAATTACTTGTTAATCATCAAAATAACACTATCATCCTCAAAGGGGCAGCCGTAGTCTTTCTGGGCGCGCGTGCCGGTCACGTGGGGCATGGTGGCTAAGTTCCCCCGTAACAGGGTCAAACCAGGTTTCTGCATTCTATCCAACATTACCAAAAATGCCTTCTTTTTGGCAATATGAGTAAAGTATTAAGAGGTCATTGCTTGGTACAGTAATAACGGGCTTGGATTGACAAGCATGATGGCACGTTTTGAGTCGTCAGGCAGCCACTTTGTAAAAAGTATTAGATATAAAAACTAAAGGTCAGATTTGTCCTCTGGCTTCATGCTACATAAGATCTATCCTTCAAGTAATTAATCGAGTCAGGGCAAAGAGGGAAGCTAGGGCTGGCTCCACCATTAACCTTTTTGAGAGATTTTATTAAAAGGTCCGCACTATCCATCTACAACTTCTTTTGGGAAAACCCATCCTCATTCCTACCCAAGGTTTCGTAGCCTCTGGTGCCGCACCAAGTCGATGCATCCGGAGAGCCCGAAGCTACAATGCAAGACCGCGATGGTGGTAAGATTGCGCACGTCTTCACCGCCGACTAGCCCAAAGTAGAGCCCCACTTTATTTCGCCAAGGTTCCTCCAACATGTCTTCATATAGATCCCCTTCCACGTTCGCCATCTTCGAGGCGGCCCTTCACCTCTCTCGGGTATGCATTTCATCTGCACGATTTTGTTGCTCTCTCTCCCCCCCTATATGTTTTTTTTTCCTTCGTTCCGGATCAAAATACATATTTTCCTTGCACGCTGGCCCTCACTCCTCAATCCTCATGGAAAATAGACTGACGGAGGCTCAGAGCGATATCCGCTGCAGGCTACGGCTACAGCTTGTGGGCCTGCAGGCTGTGACTGTGGCCATAAATGGATAATCCGAGTTCAGGTCGGGTGGGATTAGGTCCTTGGGTAAACGATCCAAAATTAATCTAAAAAAAAGGGTCAGGTCGGGTCAAGATTCAGTAAACCCAGACCTGACCCGAAAACAGAATGGGTCCAATTTTAGAATCCGACTCGAACCCATAGGTCCTCTAAAACGGATCAGGTTGGATCTAACTGGGTTGGGTCGGGTCGGATCGAGTCACAGTTAACCCGACCCATTTGCAACCTTATCTGTGGCGTCGTTTACCCCACCAGCAATAAGTCAAATCTTTTAATATCTCAAATTATTCTCGACTTGGGTGTTGTTTTGATAGAAATAAAATAAATAATAGATTCTATAATGTATTACTATATTTGAAATAAGAGATGATAAAATAAATAGTAGATTTCATACATATTTTATTGATACAGAATGTAAAAAAAATACAAAAGGGACAGTATTCCGGATGGTATTTCTTTTTCATAATAAATTACTAAGTGGAGGTAATCTAAAATTATCATTGTTTAACAATAATAACTCCATTTATATTATAATAATGTATACTAATTATATTATATAATTAATATATTAATTATATTAATATGTATTATAGTAATAATATATAAATATATTATATTTAAAATATTATAAATATATCAACATGTTATATTAATATATTATACTTAATATTATTTTACTATTAATTAAATAAATATTAATATTAGCATCTATTTATTATATATTAACTATAATAAGCATTAATATATTTATTATTTAATATATTATTTATATTAATGTAATATGTATTTATAATATATAATAAATTTATATTCATTATTTATAATAGTTATTACAATTAATATATTTATATTTATAATTAATATATTAGTTTGTTGCCACCCTTTTTGTCCCGATTCGGCAAGCAAAGAAACTTGGGATTTCTGCGGATCTCAGTTGGTCAAGGCAGTCACCATGTTTGCCTAGGCGAGGCTAGATGCGTACACGAGCATGCCACCAGTATTAGGCTAGTTGGAAAAATATGTGCCGAAGGGTGAATAGAGAGTAATGTGGGTCCAATTACATTGACTTTCAAAGACTTTTGGCACTATCACACCACCGTTCAAAGGAGATAGAAATGGATAGGAGTGTAGCACTAGGTTACAATTGAAGGATGTAGCGTTGGACTATAATAGGAGTTTAGCACTGGGCTATGTAAGGGTATAGCATTGAACTATAATAGGAGTTTGATTACTTGCGAACAAAAAGTATTTCTTAAGCAAGTCATAAATATTTTCCATAAGTGAATCAGTTGTATATATATAGTCCATAAGCGGTTGGATACAATAATAAAATAAATCTTTTTATTTACCCGTAATTATAAATTTTCTAAACTTAATTTACGGTAGTGAATTTTCTGATTTTATTTGTAATACTAGACGTTCTAGATTTATTTCAACTGGATGCTATTAATTTTTGGACAGATGAAGAATACATAAACCTTCAACCTGGTGGCTAACAACTGATCTATTTAGATTTGATCACACAGATAGAAAAGACGAGGTGGCAAATGCGCTCACCTATTGGCCCATTAGAAGAGTTTGCCCTGCATGGAGATATAATTTTTTAAAAAAATAGAATTACAAAATTTTAACTTCAAACATTTTAAAATATATTTTTATTATATGGTATATAAAATAAAATAACTAGTGTATTCGTCATCGTCGAGTCCACAATGCACGTGTCTAGTCTAGAATGGGGATTCTATTATGTGGTCTTCTTTCGGAGGAAAATCTTAGATGGCCACTCGGGATTTGTCACTTTGGAAGGGATGCACCCGTCTTTGGCTGGTTAGGAACGTTGGCATGTTCGAGGGGAGGTGGTCGCCTCCGAGGATAGTGGTGGATAGAGCGTCGCGACATACAAGGGAGGTTATTGCGGCTGCTGCCATATTTTCTTCTAGGATGGCTAGGAACATCTGGACTACTCTTCACGCTGTTTCAGTGCCCCGATTTGCCCTTGTTTCTTGGATATCCCCACCTCTTGGCTATCTCAAAGTAAACTTCGACGGCAGTAGGGGATGGTGTGACTGGAGAGGTTGGATTTGTGATCAGGGACCACTATGATCAGGGACCACTGCCCGATTTGCCCTTGTTGCTTACTACAGGAGGGTGGCGTACACCAGGGCTTACAGTAGTTGGAGCAGAGTTGCGGGCTGCTTGGGAGGGTTTATCCTATGCCAGACAAGTGCTTGGTGTCGAGCGGGTGTACCTCGAGGGGGACTTAGCGGTGGTGATCGATTGGATCCGAGGGGCGAACAGGTATGGTGATGGTCATCCTCTTATCCGGGAGACTCACAGGATGGTTCAGTTGATGAGCGGCTTTCAGGCAGATCACGTGTTTAGGAAGGCGAACAGGGCCACAGACTGGGTCGCCTCTTTTGTTGCCTAGCACCTGGAGATTTTTTGTGGACCTCTGCATTAGATGCTTCTTCTTCTTTATTGTTATTACTTTTCCGTGATTTAATTGGTTGTATTTACGTTAGACTTATCATGAATGGGTAGCCATTTTCATCATTAAAAAAAAAAAAAAAAAAAAGAAAAAAGAGAAAAAAAAGAGGATGCACCCGTCCCCCAAAAAAGCGTCCGCTCCGGTTGCCCCCCGTGAACCGATAATCAAAAAGGTCTTCTTCGTGATACTGTAATCAATCCTATCCATAAAATCCTTCTCCCGTGCCCCAAGAATCCTTCCATTGCCTTCCAAATGGCTTCTCTCCACCCTCTCCACTCTTCTCTCCCCAAAAACCACCACGAAATCCTCCTTCTCCGCCTCCCTGCCCGCCGCCTCTCCCCGCCAATGCCGAGACCACGCCGCTATTTCCCCTTCCCCTCTCGTCGCCTCTCTTGCCGCAGCTTCAGCAGCAGCAGCCCCTCAGTTGAAAGGTAATGGAGGAAAAAAGAAAAAGATAAGATCTTGTGCTTAAAAGTCTCACCTTTAGAAGAACTTTATATATTTATTTGAAAAAAATTGGATTTTTGATCCGCAGGGTAGAGGAGGAGAAGCGCAAGGCCTCCGGAAAGCGCCGGAGGGTCCATATCCGGGTGCGCCTCGACCACCAGGTCGAGTTCGGGGAGCAGGTTGCCGTCCTCGGCTCCACGAAAGAGCTCGGGTTGTGGAAGAAGCAGGTCCCGATGGATTGGACGCCGGAGGGGTGGGTCTGCGAGCTCGAGCTTTGCGGTGGAGAAGTGCTTGAGTATAAATTTGTGATTTTGATGAAAGGAAGGAAGGGTATGATATGGGAGGATGGAGATAACCGGGTTTTAAAGCTCCCTGAGGAAGGGATGTTTGATATGGTCTGTCGCTGGAACAAGACTGGCGAGGCTGTGGATCTTTCGGGGGCTGCTACTGATGAGGTGGTTGAGGAATTGGACAGTGAAAATGGTGGAGGTGCACCTGCAAGTGAAGATGGTGGCGTTGTTTCAGAATTGGAGCCGAGCCCTTTTGCCGAGCAGTGGCAAGGCAGGGCAGCTTCATTCATGAGGTCTAACGAGCATAAGAGCTGGGAGGCTGAGAGGAGATGGGACACTGATGGGCTTGATGGTGTTGTGTTGAAGTTGGTGGAGGGTGATCGGGTCGCCAGGAATTGGTGGCGCAAGGTATGTTTGCATAATTTAAACATTCAGTTAGAGTTTTAAGTAATGTTTAAACCATTTATATTATTAGGGCTTCTAGTTTAATTTTTAAGGTATATATGGCAATTTATGGCATCTTCAAGTAATCATAATCAAATAAAATCTCGATATTCACCTGCAGGCTTTATCCAATTTATCCAGTCAGTCTGTATTCGGAATCAAAGAACGAGCAATTAAAGCGACTAATGCCTCTTTTGAATTGCTCGCGGCTTGAGATCAGTCCTCTGTGGGTGGATGCCTTTCACAAAAGGTTTTGATAAAGGGAATGCACCTAAATCTATGACTAATCACAATCCTAGCTAAACAAGAGAAATGCCTCTCACAAAATGAAGGAATAAATCCTACGACTTGGAAGAAGTCTAGGTAAAAAGGGAAGAAAAAGCTTGATATATAGATCATAGATAGATCTACATTATATCATAAAATAAAGCCAACATAGAAAATTTTGGCATGATCTTTCTTTATTTTGCAAATTTCGAGCTATTTTTGGAGCCCCTCCAAAAAAAATAAGGAAAATGAGATATGAAAAAGGAAGCACACCTTATTTAGGCTTGGATCTTCCTTTAATCATGCTGAATCGGTGTAATTTTTGCCGTGGGGAGAAGAGGGAGACATTTAGAAAAAAGAAAAAATGTCGGGAAGACCTTCTTGGGCCTTTCCAACATTCTCTTATGATAAAACAAAGAAAGGGAGAGGGTGGCCGCTTCCGAATCAGCCCGACTCGGTGCGAACCATCCGGTTCGCACCGAGTTTGAATGGAACCGGCCTGTTCACGACTGGTTCGGTCGGTTCTGGCCCTTTCCGACTAGTTCCGGCCGGTTCGGAACCGATCCCGATTTTAAAAGCCGAATCAGTCCGGTCTCCCACCGGGTCGGCTCAGTATAGGCCAAACTGGGCGGTTCGGTCTGTTTCTGTTTCAAGAGTCATCTAGGATGGTCAACCATTTGCTTTGATACTATTTGCTAGGTATACAATGACTTCTAATACTAGAAGGACTTGATATACATGTTGGAACCCAATTCAACCTAGAAGCTTAAGCTATTAAGTTTTGTGCCCAATCATCTATATTAATCCTTCACCTTCCACAAACTATTCCATACATAGGGTCATGGTAAGCCACCATCGATCTCCATGGTTTACTCTGATGTACCTTTCCATCCATGGATCTCTTCTTTTCTAAAGATGATGATGATAAAACACCTTGCTACCACAAATCATCACTTGGGCTGATTACAAGAAAACCATGCACTTGATCAAAGCTGAAGACAATTGATCTCATCCAAATAGATTCAGATGAACAGGATGCTAAGTTGGCCATAATATATGTTTTTTATGTGAGGTTTTGCCGGATGATGTTTTGCCAATAGAGGAGTTTGTCTTTGTTTTTCTTTCTGGAGTTTATACAATCTCTCTCTATGTGGCTTTTTTGATAAGTTAGGAAATGGTCAAGTTAGACAATGATTACATGTTCCAGTCCAGAGGGTGTGGGCCCATGAAACATTAAAAGAGAAAACCTACAACAAGTCAGTAGGTTACATGGTATCCATATTTAGTCTCTCTTGTAAGATGTTATGTATTGTGGGGCTTTCTTGTATCTGTACCCAATCACATGCTCCGTGCTCAACAAGAGGGTGCTCTTCGACATCAAATCTAGGAAATTGCACAAGGCCTCGAATTCCCCAAGCCTTGGAGGCCTGCTTACTGTCATGGTCTAGGATATCATGTTGCAGTCCAGCTTGAGCTAAACATCCTTAATGACTCTTATTTGCATCTTCTAGAAACCCAAGAGCATAGAGTTTCAATGAGCAACTACTCTTAGGCATTTTATTAAACAAATTTGCTTCAATATCTAAAGGAGTATGATTAGCACCAAAATTCATGATTGCATTTCGGGTGTAGCTGGTGAAGGTCATTCCTAATTTTATTTAGGATCTCCTAATACTTTATTAAAAAAGAAAAAAGTTGGTCTTACTTTTGAGACTTGGGCATCAACAAGCAAGGCAGTGCTACATTTAACTACTATAGAGAAAATGACGGCAGTAGGGCTAATTTGTTTATTAAATCAAAATGCCAGGCTGATTGTCTTAAATGTGAAAAGGGGACTATCTTGTCATGTGTAGCAAAATAACGGACCCTCATGTCAAAATCCCTTTTTTAGTTGTTATTTGGTTGTCAAAGCTTCTGCCTTTCAAAAGAAAGGCGCCGGATATTTCTTTTATTTCTAGCTAAAGATAATATTTGTTATATTAACACTTACAACAAGTGCTTGTATGTACACATCAAACAAAGCATCTGTAATATAGACTTGAAAGGGGACATTATATGATTACCAAAAAAAAAGAAAGGAGAATTTCCACAACAGTTTGGAAGAAAGATAAAAAAACATGCATTATAAACTTCTCTATACATGCAAAACTATTATTTCGGACAAAAAGAACAACTATTTAAAAAATTACTTATTATTCAAAAGAATCCTTTCACTTGCATACTAATAAAAGGGATGCTGTTGGTGGAAGTGAAGCATCCGAGTAATCCACTATGCTTGACATCATTGGAGTAGTATTGACAAAGTTATATTCTAGGCTAGTTTCTGCATTCATTGCATCTTGTAAAACTTTCATTGCTATTAACGTGGAAGGCCTTTCATTGGTATCCATTGTAAGTTTCATCATCTCAATGACTTCTTCTCCATGCAATTGCAGATCCTTGCTATGATTGCCAATGGGATCCAAGAATTTGTTTGCTTTAACCTTTTCTTGCAATAAGCTAACTAGGTTAACTCTTCCATCTGGGAATAGTCCAGGTTCTTTCTTCCACACAATTTCCATGACTACAGCACGAAAGCTATAATACCAGGTGTTCCCCGTTACCACATGGCTCCCATACCTGTTAATCAGCTTGAACGGCCCAAATCCGACACCTTAGCATGGAACTTGTCATCTAGGAGGATAGTTTGTGGCTTAATATCTAAAAGAGCAATTCCTTGCCAACAGTCTTCATGAAGATAAGAGTCCCTTGGCCATATCAGAGATAATCTTACATCTTGTTTGCCAATCAAGAGCAACATCTTGATTTCTGTAGAAGATCCACTCATCCAATGATCCATTGGGCATATATTTGTAGACTAGAAGTCTTTGTGATCTCTCAGCATAGAACCCTATCAACCTAACTAGATTGATGTGGCGAATGCTATCAACCCTCTTGACTTCTTCTAAGAATTCTTTCTTTCCTTGACCAATGCCATCCAAGTGCTTCACTACAACTCTAATGTCTCGCAAAGTTCCCTCAGAAAAGACCCAAAGCCCCCTTTTCCAATTTTTATGGAAGTTCTTAGTAGCTACCATTTTTCAAAAGAAATCATGGTGGGCATTCTTGCTACTTGATTGAAATAATCATCCTCTCCCACCTTTGAAACTTTTCTTCTCACAAATACAACAATAATGCCAACTATAAGGGATACACCACGTAAAACTCCAAGAATGGAACTTAGTGTCATTGTCTTATTGGCTAGTTGAGGACTATGAGCCATGGGGATGATCTACAATGCAACAGTAATGTCAACTATAAGGGATGCACCACATGAAACTCGAGCCATTGTCTTATTGGCTGATTTAGGACTATGAGCCATAAGGATGATCTACACTTTAATGTATGCGAAGGAATTATGTTTTTCTAAGTCAAGTGTGATATTCTTTAGAGAAAACAACTGAGACAAGCATCACTAGAAACATTCTTACGGTACTTGAAAGAAGCGGTTTTGTAAGAACAATTATTCAGGCATGCCTACTTGCAACTCTCTTCATTCATCTGGTTAAGGACTGCATCATTCTTATCAACATAAATGAAGAAACATTGATAAGAGCACGCTTTGTATCTTTCCTCAAAATAACTATCATAAAATTTCTCCTTTCCTTTTTCAATAATCATATATTGTCACCTTTCAAGTCGACATTGCAAATGCTTTGTTTGGTGTCTACATGCAGACACCATGCAGACACTTCATTAAGTATTTAATGTAAGAATGTTATCTTTATCTACAATTGAGAAATATTTGGCATCTTTTTTGAAAGGTGTAAGCTTTGACAACCAAATAATCACAAAATAATAAAAAAAGGGATTTTGATGTCAAGATCCCTTACTTCACTATGAATGACAAGATAGTCCTCTTTTTTACATTTATAGCCATTCATGCCCTACAATTGACTTGGTAAAGTCTCCTTTGAGAAATAGTGCACTTAGGGTTTTAAATCTCGATTCGAGAGGAACCCCGCAGTTGGTATAGTACCATTTCTATGAGGAACCCCATAGGGTGTGTTTAGTCCAAATAAGGTATGCGTTGGGAAGATCTTAGATACAAGGTTCACCAAATCGGTATTGGAATCCGTGCTGGTCGGCAGCCAGTTCGATACCGTACTAACATACGGTATGGAGAGGCATGCCGAAACTCGTACCAATCGGCGGCTGGTTTGATACCATACTGACACAATACGAAGAGGCATGCTAGTTAATTTTTTTAAATATTTTTTAAGTTTGAATTATTGGTAATCAATTTTTTCAACTTTTTCTATGATTTTAAGTATAATTTGATATTTTTTGATGTTTCTATGATCTCGATACACCTTAAATGATTTTGATGTTTTAGAGTGATGTAAAATATAAAATGATTCGTAAGATATTGCATACTACAACAAGCAATATGAAATATCTTAAAATCAATTAATGAGATGCAAAATATAAAATGATATAATCAATTATATAAACTTAAAGTACAACATATATACTAATATCTAAAATCTCGTCGAGTGGTGATATCTGTGGTAGCTATTCGGATTATTAGCACAATTAGGAGGCACATTAGCCCATCCTTCTAACCAAGTGGTGTTGCAGTCCTGTATGTTCATCCTATAAAGAACGCGCTCTAGGTATAACCAGTCTTGGATCTCTTACTAAAGTTATGACTTTGTGAGTTGTCCTTTAGCTGATAATATGGTTGTGAAGGAGCCCATCTGAATGTACCGGCAACAAAATTCGACCCGTAAGATGCTCTGGATTACGTAAGATAGTAGCCACGAAAAGACGATGTTTTAAATGCACCATATCTATATCTGTATCCATATAGGTCATAGATTGCCTGTGGCTGCAGGTAATAGGATCTAGTGTATGATTCAGAATCTAATACGTCTATGGATCCTACTTCACGTGCGAAGTCATCTGCAGCTGCATTGTATCTTCCTGAATGATCTCGAGCAACTTGTTTCTTATATGCAATCGGATCCTCGCGGGCTCCACCAGATCGTGCACTGTGGTCTTTATCCTTTGCAGCATGGGTACACTGGGATTGTCTCTAAATCTGAGTAAACTGGCTCCTCCTCCACACTCTCCATCAGGGTTGCAATTGCCTTTCTTTTTTATTTTTTTGCTGCGTTGAGTAGCTGCTTGCTTTTTCTTCGTGCCACTCTGTCTGGCTACGCTGGAAGGATGGATGTCGCCCTCCTGATTGAGTCGACTGGATAAAGTGGTACCCTCACTTAAGCAACTCGATCATATTTCTAGAAGCAAGGTGGTACCGGTTCTCCAGCGGCTTGAGTCGGTACGGGCCGTGTCGGGCCGGTACCGACGAGGGCACGGTACTGTGGGAGAAGAAAAAAGAGAGAAGGGAAAGAGAGGGAGAGAGGCTGGCGGATGCTGGTGGAGGGCCGCGGGGGGCGGCAGAGGCCGCGGCCAGTTTTTCTATTTCGAACGAAACAAGGGCTCAATCACGGCTCAGGGAAATCGGCCAAGGCCTCGCCCCTTGCGGCCTTCGCTAGCAGCCTCACCTCTCTGCTTCGAACAAAACAGGAGTCCGACTACGGCTCAGGGGAACCGGCCACGACCTCGCCCCCTACGGCCTTCACCGGCCCCTAGCAACCCTCCACTAGCATCTGCCACCTCTCCCTCTTCCTCCTTCCCCCACTTACTCTCTCCTCCGGTTCTGGCATGCATTTTTTTTACAGCCGGAATCGTACCATTGAGCCACCGGTACGGCTCGAAACGGCAAAACCGTTCGGTTCGGAACGGTTCTGCCGACCTTGTCTAGGAGAATGTCTCGGACAGGAGTCATGTGATGACCGACTCTTCAGTGACACTTGTGGTGTGGCTGATCAGTTAAAAGGATGCATGGAATATTGTGATTTGCCCATTGCCTTGCATCGACCCTTGCCTCGCTTGCTACGAAACTGGCCGGTGTGGAGGCGATCCTGGCTATCAAGCTTCAGCTCGCTGGCCCACAAGTCATCTGATCATAGGATTATCCTCAACGTCAACGAAAGATTGGATCATATGTGTACTTTGGCCCCATTTTCTTTTAAATGCACTTCAATCTCAACCTTAAATTATAGTGAACATATATAAGATGGTTGAGGCGTTTCTGTGTCTGACAATTCTTCTGCTTGCCATGGATGAGGGCGAAGGTGGACTAGTTGCGCTCACCCCTACTCGAGCAGACCGTCTGAGAGAGGATCCGGATAGCTAGCCACTTAAGATTTTTTGCGGAAAAACCAAAATGAATCCTTCATCAGCTGCTAAAATATCAAAGAAAGTTATATATAAGATAGTATTATATTAATAACCATCTAACATCAGGTAATAGTTAATATTGATATGTAATATTTCTGGATTCATACTTTTCTTATTTATGATAGCTGTCGGACTCCAAAGCTCTTCGTGTCCTCTCTAAATATTTTCGTCTGTGAAAATGAACCATGTTGTAACAAGTTAATCATTTAACTTATGCATGCCACTTAAGTTAACTTATCTCTCTAGACATAGAGCTGCGTCTTCTAGATTAGACTCCATCGTATAAATCACATTATGTAGAGTGACCAGAAGTTCGTCATCCATATCGATTTCTGGTACGATGTACTAGAATCTTGGGTTTAGGTAGCATGTTGCAGATAGAGTTCGTAATTATTTTAGTAAAACTGCACAAGTATAGGAGTAGTCTAATTTTCAATGTTTTTGCCTACCTGTTAGATTCAATTTCCTACCCGTCTTACAGTTCCGCCATTGCTCAATGATGTTGATGTGCTCCTGGGCATGAATCTGCCTTATTGATATGATTCTTTGCCCTCTCCGTTATATGATACAAGAAGTCCATCCATGGGTATCTCTCATTGTCTATGGTCCGAAGCAATTCGAAGAATGGCTTGATAGCTTTCAATATCTTCTCGGCCCGCTGTCAGAATGTCTGCCTCATCACCAAGTCCTCCACAATGATCCCCTTAGTGCCAACCCTCGTAAATCTGATTTTCTGCCACTCGGCACTGACAAATATTTGACATAGGGCTGCTTTCCTCTCAAAGAAGCTATCAAGTGCAACAGTTGGGAGCAAACAGTGTCACACCTAGTCTCAAGATCTCTCCTACATACCTCCTCACAGTAATAAGACTCATGTATAGTTATAAATATATTTAGTGATGGTTTGGACCAAGTCACCAAGGTTCGCTATACCGATACCGGTCGGCATATCTGTGGCGGCCCGGTTCGGTCCCATCCGGTCCCGGTTGAATGGCCAGATTTGGGTTTTGGTGTTTTTTTTGTTGAAGTTCTGTCTCTATTGGATCTTATTTTGTGAAATTAAGTGAAGTTCGATGTTTTTTTTTATTTTTTTATGATTTTTGATGTTTCTATGTTTAACTTTAGGGTTGAAGATAGATGATGCATTTTTTTACTTTCTTCCGTTCCAAATGATACAAAATTACAAATGATAAAATGATACATATAAAATATCTTCAAATTAAGGTATAATCATTTACATACATTTAAGTTACTCTCAGATATCTAAAATCGGAACGAGTGCCGATGACTCTCATAGATATCTGGATCATAAGTATAGTCAGAAGGAGGCAAATCAACCTAATCAGAAGGAACGCGCGCCGGATTAGAAGAATTGTCAGATCTCTCGTTTATGCTCTGGGTCTGAGAGGTGTCTTCTGACTGTGTAGGGGCCCATCTGAATATGGCGGAAGCAAAATCCGATGCACCATATCCATATTCGTATGCTTGAGGCTTTGGATAATAGAATCCGTATCCGTATGCGAGCTGATCTGCAGCTGTATACTATCTTCTTAAACCACCTCGAGGAGTCCGTCTTCTATATCCAATGATATCCTCACGGACTCTATCAGGTGGTCGACCGTGGTCCGTATCCTATGTAATATGGATAAATTGGGACTCACCGGTGAAATGAAGACCATCCTCCGGCTGTGTCTCATAAGTACCATACTGTCTTTCGCTCCTTCCATGGCTAGAAGATCCATCACTACCAGAACCTTCATCACTGCTGGTCGAAGTCTCCTCCTCGACACTCTCCATTGGGACCTTTTGTTTTTCTTTTCTGCCCCTTTCTGCTTGGCTATGTTGCCCTCCTCTGCTGAGCATCCTCGATTAGCTGTTTGAGAGGGTGTCTCGTACCAATTATGTGGTGACTGGCTCCCCTGTGCCTACGGCTGATCAGCTCTGGGAGTGTGTGGAATATTACGCTCCGTCCATTGCTCTGGATCGACCCTAGCCTCGATGGCTGTAAAGCTGGCTGGTCGTAGAGGCGACTCGGGCTCCTGCTGCTGGCCCACAAGCCAGTTGAGCAGTGGATCGTCGTCATCACAGTGAAGGTCCCGTAGATCGGATCTGCATACTTGAGCTCTACTTCCTCCTGAATGCTTTTTAGCCTCAATCGCAGATTGTAATGCACATAAACAAGGTTGTTGAGGCGCTTTTGTGTCAAACGGTTCCTCTGTTTGCTGTGGATGAGGGTGAAGGTAGACCAGTTGCGCTTACAGCCACTAGAGGAGACTGTTTGGGAGAGGATCCGGATAGCTATCCGTTTTAGATTTCTCGCGGACCCGCCGAAATGCACCCACCATTCAGCTGCAAAAAATATTTATGAAAATTACATATATGGTTGTGCCATATTAGTAACCAAGTAATACCATGTAAATGTCTTTCTGATGTGTGACATACCTGGATTCATAGTCTGCTTGCTGACGACAGCCGCTTGTTATCCAAAACTGTAGGTGCCCTCTCTAAATATTTTTCTTTGTGAAAAAGAAGCATGTTCTACGATGTTAATCATTAAAAATGCCGGCATACTTACACATGCTGCTAATTACTAAATCATAGTTACCTCTTCAAGACATAGGGCCGTGGTTTCTGGATCATGCTCCAGCTTGTAAATGACATTACGCAAAGCCTCTAGAAGTGTGTCATCCATACTAATTCCATCTACACCATACTGATACCGGGGGTTTAGGTAGTACGTTGCACATATATGAGACTATCTTAGCATAATTATACAAGTACATCCATCACTATAATTGTCAATGATCTTTCTTACTTGCTAGATGTAATTCCGTACCCATTTGCGCTCCCCACCATCGCTTAATGATGTTGATGTACAACTGGCCATGGGCTGGATCTGCCTCGATAATCCAAGTCTTTGCCTTTTCCGTCATGTGATACAGAAATCCCATTTAAGGGTAGATCTCGTTATCCACGGCCCGCAGCACTTCATATAATGGTTTGATAGCATTGACTATTGAAGTGGCCCGCTGCCAGAATGATTGTCTCGTCACGAAGTCTTCTATCTTGCTTCCTTCACTGCCGGTATAAGAATATCTACTATCATGTCACTCGGGACTGACAAACATTTGACGTAGGGCTCCTTTCTTCTCGAGAATGCTATCAAGTGCAATAAAGTTGGTAGCAAATCATGTGACTCCTGGTCTTAGAATCTCTCCTCCTGCATACTTTCTCATAAGTGAAAGGACCCAGGTATGGTTATAAATATACCTGGTGATGCGTTGGGCTATCTCCACCATTTGTTGCACCCTACGGATCTTTCTAATATCCATGAACATGAGATCAATACAATGTGCAGCACATGGGGTCCAGAAAATATGTTGTCGTCGCTCCATCAAGATCTCCCCGGCGGCCTTATATTGCAGCCCATTATCAGTGACGATTTGCACGACATTCTCCTCTCCTATCAGATCAATCATATCCTTCATAAGTTTCCGGATGTACGAGGTATTGTGCACATGAGTCAAAGCATCAACCGACTTGTGGAAGGTCTTCGCATCACAATATGTCAGAAAGTTGATGATGCTCCGTCTGGTCAGACCGGTCCAACCATCGCACATGATGGTTAGTCCATATATGGGCCACTTGCTCTTGTAGGAGTCAATCCATTTCTCCAACTTTTTATTGTTGTCAAGAAGCTCACCGTAGATGTCCTTTAGGTCTGGAGGAACTAAATCGGGACCGGCAGCTTGTATGGCGGAAATGGCAGACCTGTAATACGTATTGTCTGCCACATTTGCTGGGATGTGACTGAAGTGGAACCAGGATCCAATAGCTCGCCACATATTTTGTCTTCTTATCCTTCATCCACATTGAGTCTATCCTTTGCTACTTTGAATCTTTGTTGGGGAGAGCATGCAGATCTACATCATGGATTGTTGCTCCTGGTGGAATCCCTCTAGATGACTTCTTTCGACTACCTAAATCATCCAGCATAGATGCAATCCGGCCACGTTCTCTGCCGACACCCTTCCTAACTGAGGTTGTCCTCAAGAACTCTGGATTTTGCCTGGTACTTTCAGAACTGCCGTCCGACTCGTAGACAGAGGGCCCAAATCGAGCCCTATGCCTGGCCACCTCCTCCTGCTGCTACTGATCATCCAGGCTTGCCTGCATGGCAGCCTGGACCTCTGCCTCCTCTAGATTCTCAACCTCCTTTGGCTCCCTAGAATGATAGGAAGGTGGCTCTGCCGCTAGGCGATCCACTTCTGCCTTTTTCTTGGAAATCCTCTCCTTCTTTTCTTTGATCTCAACGAGATTCTGTCTCATCAGCACACGGATCTCGCTTGGGCAATTCGGGCATGTAACAACCTCACCGGAATTTTCGGCTAAATATTGCTTCAACCTGGTTATCTCTCCTCCTTTGAAGATCTTGTTGCAAAAGTTGCACTGAAACTAGTGCCGCTCTCCGACTTTTCGTCCATAAGACCAGCCAATATCACGCTTTGTGGGGTTGGTTTTCTTTGATGGCTCCATTCCTACCATAAATCTAGAACACATCAAAAAATTAAACCAAAATAGTAAATTTAGCATAATCTTCTTTTTTTTTTGGCAATTTCTAAACTATTTCTTTTAAGCTACTTATTAACAAAATTAAAGAAATAAAATAGGAGAAAGAAATCACACCTTAAATACTCTCCGCTTGATTTTTTGGGAAGGACCTGTTCCTCAATTTGTGGGCTATCTCTCAAATCTACCCTTCTCTGGTTACCCCTTAGAGACTCAAAGCCACTTCATCTATGTTGAATACTATCACTCTCGTATCTATGTTGAATACTCACTCTCGTTCGGTTTTTATAGCCGAACGAGAGTGAGAGTTTTTCACTGGATCTGAAGTTTTTTTTTTTTAAATACTCTGTCACTGTTTCGGCGATAAAACCACTTTCGGCCACGCGCTTTGACCAATTGTGGCCTAAAGGGCCACAGCACGTGGCCTTTCGGCCACAAAAAATTTAAAAGAAGTGGCCGACAAAATTTTCGAAACTTTACTGTGGCCTTTCGGCCACAGTAAAAGAAGTGGCTTTTTGAACCACAGCGCGCGACGCTGTGCATAAAGAAAAAAAATAACTATGTCCCCGGTACAGGGCCGGTACCGGCCAGTACCGACCGGTACGCCGCGCGCTGTGCTTAAAGAAAAAAACTACGTCCCCGATACAAGGCCGGTACCGACCGGTACGCCAAGGTTTTCAAAAATAACCCTGCGGTACCAAATCTCACACTGATCCGGTATCGTTTTTCTCCCGGACCGGTACGGCATACCTTTGGACTGTCTCCACTATCGATGGGGATGAGACTAATAGGGGTCATGACTGATGATAACAAGGAGGGTCCAGCTGTGCATGTTAATCCTAAGATGAATTGCAACTAGCTGCTGCAAATACAGCTCCGATTCAATTCAGCAGCAGGTGGTTTTGCTGCAAAAGGGCCAAAGTTGCAAGTCAATTGTCTCAATTGAAGCAACTTATAAGCAACTAATTCTTTGCAAGTTTCAGGTATGCTGCTCCCATCAAATTGACTTGCAGCCTGTCCAATTGTTGGCGACCAGACATTCCCTCGGTGAAGATAATGTTAAATATCTATTGGTGGTATAATGCCCAAGGTGTAATAGAAATAGAAATACGAGATCTTACTAGGTATTTAGATGAGAGAATTTGAGAAAAGGCACATTTCCACTTATGATGGGTATATATGAGAAAAATGAAAAAATTCCTAGTAATGATTCTTTGCTTGATTTGTTACTCATTAGATATAAAGTTTAGGAGTACACCAAAATGGTTCTCTTATGATCCCTTTTGAACTTTATCTTCTTTGGTTAGATGTTAATTACCCTGTATGTTGGGATAAGGTTTCTCAGCATGGTTTCTTTTAAATATTCTGTAGTTATATATTTATCCTTTGGCCTTCTTGTAATGATGCAGCTGGAGGTTGTACGTGAACTATTGATGGAAAATATTAAAGGAGATTGCCTAGAAGCCCTCATATATTCTGCTATATACCTGAAGGTCTTCTCAAAAGCTTTGCTCAATAAAAGTTGAACGATTGTTTTATTATCTATGAGCAGCTATTAGTACTGTATAAGTGAGAGTCCATTGTTAATTTGAATTTAGTTGTCAGGTTTTCATCTTTCTTTGATGGAACTCATAAAGTAATTTTACTGCTTTATATTTTCATTTATTTTTTTCAGTGGATCAACACGGGTCAGATACCCTGCTTTGAAGATGGAGGTCATCGTCGGCCAAACAGACATGCTGAAATTTCTAGGCTTATATTTCGTGAGCTTGAGTGGATATACTATGGTAAAAATACGTCACCACAGGTTGGTTTATCTTTGCATTTCAAGAAATAGCTAATTTATTGTGTCGCATTTGCTGCATTTCTACTTCTCAAAGATTTACCTTTGAAAATATTCTGTTCTGAAATTTCATAGAAAAAATTATCATATAATATTTCTTTAACGGCTGTCATTTTATTCTTAAAAGCATGCCTTATATTCTTAGTAGTCCTTTCATTCTAATGTGGTAATTCTCTTCATTCTTTCCATGAATACATAAATCACTTTTTCTAGTATTGTAAGCCATTTAAACATGTACTAGTTCACAAGTGCTTATAAACAAAATTTGCTATACAAATCTGTATCGCTTAGTATTGGCCCTATTGGGTATACCATACTATACCAGTAAGGTACCTGTACAGTACAAGGGCTTGATATGATACTGTATTGACCAAGGTTTGCCGAACCGGTACTAGGGTGCGTACCACCCGGTGGTTAATTTGGCGCGGTATGGTTTCGGGGTACACCGAAACAGGGAGGGAGGGAGGGGAAGAGGGAGGAGAGAGAGGAAGAGGGAGGGAGGGAGGGAGGAAGGGGGAGAGGCTGAGGAGTCACTTGCTCCGTGAGGAGCTTTGAGGGCTCCAGTTCGGGGGAGTGTTGGAGAGGGGGAGAGAGGGACTTGCTCGAGCGACTGAGGGCTTCGTGGAGGGTTTTGAATGGGGGGATCGGTGATTAGGGCTTTCAAATAGGGAGGGCTTTTGAATGACGACTTCAAATCGAGAGGGGGGGAAGGGATAGAGGGAGGGAGGGAGAGAGAGAGGGACTCACCTTAAGCAGTTGGGGAGGGTTTTGAATAGTGTAATCATGATTAGGGCTTCGAACAGGAGGGCTTCAACTGGCCACCTCGTATATATCGAACCAAAGTGTTGAACTGTGCCAGTAACTGGATGGTCTGGTTCGGTATGTCTTGAATTGGCTAGTTTGGTAGTCCTATGGACATATGGTACATCTGCCATCTCACTTGTCACAGTTTACCATGTGCCAGTACAAGGGTGATGCACCAACCTGTACCATATTAATAAGGTGCTGATATGGTGCCCGGAACCGGTACAATAATCCTTATAAAAATTAATTATTTTAGCTATCATTGTGATATTTATTTGTATTTATCTCTATATGTATGCATATGAATATGTGTTTGCATAATTTATGTTGGTTAGCTATGTTAGGGAAAAGATATCCCAGTATGTGTCTCCTTCAGTTCATATATGCCAGCTATTAGATTAGAATGTTATAATTTATAATCTACCTTGTGCTGATTGATGGTAGGTTATTTTAGTTTTTTCCTAAAGCATCTTTTAGAAGAGTCAAAGAATCGCTGTTTTGTAGTGGTAGTTCCAAGGGAAGAATAACAATCCTGTTTTTTGTTTAGCATAACCATTTTATATTGCTTGTTTAATCGAAAAGAAGTTTTCCTTTTCCCTTTTATTTCTCACTTACTTTTGCTATTTGTAATTAGCAGAAGGGTAAAGAACATATTTTGGAGATCTATTGGCTTCCTAGCAAAGATCTTGAGTATGTGAGGGAGTAATGAAACAAGAATCTCATTGTGTCACAATGTGATGCATTTAAAGTCCCTAACTATCTTTACTTTCATTATGCATTCTTTAATCCGTAATTTCTTCTGTAGGTGTTAAGAGAATATGCACAAATGGTATCAGAAATTCTTTATAAGTTGTCTAATGCCTCAAATAAACCTCAATGGTCCACAACTCCACATTATTTTATAGGTTTTGGAATGATGATTTTTAAACTACAAGCCTGTTCAAATTACAAGGATAGACAATAATTTTATCATGAGATATATTAGAAAGATTATGAACATAATATATCAACATGTCTTGTTATATGGCTATTTCTATGTTATCTAGTTTAAGTATGGTATGCTGTATTGGTTGGTACCAGTGCATATTGGATGTACCATACCATACTTGTACTGAGCCAATACACGATATGGGGGGCATTCGACCCCGTACTAGGTGTACTGACACTATATCAAGGTAGTGTTGCTATGGGGTTTGGTACCGAGTGGGCGAACCTTGTTAAGCTACTCTTCAAAGTTGAGCATGCTATATGCAATTTTCATTGTGATGTGTCAGGTGCAACATGACCAAAGTAAGATCTCTGATTGATTCTTAACAAATATTTTCATTTTTTTGAAGAATATATTACTGAATTTAGAAACCTATTTAAAGAACTAGAGAGAGAAGGTAGGAAAGCATGGGCCAAACTACATTCGATGCTTTCTCAAGAGTAGCTCTTGCCTCCGGTGTACAAAGTTTTGACTAAAAATTGCCAAACCAGACTAGAGCTCGTACCAGTTGGCCAATGGTATGGTAGGTACCGGTTCGGTATCGTACCGATATTAAGTATGCCTTGGCATACTGGTCAATTGATCGATACACCCAAGGAATGCCGTACCAGCCCGTACCGGCCGGTACGGGCCGGTACGTACCGGTCCGGTCCCTGATCGGTACCGGACACAGATGAAAACCGGTATTTTCCGGTTTTCTTCTGTGAACAGGCCGGTACGGAGACCGTACCGGCCGATACCGGCCGGTACCGCTTGGTACCGGCCTCGTACCGGTGCGAACCGGCCGGTTCGCACCGGTACGGTGTTTTTTTTTTGGGGGGGGAACCACAGCGCCTCGCTGTGGTTTTTAAAACCACCGCGTGGCGCGTGGTTTCAAAAACCACGCGTGGCGCGTGGTTTCAAAAACCACGCGCCACGCGTGGTTTCAAGGAAGAAGTGGCCCGTGGGCCACTTCTTTCAAAAACAAAAAAAAAAGCCGTTTTTTTTTTTGGGAACCACAGCGCCACGCGCTGTGGTTTTTAAACCACCGCGTGGCGCGTGGTTTTAAGAACCACGCGCCCGCGCGTGGTTTTAAGAAAGAAGTGGCCGTGGGCCACTTCTTTCAAATAAAAAAAACCAGGGTTTTTTTTTGGGAATAAAAAAAAACCAGGGTTTTTTTTTTTGGGAACCACAGCGCCACGCGCTGTGGTTTTAAAAACCACGCGCCCGCCGTGGTTTTAAAAACCACGCGCCCGCCGTGGTTTTAAAAACCACGCGCCCGCCGTGGTTTTAAAAACCACGCGCCCGCCGTGGTTTTAAGGAAGAAAGCTGTGGTCGAGGCCACAGCTTTTTTTTTTTTTTATGGGAAAGAAAGTGGTCCGGACCGGTACCGGTACCGTACCGGTCCGGACGGCCACCGGTACGCCGATCCGGACCAGTACGGCGGACCTTGGATACACCATTTTCTTATTTTTTGTTGTTTTTTCCTTTTTTGTTCTCATTTTTCTTTGTTTTCACTTATTATTTTGATAGGTGCTGTCTAATTTGTAATTTTATCATAGTTTTGATGTCGTTTTTACCATAAAATGGAATTTAAGCACGGTATGCTATATCGGCCCGAATTGAGCTGTACAGGGCGCACCATATCGTACTGATTCAGTACCGGTATCCGGTACGAGTGGTGTACTAACACTCGGTTCAAAAAATTTCATATTGTACCATACCGACACTGGGCTAGTGTGGCATCGGTACGAGGCTCAGTACCGAGACAACGAATCTTGAATTTAAGTAGGCATGCAAAATGTATTTATCAAGGTCTGCCGAACTGGTATCGGAATCCGTACCGGTCGGCGGATGGGTCGGTACGGTGCCGACCAGTACCGTACCGACAGTGCTTGGGCGTGCCGATTCATCCATTTTTTTTGAATTTTTTCAAGTTGATTTAATTGGTAATCAATCTTTTTGAACTTTTCAACGATTTTAAGTCTAATTTGATGTTTTTGATGTATTTTAATATTTTTTTTCATATTTTTTGATGTTTTTGTGATTTCGATTTAACCTGAATAATGCATCTTATTATTTTAAAACGATACAAAATATAAAATGATTAGTGAGATGTTGCATGCTATAAGAAACAACATAAAATATCCTCAAATCAAGTAGCGAGGTAAAAATATAAAATAATACAATAAATTACATATATTTAAAGTACAACACACGTCAATATTTAAAATCTCGTTGAATGGTGATGCTTCTCGTAGATATTTAGATCATTAGCATAGTCAAGAGGTACATTAGCTCACCTCTTTAATTAAACGATATTTTAGTCTTATATGTTTATCCCATAAGAAAGACACTCCGGGTTATAAGCACTTTAGGATCTCTCACTGAAGGTCTGGCTCTAAGAGGTGTCCTTTGGCTGATAAACTGGCTGATAAACCGGCTATGAAGGGGCCCATCCGAATAAGCCGACAGCAAAATCTGACCCGTAAAATACTCCAGGCTGTGTAGGGTAGTAGCCATCGGAAGATGTCTCAGACGCACCATATCCATATCCGTACCCGTATAGGTTATAGGCTGTCTGTGGCTACGATAATAAAATCCAGTATACAATTCGAAACCTAATACGTCTATAGATCCTACTCTACATGCGAGATCATCTACTGCTATATCCTGTCCTCCTGAATGACCTCGAGGAGCCCGTCTTCTATGTGCAATTGAATCCTCACAGGCTCCATCAGATTGTGCACTGTGGTTCCTATCCTGTGTGGTATGCGTAAACGGGGACTCACCGGTGAATCGAATACCATCCTGAGGTTGTGTCTCATAAACGGTGGTCTCATGTCCTTCACTCTCTTTCTGGCCAGCATATCAATGACCATCAGAACTGCTGCTCCTGATATCTGAATCTGAGTGAACTAGCTCCACACTCCATTGGGGCTGCAGGTACTCTTTGTTTTTCTTTTTTAGTGTGCTAGACAAGCTGCCTTCTTACCCTTTGTACCACTCGTTGTCTGTTTATCCTTTGTGTCACTCTCTGCCTACTTATCTTTCGTGCCCCTCTCTGCCTAGCTATGTTGGAAGAATGTATGTCATCCTCCTGATCGAGTCAATTTGGTAGCGTAGTGGCCTCGTCTAAGCATCTCTCGAACATATCTCTGAGAGGATGTCTCGAACAGAGAGTCATGTGGTGATCGGCTCTTCTGTGGCTGTGGCTGTGGCTGATCAGCTGGAAGGATGCGTGAAATATTTCTCTCTGCCCATTGCCCTACATCGACCTTAGTCTCGTTGGCTACGAAACTAACCGGTCATAGAGGCGATCCTCGCTTATTAAGCTTCGGCTCCTTCTGCTGCCCCACAAGCTATTCGATCATAGGATCGTCCTTATCATCAACAAAAGCACTATGGATTGGATCTGTGTACTTTAGCTCTACTTCCTCCTAAATGCACTTTAGCCTCAACCTTAGATTGTAGTGAATATATACAAGGTTGTTGAGGCGCTTCTATGTCAAACGTTTCCTCTGTATGCTTTAGATGAGGGCGAAAATTGACCAGTTGCACTCACAGCCACTTAAGGAGACCATCTGGGAAGATCCGGATAGCTAGCCGCTTAAGATTTTTTGCGAACAAAACCAAAATGAATCCACCATTCAGTTGCAAAAATATTGAAGAAAATTACATATAAGATAGTATTATATTAGTAAGTGTGTAACACTAGGTAAATGTCCTGATGTGTAATATACCAGAATTCATACTTTTCTTACGACAATTGCGGAGACTCCAAAGCTATCAGTGCCCTCTCTAAATATTTTGGTCTGTGAAAAAGAACCATGTTGTAATATGTTAATAATTTAAGATACCAGTTAACTTACACATGTCACTTAAGTTAACTTACCTCTTCTAGACATAGGGCCGCGACTTTTGGATCAGGCTTTATTTTGTAAATCACATTACGCAGAACGGCCAGAAGTTCGTCATCCATATCGATTCTGGCTATAGTGTACTAAAATCGAGCATTCAGGTAGTATGCTTCAAGTAGAGTTCGTTATTGTCTTAGTCAATATCTGCCGAACCGGGCCAAACCACCCGGTTCGGGCAGAGCCGACCCGATTCGACTCGGTGCAAAACTTGGTCGATTCGCTTATTATTTTCGGTACCGGGTCAGTTTGCTTATTATTTTTGGTACCGGGTTGGTTCGCTTATTATTTTCAGTTCTGGCCGTGTATCGGCCGGAATCTATACCGAACTGGCCAGAACTGGTCCTGAACCGATCGAAACCGGCCGGTTCAGTTCAAACTTGGTGCAAATCGGCCGGTTCGCACCGAGTCAACCTGGTTCCGAACCAGGCCTCTCACTATGCACTTGTCTGATGCTTTAAAGCATTAGATTGAAGTTGGGAAGGCTCGAGAAGGCCTTCACAACTGTAAATGAAAGCGGCAGAGAGGTTTCCGCTACTTTTCTTCTCAACCCCTCAAAAATAATATTAATATAAATATTTGAGAAAATTAATTTGAGCTTAAATCCATGTAGAATCCTACCATTTCTCCTTTTTAAGCTTATGAGTATGCATTAAAGGTTACTTATTTCTCTCTTTTTTTTTTTTAAAATTTAGGCCTAAGCCACTATGCACATCATTGCGTCAATACTTGAATAAATGGACTTCAAATTTAATTGGAGAGTAGCTTGCCTGCCCCTAAATAAGCTCCGTGGATTTTAATTTTAATTTTTATTTTTAATCCAAAAATATATTTTTAATTTAAAAAATTATATATAATTCAAAAGTTAAATATTTTAGTGGGATTGTGTAAATTATCCATAGATCTACCACATATCATGAAATCATGCCAAAATCGAAAATTAATTGCATAACCTCTCCTTATTTTGGAATTTTTTGATATTTTTCAGCGTTGAAAAAAAAAGAGAAAATGAGGTGGGGGAAGGAAAACATATCTTGTTTTAGGTTGGATCCTCCTTGAATAGTCAAAATCAGTGCACTTTTTTTCCTGGGGGGCTTTTGAAAAAATTGTGAAAGAAGGCCTGAGAAGGCTTGATGCCTTTTGAGGCCTTCCCCCGACTTAAAAAGAGAGGGGAGAGGGGGAACCAGTTCCAAGCAGTTTGGGGCCGGTTCCGATTTCCACATCCGAACCGACTCGGTCCCACACCGTTTCGGCTCCGTACGGCCCAAACCGGGTGGTTCAGGCTTGTTCGACAAACCATGGATCCCCCCATTAAAAGATTTAACAATGGCATAATCAAGTTACTTTCTTGTTGTAAAGATGTGTTGATTCCCCACACCTATATTGGAGTCATGCATCAGGAACAAACTACGCTTTAAGTTGCTCTCATACCAATGTGGAACATGAAAATGTCGACAAGAAAGTAGATTGGAGAAGAAACATATATGTGAAGAAGAGAGAAAGAAGCGAGGAGTGAAGTTGGGCGCGAGAGAAAGGAAGGAAAGAAGATGCAGGAGATGCTTGAAAAGAATCATCTGCGACACTTTTCTACCTGAAATAAATATGCAATTAACTCTTGTTAACTCACTTTACTATGATCTTTGTTCACTCCAAACATAAGAATCAAACCAGAGATCATGTTTGGACCCTTTTCATCTAGGAGCTACATTGTACACTCTTTGACTTCTCCTGGTGAGACTGTGCTCATAACCATCTTTTCTCTCTAGGATTACTTGTATAATGATTGTGCTTTTCTCTAGTCTTAGTTCGTCTGCATCAGAACTAATAGCTAGTTAACTTTTTGCTATATCAAAATAAGCGGTCGGAGCAAGGTACGTGACATCTCCGTACCGGGCTCCATATTGGTGCTACGCTATCACTATGTCGGTATGGTACGATACGGGCGGGTTCAGCATAACGAGTGTCGATACACCCTCTGTACCATATACTGATACCGAATCGGTATGTTACAATATTCTTCGTACCATCCAGTTTGGTATGCCTCGTATCGTCCAGCTCGGTATGGTATGGCGAACCTTGGGTAAAAGTCTATTGCTCTTGATTTTTACGTTTGCAGAAGTTTCCCATGGTTCATCTTTGTATTGCAATTCTTGGTTGTCATTTTGACTTAATGGTTACATGCGTGGTTTACCATACCCATACCATCCGATACCTGGGCATAATGTACCCTACCTAAGGTTCACCGTCTCGGTACCGGACCCCGTACCGGTGCCACACTAGCACAGTATTGGTACGGAATTTTTGTAGTGTACCGAGTGTTGGTACGCCATACGTACTGGATACCGGTACCAAATTGGTACGATACGGTATGCTATATACTGCTCAGTTCGGTTTGATATGACATACCATGATCTTCCTAATAAATATCGGTATAGTATTAACGTTCAATGCGGTGAAGTGGCAATTGGCCTATATCGGGTCGAACAGAAGGATTTTGCCTGGTTTTCTGATTGTATCGCCTGGTTTTGGGCAGTACCAATGCTCGGCACGAAAAAAGGGTCTCCTGATTGTATGTTGGTATGGGGTTGTACCATAACATACTGGACATACCATGTACCATACCGGTAAGGTATTGGTACGACCAGTATCTGGTGTTGGTGTAATGAACCTTGGTTACATATAAGTTGTATCTCTTATCATTGTGATTTGTGAAGAACTCTTTTTCATGATAAAATGTACTATTCTGCTGATGCTGTTATTCACATTAATTTGTATTTGATTCAGTGATTTAGTAATTCCAATATTTATTATTATTGGATAGCAATTCTATAGATATCTGCTCTACTACAAGGAATCCATTTTGTGGTTACAGTATACAATGTGGATGACATGTTATTTTTATGGAATATAACTTGTTTGAATATTTGCCTAAAAGGCCATATTTGCTGACATGTTTGCCTTTTTGTCATGTAATTGGTTAACCTTTATTTCTTCTTAGTAGTTATCTTGTCTGAGACCTACTCTGTTTTACATCTTTTGATGGTAGATATGTACATAATCCGGGGTACTTCTTTCAAGTAGCACTTTCTGTCTCTGTTTTTTGTTCACAGTTCTAAAAGGAGGCTGCTTATAGTTATGTTTATTTTTTCTAATGGAAATTGTAGCATATACCATTGGACTTTTCCTCCATGTGTTGTTAACTTTTCTATGTAGCTTTAGCATTTTCAGATTTCCTGCAAGTTAGTTATTCTTTTTTTGTGTTTCATTCACTAGCTTGCTGTTGTATATGTCTACAGGATTTACTTGTGATCCGGAAAATTCACCCTTGCCTTCCTTCATTCAAATCAGAGTTTACTGCTTCCGTTCCTCTAACACGAATTCGTGATATTGCTCACCGCAGTGATATTCCTCACAATCTGAAGGTCATCGTTCACTACAGTATTGTTGATACGACTGGTATTTATTTTTGGTTACTGATATTCCTTTTCCAATTAACAGCAAGAAATTAAACATACAATACAAAACAAGCTTCACCGAAATGCTGGTCCAGAAGACTTGATTGCTACGGAAGCCATGCTTGCTAAGATTACCAAGACTCCTGGAGAATACAGTGAAGCATTTATCGAACAGTTCAAAATATTTCACCATGAACTTAAAGATTTTTTCAATGCTGGGAGGTTGTTGCATTATGACTTTTGACCCTCTTTAAATTTTCTATGCTGGTGTTTAGAAGGCATTCATCAGTTTATCAACCTTGAGCATAAAATGCTAAGACTGGAATTTGTCACACAGGCAACCTATTTAAAGGATATCTTATGGACTTACATTGTGTAAAGAGCATTCTCATTCTTTGCATTCTTGATATGCCTAAACTGAATATTTCATGGCATCCTAGTTGGAACTGCAAGTGGAGGTTCTGAAAGCATCCAAGTTCATGTAAAGATAGCTGCATCAGGCTGTCAGTCTTTATTATTAATAATGCAACTGGGCAAATTAGAATGCAAAACTAAAAAGATACTTATTTTAGCTGTTTTAAGTTGCTAACTCTTCACTAAACACTACTGCAGCCTTACTGAACAGCTGGAGTCAATGAAAGAATCTTTGGATGAGCATAATTTACAAGCTGTTGCCATGTTTTTGGAATGCAAAAAGGTAATTTGCCTTCTACTGTTTATATATGATAAGTACTTCAGATTGCAGGATTTGAAATATTTATCTTTGTCATCAGGAAGATATTATGGTTAACACAAAGCTACAGTGGCGTAAAATGCTTAATATTAGTCATGCTTCTCCTTTTTTCAGTGTTTGATATTAAAATGTTTCTCTTTTTTCTTTTTGAATTTTATGCTGGTTGTTTCTATAGTATCTTGATATTTAGAGAATTGGTCTTATTTGTCTGCAAAAAGTGAAGTACATTTGGTTGACAGATTGAAAAGCATGGATAAATGGCAAAGGTATAGATTTCTCTGTACAATTTCTAAAAGAAATTCCTTTTCTTCAGAAAAATCATATATTTTTGGAATAATTTTTCCAATCTTGCCCAAAATTTTTCTTGTTGAATTTAATGGTATTTAATATTGCCTAATAATTATATAAATAGTGTAAAATTCTACATTGTCCAAGCTACTAATAGTAGTCATCATTCTCCATGGTTTAACATCATGGAGTCATCTGTCTGTTTGTATTCTTATCTAATTGGTCAATTATTTGGCATTCTGTCTTCAATTGTAGACTGAATCAAAATAAAGGTGGAATTGAGGGGGAGAGGTGTCATGTTTTGATCATCTAGAAATATTATGAGTGGGAAACAATGCATTTAAAATACTCAGACTAGGTTTTTGATTCTCGAATATCATAGCATGAGCCTTTAGGGTGACATGCCAGGTGGATATCCTATATGACGAGTTGATAATGTACGTGCCATAGATTTTATTGTCACACAAAACCACACTGTATCATTTCAATTGGCTTTTAATAAGCTATGAGTTGTATGATATGATATCATGTGATTGTTAAGAGGATGCCTACAGCAACAATAATCAACAATTAACTATGAGGTAATATAACAAAAATTGTCTTTTCCTGAGACTCGAACTATTGAATCCCAAGGTGTGAATATCATAGTCAATCAATAATTCAATATGGTTACAAACCAAATAATCAAAAAAACAGATTATTTCTTGAAAAAAAAGACTGAAAATGTATTACAAATCCAAAGGTCTTAGATAAAAATCTAGTTACCAGTCTTTTAGCATATCCTGTTTCACGTGGAACTATACTTTCAAATATATAAAACGAGATTGAAACTACTATACCAGTCTCTTGCTCTTTTTGAGTCCTCATGCTTCAAGGGAAATGCTTGCCATAAAATGCTCACGTGGAACTATACTTTCAAATATATAAAACGAGATTGAAACTACTATACCAGTCAAGAGTCCTCATGCTTCAAGGGAAATGCTTGCCATAAAATGCTCCTCGGAATCTTACCCAAGTGAGTGGCTCTCTATCTTGTTTATATTTGCGTTTTAGCATCTGCTACCGGTTAAATGCCTCACCCTGTAACATATATGATGCATATAGGATCTTTTCATTATCATGGCATCTTTGAACAACAAATGCTTTTTTCATCTACTTAAGTCAACTTTCAACTTCCAAAGGTTCTGTAGCTCCCTTGAAAGCCTATGGGCCGGCTTCTTAGACTCCCGAATATTGTTACGTCACTGCTCCCCATGTCCTTGTTGTGGCTATGTTTGCATATGTTGTTGCCTTTGCTGCTGTTGTAGCAGTTGTTGTTGCAATTGCTGTCGCGTTTGCATTATTCCAAATTTCCAACTAATATTTGCATTAGTTGGGTCATACCGGATTCTTGCTGCTCTGACTCACTGTTTCTGGGAAGATCAATGGCTCCCTCCTATAGTGGTGTGCCACCGACATGCTGGGGGTTGTCACCAAATTGCTGGATTGATGCCTCTCTAGCAGCATTTTTGGCATCCTTTTTCATCTAACGTGGAGACATTTTAACCTATATTTTGTGGTTTCCCATATCGCCCCATACTGTACCAGGAGGAAATCAGTATGAAATTAAACTTCAAGTCGGTACAAGCCCTGACCATTTCATACCAAGGTGTACCGCCCCGTACCGAGGCATATTGTCCCATACCGAGGTGTACCGACCTGTACTGAGGCGTACTAAGGTACGTACCGTCCCATATCGAAGCGTACTGGACTGAGGTGTATTGAGATAAAAATTGAAAAAAATGACTAGAGAGCTGATTTGGTACAGAGGTGTACCATACCATATTAAACCATACCGAACCAATAACGTACCGATATGGTACTCAGAACTGAGATTGTGGACTTTGCTATATTCATCAGATAGTAGCAAAATTCTTATTAAAATTATTAATTAATTGGAAGAATTATTAAGATAGCTTGAGCTGAAATCATCATAAAGTGACGTCCCAATGTTCCTAGTATCTATTGGCCTACTCTCATCTTATATTTGACTTTATGAGGTATGATTCATCCACTTATGCTTTGATACCATATTAATTGCTCTGATGCCATAACAATTGTCATGCCTCGATGGAAATTGCGAGCCAGGGTCATGGCAAATGCCATATACTCAAGGAGAACTCTCCTCTCAAGCATGCCAGGCATTCCAATATGATATCAAATGCATCATAACGAAAATTATTTAATTCGCTCAAATGCAAAATTCAATTAATTAACGAATCTAACTAATCAATAAAATTCAACGGTATTACATCAACTAAACCTCAAATAATAAACATATAAAAAAATTGTAATAATAGTGACACTAAATCTAAATTCTGTCGATATTATTGAATCTCACTTCTAGCCTCACTGTACAGCAGTACCTGCGTTCGCAACTAAGAATCTGAATCTGTAAAGAAAGAAGAGATAAGAGATAACGAATACCTTAACTAGATAATTTATGTAATAACATAAGATATAATAGTTAAATACTAATTACCATGATTGAATATAAAACATAATCATTTTTTTTCAAAACACATCCAACAAATTCGATATCTTTCAAATATTCAAATACTTACTTCTAAATCTGATTCAAAATAAATTATATTCAACTCAGCAGCTTGTAACTATGTCTGCAGTTATATCCTGTGGCTAGGCTAGAAACAGAAACATAATCATACTTATACCATGAGGAGTGGGCCCGAATACCATACTTATACCCTACAGCATGGGTCAACATACCATAATTATACCATATGGTGGGGCTAGAAGTAGAATAGTATGCTTAATAATAATCAAGGTGCCAATGCATAACCCACAATTGGCAGGGTCCCGAATATAGTCAAGTTGAGAGTCTAAATCCAATACGCATCAAAGCTCTTCTTATAAAATAACGATATACTATAATCCAATCAAAATATGCATACATGATATAAGTTCAATAAACAACATATTAATATTCCAAAAAATATTACTTTGAAATTAAGTATTTATTTTCCATTCAAAACGGTTTCATAAAATAAATAATTCACATATCAATTGATTAACAATTTATTTGATGTCAAAAATAATATTATTTAAATGAATATACCTTTGCGAAAATAATGAATGGGCAAATCCAACTAATCCTGAGAGCCTCTTTCAAAACCTAATATTCAAAATTATATTTTTATCAATATTTAGCCATGACAAATTTTAAAATAGAGACCCTAAATTTTTAACCCTACATAGGATTGAACTAATAATCAAAAGTGCCTCATGGAAATTAGGTCCTCCGAGATGAAAGCTTGGCTAGGATTGTACTAATCATGGAAGAGAGAGAGAGAGTAGAGAGAGAAAAGTAAAGTGAGACAATGTGGGAGAAGATGAAATAGGGATGACTTAGGGCTTCCTCTTCTAGTTTTAAATAGAGGAAGGGGAACCTAGGGGATGATCTAGTGGTGGAGACAACCTTCCATGATGGAAGGCTTGTCGCCCAATGATGGTGGAATGACGACCTGTGGTGCATGAAATAGGAAGAAAGAGTAGAACCCAACCCCATACCAAGGGACATTTAGAAAACTGCCGCAACGCCGACCATGGCCGGTGGCAAACCAGGGCAAACATGGATGCAGGGAAGGACTATAGGAGATCTCAAGAAAAGAAAACCAACAATATCAAAAAATATAGATCTACAATTTGAACTGCGCATCCCTATTGTTGATGAAATATGGCAATAATTTGACTGGAATTTATGATCTCGAAGCCGGAGAAGATGGGAAGCAAAATAAATTAAAGGATTATAAGGTCTTAGTTCCGGCGAGAGCTTTGCTGCGACCACAACTGTCATGCCCCGAACCTAGAGCGCACCCTAAATCCAGAGCATGACAGATGCTGCATACCTGTATAATGGATCATACAAGCATGCAAAGCTGCAGATCATATCAAAGCAATACTAATTTTTAAAAACTTATTTAATCAAGAACTTATGCAAATGTTTCTTACAATAGTTCCAAAGTGACATAAGTCAACAATTGCTAACTGCTGACATAAACTAAATAAAATATTTTAACTAGACTAGCTAAAACTCTAATGATTGAAAGTGTCTTCAAAAGAACTAGTGCACTCTCCAAGTCTGGAGCAATCATGCATCTAGATCTGAAAACCAGAGAAACATAATAATGAGCTACACTAGATCTGAAAACTTTAAAACAATGCATAAGCTTCAAATTGATATGAAATTTAAAAGGCACAAAGGAAACCTACAATTTTCATGTTTGCATTCATTTTATGACACTGTTCAAATGCTGAGATGCTTGGTCGTAGATTTTGGTGTGAGGGTTTCTTATATTCTGCTTTTTGAACACAAGTTGGAGCTTCGATCACCAGTTTTGTTCTTCAATGTCTCCATGTTGCTGTCAGAGTGCTTCTTCTTCTAATAGTGATCACTTATACCCTGTATGCTTCACATCTTAATAATCATCTAATAGAATTCATATCAAAGCATGTGGAGTCAATTTCAAATCACATTGCCTGCTGCAAGTGAGATGTGTGAGATGATTCAGATAAAATAAAAGCAGAATTTGTATATGATGAAAATATTTGCCTATTATTTAACATCTTCTTCACAGATACTGCCTTTAGTTCCGGATGTGCCGGCTAAAGATATATTTCTCATCTCTTGTGTAAATGAACATAAATTTTTGATGGTGTCATAGAGTTTGGAGCAGCTGGAGGAAGCAGACAATTTCATTGGAAATAGTAGTGGGGTTGAATTTTTGATGAGAACCCTGCAATCTTTGACTACTGTAAGGTCACAGATCATGAAAGGTCTTGAAAGTGGTCTTAGAAATGATGCTCCTGATGCTGCTATAGCAATGCGTCAAAAAGTATGGTTTGCAAACATTTTTGATAATATATGTTATTCATTTATTTATTTGAACTGTTGTTCTACAGCATGGTATTCAAACTTTACTGTTTTGTAGTGGCGTCTATGTGAAATTGGCCTAGAGGATTACTCTTTTGTTCTTTTGAGCAGGTATTTATCTTGATCTTGAGTTTTTCTTCGCTTCCTTCTCTCTTACTTGAACACTTGTATAGGAGGAACGCTTCTCCAAGGATATAGACATAAATAGTGACCAAGATTGGTTAGATGAAGTAATTTATTGGTGATGGCAATAACCTTATAATTTTTTGTGTTTTATATTTATTCCTTTAGTTAGTAATTTTGTATGAACAATTTGAAATGCATACCATATTTGTAGAGATTGGGTGTATACTTGTTTGATTATGTGTTATTTGTACCTTCATAATCTTTTATTACTTATGGTGGTGAACTGGTGTTAATATGATGAAGCTTATCTGTGGGACTTTGCCAATAATTTGACGTTCTTTCCAGTGAATTAAATAAACTTTCCATCACCTATATTCCCTGTTTAAGATAATCAATTAGTACAAAAATTAATATTTATGCACTATTGCATATATATCTTCATTATACCGTCTTCATGTTGTCTTTCTTTTGTTTTTCCTTGTCATTTGTTTATAAGTCCTTAGATCATGCTTTTTGAAAGATGTGTAGGCATAGGGCCATCTTATATTGCCTTGCTCATTAGAAATATATTCGCTTAATGCCCTTATAAGAGGCACGTTCATTTATAGACTGACTTCTCAAGTCTCATGAGATGAGAGGCTCAGAACTGAAGATTTAGGACCATAATGAAAGTTTTTGGCAGTAGATTTGGCATTATTTATATCTTGTAACTGGATTGGATCTTTTTGACTGAACCAGATTCTTGCTAGTGATGGTTCTTGAATAGTTAATTTAACTCAGTAATCTTGTTGCAAGTAACTGCTGAAGGTGGCCGATTTCTTTTCTAGTTTTGTTTTGTATTTTATGTGTGAATTTTGAAAAGAGATCCCAAGTTTATGCACAAATGCCATAATTGTGAGATTTGAACCTTTGAATTGTCATCGAAATTAGTTTTGTAGGACATTGCTTTTCATCTATTTGAGGATGAACCACATTCTAGGGTCTTCCAAATTACGTTTCCATTCCATATTCTCCATATAAATATGGTATCAATTTTGGCATCCTACTACGACAATATTTCTGTTTAATCAACCTGCTACAAGTTAATATCTACTTAAATGGGCCTCGATCCATCTTAGGACTGTTTTTCCCTAATCCATTCCTTTGTATGTTGTGTCTCTTTTCTTAGACAAGTATATATTGCTCATGAACATTAAAATCCTTTTAATACCACAATTTGTTTACCCTATTGATGCCAATTAGATTTCACTTTTGCTTGTTTTGGCCTAATGTGCTTGTTGCCTAGTCTTTTCTCTTGATTTCTTTATTGAGCAAATTCTTTTTCTTGTTTTTCATGTCCAAAAATTACCAATTTGTTAGATTCCCTGTACATGATCGGATTTCCTTATAATTTGATGTTTTCCCTATTTTGTCTAGTCTAATAGGTTCCATTTGTGCTTGCAAGACCCACCTAAACTGCTAAACCTAGTAGTTAACATGAAGTTGCATTCTTTCTTAAGCCTTTATATGAAATTGTCACTATCGGAGACTCATTTGAATTCCAAGGTGAGACCATCATCAGTCAAAATATCAATTATATTGATCCATTATTAACAAAGGCCATTTGATTGGATGGAGCTTAACCAAAGCTATATATCTCTTAACTCTTTCATAAAACCTACTTACAATGTAAAATATTCTATATTGTAACAATAACCGGTACACCAGGACTCGGTGCGAACTGGCACCGAGTTTGGTTTTCAGAGCGCGCTGCGCGCGTGCTGTGGCTTTTAATGCCATTGTAGCTACAGTGGCATTATTAAATGCCACAGCCGAGCGCGCTTGCGCTCGCCGCGCGCATTCGCACCCACCGCGCGCGTTGTGGCCGGTTCGGTACCGGTTCAAACCAGTTCGAACCGGTACTGGCGCCGACCGGTACCGGTACGGTGATCCTTGAACAATACCTTACCTTTCTTACAAAATAACATAAATTAGTATCTCTTCGTGGTTGCTTCAGTAATCACTAGATTCAAAAGCAGCTTAAAAACACCAAGTCTTTTGAAAAGATTGTAATATAAATGGAGTGTTCTAGATTTTCTCAATAAGCATTCATTATAGTGTTTCCCTTGAGAATGAGGAAAACCACCAAAGGGTTGGCTAGATGAATGCATAGACATGCCACTGGTTTCTAATTGGAAGGGATAGAGATTTGATATGTGAGTGTGGAGTAATATGGGTTCTATTACCTTGAATCTTAAAGGACTTTCACTACTAGGATGCTGCTGCTAGAAGGTAGAATGACAAGACCAATTAAATTGCAGTAGTTTAAGGAGAACAAAGTTTGAAAACTTGTCTTTTTCGCCCGACGTGGAGGCATCCTGACCTATATGCATCAAATAACAGCATACTCATAAAAAACTTACAATTAATAAAAAGCTTACCAAATTAATTGTAAGTTTTTAGAATAGTCATCACATTCTTCACACCTAACATCCCAATGTCCCTAGTGTCTACCCACCTACACTCATATCGTGTCTGATTCTTTGTCTTAGATTTTATCAACTCCGCTCTGATACCACTTAAGTTGTCATGCCCCCGGCCCGAAATTATGAGCCGGGGTCGTGCCAACCGCCGTTGGAAACTCTCCTCACGAGCATGCAAGGCATCTTAACCAAACATCTCAATTTTATAAATATAAAATAATTCAACTAAATAAATACAATCTTATTCCATTGACTAACTTAAGTCATAAGGTCTTACAGCTCTAAATACGCAGTGGAACAATAATTTAGCAACATGCAAACTTAGTTCTTAAAATAACAAAATCTTGCAATGTCCAACAACCATAATAAATGTTCAAGATAACAGTTCAACTTAAGTAACCCTAATCTAAGATAGCTTGCGCCACAATCCTTCTAGTCGCTCTCCCATTTTAGAACCCCATTAGACTAGTTCTCGGAATATGTAAAACCATAAAAAATTGTATAATGAGCTAAACAGCCTAGTAAGTAATAAAAATGAACACTCTAGCTAGATAAATCAAGCAATAATATGTAGAAAATAAATATATATGCAATTCCAAGGTATAAGTCAAATATTTTTTAAATTTTTCAGATTCTTTTCACTGTTTCGAGCAAGGAAAGCCGGTACGGGCCGGTACGGGCCGGTACGTACCGGTCCGGTCCTTGACCGGTTTCTGAAATAGATGAAAACCGGCTGCGAACCGGCCGGTACGGAACCCGTACCGGCTGGTACCGCTTGGTACCGGCCTCGTACCGGTGCGAACCGGCCGGTTCGCACCGGTACGGGTTTTTTTTTTTGGGGGGGGCGAACCATAGCGCGAGGTGGTTTTTAAAACCACGCGCCCGCGTGTGGTTTTAAGGAAAGAAGTGGCCCATGGGCCACTTCTGTCAAAAAAAAAAATCGGTTTTTTTTTTTTTGGGAACCACAGCGCCACGCGCTGTGGTTTTTAAACCACCGCGTGGCGCGTAGTTTTAAGGAAAGAAGTGGCCCGTGGGCCACTTCTGTCAAAAAAAAAAGCCTGCAATTTTTTTTTTGGGGAACCACAGTGCCACGCGCTGTGGTTTTTAAACCACGCGCCGGCGCGTGGTTTTAAGGAAAGAAGTGGCCCACGGGCCACTTCTGTCAAAAAAAAAAGCCGTTTTATTTTTTTTTGGGAACCACAGCGCCACGCGCTGTGGTTTTTAAACCACCGCGTGGCGCGTGGTTTTAAGGAAAGAAGTGGCCCGTGGGCCACTTCTGTCAAATGCCACAGCTTTTTTTTTTGATGGGAAAGGAAGTGGCCTCCGGCCACTCATTCCCATCAAAAAAAATAAATTTTTTGAGTTGATAGCAAAAGAAGGGGCCGAGAGGCTGCTTCTTTCTTCGCTCGTTCGGTTATAAAAACCGAACGAGAGGCTTTATTAATAACTCCAGAATAACTAAAATCCAGGAATGAGCCTCTGAAGAGTAATCAGAGATGGGAAGATTTGAAAGATAGCCCACAAATTGAGGAGGTCCTGCCCAAAAAATCCAGCGGAGACTATTTAAGGTGCGATTTTTTTGTCCTATGTTATTTCATTAATTTTGTTAATAATTTATTTAAAAAAATAGTTTATAAATTACTTAAATAATAAGATAATACAAAAATTTACTTTATTAGCTTAATTTTTTGATAAGTTGTCCTTTTATGATAGAAATAGAGCCATCAAGAAAAACGAACCCTGCAAAGCGTGATATTGGCTGGTCTTATGGGCGAAGACTTGGAAGTGAGGGGCAACGATACCAGTTTCAATGCAAGTTTTGCGACAAGGTTTTCAAGGAAGGAGGGGTAACCAGGTTGAAGCAACACTTAGCCGGAAATTCCGGTGAGGTTGCTACGTGCCCAAATTGTCCTAGCGAGATTCGTGTGCTGATGAGGCAGAATCTCGCTGAGGCCAAAGAAGCGAAGGGGATGGATTCCAAGAAGAGGGCAGAGGTCGATCGCCAAGCGGCAGAGCCACCTTCTTATCACTTTAGGGAGCCAGAGGAAGTCGAGGATCTAGATGAGGAGGCAGATATTCAGGCGGCCATGCATGCAAGTCTGGATGATCAGTGGCAGCAGGAGGACGTGGCCAGGCATAGGGCTCGATTTGGGCCCTCTGCATACGAGTTCTGGGAGCACTAGACAAGATCCAGAGTTCTTGAGGGCAACTTCAGTCAGCAAAGAACGTGGCCGAATTGCATCTATGCTGGGTAGTTTTGGTAGCCGAAAGAAGTCATCTAGAAGAATTCCACAAGGTGCGACAATTCATGATGTAGATCCGCATGCTCTTCCCAGTAGAGATTCAAGGCAGCAGAGGGTAGACACAATGTGGATGAAGGATAAGAAGAAAACTATGTGGCGAGCTATTGGATCCTGGTTTTACTTCAGCCACATCCCAGCGAATGTGGCAGACAATACATATTACAGGTCTGCCATTGTCGCTATACAAGCTGCCGGTCCCGGTGTAGCTCCTCCAGGCCCGAAGGACATATACGGTGAGCTTCTTGACAACAATAAGGAGGAGCTGGAGAATTGGATTGACTCCTACAAGAGCAAGTGGCCCATATATGGACTAACCATCATGTGCGATGGTTGGACCGGTCCGACCAGGCGGAGCATCAACTTTCTGACATACTGTGATGCTAAGACCTTCCACAAGTCGATTGATGCTTCGGCTTATGTGCACAACACCTCGTACATGCTGAAACTTATGGAGGATGTGATTGATCTGGTAGGAGAGGAGAATGCCGTGCAGGTCGTCACTGATAATGGATCGCAATATAAGGCTGCCGGGCAGGTCTTGATGGAGCGGCGGCCACATATTTTCTGGACCCCATGTGCTGCACATTGTATCGATTTTATGTTGATGGACATTGGAAAGATCCGTAGGGTGCAACAAACGGTGGAGACAGCCCAACGCATTACCAGGTATATTTATAACCATAACTGGATCCTTTCATTGATGAGAAAGTATGCAGGGGGAGAGATTCTGAGACCAGGAGTCACACGGTTTGCTACCAACTTCATCGCACTTGATAGCATACTCGAGAAGAGAGGAGCCCTACGTCAGATGTTTGCCAGTTCCGAGTGGTATGATAGTAGATATTCTTATGCCGGCACTGAAGGAAGCAAGATAGAAGACTTGGTGACGAGACAGCCATTCTGGCAGCGGGCTACTACAATAGTCAAAGCTATCAAACCATTATATGAAGTGCTGCGGGCCGTAGATAGCGAGATCTACCCCCAGATGGGGTTTTTGTATCACATGATGGTCAAGGCAAAGGATCAGATTATGGAGGCAGATCCAGCACATGGCCGGTCATACATCAACATCATTGAGCAACGGTGGGGAGCGCAAATGGGTACGGAATTACATCTAGCAGGTAAGCTAAGATATAATTATAGTGACAATTATAGTGATGGATATAATTATATAATTATGCTAAGATAGTCTCGTATATGTGCAGCATACTACCTAAACCCCCGATTTCAGTACAACATAGATGGAATTGGTATGGATGAAACACTTTTGGATGCTTTGCGTAATGTGATTTACAAGATGGAGGCATCTCCAGAAAAAGTGGCCCTATGTCTTGAAGAGGTAATTATGATTTAGTAATTACCAGCATGTGTAAGTATATCGGCATCTTCAATTATTAACATGGTTTTCTTATGCTTATTTTTCACAGAGCAAATTATTTAGAGAGGGCAGCTACAGTTTTGGCCAACGAGCGACTGTCGTCAGCAAACACAATATGAATTCAGGTACGTGACACATCAGGAAAATATTCACCTGGTGTTACTTAGTTACTATTATAGAACTATCATATATGTAATTTTCATAAATATTTTTGCAGCTGAATGGTGGGTGCATTTTGGCGGATCCGCGAGAAATCTAAAGCGGATAGCTATCCGGATCCTCTCCCAAACAGTCTCCTCTAGTGGATGTGAGCGCAATTGGTTCACCTTCGCCCTTCCACAGCAAACAAAGAAACCGTTTGACGCAAAAGCGCCTCAACGACCTTGTTTATGTGCATTACAATTTGCGGTTGAGGCTAAAGTGCATCCAGGAGGAAGTGAAGCTCAAGTATACAGATCCGATTTACGGATCCTTCACCGCTGATGACGATGATCCACTACTCGGCTGGCTTGTAGGCCAGCAGCAAGAGCCCGAGCTTGACGAGCCAGGATCGCCTCCACGACCAGCTACCTTCATAGCCACCGAAGCTGGGGTCGATCCAGAGCAATGGGCTGAGCGCAATATTCCACGCACTTCCAGAGCTGATCAATCGCAGGCACAAGGGAGCCAGACAGAGAGGTCCAGGAAAGGAAAACAAAGAATCCCCATGGAGAGTGTCGAGGAAGAGATTTGGACTAGCAGCGATGAAGGTTCTGGTGGTGATGGATCTTCTAGCCATGGAGGGAGCGGAGGACTGTATGGTACTCATGAGACACAGCCGGAGGGTGGTCTTTATTTCACCGGTGAGTCCCAATTTATGGGTGCTACACAGGATACGGACCACGGTCGACCACCTGATAGATTTCGTGAGGATATTATTGGATATAGAAGACGGGCTCCTCGAGGTCGTTCAGGAAGACAGGATACGACTGCAGATCCGACAACATACGGATATGGATTCTATTATCCACAGTCTCAGCCTGACGAATATGGATATAGTGCATTGGATTTTGCTTCCGCCATATTTGGATGGGATCATGGGCCTCTACACAATCAGAGGACACCTCTCAGAGCCAGAGCGTGAGCGAGAGATCCGACAGTTCTTATAACCTGGCGCGCGTTCCTTCTGATTGGGTTGATTTGCCTCCTCCTGATTATACTTATGATCCAGATATCTACGAGAGCCATCGGCACTCGTCCCGATTTTAGATATCCTAGAGTACTTTAAATGTATGTAAATGATTGTATCTTAATTTGAAGATATTTTATGTGTATGATTTTATCATTTGGAACGGGAGAAAAACATAACATGCAATCATGCATCATATATGTTTCAAATTTCAACCCTAAATTTAAATATAAAAACATCGAAAATCATGAAAAAAGCAATAAAAAAACATCAATTTTCACTTAATTTAAGATCCAACAGAGACAACATTTAAAAAAAAAAGTTTGGCTCGCGGTACCGGACCGGTACGTACCGGTCCGGACCGGTACGGCCGCCATCGGTACGCCGGTCCGGACCGCCACCGGTACGCCGGTCCGGACCGCCACCGGTACGCCGATCCGGACCGGTACGACGGACCTTGGTTTCGAGATTCTTTCACATATTCAATTCATCTTGTCAATCTTGGACTATGACCATATGTTCCCTGTTGCAGGATTATAAACATCGACTAATCTTCTTGCGGTGAGTCCTTCAGGACGGTCAATTGCCAACGTATCTACCTCCATTGGCGGAGTCCTCAACATAACTAGGTCGAAGTTCAATTAGTTCTCTATTTCATTTTTCATTTATGAAAACATGCAGTGTCAAAACCAAATATCGTTCATATCTTCATTTCTTTTAATTTATTAGACTCAACTCAACAGCCAGGAACTATGACCATATGTTCCCTATGACAGGGTCATATATTAGCCCCCATTGGCAGGGTCCTCAACATAGCCCTACTGTAAGTCTGAATCTATTTCATGTTATTATCTTTTCTCACATTATGTTCAGTGTTCCAAACTAAAAGGTACAATGTCAGAGCAATCAAAGACAATCTAAATCAAAAGCAAATACGTTCAATCAGAGTCATACAATATTCTAAAAATATACATATAACCCATGCATCAAATTCGTAATCATGAATAATTCGATTCATAAAACATATATATAGTTTGCCGATAAATTTAGTAAAGAGGTTACATCACTTACCTTGCAAACGCGATCCACAACAAATCCAATTAATTCCGCAAATTCCTCGCAGAACCTAATACTCAAAAATCATATTCTTCTTTTAAAATTCATCACAATATACGTATACAGAAACTTAAATTTTAATATCCTCCCATGGCTGACCCTAGAAGTGCCTAGCACCCCGAGTTCGGGTTCATACCCGTAAACTACCCCCATATTCATTTTTTTTCTTTTTCCTTCTTTTCTTTTTCTTTTTCCTTCTTTTCTTTTTTCTTTTCCCTTTCTCTCCCGACTTCCCTCTTCTCCTTTGGCGAAACAGGGGATCCGTGACCCCCGCCCCCTTCTTTTTCCCTCTCGGTCGGGCTCAGGGGCGACCGAGGTGGCCGGCCCCGACGGCAGCAGGAGGTGGCGGAGCAAGCTTGACCACCCCCGACGGCTGGCGGCGGCGAACACGCCGACGGCTAGAGCTCACGGGCCGAAGCAGAGCACTCCTTTTTGGACCCAAATCCGGCGATTGGCCACCTCCAAACCACAACACATCATGGCCAAGCAATGAGAGAAGAGGAGAGGAAGGCTAAGGACTCTTACCTCGGCCCCAACGAAGATCCGGTGCCTCTCTTCCTCTCCGGCGGCAAAGGAAGAAGAAGGCCCAACAGCCCTCTCTCTCTCTCTCTCTCTTTCGGCGGCAACACAAAGAACCCCCCCCTCTTCCTTGGGTGTGGCGGCTCTATCTCGGTGGCTTCAAAGGAGACAGAGAAGAAGCCCTAAAACAGGGCTTTCTTCTTCTTTGGGATGGATCCTTCCATCCCACTGCCTCATGTGCAACGCATGTGAGGCCGAAACTTGGGACTGGGCCTAGTTCCAGGGTCTCACATTGGTACTCAAGTATACACCCTGATACTCGATCTCCACCTTTGGTTCTCTACTCTGCACCTTGATACTTGGTCTGCACCTTGGTAGTTGGTATAAAATTGACATCATTCTAGAACCTCTTACTACTTGGCCTGCGCAAGATGTTCCTTCTAAAGCTACTACTGGGCCTATCCTTTGGAACCTGCCAAGGCTTGTTGTTGATCGGTATACGGATCACTGTCATCGATCTGGATGTAGTGTAATATATGGTCAAAGAATTAAGTTTTCCTTGAAAGTAATGACTTTAATAAGTCATCAGAGTTCAAGCGTAGATTCATTAAAAACATTTTTGAAAACAAAAATGCAAAAGGTCAATCTCCTAGAAGAAATGAGAAACAACAAATAACTAAAACATAATACAAATTTCAAAATGACTTTGATATTTCACATAGTTTCACATTTTCTTACAGGGTTCTTTTATACCCGCAAAGCCATATAAATTCAAATTGCTAATGCAAATGAGGCCATATATATTCTCATTGATGAACCGTGTAAGGTTACACAAATCCTCGAGGTGCACAATTACCATTTGTCCCAAGATTTACATATATTCTCCTCATTAATTCAAAGCAGGCCACATATACCACTAAGTCAGAGGATTACGTATACCGTATCATCTGCAGATTTAGTAAATAATTGATAATGACATATTAAAAAGGTCCAATCAAAATTCATGAATCTAGAGGAAGGTTTTAATTCTAGAAGTTCGAGTGAAAATCTATGCATGCAAGTTCAGAAATATCACTTTGGAAACTCATGATTTAGAGATTTTATATTGAAACCAAAAGATAAATTCAAATTTCACATGGTACAAAAAATTCTGAAGAAGAACAAGTCAAATGTCTTTGGAAGTAATTGTAGGTTTCAAATTATAAAACAACATAAAAATTGCTACTAATTGTAGAGTCCAAAACTCAAGGAAATCCTAATTTTGAAAAGGACATCAAGGTTTAGTACTTCAAGGCATCCTGACCACAAGGTCAAAATGACACTAATGAAACCAACTTCAAAAAGTGACTTGGTTTTATGGTTTTAAAACAATATTTAGTTTTTGAATTGGCTATTCAAAGAAGACACAGGTTTTAAAAGCACAAAACAAATATCAAATTCCAGAGAGATGGAAAGATTACTTATAAAGGAAATCATAAATTTTGGAAAGGACCTTATGGTTTAGAATTTCGAACCATGCATAACCTTAGGCAAGGAGAAAATGTGTGTATATGTAAATATATATGTATATACATACATACATACATACATACATGTGTGAATATATGTGTGTGTATATATATATAAATACATAATTGGTTATTAAATACCTTCCTAGTTTGTTGATCGTCATTTTGACCTTGTTAAGCATTCTGTCCCTTTGAACATTGTTATATATCAATCTTTACACCCAACATTCTTGGAATGCATCTTCATTGCTGTGCATAAACCTTAACTATCTGACCCCCTAGTTTCCTTAGGTTTTTGCAATGATTTAATTATCAGCGGGATTGGGGGTGTCCTACATATTCTGTACCATTTCTTTACGAAAGTGGGGAATTGGATGGCCCACACCAGTCCCTTATCATGTGGGGCGCCCCACCAATCCCATGTGGGCTCTCCTAGAATAGGAGGTGAATTGGGTGATCTGCTTCCTATCTTGATGTTTTAGTGGCTTCACAAGTTCACATCATGAAGGCATCTTTTGGGGAGTAAAATCAAAAAGAAGAGGAATGTGAAGAGATTGATGGAAATAAAAAATTGGGGGAGTACCCTTGAGAGGGCTTGATTATTCGAGATTGACCCTAGAATTGTGAGGATTTCACACATGGCCATGGTGCAGGCGAGGAGCGTGGCGTGCTCACCCTCACTCATGGTTCGGACATTGAGAGTCCACTCTCAGTTCATGAAAGCGCGTACCCCTAGCCCTCACAAAATATCATGACTCGCAATCCCTCTTTGAATGAGCTGTTTTTTATTTTTTTTTTGTGGTGGTGGGGAAGCATACTTTCCTAAGCAGATAGAGATCGACAGTATGAAGTAGGAATGTAAAATTGAAATACGCTTTATGAGACATTCTTCAATTAATTATTTTCCATTTTTGACATCTTTTTCTGATAATCAACTGTTCTAGTTTAGCATATATCTTAATACTTAGTAGCTTATACAGTTTGTAAAGTACACTGAAGATTACTATTAAAATTTTAACAAAAATCAGTTAAGACAAAAATAAGATTAGATATAAGTACATAGCATCTTACCCTAGAGTACACTAAATAGGCCAATTTACACTAAATACATTATTTTCAAGTCCAAGGATATTTAAAAAGAAAATATAATTATTAAACCTTCTACGGCCAATTACAAAGATTAAAAATATATAAAAGGCATCCCAAGGAAGTACTTGGATGCTTTTACCAGGGTGGCCACTTGGATGGGGCGGGGTGTGGCCTGTCCCCCTTTGTGGGGAAATGGGAACATGCCCCCATCCCACAAGATTTGAATCATTAAGTTTTCATTAAAATTCTCTGGTTCACATGTGGTTATGCTTTCATATTTTTCCTGTATTTGATAAGCATTGGCACAGATCATTTGTGTCCCTTCAAGACTTAAACACATTATGTGAGAGTTTCTTTGCTAAAATATTCAGTGTTTGTTCTCAAATAACATCACCTTAATTGTGGTCTATTCTTTGTTCAAGTAATTCGCCATTCAAGTTTTCTATCCTTTATCTTTCCTGCCATATTTGCTTCCGACTGGTCCTCCTTATGCTTCTTTTGATCATCCTGTTGTTGTTGTTTCTTTTGTTGTTTTATATCTTTCTGACTCTATGACTTTGTGGGTTTACAAGTCAACCATATTCATATTTGAGACTTTGAGTAATTGATTGCTGCTTCAGACTTCATTCTAGTTGCTGCTTCCTTGTTTCACTGCACTGAAACTGAGTAATTTGTTGTTACTCCAGGTTAGGCGGTTCATTTTTTTCTTGTTCTGAAAATTATTATAAAATATAGGTTAGAATTTCAAGTTTGGTATTTTTTGGGAAACAGGACTTTCAGTTTTAAGTGAAAGCAGTAAAATTTTGCTTTCACTTTGTTCCAGAACAGTTTTGCCATCTCCTATTTCATGCCTGACACATCCCAATTATCTCTGCTTCCCTGTGCTCCTCCATGCATCAAGATTCTCCTCTATCTTCCCCTTTCTTTATTCCTCTTCAACCATGGCCAGATCTAGTTTCAGTCTGCAAAGCCATAGATCTTGTTCTCTTTTGTCTCCTTTCCTTCTTGCCAACTTTGGCTTTTTGTGACATATAATAGTGTTCTTATACCTATATATTTTTTTAGCTTGTTAGTTACTGATACTTATTTAATTCTGAATCAAGTGTATGTTCATTGCATACAAAATTACTGGATATAAGCACCACAAGAAGGTGATGTTCGTAAACCTGTGGTTCACAACTGATTTTAGTCATATGGTAATTCATATAGGAACTTTTGTTTGGAGGACTTGGTCTTCTGTTTCTATATTTGTTTTAACATACTGATTTGAATGTTAGAAAATCATGAGAAATAATAATAAACTAGTACTTGAAGGTCCTTATTGGAAGCTTTTTACATTTTGTTGAGAAGTTTCATTAAGGTGAAGGATGATAAGGGTAACAAATTAAAAGACACAAACAAAGAGCTCTTCTCCACATAACATGATAACACAATTGTTGATTCTTATGACTTTTTAAGTATAATCTTCAACATTCCTGATGATATTATGGCCGGGTAAGAGCCATATATAACTTTGGTTTCTACTGTTTAGATAACTTGAGGTGAGAAAGTGTGTCTCTATAATTATCAGCTTATTACAAAGGGAAAGTTTTTTAAGGTAGTAATACTCTTTGACAGTAATGGGGAACTTTAATTATGATGTTACTCTCTTTATTATGTTCTGACTCTTCCATTTATCTTTCTCATAATAGATTCCTTAATGCTCTTGAAGCTTTGGGAGGGTCATCTTGGCTTGCACAAAATGTAGGATCAAAAAACATCAGTCCTTGGAATCATCCTCTTGGTGCCCTTATCATTGGCATTCGCCAGGTTGGCCTTTCCGGTTGGAAATCAGAAGAGTGCACTGCTATAGAGAGTGAGTTTTTCTCATGGCTACAAAAGGGTTTACATGAAAGAGAAGGTACTTCTTATCCTGTTTTATGTTTTGATTATCTTAGAATTGGATCTGCTGCAATTGTAAAATGTCTTTGCTAAGCATGTCTCTGTCTCCTGCTTATATATGGTTAGGCAATGAAGATGGAAAATATATATGGGCACTAAGGCTCAAGGCTACTCTTGACAGAGCAAGGAGGTTAACAGAAGAATATTCTGACGCACTTATTCAGATTTTTCCTGACAGAGTCCAGGTCAACATTCTTTTTTTGTCAATTCCTAAAAATTCTCTAACACTATTCCTTTATGATGTTTAACATTTTAGTCAAAGGTTAGAACTGCTTGGTCGCTAAAATTTGAATTTCTCTCTTTCCAGATTGTAGATTTTCCTTCTGCCTTACATCAGCCTGAACTCCATTATATTAGTAGATTTTGTACCTTACCCTTTTCGCAGTATGGAAGTGCTTCACCATAGATAGCTGATTCTGAACATGAAAATATAATCCCTTTAACTTGTCGAAGGAACTTGTCTGATGTTTTTTATCAATTCTATCAGACCTTGCTGAAAGCATACTTCTAAGTTCTTAAATAATCCACAATTTGTTCAATATTGTACTCCTAAATAGTCCATCCATTACAAAGTTATGCCTTCAATGGATGCTTTTATGTTTTTTCCAACCTTATTGTACACTGCTCTACCTCTTTAAGTTCTTAAATTATATTTTATAAGTCTTTTTTCCAAAGTTTCAAAGTTGCTAATACCAAGGATTGAGGTATCATGTGCCTATGCCACGTCAGTGCTTGGCATGCAATGGCATTGCTATGTGCCTTGCATTGGAATGCAGCCAATACCATGCAAGTGCCTTGGGTTCTGGTAAGGCATTGGGCACAGTAAATATCAGGACAACTAGCACATGAATCCAGGGTTGAAACTACATGTTAGATTCCTGAATAAATTGTTTCCTTTTTCAATCTGTAAAAATGGTAGCTTCTACTTTTTGATTAGAAAAAGGCATAAAAGAAATACTTATGCATGCCTTCATGCATGGGGCAGGTACGTTGTTTTCTACCAGCAGCTTTTTCAAGTTTCATTGCAATAGTTATGCTATATGTTATGTTGTAGAAAATCCAAATTCAAATACTTTATGAGACCAAGCCCTTACCCCTTTTTATGTGGCATTGCAGAAACTAGGGAAAGCCCTTGGAATCCCAGAGAACAGTGTAAGAACATACACTGAAGCAGAAATTCGTGCAGGGTATTGCCCTATCCTGTTTTTTTCTGCATTTTAAATTGCAGCATATCTCCATGCATTGTTTTATTTTTTAACTATAACCTGAGTTGCCAATCTGATGATATTCTTTGTCAACATTGTTTGCAGTGTTATTTTTCAGGTTTCAAAACTCTGTACTCTTCTTTTAAAAGCCATACGGTTGGCATTGGGATCTTCAGGCTGGGATGTTCTTGTCCCTGGGGTGGCTAGTGGTACATTTCTACAGGTACTTAATCTTATTTGGTCATCCAGCATAGTAATTATTTTACGCGTATTCCAATATTCCATGCTGTGTTGGGATTTCTAAGATATTAAACTTGAATCTGTTCTCATCATGGAATTAAGTTTTGGGCGTGAATCTAGAAACTGTTAAAAATAATTCATTATTGAAGCATCTATTTTGTTACAAAATGTGAATTTATGTTCAGTTTCCGATATTGGATCCTTGTTCTAGGAGAATGTCCAGTGATTATCCATTATGCTTGCATTTACCATGCTCCACTCTGTATACAAATGGACAGAGGTGGAGCCTGGATTTATGTATTTTTGGTTGGTGGTGTGGGTGTTTGTTGGGGGGGCAGGGGGGAAGGGGTGGGGGGGTTGTCTAGATTGAAACTTGGAATTAACTATAAACATGAAAGTTTAGGATTGAAGTTTAAAAGGCCCTGTTTGGATGGCTTGCTTTCCTGGATAAATTGCAGGAATTCCCAAAGAAAAGGGATATTAGCTACCAGAGCGGGAAAAGTTCAGAAGATATCAACATCCTGGGAGGTCCGATCGAGCATGTAATCCTAGGATCCTAATTTATTTGGGTCTTTAGTTTCCTTCTAAAAGGTGGTTTAAGGTATCCTAATTTATTTGGGTTTTTATAATCTGAAATTACGCTGTTAGGAAGAGTTCCTCTCCTTTCTTTGCTAACTCATTCCCACCGATTACTTCATGACGAGCATTCCACGAGTATATTACTGCAGCATCCAAACAGCCTCTTAGTTTAATGTTTGTTAACTAGTCTTATGTAATCATAAGGAACTGAGTACTTTCATTGAGACGCTTCTAACTTCTACTTTCATTGAGAGGCTTCTAACTTCGAGGTTATATGAAGTCATTGATATCTTATTTTAAGCATCGGAATGATGACTAGATTAAAAAACAAAGTAGATGAGGGAGTAACTCCATCCTTATTGCCCTCAAGTCTATAAGCCAATGTTAGTGATTCAACAAGAGAGAGCATGATTCTTTTTTTCCTCATATTCAGCTGCTGTTCTAAGTAGATCATCCTGAATAACATTCTCGGTGCCATCATAAATTGTGATTTGCAAGCTATGAGGCTCATCTATAGAGGATGAGTCAACGAGGATGGAGCACTTAGTCTTTTGGAATGAGTTTTTGGGATTTGAAAAGATTTCTATGCTCTGGTCGAGAATGGGAGGTTTTAACTTTCTCAGGCTGAATTTTGGAATTTTAAAGGATAGAAGAGAGTTCTAAAATCTCAGATCTTTCGAGAAAGAGCCATGTACGAAGAGGCCTCTGGTTCCCTGTAGCCACTGTGGCTCCGCCCCTGTACTTGTTCTTATGCTCATCCTGAAAAGCATCGCCACACTTGATATCACGGTGCATGTTGCACCCTTTTTTGGGACCAACCAGAATGATGTGTCCTGGATCTTCTAGGGTTAGGACCTACTATGTATTAGCCATATACTAATATATATAATTCCATATGATGCCTACTATGCAAGGTTGGAGGAATCGATACCGGACCCTGTACCGGTTCCCTGGTGGGAAGCTTGGTATGGGTCCGCGCCATGCCGTGTTGGGCCGTACTGACATAGGGGAACAGACGGGGGAGTGGGAGAACGAGAGCGGAAAAGAGAGAACGGGGGAGGGAGGGACGCCGGCGGATGCGGGCGGAGGCCGCGAGGGGGCCGACGCTGGGGAAGAAGGGTCGCTTAAAAAATTTGCCAATTCGTAAGTGAAATCGGCAATCGATTTGCTAATTTCACTTACGAATCGTCTTATGTTTTAATTTTGCGATTCATAAGTGAAGTCGTTAAATCGATTGTTGACTTCACGTATGAATCGGTAAATTTTTTAAGCGACTGACCCTGTTTCAAAAAAAATAGGGGTCGGCCCCGGTGTCGGCCCCTTTGCAGCCTCCGCTGACCCTCCGTCGGCGTCCTCTCCCTCTCTTTCCCTCCTCCGCTCGCTCTCTTTTCTTCTCCTCCTCCGACTCAGGGAACACGTCCCGTTTAATAGCCGGAACTATACCGGTGAGCTCCAGTATGGTTCGAAACTGGCGGAACCAGCCGGTTCGGATGGATTCTGCTGACGTTGCTACTATGTGGACCAAGGTTCGTCGTACCGATACCGGACTCCGTACCAGTGCCGCACTAGCATACGCATACTGAGTGTCGTTACGGTACGGTATGCGATATGCTAGGCTGAGGATGATAGTGGTATTTTGATGATTAATACAATGATTAAGAGTATGTTACAAGTTAATTCGATACATCATTAATAAGTCCGTCACTCTCGATACATTAGTATAATGAGATTAAGATGTATTTCAATGATTATTAATGAGATAAAATTTGCGATCCAGGTGTCATTTTTCGCCAAGAAGGATAAGGATGGGTTCTTAAATAACTTTAATCTAAGATAACTCGTGCCACAATCCTTTTAGTCGCTCTCTTATTTTGGAACCCCAATAGACTAGTTCTCGGAATCTGTAAAACAACAAGAAATTGTATAATGAGCTAAACAACCCAGTAAGTAATGAACACTCTAACTAGATAAATCAAGCAATAATATGTAGAAAATAAATATATATGAAGTTTCAAGGTACAAGTCAAATAGTTCTTAAATTCTTAAGATTCTTTTCACGGTTTTGAGGTTCTTTCATATATTCAATTTATCTTGTCGATCTTGGACTATGACCACATGTTCCTTGTGGCAGGGTCATCAACACCGACTAATCTTCTTGCGGTGAGTCCTTCAGGACAGTCAATTGCCAACGTATCTGCCCCCATTGGCGGGGTCCTCAACATAGCCAGGTCGTAGTTCAATTAGTTCTCTATTTTATAATTCAGTCATGAAAACATGCAATGTCAAAACCAAATATCGTTTATATCTTAATTTCTTTCAATTTATCAGATTCAACTCAATAGACAGGAACTATGACCACATGTTCCTTGTGGCAGGGTCATATCACCGACTATTCTTCTTGCGGTACCAATGTATTAGCCCCCATTGGCAGGGTCCTCAACATAGCCCGACTGCAAGTCTGAATCTATTTCAAGTCATTATCTTTTTTTACATATGTTCAATGTTCTAGGCCGAAAGGCACGATGTCAGAAGCAAATACGTTCAATCAGAGTCATACAATATTCTAAAAATATACATATAATCCATGCATCAAATTCGAAATCACGAATAATTCGATTCGTAAAACATATATATATATATAGCTTGCCGATAAATCTAGAAAAAAGGTTACATCACTTACCTTGCGAACGCGATCCACAACAAATCCAATTAATTCCGTAAATCTCTCGCAAAACCTAATATTCAAAAATCATATTCTTCTTTTAAAATTCATCACAATATATGTATACAAAAACCTAAATTTTAATATCCTCCCATAGCTGGCCCTGCAGGAGTGCCTAGCACCCCGAGTTTGGGTTCATATCCGTAAACCACCTCCTCTCTTTATTATTATTATTATTATTATTTTTCCTTTTGTTTTTTTTCTTTTTTTTCTTTTTTTTCTCTTTTCTTTTTCCTTCTTTTCTTTTTCTTCTTTCTTCTTTTCTCTCCCGACTCCCCTCTTCTCCTTCGGCGAAACAAGGGATCCGTGACCCCCCACCGCCCCCTCTTCTTTCCTCTTGGTCGAACCCAAGGGCGGCTGTGGCGGCCGGCCTTGACAGCGGCAGGTGGTGGCGGAGCAAGCTCGGCCACCCCTTGCGGCTGGTGGCGACGAACACGCGGCGGCTAGAGCTTACGGGCCGAAACCCTGTTTTGGACCCAAATCTGGCGCTTGGCCGGCTCCAAACAACCATACATTGTGGCTAAGCATCAAAAGAGGAGAAGGCGAGCGACTCTTACCTCAGCCCCGACGAAGACCGGCGCCTCTCTTCCTCTCCGGCGGCAAGGAAGAAGAAGACCAACCAACAACGCTCTCTCTCGGCGGCAACATGAGGAAGGAGCTCCAACCCAAGGGAAACTTGGGCACGACAGCTACCTCGGGTGGCCTCAAATAGAAGGAGAAGAAGCCTTAAAAACAAGGCTTCCTTCTTCGGGATGGAATGAATCCATCCCGCTGATTGCACGTGAGGCCAAGGCTTGGGACTGGGCCGGTCAAATGGACCGGGCCCAGTTCCAGGGTCTCACACATAATGCAGCGGACAGTGATACGGTCACTGTGCCTTTGACTGTACCCCGTGCATTAGCAGCGGGCTGCTCAGGTGTTGGATCCGTTATCACATAAAGGATCCGTTCATGCTCTAGCACTATCTTAAGTTTTCTAAGGCAGTTATTAAAATTGGGTCCAGTCAACTTGTCATTATCCAACAATGAACGAAGTAACAAACTAGTAGCCACTTCTGCATAAAAAGAAAATCGGCTATCAGTATATGAATTGACAATACCCTAAAGACTTGGACTTTAGTCTAAAGGTCCTCCCACTATTTTATACAAATTTGTAGCCTCTACCTCAAATTCGAAAAATTACACTTAACTCTTTAGTGGGTACTAGAGCCCAATAGATCGCATATGGGCCCGAGTGTGGCTCGGCCAACCCATATGCACCTATTTGTAGGTTCTGAACCAATTGTTTTACCAAACAATTTCTAGTGATAATTTTGCCCGTCTCTTCGGCAGGCGTGTGGCGCTTCCACCGAAAATTCTGGTTAGGTCCAACCTTTAAATGATAGGGTTCCGTGTAATCTACTAATAGATGACCAAGCCCGAGTGTGGCTCGGCCCACCTAATCACCTATTGAAGGTACACTCAACTCATCATATATTGAATGACAATTCTAATGGTCAAATAATCACCAGGCGTGTGGCGCCTCTAATGATTATCTAGCCATTGGATCCATTATCATCCAACTTAATGGAAGGCTATGACCTAGTTATCTCTATAACTATTTTATTTTAGGGACCTAATAATTTTAGAAGATTTGATTTAATTGAGAATAAATGAGAAGAATCGGTTAATCTAGATCCTCCCACTGACTTCATCAAGTCAGATTAATAAGAACTAGATTCAATCCGATTAAGAAGGCACCTAAATCAGTCATACTGATTTTTCTTAATAATTTTAGAAGATTTGATTTAATTGAGAATAAATGAGAAGAATCGGTTAATCTAGATTCTCCCACTGACTTCATCAAGTCAGATTAATAAGAACTAGATTCAATCCGATTAAGAAGGCACCTAAATCAGTCATACTGATTTTTCTTAAAGGCATGGGTCAACTCAAATCATTAAGTGATCCAATCAAAATGTGATTGACCATGTCAGCCAGGTAAGTGAGATCGGTGGAAGGGATATGCCATTAACTCGACAAAGACGAATCAGTGCGAGTAGCTTCCAATTAAAAACCACTGGTCAAAATTGCCAAACTTACTTTAGACACCGACTGGTTAATCAATTTTGATTTGATTACTCAAATGACTCGGGCTCAATCTCTAAGCCTCAATCAAGTTCCATCTTGGTCTAATCAAAGACATGGAATTTGATCAACTACAACTATTGTATTTGATCTAGAGTTTTCTTGACCTAATCTAGTTATTACTTAATTAGATTTGATCAATTAACTCTAATTAGACCTTGTTTGATTCTAACCCTAGGTCTAACCCAATCTTAAGAACTTGATTTGAACTAACCCAAATGCCCCAAGAATTATGCAATGTCATTGACTTGAGTTCACAATTCTAGATCTAAGTTTTCATATCACTTAATTCTTAATTAAGTATAAGCTTATGAAAATTTCAGATCATTGCATATTCTTTTAATTACATATTAACTACAAAGTTTCAGTTCTTAAAATTTATTTTCAGATCTAAGATTTGCAATTAATCATATTTATTTCAGATTTAATTCATGTTTAAATCTTAGATGATTTATGTTCATATATCACATATACAAACTAATATGAATTAACTTAAACAACATACATCATATGCATTTGTTTTCAGATTTGATTTGTTATACAAAATCAGAAAATAAATGAATCATAAATTTTATTTAGATCTAATCTAAACAAGTTTATGATTTTAGATTTATTCATGTTCTTTATATCACATATACATCGACATGAATTTATCTAGATCTCATGCATCACATGCAACTGATTTTCAGATCTGATTAATCATGCAAAATTAGTAACTAAATCATTTATAAATACTCTTTAGATCTGATCTAAACATATTTATAAATCTCAGATTTAATTACAAAGATTAAAACAGATTTTAATCTACCTTTCGTTGTTCATCTTCAAGGATCAATCACAGTGGCACCCCTACACGCCATAGGAGATTCCATCGAATGGGAAAAGAGGATAATGAACCCTTCTTTCTCCTATGACCGGACGGCTTAGTGATTAATCCAATTAGATTATTAAACTACTTAGATTAATACTGTCATGCCCCGCCTCTGCGAGGCACGTGAGGCACCCAGTGCCCACGTGGGAGCCATATGAGGGGGAATACGGGGCTCCCCTGCCAGATATTGTCAGGCTCCGGGGCTTCACGCAAGTGTCCTTCATCCCTCCCCGATTTTGTTTTCCATCCAAAATGCGTCTGCAGGATTAGGAGACACCCGCCTCATATGCCCAGGCTCTGGAACGAGTCTTATAACAATTCAGGACCTCACCCAAAATGGCTAGCCGGAAGGTATTTTTGGGTTCCTTGATCCTATATAAGTACCCAAGATCTATCCAGCGAATAACCGATGTGGGACTAAACATACGCCCGCACGGATCCTCACATACTCCCCCCCGTTCAAGTCCTGACGTTCTCGTCAGGCTAGGGGTTCAAATCTAATCACGAACACCACGATCGGTCCGTGGTCAACCCTAGTAGATCCGTGCTGCAGTGTCTCCTAGTCTACATAAGTTATGGGCCGGATCCGCTCTGATACCAAATGCCACGCCCCCGCCTCTGCGAGGCACGTGAGGCACCTAGTGCCCACGTGGGGGCCACATGAGGGGGGAACACGGGGCTCCCCTGCCAGATATTGTCCGGTTCTGGAGCTTCACGCAAGCGTCCTTCACCCCTCCCCGGTTTTGTTTTCCACCCAAAACGCGTCTACAGGATTAAGAGACACCCGCCTCATATGCCCAGGCTCTAGAACGAGTCTTTCCGATGTGGGACTATTGGGCCTCACAAATATAATTGTTTCAAGCATAAATAGTTTAAACATTCAATAAACCTTGGCTCTGATACCATTGAAAGGAACCCTTGCGTGCTGCATGCATTTATTTTTCAAAAAAAATTACAGCGGAAGCATTTAAAAATTAAACTATTTAATTTTTATGCATGCTAGAGATCAGATCTCTACAACAAAAATAAGAACCATGATTTAAATGTTTATGTAAAGCTTGAAACAATGATTGTATGTCTAACATACAATTCTGAAATTTCAGCAATCCTGAAATTTCAGCAACCATGTTTAAGATCTAATCTTAACTTTAATAAGATCAAATCTCATACCTGATTCCTTGGAGGTCTTGGATGACTCCTTGATCACAATTTGCAGCCGCACACGCGTCCGGCCTCTATAGATTGTCCACGCGAAACCTTAGGTAGATAATCTTCCGTGAGAATGCTAGCTCGCACAGGAACGTTGCAATGGCTGAAGCTTTCTCCTTCTAAACACTCAACCTTTAATTGTTTTTCAAGGAGTGGAGGATGGACGTGAGGAAGAAGGAGAAGAAGGGATGGAGGCCCTCAGAGATTTTTTTCAGAATTTTTTGAACCTCTAAATATTGTATATCTTGAACCCTAGGCGTGGGGATCTTTTATAGCCAAAAGACCCCCCCACACCTCACACCTAATTTAGCCAATTAATTTGGCTGATAAAATCCCCAAAAATTATGGTGATTTGGCAGCTAAGAGGAGATAAACATATCCAAATTTCGTGCATTTTGGATCCCTAAAAGATAGGAATTCATGCGTCCAAAGTTCAGCCGCAGACCACCTTATTTCATGCGCCATGCAATCCCTTCAAATTAGGAAATTCATATAAATCTTTTTAGGAAGATTTGAGACGCCATTTTTATAGGAAATATAGCCCCACGCCTCCTCTCTTCTCACGCCAATTTTTGGCCAAAAATAAATAGGATAGGTGTGGAAAATTTTAGGGATAAATCAAGGTGTCATTCTTCTCCAAGAAGGATAATGATGGGTTCCTAAAATTTAGGAATTTTTCTTCTTATCCAATTTTGATTATTTGGACTCATAATCCTCATCAAATAAGGTCTTCTAATTGATTTAGATCAATCCCAATCCAATTGGGTCAAGTTCCATCAATTGGGTCAAGCTCAATCTACTTGGGTTGAACCCAATCCAATTAGGTCAAATCCTGATGCAGCCCAAATTGAATCCTATTCAATTTGGCTCAACTTAAGCCCAATTACTCAATTAAATTGAGTTCATTAGCAATCTAATTGCTAATTAATCCTCCAATAATTCAATAATTATTTTAATGCAACTTTTGCTTAGGATAATTTGTCAATCGAATTGACCATATTACCCCTGAATGATTATTAATCATCAATCAGCTATTTGATCAACCTAGAAACTTCTATGCGTGTGACCCCATAGGTTCGAACCTAAGCCGGTAGCACAAGAACAACTTCTTATACTAATCGAAATGACCATCTAGCAATGGTACTCGACGTCCGGATAGGCCGAATGATTGCAAAGCAATATTCAAGAACCCTTGGACTATGGTTACCGTATAATTCAGAGTTTATTGTCAACTTTTTAATCAGTTCATCCATAATGTGTTTCAACTTTACAAATCCTGTGACTTTTCACAAGGATTACCCTGGCCAAGGTTTTACTAAATTGAACACAAGGGCATTATCTCCTGTCACCAGGAGGGGTCAATTCCATTTTGACTCACACACCAACTTCGCAAGTACTTGACTGCACCCAGTAACCTTCCGTCACTGAATTAGAAACTTAGATAGTCCGGTACCAAAGTACAGTGAGTTGCTTGCTGGTCACCATGGTGATCTCAGGTCGGAGGGATACATATACCTATATCCACTTGGAACATCTCTCGACAGACATATCAGTGTCTCCACACTCCTTGGTTAAGAGGACAACCAACGTATGTGTCACACAACGACCTAATCTCGATAATGTTGTCGTCCTAGTAACAACATATCATTTGATCGTGAACAGTTTTAAGGACTTGAAGATAAATCCTTCTTTATCATAAAATAAGTCCTAAGGACTTCATCATATAGGAGTTCATTTGAAGATGTACAATGAAATGATGAATTGTTGCCCAGAGGTGCAGCCCAAGAGGGAGGGGTGAATTGGATCTTTTAAAAATAAACGTGTGAAGAATGTGAGTTATTATTATCTTTCAATAACTTGCTGATTTAGCAGCGGAAATAAGATTGCACAAATGAAGCAGTGAATAAGATGAGGAAAGCAATCAGAAATATGCACTGGAGGAAGAGAGATAAATCACACACACAAACACCAAGGTTTATAGTGGTTCGTTGCACTTCCATCACCTACGTCCACTCCCCAAGCCTAGCTTGAGATTTCACTATAACCTAGCAGATTACAGCCTGATTGTTTTCCGGGCTCACAATCAAAAATTCAGTTGGTTTTCTCAGGTAACCAACCGAAAACCTATCCCCGTTTGTTTTTCGGGCTCACAAACAATCCAGTTGGTTTGCAGATAAATCAACCAAAAACTTTACACCGTTTGTTTTTCCGGGCTCACAAACAACCTAGTTGGTTTTCAGACAAACCAACCAAAAACTATTTTTCTTGCTGAATACTCCCGATTCAGCAACTTCCAATCAAGGCTTGGAAGAGCCTTTACAAGTTTCAAATGAATGAAACTGTTACAGCAACAGTTAATCCAAATAAATGAATGCTGTAACCAGAAAATTTAAAGCTTCAGAATATATAGAATGAATCAATAAAAATAAAGGCTGAAGCCGATGAAGAAGATGGCTGTGGAAGAATGTCCCAATGCTTGAGCAGCAGCTCTTCTCGATTCAGTGAGAAGCTTCAACTGATTTCCTCACATGAGTAAGTTTCAGATGTGTGCCGGTGAGGATGATGAACTTTTTAGCCTTTTTTTCTTCTCTTTTCTTTTGTGGAAACTTTTCTTATTTGACAGAATATTTCTCTCTTTCCTTGTTGTTTCCTTTCTAAGGTTCCCTTGAATTTATAGACGAGTTCTTCAAAAGGATTTGAATTTCTTTCTTTCCGTTCTGATGGAAATCTTTTCTGTTACAGAAGAAGACAAAAATTGTTGCAAGCTTCTCATTATGGTCCCAGCAGTACAAGGGTCGACTCATGTAATTCAGGGATCGACTCATGTTTATCCTGGGTCGGCTCTTCGAGATATTGAGACGGCTCTTGCTGTGATAGCTTCAAAGGGTCGACTCATATTCTTCATGGGTCGCCTCTTTAAACACAAGGGTCGACTCATCTTCTTCAGGAGTCGTCTCTTTAAACACAAGGGTCGATTCATGCACTAGTTTTTCTGGCTGACACTGAGACTGAACTGGAGTCGACTCTTCAAACGCAAGGGTCGACTCTTCAATTTTAGGGGTCGACTCATTTGGAACAAAGGTCGACTTTTCAATTTCGGGGGTCGACTCATTTGGAACAAGGGTCGACTCTTCAAACTTTGTCTTAGGCGGTAAAAGCTTTCTGTTTAATTTGAACTACACAAGGGTCAACTCATGTTTTGCGGGAGTCGACTCATTGACTGGGTCACTTGAAGAGAACATGCTAGAGTCAACACAAACTTGTCCTTTTTGCTTAGGGGTTGACTCAAGTTTTTCAAACAGAAAACTTTAGACTTCATCTTTGATCTCCATGGATTAGATTAAGATCATTTTCCTTTTAGAACATGTCTAATGAATTGTTTGCGAAGAACTTATGATTTTGCATTGCTTCATTTCCTCTGATTTTTCTTGACTAATAAAACTTCACAATTAAGCCAACATCATTAGTACATAACATCATCTCAAGTGTTTTGTAATCATCAAAATTCATCCTTTAGGATTGACACTTGACATGAATAATGCCAAATAACACTTTATTAATTTGTCAATTCATTTACAAAATTCAATCATCAACATACTGACGATTGACTCTTAGGATACAATTCCCAACAGGTTACTGCACCCTCATTGCGCTTCCCTATTTGACCTAGGTTTGAGTTTGTTGAATTTCATGTCTGTTACGTTGTATAAAATCAATGATAAGAAAAAAGATCACACAATATGATATCTTCTAACAGGTAATTTAAATTGGGGCTATTTTGATTTGTATTTCTGAATTTAAGTTTATCCTTTGAACTCATCTCAATAATTAACACTTCCTTTAATATTCAAATAACAGTCATCATGGTATTTCTTAATATCAGCAGTAAGTTTATTTATGAATTATGTAACAAGTTATGGGCTCAGTGCCATGTCAGCTACTAAAAGCTACATATTGAAGGTCTAAGAGAGGGTAAGCGAACAAAGACTAAATTTTTTTCATAATCAATTAGGTGTAGATAATGGAGCCTCTTCTCTGACAGGAGCAGGGAGTTTATGAAGGAAAAGAAACTACATATGGTCATCATCATCTTGCAGAATACATATGATACATTATTAGGAGCATTGATGAGCATTAAGGAAGAAGATGTGTGTGATCAAGTTTTTGAACTTGTTGCAAAAATGCATCTTAGGTGTGACAATAGTAGTTATGATATATAACATTGGATCTACACAAAGAGCCCACATGTAGTGGTGGCAATTTCCGATCTCCACTTCATAGGCCATTTGATGTCTTAATGATAGTTAAATACTTTTTACTTCCAGTGATTCAAGTCTAAATAAATTCTTAATCATTTGTCCCACCTCTATCTTTCCATCAAAACTATGCTAAAATCCCACTTGTTAGGGACATGCAAAAATTTTGTTTTGACTCTAGTGAAAGCTTTGAATGCCAAGTCATTTGAATTTAAAAGAAACAGGCAAATACTGAATATTGATTAGATAGTTTATGTACATGTAATTAATGGATGCGTATTCTCCTGTAATATATGTAGTTAAGTCATTTCTCTAGTTGCCTAGTATTTCTTTTTGTTGATTACAATGAACATTTAAGTAATTTAAGAAAACCCAAGCAAAACTTTCCGTGACAGAAAGTGAAAGGAGTTTTAGAACATCATGCTTCTGTGGCTGTTGTAGAGAACCCAACAATTTTCTTTTGGTAAGCAAAGGGGAAGTAAATCTCCAAAAATACATCTCAAAGAAAAAGTCAATCTATAGGCATCTGTCTGAACAACATAAAGAAAATAAATTAGAAGTTCAATCAATTGTCTTCTCCCTGCAATCTCAGCTCCCTGATCCACAAGTCAATCAGTGCTTGATTCCTTGCATATATGTGGGTCACAATTACTCCTGGAATATTGGAAGTGATATTCCATTTATCTCAGAGAAGTATCTACAGATGAAGAACATAAGAGTGCCTTGTACTCAACGAACTAGCATCGGAGAATCACCTTCAAGGTGGACTTCTTGAGCATGAATCATATTAACTGCTTCCTATAATCCCTTCCAAGCTGCTCTTAGTTCCGCTAGTAGAGCAGAAAAATCTTTGACATGTATAAGTTCAGCCTTCAAGACCTTGAACTCAGCATCTTCTTTTCTGAACCTTTACAGAGACATCAAAGTTCACTTTAACACAACCTGGTTACTGGGGGTACCCAAGAGACTAAACTGTTCAAGAGTTGGCTGTAGATGAAGTGCTGCAGTTCCCTGGTCCTGTATTGTTAGTTAACGGCTGGTTCTGAGAGTATTCTGCTGTTCTGAGCACCTAGTGAGGTTGATGAGTTGGTGCTGAAATCATTCATCATCTCTAGCCTTTCACACCTGCCACCGAGTGCTGTTCAGAGGTAGATTATCAATCTGGGGATCAGAAAAAATATCACCTGTAGTGTAATTTCCAACTGACATCTGAATTGACCTTCTTATTGCATGCCAAGCCCAAGAACAGCCCACTAGTACTTTATAATCTATCTAGTCAATTTTAAGTTTATAATTTGCATGGACAAATTAACATCATAGGTTCTTCTTGTGCCTGGTTACTTAACCTGCTGTCTTACAGTGTAAGCTCTCTTTCATATAGTGGGAATAGGAATGCAAGTCCCATTACATGCTTAGGACTATGAACTTTGTCCCATTAGATTAAGTGAAGGCCTTGCTCCATGCCTGGACGCTAAATTAAATTCATTGAGAAAGTTCAAAAAGAGTGATTACCAATTATTTTTTTTTGAGAACTCCAAAAAAAGGAATTGGGTGTGCCGGTCCGTGAATCGGCAGGCTCTACTGATTCAGTACAGTACTGACCGGCACGCCCTACCGATTCAGTACGGTGCCGAACCGTACTAGGCGCTACTGGTACAGGTTCCAGTACCGATTCGGCAGACCTTAGACTGTGATCATTAACATGGTGCATGTTGTACCTGTCCTTGTTTGATATGGTACAATCCTCAGTATTTCAATCCTTGGTTTTGTTTTTAAACTACTTAATATATTAGAAGATAATCCAATTTCCGTTCTTTCAAAAACTTTTCTCTCTAGCTTTAAAATGCTACACATGATTATCACATTAAAGTGCTGTATTGTATGCTGCAGGTAGAAAGCATCGTTCCGGGTTCCTTGCCTTCATCTATTAAAGGACCTCTTATCCTGGTAGTAAATAAAGCTGATGGAGATGAAGAGGTTAAAATTATAGTTCTTTCTTCTAGATATTGTTTTGTACTTATTCTCATGGATTTAATACCCATATTGTTGCAAGTTGTTGGACTGCAACTCAGAAAATATAATTGCAACAGGTTAAGGCAGCTGGAGATAACATTGTCGGGGTTGTACTTCTACAAGAGCTACCACACCTTTCACATCTTGGTGTTAGGGCCCGACAAGTCAGTCATGCTTTACTTTTTACAAATTATAGCTTCCTTTGCAACTTCACTTTAGGGAAAAGATATTTAAGTCTGTGTATTTCACAATTATGATTTTGCAGGAGAAGGTGATTCTTGTGACATGTGAAGATGATGATAAAATTGCTGATATCCAAATGCTTGAACGGAAATTTGTGAGGTTATATTCTATTGACTAATTATCATTTGTCTACGTATTTGCTTATGAATTTCCCCTTTTTATACACAAACTGAAACACACTTGCATGCACACTTACACCATATGCACAATGAATTACATCAATGCTGATGCTAGTCCCAAGCATGGATGAAAAGTGAAGGGTTGACATTAGGTTGGTAGTCAATTATAAAGAAAATGTTGAAAGCTAGGGAATGGATCCAAATTTGATTTTTGTGAATGTCTGGGCGTCCCTTGTTTGGCTTGAATTTTTGAGAAAAGTTTGGGACAAGGCTTGATGGTTATGGTTAGGGTTATATTTACTATAAAATGCTGGTAAATGCTTCTGTATTACTTTCAAAAATGTTACAAATTTTTCTCCTCTCTCTCTTAAATTTTCCATATATCCAAAGACCTTATTTTTAAGTCAGTCCAGTAAACAATATGAATCATTGACTTCTATTCGAGTTAAATATGATTTCAAGGTGTTTAGCCAGTACAGGTGTCGTACTGATACTTGATACGTTGAAAAAATTTTATACCGTATTGTACCGACACAGTGTTAGTGTGGCACCGGTACGAAGTACGGTATCGAGACGGCGAATCTTATGTGAATCAGTTGGATTTCTTTTTAAACAATTAGAACTCATGACTCAATCATAGCTTATCTATAGGCTTTATATGTGCAATAGTTTCTTCGCAATTTGGCCGAAAGTAACTATATCAGATCAACAGTAAGTATAAATTTCAAGAGTGATATAGAAAACCTTGACAGCTTGATGTAATATTCCACAACCATGTGCAAGCGCAGACTACCTTCATTTGAATAGAGCAATGATTAGTCTCTCAAGGACTAGATACTCCACCTATCTAGCTGTAAGAATACAGTGCACCACAGTATCCTTGGCTGTAATATTTCAAGTAGATAATGAATTCACTTGTGTGTATTATCCTGTCCATTAGCTAATTGGCTATTTGAAGGTCATGCAACTTGTTAACATTTCAAATTGTCTCATGAGATGTGTGATGCACATAACCACAATTTTGTTTGCAAAATCTAACAAGAATATAAAATAAATGTGTTATGTGAGAGTTAACTAGAATGATAGAGAGAGCTTCCTCTAAAAGAACTTTTTTGTCTTCCTCTTCCATATCATCTTTGTGATGTTGATTGTATTAAGATTAACATATCATTGTGTAATTATTAAGAATTGTATGTCTTGCAGAAAGTGTGAGGATCTCTTTTCAAACATAAAGATTTTACTTATTTGGTCATTGTGAGTTGGTTGTGCACATGGATATAATCTATCAATTTTCTACTGGGCATGAATAATTGGTTCATCAACTAATCCTGATTTCTTGATCAGTTTCCTTCTATATTTGTTCTCTATGCGCTTAGAGCATGGTTTCAAAAACTACTGGAACGAGATGGTACGACTGGGTACCACATAGTTCCATGGCGAAACTGGCACCAATGTGGGTGCTGGGACACCAAACAGCTGTACTAGTTTCTTCTGGCTGTTCCGATATGCATCGGTGCGTACCGGTGCTACCATACTGATTAGTACTGATGGTTTTGCAATTATCTAGAATCAGTTTTGGTACATACCATTGGTGCTGGTTCCGATACCGGTACTGCTCCAATAGGAAAAATGGTATGGGTTTTGGTACCTGTATTTAAAAACTTGGCTTAAAGTCTGATTTTTTTTAATTTTTTATAATAGGTTGGAAGCATCAGCTTCTCATGTTGATTTATCAACCTTATCATCTAAAGATAACAAAGAGGTTTTACCTCAAAATTTATCAAGTAATGGAGCTTCACGTGAGGAGGAATTCACAAAATTACTTTCTTCACTGCCTGCTGCTAGTGCAACTTACGTGAGTAAGGTACCACTTTTCTTAGATTGAACAATCAAACAAATATTATATTAGTATCTTCCTGCTTTCATCTTTCAGTCCTTTTTTCTAAAAGAGAATATAAGTTATTTATAATTTTTAATATATTTTACAGCAAAATGGATATTCCTATAGTAGAAGTACTACTACTGTTCTAGAGCTTTCCCAAGCAACCACTGAATTATCTGGTGCTAAAGCTGCTTCATGTGGTCGGCTTGCAAGTCTAGCAGCACTTTCTGAGAAAGGTAAATGTAGTCATAGAATGATGGATCCATTTTTCTCATAGTTACAATTTATATTTTTGTCTCTTAGATTCAGTGCAGGCTGTTCATTTAATAAAAAAGATCTGGTGTAAGAGATGACTTTTGACTCATTCCTAAAATGTTCAAAAATTTGCATACGGATTCTTAAACCCAATCAAACAAACAAGCATGGACCAGCATATCAGTGGCTTGATGGTCTTATATTGTAGCATCTCAAGACCTCTTCAATTTTTCAAAACCTGAATGCTGTCCATGACTATGTGATGCAAGTACTATTGCAGATGAGGCAGCAAAGTCAACCACTAATAGAGTGAATTTGTATCCACATATCTTTGCTCCCTCTCACAAGACTTGAAGAACTCTTCTTCATAGGAAAATTCTAGGAAGTTAAACACGTAAACCTAACCGAGGTTTTTGTCCCTGAAATGCAGTTTCGTTGATAAAAAAACTCCTGTTCGACCATCCCTCCAGGATACATGCCTTCTTGAAGATGGATTCTGCAAAACCCCTCCCTCCATATGTGAGAAATCTAAAAAGGCATGTCAAAAAAAATAAAAAATCAGTTGCTGATATCATGTAGTGACTGGTATTGCAGGAACCTTTATGATTAGAAAAAGGAAAGTGTCAAATCCTGTATATTGATTTTAAATCATTTTAACAATTTGAATGAATTTCAGTTGATAACCTAAAGACTCAATTCTTTCATAGTTCTATAAATCCTCAAAAATCGTGAAGGTGAAAATGAACAAGGGATAGATTCACATGTCTCTGACCATCGCTTGGAGGCTTGGATCATCCAAACAGAAGACAATAGCATTCACAATAAACCCTCTTAGAGTTATCGCAGAAACACCTCTTAGTGGAATTCTATTCCTCATTGATGTGAAGCATAAAACTGAAATAGGAAAATCATGAAAAAAAGGCGATCAACTCTTGCATATAAAGATGCCATAATCTTGCTGTCAACCGGAACATGCAGTGCAGACTATTCCAACTTGTTTCTAATAAGAAATCAGGTTTCTTAAATATTCAAGTATGGACAACACTAGCTTCCAGATTTGAGTAGCTTTGATAGCCACCTGATAAAAGTTAAGTAGCTTTAATGCAACTCAGGGACCTGTTGAAATTTTCCCACTAGTTTATGGTTTCTGGTGAACTGGTTTGCTTCCTGCTTTGCAAAACGTACTGACACCACTAGTCATAAAGTATGATGACCTTGGAGAGTTAACTTTCAGAATTGCTACCAGCAGTAAAAATCTTCTGAATACTGCTTGCATGAGCCATTGTGAGGATTGTTCTCTCAAATCTTGAGAATGGAATCTTTAGATGTCAAAACATGCCTCCCAACCTCCATCAACTCTACCGATTGGTACATATGTAATTCAACAATGTTTAATTAACAATTAAGTGAGATGTAATATTAATACTTTATAAGCGATAGAAAAACATTTGCTATATGTTAATTTGATCAGCAGTTTTCATTACAAGGCACCAGCTGTTGGAATTTCATGAATTTAAGTTCAGATCAATCCCTTTTGTAATTTGGCTCATTTGATGACAGTTTACAGTGACCAAGGAGTTCCCACTTCATTCCATGTACCCTCCGGTGCAGTAATTCCCTTTGGGTCAATGGAGTCAGCACTTGAGAAGAATGGTTCATTGGAATCATTTCTATCCCTGGTAGAACAGATAGAGACTGCCAAACTTGAAAATGGTGTCCTTGATAAATTATGCTCCAAGCTTCAAGCATTGGTTTCAGCCCAATGCCCATCTAATGAAACTATTGAAGCTATTGCCAAAATCCTTCCAAATAATGCTCGCCTTATAGTAAGGTCCAGTGCCAATGTTGAAGACTTAGCTGGTATGTCTGCTGCAGGATTGTATGAATCAGTCCCAAATGTCAGCCTTTCGAACCAGAGTGTTTTCAGAGCTGCTGTGGGCCGGGTATGGGCTTCCCTCTACACTAGAAGAGCCATTCTAAGCCGCCGGGCAGCTGGTGTACCCCAGAAAGATGCTATGATGGCTGTTTTGGTGCAAGAGATGCTGTACCCAAATCTCTCCTTTGTGCTCCACACAGTCTGCCCAACAGACCACGACCCCACACTTGTTGAAGCTGAGATTGCACCTGGGCTTGGTGAAACACTTGCATCAGGTACACGTGGCACTCCATGGCGGCTTTCATCAGGGAAGTTCAATGGCAGAGTTAAGACCTTGGCCTTTGCAAACTTTAGTGAGGAACTTTTGGTGCTCAGTGCTGGCCCTGCTAATGGAGAAGTCATCCATCTAACTGTGGACTACAGTAAGAAACCATTAACCATAGACTCCATCTTCAGGAGACAGCTTGGCCAGCGCCTCTGTTCCATTGGCTTCTTTCTTGAGCAGAAATTTGGGTGCCCGCAAGATGTTGAAGGGTGTGTGGTTGGTAAAGACATTTTTATAGTCCAAACAAGACCCCAGCCATGACAAAGTTGATCACCTTTTATACAATTGCCTACTTGCAATTGTGACCTTTTGCAGTAAGGTTGGACGTGAGGCATCTGTTGCCAACAATCTTTCAGCCACCACTCTGTACTTCAGCATGGATCCTAGGTCTGTACTGGACTATCTTACAGGAATTCAGTCGGAGTTTTAATGCTCTTATATCTTCAGTTGCATTCTTCTTGTTTTTTCACACCGCTGCATTGCTGCGGTGCCTTCTTTCTCTTGTTGAGATGCCTATTCTAAGTAGGGATAATAATAATTTTCTGACTTGTGAGCAGTTTCAGATCACTATTCATGCCATCTATCAATCAAGAACAATGTATGAAATTGCGAGTGGTGCTACAGAATTCATTGATTATTTGCCCTTAATTTGTATGCCTTTGGTCTTAGTGGACCAAAATTTATGGATTTGTGAATGATAATGTATCAGCTCTCCCTCTCCGCCCCCCCTCCTCCCTCCTCTTCTTCCTATGATAATAATCTGGACTAGTACTATATAGCATCATAACCTAGGAGATAGAACATTATGGACGGATAGGAAATACGAATTACTGGGTGGAGCATTTCTTTTCTTTACTTTTCTTTTCTTTCTTTTTTTGAATGGCTTGGGTAGTGGTATTTTTAGTGTAGGATTGTAGCATGTGCATTATGCTTGCAAGCCATTCCCAGTAGTTATTAGTTCTCAATATGAGACAATGGAGTATGGTCAGGTTATGGCTACTCTCTTATGGCTGACAGAAGCACTAGGCAGTATTGGAAACATGTATAAGGTTAATACTGACTGTGCTTGCACCCATGTTAGTCATGATGGTAGCAATAACAAGCAGTGAATCTGATAGTGAAGGTGGCATTGGTGGTGGCACCCATGGTGGACCAGTGTGGTAGCGAGAGTAGGTGATGACTCTGGAGCCTGTGGCCATGGTGATGATCAAGCATGATGATAATCATAGAGGTGGAACAGGTGAGGTAATTGTGATGCCAAACTGGAGCAGGTGATTTCTCTTCAAAAGAAACTGGAATAGGTGAGAACAATTCCGAAGCTTTATATACTTTGAAGGTCTTCTGAAATTGGGATCTGTTTAGAGTAAGTTATTTTCTTAAATGATTAATATCGGACCTTAGAAAATGTTATTAATAATGTATTTGTTTAAGGCATTTCCAACTTTCTGCTGCTGAATGAGTTTGATTGCAGGTATAGTTAATGTGGAATATGAAAGGGAAATCATTTAGGCTCTATGTTCCGTCTTCTGTACATGGTGAACTCCCATGTAAAGGATTTTCATACTTCTATTGTTCGATGATGATTTTTTGTTCTCGGAGTTGGGGGACCTCTATTTTTTGCACCCTTCATAGTTCATCTAGTTTAACACACTAATTTTGATCTTATTTTGATGAAGCTCTAATAGCTTACAAAAAGATACACTTCCCTTTTTCTATTTTCCTGAGGATATCGGAATGACAGGAAAATTATTTGGCAAATGAAAATCATGGACCACATTTGTGAACTCTTGTAAAATGCGAATTAATGTTTACAACAGCGAGCAAGCGGTGACTGGGAAAAGCCCCTTTCATGATATGGGTCAAGTGCCTCTTCTTACCCGTTTGATACAAAAGGACAAGCTGCACGGATCATTGTAGATCATGAATAGATCTAATCCACTGTTGCAGAAAATAATCGGCAGCATTAAAAACTGCTCTAGGATAAAAAATCGATAACATTTTAAGGAAGTATGCAGGCTATAGATTCCCTTGCAATTTAAGCACATCAGAGAAAACAGGGCTTCTCACCAATTTGCTGAGTCAACTTTGCCCACACCTTTGTTTTTGTTTGGCTGTTCACACCACACGTACTGGAATGCACTAGATAGATAACTTGTTTGGAAGGAGTAGATGAGACATTTTCTAAAAGCTGTCACTCTCCCACGAATCAGTAAGGCACAGATAAGTCTTTCGTTTGATTTGTCAACCTCATAATTTCTTGCTGAAAGATTAGCCGTCAAGAGAAATTGGATGATAAGCTCTATGAAGTTATTATTACCCTACAATTAAAAATTAAGATAGATTAGAATAGAGATCACAGGTGGAGAAAGTAATTATTTTGCTTTGCTTTTCTAATAAATGCGCCTTGTTTTTGACATAGCCAGATAGGCGGAGGGTGCAAGTTTGGACCATGATATCTGACACTTGGCTGCCTGCACTGTGGGGTTGGTCCGGTCAGTCAAGCAGGCAGAGTTGTTCAAAGTATGCAGAAAGAAAATGGGATAACGTGACCATTCAACATTAAATAACATAAAGCCTGACCATATACCTTCCTAACACCTTATGGTACTAATAGATGTTCTCAAACACAGCAAGATGGCTGCTAGATTTCCAATCTTTGTGTTCATCTCTATCTTCCTCTTTGCTGGAATTCCAATCTCTAATTGCACCACCTTTTCCTTCAACTCATTCTCACCAAGCGACTCAAACATCACCCTTTCCGATAGCGGGCCGACCATCTCTGTTAGACCCCGGAACTGGGTCCGGTCCATTTGACCGGCCTAGTCCCAAGCCGCACGTGAGGCAACGGGATGGAGGGATCCATCCCGAAGAAGAAGGAGCCCCTGTTTTAGGGCTCCTTTTTCTTCTCATTTGAGTCCACCGAAGGAGAGCCGCTACACCCAAGGAAGAAAGGGGGAGGGTCTTCTTCGCGTTGCCGGAGAGAGAGGAAGAGGGAGAGCCGAGAAGCTACAGCACGGGCGACCCTTTTCCTTCATTGCCGCCGGAGAGGAATGAAAGTGAATCTTAGGTTCTTCGGTGTTAAGCATGCTGAATTTTTTTTTTTGAAAACTATGGCTGAACCTGATCGGATTGCCTACGTACCCCTTCATAAGGGGGATCAAGCCATACGTAGTTCTTTTTAAGTTTCAAAAACGTAGTGAAAAAATCGAATCAAACAATTTAATTCGTGCATGCTTACAAGATCAAATCTGAAAATCAGCATTGTAAGAATACATAGGATTATGCCGGAATCGTTTAAACAATTATGCTAAAACTTTATGCATGATTAACTATCAGATCTGAAAGGTAAACACTTTACTCCGATTAATCTCCGAATATTCATCGAATGGATTCTGAAAATAACTCCATGAGGAGCCCCAAAGGAGGGTAAAACCTCGGAGAATCGGACCTAGACTCTGACTCCAAAATAAAAGATTAATATAGAATTAATACCTTTTATGATGAAAGAAACTTGTGGATCTGATCCTTGAATTCGCAGCGACGCATACGAATGGCCTCTACGAGAAGTACACGCAAAGCCCTAGGTAGATCGTTTTCTGCGGAAGTGCTAGCTCACGTAGGAACACTGCAGTGGCTGAAGCTTTCTCTTTCCAAACACTCAACCTTTGATTATTCTTCAAAGAGATGGAGGATGAACGTGAGGATGAAGGAGAAGAAGGGATGGAGGCCCTTAGAGAATTTTTTTTGAATTTTTTTGAAACCTCTAAATATTGCATATTTTGAACCCAAGGCATGGGGGTCTTTTATAGCCAAAAGATCCCCCTACGCCTCACACCTAATTTAACCAATTAAGTTAGCTGATAAAATCTCCAAAAAATTCTGGTGGTTTGGCAGCTAAGAGGAGATAAACATATCCAAATTTTGTACATTTTGGATCCCTAAAAGATAGGAATTCATGCGTCCAAAGTTCAGCGGCAGACCACCCTATTTCATGCGCCATGCAATCCCTACAAATTAGGAAATTCATCTAAATCTTTTTAGGAAGATTTGAGGCTCTATTTTTATAGAAAATATAGCCCCATGCCTCCTCTCTTCTCACGCCAATTTTTGGCCAAAAATAAAGAGGATAGGCATGGAAAATACTGGGGATAAATCAAGGTGTCATTCTTCTCCAAGAAGATAAGGATGGGTTCCTAAAATTTAGGGATTCTTCTCCTTATCCAATTCTGATTATTTGGACTCATAATCCTCATCAAATAAGGTCTTCTAATTGAGTTGGATCAAGCCCAATCCAATTGGATCAAGTCCCATCAATTGGGTCAAGATCAATCTACTTGGGTTGAACCCAATCCAATTAGGTCAAACCCTGATGCAGCCCAAATTGAATCCTATTTAATTTGGCTCAACCTAAGCCTAATTACCCAATCAAATTGAGTTCATTAGCAATCTAATTTCTAATTAATCCTCCAATAATTCAATAATTATTTTTGTCACGCCCCCGTCCCGAGATCGCGAGCCGGGGGTCGCGCCAACCGCCGCACACCCGTAGGAAACCCTCCCCACGAGCATGCAAGGCATCTAAACCAAACACCTCAATTATGTAATTCTAAAATAATTTAACAGAATAAATGCAATCTTATTCCATTGACTAACTCGAGTCATAATGTCTCACAAGTCTAAATACGCAGCAGAATAATCATTTACCAACATGCAGAAACCTAGTTCTTAAAATAATAAAAGTCCACCAATCATAATAAATGTCCATAATAACAAATCAACTTAAATAACCCTAATCTAAGATAACTTGTGCCACAATCCATCTAGTCGCTCTCCTATTTTGAATCCCCAATAGACTAGTTCTCGAAATCTGTAAAACAACAAGAGATGGTATAATGAGCTAGATAGCCCAGTAAGTAATGAACACTCTAGCTAGATAAATCAAGCAATAATATATGAAAAATAAATAAATATACAGTTCCAAAGTATAAGTCAAATATTTCTTAAATTCATAAGATTCTTTTCGCGGTTTCAAGATTCTTTCACATATTCAATTTATCATGTCGATCCTGGACTATGACCACATGTTCCCTGTGGTAGGGTCATCAACACCGACTAATCTTCTTGCGGTGAGTCCTTCAGGACAGTCAATTGCCAACGTATCTGCCCCCATTGGCGGGGTCCTCAACATAGTCAGGTCGATAGTTCAGTTAGTTCTCTATTTCATATTTCAGTTATAAAAACATACAGTGTCAAAACCAAATATCGTTCATATCTTAACTTCTTTCAATTTATCAGATTCAACTCAACAGTCAGGGACTATGACCACATGTTTCCTGTGGCAGGGTCATATCACCGACTATTCTTCTTACGGTACTAATGTATTAGCCCCCATTGGCAGGGTCCTCAACATAGCTCGACTGCAAGTCTGAGTCTATTTCAAGTCATTATCTTTTCTTACATTATGTTCAGTATTTCAAGCCGAAAAATACAATGTCAGAGCAATTAAATACAATTCAAACCAGAAGCAAATACGTTCAATCAGAGTCATACAATATTCTAAAAATATACATATAATCCATGCATCAAATTCGTAATCACAAATAATTCGATTCGTAAAACAGATATTTAGTTTGCCGAGTAAAGATGTTACATCACTTACTTTGCGAATGCGATCCATGACAAATCCAATTAATTCCGCAAATTCCTCGCAAAACCTAATATTCAAAAATCATATTCTTCTTTTAAAATTCATCACAACATATAAATATACCAAGACTTAAATTTTAATATCCTCCCATGGCTGGCCCTGCAGGAGTGCCAAACCCCGAGTTTGGGTTCATACCCGAATACCACCCCCTCTCTTTATTATTATATTTATTATATATACATATATTTTTTCTTTTCTTTTCTTTTTTTCTTTTTCTTCTTTTCTTTCTTCTTTTCTCTCTTCTTTTCCCTTCTTTTCTTTTTCTTCTTTCTTCTTTTCTCTCCCGACTCCCTTCTTCTCCTTCGGTGAAACAGGAGACCCCATGACCCCCTGTCGCTGCCCCCTCTTCTATCCTCTCGATCGAACCCAAGGCGGCCGCGGTGGCCGGCCTTGGCAGCGGCAGGAGGTGGCGGAGCAAGCCCGGCGACCCCCGGCGACTGGCGGCGGCGAACACGCCGACGGCTAGAGCAAGCCGTTTTGGATCCAAATCCGGCGATTGGCCGGCTCAAAAACCCCATACACCAAGGCTAAACATCAAAAGAGGAGGAGAAGAAGGCGAGGGACTCTTACCTCAGCCCCGACGAAGACCGGTGGTTCTCCCCCTCTCCGACGGCAATGAAGAAGAAGAAGACCCCCTGTACGAACCCAATAGCCCTCTCTCTCCCTCTCACTTTCGGCGGCAACGCGAAGAAGACCCTCCCCTGAGGATGATAGTGTTATTTTGATGATTAACAAGCAATAATTAAGAGTATGTTACAAGTTAATTCGATACTTCATTTATAAGTCTGTTACTCTCAGTATATTTGTATAAATGCATTTCATTGTTTATTTGGATGAATCTAACCTTGAGTTGCAGCAAAGTGTGGATTGAGTCGACCCCAAGGTTGATTGGGTCGACCCCGGCACATCAAGAAAGCATTTGGCACACTTCTGCAAAAATGGCACAGATGAACAGTAAGTTGGGTCGACCCAAAGAAAGCATGAGTCGACCCAAACCTCAAGCCTCTCAAAGACTCAGGAAAATGGTTCTCTGGAAATACTGAGAGGGTCGACCCAAGATGAAGTTGAGTCGACCCAAGCTTGAGTCGACCCAAACAGTGAGAGGGTCGACCCAAAGACAATGACAGAATACATGACAGAAAAGGTTCTCTGGAAACTCTGAGAGGGTCGACCCAAGTAAAAGTTGAGTCGACCCAACTGAACCTTGAGTCGACCCAAAGAAATGTTGAGTCGACCCAAGTGAAGGAAGGCTGAAATGCAAGGTTCTGTGGTTCTGAGAGGGCCGACCCAAGAAAAGTTTGAGCTGATCCAAATCTGATGAACAGTGGTTTGGGTCGACCCAAGAAAAGTTTGAGATGACCCAAATCTGATGAACAGTGGTTTGGGTCGACCCAAGCACGGGCAGAAGCATAACGGCTAGTTGTGCAGAAGTGCTTTTTGGACTCCCAACGGCTATAAATGGCTAGTTTCTTCAATCCAACGGTCAGGAAGGACTATTTGGAGGTTGGAGAAGTATTTAAGAGGGAGTATTCATCAGAGGAAGCAAGCTTTTGAAAATACATCAAGTGCATTCAAGAGAGAACCCTAGCAAGGCAAGCTTCATCCAAGAGCTTCATTCAAGAGTCAAAAGAAAGTGGTTGAGCAGATTTCAAGAGTCATTAAGAGCTCCATCCATCCTTGAAGAGTGAAGCATCCTTGACAAAGAAGAGAGAAGTCACATCAAGCGATAACTATTCTCTAAACTCTTCTTTGTAGATTATATTGTTATATTTGCTCATCTAGGAGCTTAAATCTTCTTACTTTGTTTATTAAACTCTTTGTAAAGGTTAGTTGGTTAGCCCGCAAAACCAATGGAATAGGTTGATTGGTGAACCCGTAAAACCAATTGTAAAGGTTCGTTGGTGAGCCCGGAAAACCAACATAGGTTGTTGGTAAGCCCGTAAAACCAACGTAGGTTGTTGGTAAGCCCGTAAAACCAATGTAGGTTATTGGTGAACCCGTAAAACCAATTGTAAAGGTTCGTTGGTGAGCCCGGAAAACCAACATAGGTTGTTGGTAAGCCCGTAAAACCAACGTAGGTTGTTGGTGAACCCGTAAAACCAATTGTATAGGTTCGTTGGTGAGCCCGTAAAACCAACATAGGTTCGTTGGTGAGCCCGTAAAACCAACATAGGTTTTTGGTGAATTCGGAAAACCAAAGTGTAAAGGTTTTTGGATTGTGAGCCCGAAAAACAATCCAACTGTAATCCGCGGGATTATAGTGAATTCCCAAGGGGTCGCTTGGGAAGTGGACGTAGGTGCTAAGGAGAGCACCGAACCACTATACTTCTTGTTGTTTGTATTGTGATTTGTTTAATTCCACTAACTCATCATTTAACATAAGTAAGATAGTTAAAATTAAGAGAAACCAATTCACCCCCCCTCTTGGCTTGTCACCTTGGGCAACAAGTGGTATCAGAGCAAGGTGCTCCAATAGTAATTATTGATCTCACAATCAAGAGTTAAAGATCATGACAACCCAAGTGGGATGTTCTATGAGTGAGGGACAATTAATTGATAGACCTCCACTATTTAATGGTATAAACTACACACATTGGAAAGCACGCATGCGCATTTTCATTCAAGCACATGACTACGATTTATGGAGTATCATAGTCAATGGGCTACATACAAATGCTAATCATGATAAGAAAATGGCTCAGCAAAATGCAAAAGCCATGAATATTCTATATTGTGCATTGGATGATTGTGAACTTAATAACATATCTTTTTGCATGACTGCTAAGGAAATATGGAGTATGCTTGAAGTTAAATATGAATGCACTAATATTTCTAGTGAATTTGAAACTAGCTCCGAAGAAGTAGAGCAGCAAACTGAAATTAAAAATCCTTGCTTTATGGCACATGAAGATAAGGTATGTATTGGAACACAAAGTGATTTCTCATTCCAAGATAAAGTACATGCTGAAACTCAATCTAATTTTACATTTGATGAACTTCATGATGCTTTTTCTGATCTATACTTAGAATATAAGAAGCTTAGTTTAAAGAATAAAAAGCTAAATCAGAAAAATCTATCTCTTGCTGAAAGCTATGATATAACTCAGAAAAATAATAAATTACTTTCAGAAGACAATGAAAGGCTAACTAAAGAAGTTAACAAATTTAAGCCTATAGTTGAAAAATTTACTATCAGCTCTGAAAAACTGAACTTAATGATAAATAATCAAAGAGCTGAATTTGAAAAGGCTGAATTAGGATATCAATCTTGGTACACACAAAAATCCCTTAATGACATATGTGTTAAATCCTCCACTATCTATCATAAAACGGATTCTAATTTATTTGATGAACCTAATGAACAAAAACAGAAAATTAAAAATCCATCATCTACTTATATTAAATCGATATTTGTTAAATTTAATAAGAGTATGCAGAAATACATTTCTTATAATCCTAAAATCTGCAAGCCTATGGACAGAATAGCTATTAAGAAAATATGGGTTCCAAAAGGAACAATAATAGCTAACCTACAAGGACCCAAAAGAGCTTGGATTCCTAAGTTGAAAATCTGAATATTTTCTATAGGTGTGTCTAGCACTCAAGGCTCCAACAAAAGATGTTAATTTAGACATTGGGTGCTCTAAACATATATTAGAGAATGAAACTTAAAATATACTTAAGAAAAGTAATTGAAATGAAAAGAATAATAAAATTAGTAATCCTTGCATCTCATCATTCTCTTTGCCTTAGTATCTAATTAAAACATAAATTGCAGGTATTAATCAATTTTGTGATATAGGTAATATTTTTAAAAACATAATCAAATCACTTCATTTTATAGTATGCTTTACTTACTGCTGGATAAGTTGCTAAATGATTAATCAATTTATTAAGAATAACTCTATGAATTCTCTATATGCTTGATTGAGAGTTTTTATCCATGGTATTATCTTTTATTGATCATAGACATGAGAATGTATACTTGGTATGACTTTAAATATATGCACTATGAATACCAAGATTAAAGAAACCACTTTTGGCATATAAAATCAACTCATACTAGTATGTACTTAATCTCAAAAGACCTTGTCATTGGCTTAAATTAATTTCTACAAGGTCAAAGTTTGCTATGCATGTCATCTAGAAAAACAAACTAGAATCATTTCGAAATCTGAAAACATTGTTTCCACCTCTTAGTCTTTGAAAATTCTCCATAAGAACTTATTTGGATCTCTAGGATAGTGAGCCTAGGAGATAAGCTTCTTGACTTTGTAATTATGGATGATTTTTCAAAGCTAACGTTGGTTTTATTCTTGGCACTTAAATTGAAATATTTTCTGCTTTGGCACAAACTTACAAAAGGTTTCAAATGAAAAAGGTTTGCAAACTGTGAAAGTATCATGGCACAGTTTTGAAAACCAATTTGTTAATAAGGTTTGCACAGAAAACGGTATTGAATACAATTATTTTTGCACTAAGAATACTATTACATATAGGGGTTATAAAAATATAAAAATAGAACCTTTGTTGTGTAAGGATAATGCTTGGTGATAGCAGTTGATTAATGTTATCATCACAGCTTGTCATATTATAAGGTTTCTATTAAATCTATTTTTGAAGAAAACCCCATGTGAACTCATGAAAAATAGAAAATCAAATGGTGCATACCTTCATTTTTTTTTCCAGTTATACATGTTATGTTCTCAAGAATGAAATATATGCCAAATCTGATAAAACAAGTGTTTCTTTGGATATTACTCTCTAAGCAATGCATATAGAATATTCAATGAAAAGATACCAGTTGTAGAAATGTCAGTTCATATTATTCTTATTAAAACTAGATCTTTTATTGAGAATATAGTTTGTCATTTTTGCTTCTATTTAAAAGACATTAAGAAGAATGAACAAGATGATAATTGGTTAAGTTAAACTAAATCATTTTGAAAGGGATAAAATTTGAAATCTTATTGAAGAATCTGAAAACTTTTTATATTTGGAACAAAACCGAGTTTTTCAGAAACACACTAAATTAAGAAGAATTTGTGATTACTAAAAGAATTAATCAGAAAAGATGAAATGGATCTTGATGAAATCTTTGCATAATTAGAAGCCAAAGATAACCACTTTCATTTGTTTGTTTTATGAGACTTGTATTTTGTCAAATGAATGTGTAGAATGAACTTCTATGTGGTTATATTATTAAAATTTTTATGTAAAAATAACCATTTATATTTGAAAAATATTCATTACAAACATGATAAAATACTATTTGATTTAGAACAAGCACCAAGAGCATGATATGAATGATTAAGTAACTTTTTGATAGAAAGTAATAGTGATAAAACTATGTATCAAAAAGAAAAATTCTGATATCATAATTGCTCAAATATATATTGATGATATTATTTGTGGTGCTACTAATGAAGCTTTATGTAAAGTTTTTTTTTTTTTAAGCTCATGCAGGGTGAGTTCGAAATGAGTAAAATGGATGAACTAATCTTTCCTCTCGAACTCCAAACTAAGACAAATAAAAAGGGGATCTTCATTGGCCAAAGTAAGTTCACAAGAATATTCTTACAGAAGTTTGGCATGAAGAAAGGTATATCTATGACCCCATATTGTAGAGTTTAAAAATAATGAGCAAGGTAATTTTATTGTTTGAAGCTGTATTACTATATCATGCAGCTTGTAGGCCAAATTGTATGCTCATTTTGTGCTTATATGCAAAGATATCAAACTAATTCTAATGAATCACATCTAATTGATATCAAAAGATTCATAAAAATCTGTTAAGATAATAAAACTAGGTACTCCAACCTTAGGTAAAAGCAAAACAAGTATAATATATTCAGCACATTTATAAGAATTATGTGAGCATTCCTTTGGATGGGATAAAATCCATAATCAACTATAATAGGAAGAGTTTGGAGTGAACATTTTTAAAGAGAAAAGTTTAACCTTTCTACATTGCTCATCATAGGGATGGTGCCAATGGAGAGGCTAGTGGTAGTACCCGGCACTATTTGACCCAACTATTCGGTGTAGGGTATATTAGGGACGGCACAAGAGGGAGGCTAGTGGTAGTACCTCGTGCTCCTTCCAACTCCACCGGATAGGGAGCAAATAGAATATAGAGCATAGAAAAGTAAAACCGAAAAACAAATGAAGATAATCAAAATGATCATTGAGTGGTTAAAGGAAGAAATTAAAAAAAAAATTTGGAGAATAACTCAATATGATTCCTAGATGAAAACTACGGTTTAAAAAAAATAGAATTAATTTTGATGCTTTGGTTGTTTGCTCCGATACGCATATGAAACATATCTTCTTCTATCTTATAAGTATACTGAAATTGGTCTAAATGATGTGTTTTTCAATGATCTTGATTGCAAATAAATGGTTCTAAACATATGATATTATTTTGATATAAAAAAGATTTATGGTGCTTCATATATACATTGCTGAAAAACTATGACTAAGAAATTAATATTTTGAATATACACTCCTACATAATTAAATGCTTCTATCATTAAAAAGAAAAGCTATTTTTAAGAAGAGAGTTAATGATCCTAAAGCTTAAAATATTTCAACTCACTTCAATAATTCTTATAGGAAAGAAAATATAATTACTTTTGAAAGAAATTTGAGCTTCAAAAGAATTATTTTCTGATTAATATTTCCATACATATTCAAAAAAAAAGAGGAAATATAATTTATTCTTGAAAGATTAAAAAGAGTGATTGCTATAAATTTTGAAAAATTCTGGATCACTCTACATTCTTGATATTATAGAAGAACAAAAAAAAAAAGGTTTGAAAGAAAATGCATCTTTTGAGGGGGAGCTTTAAATACTCAATCTCTTTATTGAAAATTATCTTCAAACTCTAAACTCTCAAATGGAATGATTAATTAAGGGGGAGAAAGAAAATTTCAGAGTGAGAGATCATATAGAACTTAATCGTATAAATTCGCATCTAAAGATGAGACAAAGAATACTAAATGTAAAGTGGTATTAAACTTTGTGCTTCATTGAATATCTTTTGAAAGTTGGATTTCCATCTGTGTTCATCGGTAAATCATTTATTTCTGAAAATTAATTGAAAAGGATTCCATCTGTCTTAGTTTCGAAAATTTATCTTGGAATCTACTTATGAGTTCTTATTGGCTTGCACTTTAGTGTTTCAATCCTGAGCCAATTCATTTTAATTGATTTTGATGCTATGATCTTTAACGGAGTAAAAGAAAGTCTTTAAGAGAGCTCTAAAAGAACTTTCAAAGCCTTGAATTTTATGTATCCTACACTGCATAAATTCATGTTTTGGTATCTATGCTCCAATACTTTTATATCATGAAAGAACTTTGAAGTCATTAAGAATTAAGGATTCAACATAATCTTATGTTTTTCGAGTATATAAGGTTTGATCTTTATTTGCTCTTATACTATCCTCTAAAAATTAACTAGATTGCTCTCATCTTGCTATATACTTAATATATATATATATATATATATATATATATATATATATATATATATATATATATATATATATATATATATATATATATATATATATATATATATAAAGGTGTTGAATTTTCATTCGTGCCTTCTTTGAATATTATTCTTGATACTCCTTGAAATAACTTGAAAAAGATTCCATCTACACTTGATTTGAAAAATATCTTTGGAATCTACAGTTAGAGATCTCTTTTGGCTCACATCTTAAATGTCTCATTTCTAAAGCCAAACACATAGAAATAAGATATCATTTTATTAGGGATCATGTGCAAAATGGAAACATATGTATTGAGCATATATGTACTAAAAAACAATTAGCTGACATATCACAAAATCCTTGAGTGAAGATAGATTCTGTACGCTAAGGAGGGAATTAGGCATATGTGATCCTTTTTATTGAAGAGATATAAAAGGAGCAAGCAGTCTCATGATACATTCCTCCCATTTCTAAAAACCCATGAAACATGAGTCAAACTTGTAACCTATAGATTCCTTACTCATGTATCATTGTCCCAGAAAGAATTTGTAAGGATTGGAAGCAAGAAAAACTTTTAGAAGCGAAAAGGAAGAGAAAGGAAAAATTTCTGAACTTGGGTCGACCCAACCCAGAATAGGGTCGACCCAACGTTGAGTCGAGCCAAGAAAATTCTTGAGTCGACCCAACGTCGGGACCCCACTGTTAAAAGGGGGACCCGTGAGCTTCTAGGGCACTGTTTACCCTTTGTCCTCTTCCGAAAACCTTATTCCCCACTCTCCAATCTCCTCCAATCATCTCCAAACACTAGATTACTTCAAGATTTTGGAGAAATGGGACCCAAGAGAGCCGTAGCCAAGCGATCCGGGAGAGTCTCACGAATCCAACGTGCGGAAAGAGAAGCTACAGAGCCGACCTCCCCGTGCCACGTACACTAGGAGTAGAGTTGGGCACTGGGCCGGGCCGTGCCTGGCACGGCCCGATAGCTACAGTGCCGGGCCGTGCCTGGCACGGCCCATTTAAGGGGGCCGTGCTGGGTCACAGGTTACTGGCCCGCGGGCCGAGCCCGGCACGGCCCGCTTCGGGCCTGGGCCGGCACGGCCCGCTCTAGGCCCGCGGGCCAAGCACGGCACGGCCCGCGGGCCAGCCCGGCACGGCCCATAAGGGCCTGGGCCGGGCTGGCCCGCGGGCCTGGGCCCAGCCCGGTCCGATAAAAATTAATGCTTCATAAATTTTTTTAATAAATTAATAAATATTGAAAACTAAGGATTTATGAATATAAAGCCACCTTAATGGTGGGGGGTTTGGCATAGACCCCTACCAGTTTATTAATTTAAATCAAAATGGTACATGAAGGGAGGTTTGGACCTTGGTCTGACCTCCAGAATACAATAAGAAAGGGCCGAGGTTTGGACCTTGGTCTGACCTCCAGAATACAATAAAAATGTACAATTATAAAAAATTAAGAAATCTTACTAATCATCAGTGATTCAGTGAATCAGTATTCACTCTTCAGTCTTCAGTAGTGTTTGTATCATCATCATCAGAGGATGTTGTATTATGTCCACTTTTATCTTGAAGTCTTGCCTCAGCATCCAACCAATCTTTGAAGCAGAGAAGCATCTCCACCGTTTCGCCCGTCATCCTACTTCTCTTTTCGTCAAGAACACGCCGACCTGCACTAAAAGCGGATTCCGATGCTACCGTGGACATCGGCACAGCTAAAATATCGCGTGCAATTGCAGACATAACAGGATATTGATTTCTAACACTTTTCCACCAAGATAATACATCTAGATTCTCTATTTGATTTTCATCATATGCAGACTGAAGATCATTTCGTAAATAAAATTCTAGTTCACTACTTAAAGATGAAGAAGATGAAGATAAACTTGAAGCATGTGTGTGTCTTCTCTGTGCAATGAATGAAAAAATAGATGACAAACGAGAACTACTAGAAGAAGAAATAGAGGTTTGTATTTGTGTTCTAGATCCACGAATTTTTTCATCATATATAGCATAAATATCATAAAGAAGTTGTTTTACCTCATTTTTAGCAGATTCAGAATCTTGATTCATATTTTCACAGTATGCATCAAGTAAAATTAGCACGCTATTTAATTTAACTCTAGGATCAAATACAGCAGCTAAGTTATGCATAGGACATATCTTGTCCCAATACTCATTCCATTTAGATTCCATTAGGTCAATAATAGGCATTAAAACATCATCATATCTATGTTCTGCAAATTTTTGACTAATTATATTTGCTTGTTGTAAAAATGAACATGAAGTTGGATAATAAATACCAGAAAGAACATTGGTAGCATTATAAAAACTAAGCAAAAAATCTTCCAAAATTTTTTTTTTATTCTAATCAGTTTCAGTCAATGTAAAGCCTAATCCACGATCATTAATATATGCACTTAATAAGTTTTTATATGGGTATGCATCATGTATCATGCTATATGTTGAGTTCCAACGAGTAATTACATCAAGTTTAAATTTTTTAAAATGTTTACCATGATTTATACATAGTTCCTTAAATTCTTGAAGTCTTGATCTTGAAGCATGAATAAAAGAAACTGCATTTCTAATTTTACCAATCACATCTTGAATCATACCCATGCCAGCTTGAACAGAAAGATTTAAGATATGACATGCACATCTAATATGCAATAAATTTCCATCTAACTGTTAGATGTATGCCCTAGAAGCCAATCTGGCTGAGACATTGTTAATTCTAGGGACATAATTTTGTACTTGACTATTTATTATTGAATAAATAAAAGGCATCTTATCATTCATATTATTTATGTGTCTATGAATCGTCCAAGAAATTAATAAGATGATGATGCATATTCTCAAGAGTTGAGAATTTGAGCCATGTATCATTAGTGATTAATTTCTAAATGCTCCTGATCAATGGATCATCACGAGGACGGTGATCGATCCGATCAGTGCACAGATCACTTTCCTTCTGGATGGACGAGACTTGAGTCCACAGTGTAGGGACACTGAAGTGATAGTGCAGGTGCTTGTTAGAGAACAAGGGTACTGAGCGTGACCAAGACAAGAAGTCACTTGGATGTCTATCCACTCGTCAGTGACTTGCTTGATGTTGCAGTAGTATGACTGGTCCTTTGACCTGCGGTGCTTCAGCTACTCACAGTGAGGTTATTGTAGTTTGACTACACGTATACATGGTCTCTAGTCATATGGGTCCTTGTAGTGTAGATTGGCTGCAGTAAGTTCACTGTAGGAGTAGGGTATGCACTCACATGGAATCTATCGACCTTGATAGAAGAGGAGTGATCCTATGTGATTTGTTAGACTGAGTTCTAAGACCTTGGCCAGGGCAGTAATATAAAGTAGAGAAAGAGTTTTCCACTATCGAACTCGAGTCGAATAAATCTTGACATATGATAGACGAAGAGGTTTGACGAGTTATCCATGACCTCCGTCTTGTAGGGATCCACAATAGAAGGACTGTATCACATGATAACTGCACCTAGAGGTTCATCATTTTATTCTGCTGGGTAGCCACTACATGCTGCTCGGTGTCACTGGTGGATGGTGGGACTTATAGGGATTGTCTCGATGATCGATAAACCCTAATGAGTTGATTTGGAATCGTTTCAACCCATTGAAAGAAGTTTTCAATGATATTGTGATAGAGATCGCAATATATCTCACTACCAGTCAGAATAGAACCTATGGGGTCACACACACTAGAAGTATTGACCGATCCGATGGTTGAAAAGTGATTATGAATCACGAGTAATCAATTCGATTGATAAGAAGTTGAAGAAGGAATGGAAATTGATTAATTGGACTTAAAACACAAATTCTACTTGGAGTAGGATTCCTAGAGTTCTAATTGGATTAGGACTGGGAATCCTAGTTGGAGTAGGACTGAGATTCCTACTTGGAATAGGATTCCTACAATCCTAATGAGATTAGGAGTTTTGAATTAAAATCGGATTCCTACTTGGAGTAGGATTCCTAGAGTTCTAATTGGATTAGGACTGGAAATTCTAGTTGGAGTAGGACTGGGATTCCTACTTGGAATAGGATTCCTACAATCCTAATGAGATTAGGAGTTTTGAATTAAAATCGGATTCCTACTTGGAGTAGGATTCCTAGAGTCCTAATCAGATTAGGACTTCGGATTCAAATAGAGTCCTAATTGGATTAGGACTAAAATTAAATATGTCCTAATTTGGATTAGGGTTTCTTAAGTCACAATTAATTATTAATCTAATGAATCAATAAGACTCCTAATTGGATTAGGATTGAAGAGTTCAATTGAGTCAAAATTGATTTAAGTTCTAATTGGATTAGGACTTACCTAGATTGGATCCTAATTGGTTCACCCTTGGGCTAAGCCTAATTGGATTAGGGCTTGACCACATTAGGGCATTCCAAACCCTACTTAATGTGGATTAGGGTTTACCATGAGGAGGGGCATATGCCCCTCCCTTTTCCATGTGGAGAAGGGTGAAGAGAGGGGGCCGGCGCCCCCTCTTGGAAAGTAGTCAAGGGCTCCTAACTTGTAGGAGCCCTTCATGCTTATAAAAGAGGGACTAGGGCCGGCGCCCTAGATGCAACCTTCCTCCTCTTCAAGCCGTGGCCACCCCTCTCCTCTCCTCTTGTTTCAGCCGCAAGCAAAGGGAAAAGCCAAGAGGTGTCTTGGCGGCATCCTCTTCCTCCCTTCCTTCATCCAACGCAAGGAAGAAAAGAAGGCTGCATGGGGATTCTTCTTCTTCCTCTTCTTCATCCTTCTTCTTCCTCCTCTCAAGCACAATCAAGGGTTGAAAGAAAGAGAGGAGATCAGCCATCAAAAGTTATCTCTGCAAGGGAGCTAGCACCCCGGTGAGATAGAAAGCTTGGATCGGTTCCTGCTTTGTGTGGATACCCGTAGAGGCCGGGCACTTGAACGGCTTCAAGCGAACCTTCATCCTAAACCACGAACTTCAGTTTGCGGTGATCATCTACCCGCACAAGGTGAAGATCTGATCTTCTAAAGTTTTGAAAAGTTTTTAATCCTTATCTATCTACGAACGGTTTTTGAACAACGTTCATACGATGAACGTCGATCCCGCGCATGCCCCTTCCGCTGCCATCTGAATTTTTTTTTAAATTTCAGCGGCATGTGCGGGGTTTCCAACACTAACATGGGATGCAATGAGTCTTTTAATAATGCAACAGCAGAATTATTATTAGATGCATTATCAAAAGTAATAGACATAATTTTATCATTAATATTATATGAACATGCAGTTTGATAAATGATATTTAAAATTTGTTGCCCAGAATGTGGAAAATCAAAAGCACGAAAAGCAAGAATACGTTTATTTAATTGCCAATCATTATCAATATAATGAGCAGTAATGGCAATAAAACAATTACTACCTACAGATGCTGACCAAATATCAGAAGTTAATGAAATTTTTACATTTAAAGTAGAAAGTGTTTCAATTAAACTTTGTTTCATTGCTAAAAAGTTAGTCATAGCTACTCTTCTAAATATACGCCTACTAGTTCTTTTGTAAGCAGGTTGTAGGTTTAATTGAACATATTCTTCAAAATTAAAAGATTCACATAAACTAAAAGATAATTCATCCTTAACTATCCATTTTACAAGTGCTTTTCTTTGATTTTCATGATTATATGCAAAATTACCTACAAGTAATCCCCCTTGTATATTAAGGGTACTTTCAGTTTGAGCATGAGAATCATGCATCCTATGACTCTCTTGATGTCTTTTTAAATGCCCTGTTCCCCCACTACTACTACAACTATAAAGTTTGGCACATTTTTTATATTTAGCTTTCCAGACTCCATCAACCATAACTCTATCAAATTCATTCCATACAGCACTAGTCCTCTTACGAGAAGAGGTTTGATCTTTACTCGGTTCACTAGTTCTAGAGGAACTAGGAATATGGGGTTGGGGATTAGTTTCTTCTCCCTCAGAAACAGGAGGAATGCCAAACTGACTTTCCTCAAAAGATGACATATCTAAATTGATGAATTCAAAAAATAAAAACTAACCACAAGGAGGAATTGAGTAGAGGGTCGGAGGGTAGAGGCAGAGCCGAGATTCTGAGCTTTCTCTTGTGCTTTCAACAGGAGTGACCTTCTCTTCTCAACAGGAACCTCCTCTTGTGTAGCACTTGAACACTTGCTAAATGCAAACTAAAAATTAAATTGCTAGAAGAGCACTTTAGAAGAGAGAAATAATAGCAGTAGAGAAGGAGAGAATAGTTGGTTTGGTGTGGTGAGAATGAGGGAGGAAAGAGCTATTTATAGAAGCCCAAATTTTTTTCCCCAAAATACCCCTCAATTTAGCCATTTTTGGACTGTTGGGAGGGGCAAAATTGGAAATTTTCCAAAATAGCCGTTGGAAACGGCTATTTTTCTCCCCCCTCTCCAGACGGGCCGTGCCCGGCCCGGCCCGTTTTGTGCCGTGCCCGGCCCGGCCCGCCAATAGACGGGCCTGGGGCCGGGCCGGGCTTCCTTTTGCGCTCGAGACGGGCCGTGCCGGCACGGCCCGCTTCATAAGCGGGCCGGGCCAGGCACGGCCCGTTTAGACCTTGGGCCCGGTGGGCCTGGGCCAGGCCGGCCCGGCACGGCCCGATGCCCAACTCTAACTAGGAGGATGAGGACTAGATCACAGCCATTAGATACTCCCTAGGCTGATATTAGCATTTCTGTTTAGAGCCTAGGATATGTATCTAGTTCTCATATGAATTTTGTGTTGATCATATATTTTGAACTTTGATTGAGGAACATTGCATTTGTTTTTGTTTTGGCATTATTGTACTTAAATGTTCCTATTTTGATCAATGAAGTTGAAATGGTTGTTAATTATTGTGTCTATTCCCATGCACCTATTTGATGATAACAAAAAAGGAGAGAAGTAAGGGAAGAGAAATAAGAGAAGTAAGGAAAGAAAAATAAGTTGTCAAACAAGTTGAAAATTATAATAGAAAAGCATATACATTTAAGGGGGAGCAATTTGTAACAATGAAAATGATCAAATCTAAAATTTTCATTGAATTTCAGAATTTGGCACATAGAATTTTAGAATTTGGCACATACCTTTCACACCTCGATACATAATCTGAAACTTATGCTTTATCTCAAATTTTTGAAGTTTCATCTTTAATGAAATATAAATGAAAGGGGGAGCAATTTAAAAAGTCAAATTGGAAACATTTGAATGATATAGGAGGAGACTTCACTCTCATATTTGAAAAGCTGAAATTCAGCAACTTGAGCCCTTTGAAAACTGATCTTAAGATAAGTATCAATATGCTCATACTCTATATTTTGTAATCATCAAAAAGGGGGAGATTGAGGATGATAGTGTTATTTTGATGATTAACAAGCAATAATCAAGAGTATGTTACAAGTTAATTCGATACTTCATTTATAAGTCTGTTACTCTCAGTATATTTGTATAAATGCATTTCATTGTTTATTTGGATGAATCTAACCTTGAGTTGCAGCAAAGTGTGGATTGAGTCGACCCCAAGGTTGATTGGGTCGACCCCGGCACATCAAGAAAGTGTTTGGCACACTTCTGCAAAAATGGCACAGATGAACAGTAAGTTGGGTCGACCCAAAGAAAGTATGAGTCGACCCAAACCTCAAGCCTCTCAAAGACTCAGGAAAATGGTTCTCTGGAAATACTGAGAGGGTCGACCCAAGATGAAGTTGAGTCGACCCAAGCTTGAGTCGACCCAAACAGTGAGAGGGTCGACCCAAAGACAATGACAGAATACATGACAGAAAAGGTTCTCTGGAAACCCTGAGAGGGTCGACCCAAGTAAAAGTTGAGTCGACCCAACTGAACCTTGAGTCGACCCAAAGAAATGTTGAGTCGACCCAAGTGAAGGAAGGCTGAAATGCAAGGTTCTGTGGTTTTGAGAGGGCCGACCCAAGAAAAGTTTGAGCTGACCCAAATCTGATGAACAGTGGTTTGGGTCGACCCAAGAAAAGTTTGAGCTGACCCAAATCTGATGAACAGTGGTTTGGGTCGACCCAAGAAAAGTTTGGGTCGACCCAAGCACGGGCAGAAGCATAACAGCTAGTTGTGCAGAAGTACTTTTTGGACTCCCAACGGCTATAAACGGCTAGTTTCTTCAATCCAACGGTCAGGAAGGACTATTTGGAGGTTGGAGAAGTATTTAAGAGGGAGTATTCATCAGAGGAAGCAAGCTTTTGAAAATACATCAAGTGCATTCAAGAGAGAACCCTAGCAAGGCAAGCTTCATCCAAGAGCTTCATTCAAGAGTCAAAAGAAAGTGGTTGAGCAGATTCCAAGAGTCATTAAGAGCTCCATCCACCCTTGAAGAGTGAAGCATCCTTGACAAAGAAGAGAGAAGTCACATCAAGCGATAACTATTCTCTAAACTCTTCTTTGTAGATTATATTGTTATATTTGCTCATCTAGGAGCTTAAATCTTCTTACTTTGTTTATTAAACTCCTTGTAAAGGTTAGTTGGTTAGCCCGCAAAACCAACGGAATAGGTTGATTGGTGAACCCGTAAAACCAATTGTAAAGGTTCGTTGGTGAGCCTGGAAAACCAACATAGGTTGTTGGTAAGCCCGTAAAACCAACGTAGGTTGTTGGTAAGCCCGTAAAACCAACGTAGGTTATTGGTGAACCCGTAAAACCAATTGTAAAGGTTCGTTGGTGAGCCCGTAAAACCAACATAGGTTGTTGGTAAGCCCGTAAAACCACCGTAGGTTGTTGGTAAGCCCGTAAAACCAACGTAGGTTGTTGGTGAACCCGTAAAACCAATTGTATAGGTTCGTTGGTGAGCCCGTAAAACCAACATAGGTTCGTTGGTGAGCCCGTAAAACCAACATAGGTTCGTTGGTGAGCCCGTAAAACCAACATAGGTTTTTGGTGAACCCGAAAAACCAAAGTGTAAAGGTTTTTGGATTGTGAGCCCGGAAAACAATCCAACTGTAATCCATGGGATTATAGTGAATTCCCAAGGGGTCGCTTGGGAAGTGGACGTAGGTGCTAAGGAGAGCACCGAACCACTATACTTCTTGTTGTTTGTATTGTGATTTGTTTAATTCCACTAACTCATCATTTAACATAAGTAAGATAGTTAAAATTAAGAGAAACCAATTCACCCCCCCCTCTTGGCTTGTCACCTTGGGCAACATCCCCCTTTGCGGCGGCTCTCCTTCGGTGGGTTCAAAGGAGAAGGAGAAGGAGAAGGAAGCCCTAAAATAGGGCTCTTCCTTCTTCTTCTGGATGGAAAGAATCCATCCCGTTGCTGCCACATTGGGACTGGGCCGGTCAAGTGGACCGGGCCCAGTTCCAGGGTCTCACATTCCCCCCTCCTAAAAAAAAATTTCGTCCCCGAAATTTCCGTACCTGTAGTTTCAAAAAGTTGGGGGTATTTCTGCTTCATCTCATTTTTCAGTTCCCAGGTAGCTTCTCTTTCTGAATGATGGCTCCACTGCACCTTGACATAAGGTATAACACGGTGTCTTAAAACTTGATCTTTACTGTCCACTATCCGCACTGGATGCTCCTTATATGATAGATCTTCTCTAACTTGTAAAGGCTCAAGCTTCGCGACATTACTTGGGTCTGGTATATATTTCTTCAACATTGAGATATGGAAAACATCGTGTACACCAGCCAGAGAAGGCGGCAAGGCAAGTCTATAAGCCACCTTACCAATTCTTTCTAAGATCTCGAACGGACCAACAAATCTGGGATTCAATTTTCCTCGAATACCGAATCTTGTAACTCCCTTTGTAGGTGATATTTTAAGAAATACATGGTCACCAACTTGAAATTCTAATTCTCGTCTTCTATTATCCGCATAACTCTTTCGTCTACTTTGTGCAGTCCGAAGGCGATCTCTGATTAGCTGAATTTTCTCAACTGTCTGTTGTACAAGTTCAGGGCCCAACAATCTTCGTTCACCAATATCATCCCAACAAATTGGCGAACGACATTTTCTTCCGTATAAAGCTTCATAAGGTGCCATCTGTATGCTACTCTGATAACTGTTGTTATATGCAAATTCTATCAGAGATAGATGCTCATCCCAAGAACCCTTCATATCTTTGACGCAAGCTCTTAACATGTCCTCGAGAATCTGAATGGTTATCTCAGACTAGCCATCGGTCTGAGGGTGAAAGGCAGTACTAAAACATAACTTTGTTCTCAAAGCCTTATGCAAGCTTTTTCAAAATTGTGATACAAATCTAGTATCTCGATCAGACACAATGGATACTGGAATACCGTGCAGTCTCACAATCTCTTTAATGTATAATTTAGCTAGCCTTTCCAGACCAAACCCAACTTTAATAGGTAAAAAGTGTGCCGATTTGGTTAGCCTATCCACTATCACCCACACGGCATCGTTAGAACTGGGAGTCTTTGGCAGTCCTGTTACAAAGTCCATGGAAATTTGTTCCCACTTCCATATTGGAATGTCAAGAGGCTGAAGCGGCCCTGCTGGTCTTTGGTGTTCGGCCTTAACCTGCTGACATACTAGACATTGTGCCACGAATTGAGCAATTTTTCTTTTCATGTTGTTCCACCAATACAATTCCTTTAAATCTCTATACATCTTAATTCCTCCCGGGTGCACTGTATATCCAGACTGATGGTGATGCAGGAGCATCCCCCTTGGGCATGGTGTATTGGGTCTAGTCCCTTGGGAATGAAGATTGAGTTTCCTTCTTGGGTATGCACCAAGTTTCATGGGGTTCAAGGAGTTCCAATATCAATCATGTTGAGCCCAATTGAATCATGGGGAGAGCGTGGAGATGAAGGCCAACCATGAAGCACCACCCTCATTCTAATGGCGTGGGACATTGGGTGAAGGAGTGGAAAGAATTTTAGTCCAAGCAAAGTTGAGTCCAAGCTGAAATTAGATTGAGTCCCTGCAATTAGTGATTTGATTCACAATGGGTTAGCTTCTTCAGTGTCAATTAGATTGAGTCCAAGGCGTGAATGGGTCCATGGCTAATTAGAAGTGGTCACATGTCAAAATAAAGAGAAGTTCAACCATGAAGACCTCTCACATGTGGAAGAAATTCAGAGTTTAGATCCAATTGAAATCCGTGACAGATTGAACACCATATGGTATTTTGAAGATTTCGGGAGCTACAGAAGTTTGATTAAGTTGATTCAAATTTTTTTGGAAAGTATACATCCGTAGCTTTCCAATGACTATAAGAACATAAAATTTGGAGATCAGATGACATTTGAGGAGTCTCCTGAACTTCATGCTGATGTTGGTACCCGAGAAGGAGTTCCACCTAGATAAATATTCATGGCATGCAGCTGAATTCCTTTTGATGGGTTTCAATCCACACGCCATAGATATGGATCTTAGGTGTCTAGGCTTAGGTGTCAAGGCCTTTGATTGGTCAATTAGAAAATTTAAATATTGAATTGAGTCCACATGTAATTAGGAGTCCAATTTAAACTTCTGTGTAGTCCTTATTCTTATCCTTTGCCAACCTTTCCTTCTATATAAAGGAGGGTATGATGAATGAAGTTAGTTTTGGATTTCGAAATTATTTTTTTGTTTGTGTGAAGAAAGGCTACTCCTCTTGCTGGTGCGACGCCAAAGGGGCTGAGGGAAGGTGGGACGCCTCCCCTTCACGCCATTTGAAATTGGGTTGGTTTTGGATGAGATTTCCCTAACTAACTCAACCTTATCCTTATCCATTCTCTTTCTCCTCACACCTCCACCCTTTGTGTTCTCCATCCTTGCTTTCCACCTCATCCACCAGCAATTTCCTCATGCCTATTACCCTCTCACGTCCTCCCCTTGGGTCCAAGGCAATTCAAAGTCAAATTAAACCCATTTCAGCCTACATGCAAATGAACCAACCAATTTCAACTGCCCACTAAACTTGGTGCCTAATTTTGGTCCATTGGCTGACCCTCCTTGAACCCAATCTCGCCATCCAGCAACCCATCTTCTTCCTCCTTCCTTCCACCACAAAGAACCCTAGCCTCCATTGCCATTGCTTAGAAAAAAAAAAAATTCAGCCATCATCAGAGAAGAAAAATTCTGCAGCCCACCCCGATTGCATCAATTGGTATCAGAGCGAATCCTTGTCGCCATGAGTACCAGAAGTGGTCGCCCCTACAACAATGAACGACAACGTGCTGAGATGATGGCCGAGCTCATCCGGCAAGTGGCGGCCTTGAATCAGAAGGTGGAAGTTGTTTGGGATCGTCTCTTCCCCGAGCCAAACAATCTTGAAGATGAACATGCTGTCCCCGCGCAACCTGAAAATTCAGAAGTGCCATTTGGAGGAGACCCCGATGTTGAAGCACTTTTCCCCAGGGGTCTATCACCCCAAAGGCCACCTAGGGATCAGCGGATGCCCCCTCCAAACATTCCTCGTATGGGGAATAATTTCAGGAACCCCTATGTTCATCAAAATCAGCGGGAGCGCAATGATCTCGACGATGTTATGAAGCGGGTTCGTGTAGAAGTTGCTGATTACAGCGGAAGCATGGACCTAACCTACTTCCAGAATTGGTTGATGTCTCTCGAAGACTACTTCAAATGGTTCAGCATGCCCAATAAAACCAAGGTGATATTCGTGAAGATGAAGCTTAAGGGCCAAGCACGCATATGGTGGCATAGCGTTGAAGAGAAGCTTCATCGACTTCTGTAAATAGAAGCACATATCAGAAAATGGGTACTCCAAGGGCTAATGAAAAGGGTAAAGGTCCTACGCCACAATCCACACCGCAAGGGAAGAATCCAGTTGAATGCTACAAGTGCGGCGGGCGAGGCCATTTCGCCGTTGTTTGTCCTACCCGAGACCAACGATTTGCATTGGTATGTGAAGAGGATGAGATCATAGGACCCTCTGAAGTCACTCCTCCCTCTCAGCCTGCTGATGAAGAGGGAAATGAAGGGAACGAAGAACATGATGAAGAAGCCCCTGCGGTGGAGCTAGAAGCTTCAGATCTACCTGTGTGCGTCGTGCGGCGGGTTCTTACGGATTGCAAGCAGGAGGAGAACGTGGAGGAAGATTGGAGGCGCACCAATATCTTCCACACTCGCGTCGAGCATGCCAACAAGTCTCTAAACCTCATCATTGACAATGGAAGCTGCATGAACATCATTTCTGAAGAAGTGCTGAAAAAGCTGAATCTGAAACCGGTACCGCATCCAAAGCCGTATCGGGTAAGTTAGATCGAAGACTCTTCCATCCCTTTTAAACAAAGATGCTTGATCAGTTTTTCACTTGGTAAGAACTTCCGAGATGAAGTATGGTGCGATGTTCTGCTCATGAAGGTGTGCCATCTTCTTCTAGGAAGACCTTGGTTGTATGATCGTAATGTCGAGTATGATGGTCGATCCAATTGTTATTCTCTATATTGTGCCAACAAAAGAGTTGTGTTAAAGCTCCTTCGGATCACTAATTTTACCTCTGAAAATCTGATAATCCAACGGGTTTTAACCGTGAGAAAGTTTGAAGCTTGTAGCCGAGAGATTGGAGTAATGTATGCACTAGTGTCTAGGGAAGTTGGTGCTGAAATTTCAGAAGTTGTTCCTTCTGATTTCAAGTCCATATTGGATGATTCGTCTAATGTAACCCTTGAGAGTCTCCCCAAGGATCTTCCACCGATGAGAGACAACCAGCACACCATAGATTTGATGCCCAGATCAAGCTTGCCGAACCTTCCTGCATACTGGTTGAACCCAAAAGAACACGAGGAGCCTCGTCGCCAAGTCCTGAAGCATGGGCCGCCTATAGAAGATTTTATTGCTGATGCCCTCAATCAAAATTTACATATTCTAACTCCTTTGAATGCTGAGGTAATGAGGTTTGCCAATCTAAAAATTTTGTACCCCTCTGAAGTATATTTTCAGCCCATATATGCAGAAGTTTCAGCAGTGGATCAGTGGCAGCATTCAAAATTTTCTGCCCATGATTGCTTTCTTTTATGTGTCTCGGAGACCTCACTTTGTGATCATATTGTTCGAGAGCTCCATGGCGGAGGCCTTGGTAGTCACTTTGGCTATGTCAAGATAGTCACTATGGTGGAGGATAGGTTCTATCTGCTAACCCTGCGTAAGAAAGGAGACTTTGTGTTAATGCAGTTGAGTGCTGAACGCCGAAATTTTTGGAAGCTTCAACCTTGCCAAGTCGAATTCTTCAAGGTGCTAAAGTGGATGGGACCCAAGAACTTTGTGCTTAAGTTATCAGATGATTTGCAGGTTAGCCCCATCTTCAATGTTGAAGAGTTGCAGCCCTACGATGGTCACTATGTTGAAGAGTTGCAACCCTATGATGGTCGCCATGTTAAAGATGAAGACATCCCACCTGTATCATCATCACTTCTTCGACGATCAGCCCCGACGGGCACCATTGAGGACATCCTAGTTGATCAGATCATGCCCACATGCCGAGGAGGATACCAAAGTTTTTTATTGGAGGACCGACTAATTTCAGATTGCACATGATTAAAGACGAAGGGAGTCCAACAGCTGAACCCGAACTTCTACGAGCTCTATCAACTGCAAAATTCGACGGAGTCGAGTCTTTTTTTAGAAGGGGGGAATTGATGCAGGAGCATCCCCCTTGGGCATGGTGTATTGGGTCTAATCCCTTGGGAATGGAGATTGAGTTTCCTTCTTGAGTGTGCACCAAGTTTCATGGGGTTCAAGGAGTTCCAATATCAATCATGTTGAGCCCAATTGAATCATGGGGAGAGCGTGGAGATGAAGGCCAACCATGAAGCACCACCCTCATTCTAATGGCGTGGAACATTGGGTGAAGGAGTGGAAAGAATTTTAGTCCAAGCAAAGTTGAGTCCAAGCTAAAATTAGATTGAGTCCCTGCAATTAGTGATTTGATTCACAATGGGTTAGCCTCTTCAGTGTCAATTAGATTGAGTCCAAGGCGTGAATGGGTCCATGGCTAATTAGAAGTGGTCACATGTCAAAATAAAGAGAAGTTCAACCATGAAGACCTCTCACATGTGGAAGAAATTCAGAGTTCAGATCCAGTTCAAATCCATGACAGATTGAATACTATATGGTATTTTGAAGATTTTGGGAGCTACAGAAGTATGATTAAGTTGATTCAAATTTTGTTGGAAAGTAGACATCTGTAGCTTTCCAATGACTATAAGAACATGAAATTTGGAGATCAGATGACATTTGAGGAGTCTCCTGAACTTCATGCTAATGTTGGTACCCGAGAAGGAGTTCCACCTAGATATTCATGGCATGCGGCTGAATTCCTTTTGATGGGTTTCAATCCACACGCCATAGATATGGATCTTAGGTGTCTAGGCTTAGGTGTCAAGGCCTTTGATTGGTCAGTTAGAAAATTTAAATTTTGAATTGAGTCCACATGTAATTAGGAGTCCAATTTAAAATTCTGTGTAGTCCTTATCCTTTGCCAACCTTTCCTTCTATATAAAGGAGGGTATGATGAATGAAGTTAGTTTTGGATTTCGAAATTATTTTTTTGTTTGCGTGAAGAGAGGCTACTCCTCTTGTGGTGCGATGCCAAAGGGGTTGAGGAAAGGTGGGATGCCTCCCCTTCACGCCATTTGAAATTGGGTTGGTTTTGGATGAGATTTTCCTAACTAACTCAACCTTATCCTTATCCATTCTCTTTCTCCTCACACCTCCACCCTTTGTGTGCGCCATCCTTGCTTTCCACCTCATCCACCGGCAATTTCCTCATGCCTATTATCCTCTCACGTCCTCCCCTTGGGTCCAAGGCAATTCAAAGTCAAATTAAACCCATTTCAGCCTACATGCAAATGAACCAACCAATTTCAGCTGCCCACTAAACTTGGTGCCTAATTTTGGTCCATTGGCTGACCCTCCTTGAACCCAATCTCGCCATCCAGCAACCCATCTTCTTTCTCCTTCCTTCCACCACAAAGAACCCTAGCCTCCATTGCCATTGCTTAGAAAAAAAAAAATTCAGCCATCATCAGAGAAGAAAAATTCTGCAGCCCACCCCGATTGCGTCAGATGGGCTTCTTTAAGAATTTTCTGTTTAATTTCCAAATCCATAGGTACACAAATTCTATTCCGATACCTCAAAATCCATCCTCATGTATCTCAAATTCAGATATATCTCCTGCTTCTACTGACTCCCGAATCTTCAATAACTGTTGGTCATTACCCTGAGCTGTCTTGATCCTCTCTATGAGTGTCGGCTGAACCTACATATAAGCCAATTGAGTCCCCGAGCCAAGTACTCGGATCTCTAATTCAAGTTTCCTCACATCTTCCAAAATATGTCGTTGGCTAGTAATCAAAGTGGCCATATTTCCTATTAACTTTCTGCTTAAAGCATCTGCAACAACATTAGCTTTTCCAGGGTGATAATTAATCGTTAGATCATAGTCCTTCAACAATTCCAGCCATCTTCTTTGTCTCAAATTCAGTTCCTTCTGGGTAAATATATATTTCAAACTCTTGTGATCTGTAAACACCTCGCATCGTACCCCATAAAGATGATGTCTCCAAATCTTGAGAGCAAAAATCACAGCTGCTAACTCCAAATCATGAGTGGGATAATTTTGCTCATAAGATTTTAATTATCTAGAGGCATAGGCTACTACTTTACCGTGTTGCATCAAAACACAGCCGAGTCCCTTCCTTGAAGCATCACTATAAATTGTGAATCCATCATCACTTGTAGGTATAGTAAGAATAGGTGCCGTAACCAATCGCCTTTTTAATTCCTGAAAGCCTTGTTCACAATCTTTAGTCCATTCAAACTTAACTCTTTTTTGAGTTAAGCGAGTCAAAGGTATAGCTATAGAGGAAAATCCTTCCATAAATCGTCTGTAATCGCCTGCCATTCCTAGAAAGCTGCAAATCTCAGAAACATTAGTTGGCCTGTTCCATTGCACTACATCTTCCACTTTTGCGAGATCCACAGAAATCCCATCTCCGGATATAATATGCCCCAAAAACGATATCTCATTCAACCAAAACTCACACTTCTTTAATTTAGCATAGAGCTTCTCCCTCCTTAAGAGTTGAAGTACGCTTCGTAAATATTCCTCATGTTCTTCTTTTTCTTTTGAATAAATTAAAATGTCATCAATGAACACCACCACAAATCGATCTAGAAAAGATTTAAATATTATGTTCATTAAGTCCATAAAAGCTGCTGGGGCATTCGTCAATCCAAAAGGCATCACCAAGAATTCATAATGTCCATAACGAGTTCTGAATGCAGTCTTGGGTACATCTTCCGCTTTGATCTTTAGCTGGTGATATCCTGTGCGGAGATCAATCTTAGAGAAAACATGTGCACCTTGCAACTGGTCAAATAAATCATCTATTCGAGGCAAAGGGTATTTGTTCTTTATAGTGACTTTATTCAATTCTCTATAGTCAATGCAGAGTCTCATGCTTCCATCTTTCTTTTTCACAAAGAGCACTGGAGCTCCCCAAGGTGACACACTAGGTCGTATAAAATCCTTGTCCAGTAAATCTTGCAACTGATCTTTCAATTCTTTTAATTCAGCTGGGGCCATTCGATAAGGAGCTTTAGAAATCGGACCTGAATCAGGTACAAGATCAATAGTGAATTCAATTTCTCTGTCCCATGGCAATCCTGATAACTCCTCGGAAAAGACGTCCGAAAATTCATTCACTATAGAAATATCCTCTATCTTTAGTTCATCTTGTTGTATATCAATTACTGAGGCCAGATAACCTGTGCATCCTTTTCTTAACATTCGTCCAGCTTGCAAAGTCGAGATAATATGAGGAAAAGCAGTTCCTTGGTTTCCACAGAAACTGAATGCCGGTTCTCCCGAAATTTGGAAGTTTACCCTCTTGCCATGACAGTCTACTGAGGCATGATAGGTAGCAAGCCAATTCATCCCCAGAATGACATCAAAATCCCGCATATCAAGTACAATCAGATCCACAGGTAACTCCCTATCTATTATTTCAATTTTACATGACTTGCATATAACATCAGTGCTCAACATACCGCCTACTGGTGTCTCCACATAGAACTTAGTGGTCATGGATTCACACAATATGTCATGTGTTTTGACAAAGTTTGAGGATATGAATGAATGTGTGGCACCAGGATCAAATAAGACATAAGCATAAATATCAGATATAGGAATAGTACCTGTCACCACTGCATTAGAAGCTTGTACATCTTGCTGTGTAAGTGCAAATACCCTTTCTTGAGTCTTTGGCCTCTAGCTTCCTTCCATTGCTTGCGTAGATTTATTCTCGTTTCTTTGTGGGTAGTCTGCAATTTTATGACCTTTCTGTCTGCAATGAAAACAAGAACCTGTAACCCAGGGACAATTTGCAAATTCATGATTACCGCCACATCTTGAACACTTCCCACTCTCATTTTTGAGATTTCTATCTTTATTTGGCTTCTGAGCTGGATTCTTGAAATTCTTGTTTCCCCCTTTAAATTCAGCAGGTCTGTTTCTTTTCTTTTGGTTTCTTTCCCTTTCAGCAAAAGCTTCGTTGACTTTCCTTTCAATGATTAAAGCTTTATTCACCACAACTGCGTAGGTAGTCAACTCATAGGGTACCACTTGCTTCCTAATTTCAGTCTTCAATCCCATCTTACACTTGTGCACTCGGTCTTGCTCATCCTCTACCAATTTCGGAACAAATTTGGCTAGTTCTGTGAATTTGGCTTCATATTCGGCCATTGTCATGCCCCTTTGCTTCAAATGGATAAATTCTTGTTCCTTCTGTGTCCTTACACTTCGAGGAAAATATTTATCATAGAATGCTTTTCGAAATTTATCCCAAGTGAGAGGTTCCCCATCATGCTCAAATTTATGCTCCAACATCTGCCACCAATTAAATGCTTCTCCCTGCAACATGTATGATGCAAACAGAAGTTTTTCATCGTCCCAGCATCTTAAGACAGCAATGTTGGGAATTGTGTCCCAAAGCCAATTTTTAATTGTAAGAAATTGGATTATGTATATATATTTTATTAAAATGAATAAAAATTTATTCTGGTAATTTTCTATTCATCACAAGTGTTGCATCTTCAAATTGAACTCCTGTGTATTGTGATGAAGTCCTTAGGACTAATTTAGTGGATAAAAGAGGTTTTATCATTTAGTCCTTAAACCAGTTCACGACCAAATGACAAGCTGTCAATTGGACGATAGCTATGTCAAGTATAGGTCGTTGTGTGCCATTTAGTTGGTTGTCCTCTTAAACTAAGGAGTGTGGAGACACTGTATGACATACAGGTGAGATGTAGGAGTACATCGTCACTGAATAGTGACTCACCTGCGTAGCACTCCACTGTCGGGAGTTAGCTCGTAAAACGTATGGGCATAAGTACCCCTTAGACCTGAGACTGTCACGGTGACTTGCAAGCAACTCACTGTACTTAGGCACTGGATGACATGAATTTCTAATTCAGGGATCGGAAGGATGCTGGGTGCAGTCAAGTACTCGCGAAGTCTGTGTACGAGTCAAGATGGGATTGACCGCTCCAGATTAGAGGAGTTGATGTCTTGCTGTATTTCAATTCAGTAAAACCTTGGCCAGGGTAAACCAAGTGATGGTCACTTGATTTGATTAATTGAAATATACTATGGATGACCGGATCCAGAGTTCGACAGTCCACTCTGAGGTCATCTTGAGCATCGAAGGTCATAGGGATGAATTATGCAACAACCATGCGTCTAGGTTCTTGAATGTTGCTTTGCATATTTGACCTATCCGGACGTCGGGTATCATTGCTAGATGGTCACCTCGATTAGTGCATGGAGTAGTCCATGTACTACCGGCTTAGTGTTCGAACCTATCGGAGTCACGCACATTAGTCAAGCTGAGTAGGAAGGTCTTGACCCAATTTAATTAAGAATTAAATTATGGGTCATTTGGAATTTGGCTCTGTCTATGTTCAGCTAGCACTGAACATGAGGTACATGCTAAATTTCATGGATGAACAACTAATTAAGTCTGTATTTCGGGTCAATCAAGTTTTAATTAATATAATTGAACTTGATCAGGACTCAATTGTTGAGATTGGATTTGATTGGGTCTAAATTAGTGTAATTGGGCTCGATCATGATTTAATTGGAATTTAATTTCGTATTTGTTCTGATCTAAGTCGGACTTGGATCGAGCCGAAACTAGACCCAATTGAATCTCCTATGAGTCAGACTCATGTGGAATTTTTTCGGGTCAAAAATTCATTCAAATGGGCTGCAAATTTGGTTTAGAACCAAATAGACTAACTTATGATCAAATGGGCTAACCCATTTGTATCAAGTTGACTTTTCCCATTTTATGTGGTTGCTGACCGTGAATAAATGCCATGGACCCGTGGACCACTCCCTTCACATGGACCCTTAGCATTTGTTTTGTGAGCCGCGACTCACCTGGGATGCATGAAACAGAGCTTCTCTGTTTCACGCGTCCGCAAGCTTTCCGACCGGCGATTGCGCGGCCAACCGGCCTCCGGCCAGACGGTCGACTGGACCGGAATGTGCGGTTTTGAACCGCCAACATTCCAGTCCAGTTTGATTTTTGAAATCCGGCAATAATAGGCATTAATCACTGGTTTATTCCATGGTTGTTTTTGAAACAACCGTTATCAAATTCATTCATATTTGATAATGAATGAATTCAATAACGCTGGACCATTACGCCTCTTAACTCCTCTCAGCGTTGGCCTATTTGTAGGCCACCGTTTCCTCTCGAATGGAGAGAGAGAGAAAAAAAATTTTCTTGGGAAGAAAACGTCAGACAGAGAAGGAGATTTGATTCTGTGGAGAAGAAGAAGAAGAGAAAGGAAGGAGTCCTTTCTCTCTGGTGGTTTGGAGTTCGGCCCAGATCCGGTGTCCTCTCCTCCCTTCCATTCCCTCTGTGATCGGGATCAAGAGACGAGCATCTGTGGCTTGTGCGTGCTGTGAAGAAACGGGAGAAAAGAAACTGAAGAAAGAAAGAAAGAGAAGAAAGAAAGAAAGAGAAGAAAGAAAGAAAGAGAAAAGGGAACGTCCTTTTTCTGGATTTCTTTTCTTCCAAGGGTCCTTTTGCAAAAGATTGTTTTGCACGAGTAAAAACATCATCCAACCTTCTTGCGAAGTTTGACGTGCGTGCGAAGTAGAGGGCTTGTAGATCCAGGCCTCGCAGAGCTACCTTCAGGGATCTAGATCCAGATCCAGATTCAAATTACCTCGACCAACTTCCGCTACGGCCTTGAGGTAATTTTACACAAAAGTTAAATTTAATATTTATAATTGTTATAAATAAAATAAAAAAAATTAAAACTGATTTTTCATGCCTGGCGTTCGATTTTATCGGACAACTCGAGAAATTTTTCCTTCAACTGGTATCAGAGCCAGGTTGGCCGATGGAATTGGCCTATAATATCTAGAATTATGCATGATTTAATTTTTAAATTTAGATTAGATCTAGATTTATTGATAAAATATCAATCTTGTGCTGAATTATAAGGTTGTCCTGCTATAAGGTTAACCCCTTATAGTGAAAAGGTTGTCCTAGCACAAAATTGAGATTAATTTGTATCATAAAATAAATAGTTTATTTTTGTGAAATTATGCATAATTGATGTTTATGAAATTTCAGTTTTAAATTTATTATGACCACAAAATTTAAATATAAATTGTTTATATTTGGAATAAATTGACACCTTGAATCCATGATCATAATGCATTTAATAAAGAATTAAATGTTGAATTTAAAATTTTAAAATTTGAATTTCAAATAAAGATTTAAAATTCAAAATTTGAAATTCGAATTAAAATTTAAATTTGAACATGGGATTTGGGGATGTGTTAGCACAATCAGATTAGTTGACTAGGTTAGACCTAATCATGAAATCAAATTGAAATGGACTAACTTAAGAAACATGATTTAATCTAATCAATAGTTGAACTAGACTAAATCAAGGTTTATAAAATGATCAAACTCAATAGTTGTAGTTTATCATATCCAAACATTTCAATTGGATCTGATTGTGGCTTAGTGGTCGAGCCCGAGTTCCCAAGGATAACCTAAATCAACTTGATAAACCAATTGGTGTCTAAGGTAAGTCGGCATTTGATCATGGTTTTTAATTGGGGCTACCTCTTACCTGGCCAACATAGTTGGTGTCTAGGAAAGAGGTTAATGGCGTAACCCTCCCATGATCTCTCTTACCTGGCCAATTTGGTCGATCAAGTTTTGATTAAGGTACCTTGATACTTGGCACTCACCCATGCCATTAAGAAAAATCAGTGTGACTGATTTAGGTGTCTAATAGACCAATAAGAGCTAGTCCTCTATATGATTTGGTGAAGTCAGTGGGAGGATTTAGAATTATCGGTCAGTGTTACATATCATTTAAAATCCTCTAAATTATTAGGTCCTTAAAATGATAAAGTTATATAGATAACTAGATCATAGCCTCCCATTAAGGTGAATGATAATAGGTCCAATATTACAGTTGAACATGCAGGACGCTTCCGTCTGGTGTTCCTCTAAATACTGGAATTATCCTTCATTATATGATAGCTTTTTGAGCTATCTAATTGTGATTAGGTTGGCCGAGCCTTCCTCGGGCCTGATCATACATTAGGTAGTATCATCGAGTTAGTTCATTAATGGTTGGACCTAACCAGGATTTTCAGTGGAGGCCTCCGCCTACTGATTACCACTTGGGGCAAAATTAATTGCTAGAAATTGTTTAGAGAAATAATTGGTAATGTACCTACCCTTAGATGCACATGGGTTGGCCGAGCCTTCCTCGGGCCCGTATGCAGTCTATGCGGATTCTAGTACCCACTAGGGAATTAAAGTAATTCCTCGAATTAAAGGTAGAGGCTATTAATTCGATTAAAATAGTGGGAGAAAACTTTAGACTAAAGTCCAAGTCTTTAGGATTAAATAAATCATATACTGATTAGTTGGATTTTTCTTTTATTTTTCAGATATGGCTAACTCATTGTCCCTCCGAACACTATTAGGCAATGATAAGCTTAATGGACCTAACTTCGATAGCTGGTATCGAAAGATGAAAATAGTATTAGAGCATGAGCGGATCCTGTATGTGATATCGGATCCTGCACCTGAGGAACCTGCAGCCAATGCACCACGTGCAATCAGAGACGCTTATCAGAAGTGGCTCAACGATCGCACTACAGTGCGTTGCATCATGAGGGCCTCGATGAATGATGAGTTTAGTCGTAAATTCGAGGAAGCGCAGCCAGTGGAAATCCTTCAAATGTTGAAGGAGTCTTTCGGCACACCTGATGATGTTGAACGACATAAGACCTCCTGCGCTATATTCAATGCCCGCATGAGGGAAGGGGCATCGGTCACCGATCATGTATTGTATATGGTCGAACAAATCGATCGCCTAAGTAAACTTGGCTTTCCTTTGCACGAGCAATTGGGCAAGGACGCCATTTTGAACTCACTTCCCAAGTCCTACCTGACCTTCCTTAGTCATTATAGAATGACTAAACCTGAAGTATCCTATCATGGTTTGCTAGGTTTACTGCAGACCTATGAGAAGGATCACCAACTCAAAAAGGAAACGGTGAATGTGGTAGGTGGGACTTCTGCAGGACTTTCTTCCTTTAAGAAAGGAAAGAAGAAGAAGGTGCAAAAAGCTCGTGCTGGGGTCTCTAAGCCCAGCCAGACTAAGAAGCGTAAAGCCGATAAGAGCAAGGCAGAGTGCTTCTTCTGTAAGAAGATGGGTCATTGGAAGCGGAACTGTCCGGCTTACATAGCGTCCCTTGATCCAAACAGGCCTAAGAAGAGCAGCAAACAGTTGCTGCACAAGTTAATTATATGATAACACCTTGTAATTTTTCAATTTATGATTCTACCACTTGGGTATTGGATACCGGAAGTCCAATTAATATTTGCAATTCGTTGCAGGGACTTCAAGTTAGTAGAAGATTCAAGAATGACGAGAGATTCCTGAACGTTGGAGATGGAAGATCAGTTCCAGTCCTAGCTTTAGGAGTCATTCAGCTTGTTTTTGAATCTAGAGTAGTCATATTAGATGATTGTCATTATTGTCCAACATTTTTAATGAATGTCATCTCTGTAGGCCTTTTGGCCAAAAATGGTTATTGTTTATCAATAAAAAAAAATTTTTGTGATATCATTTTGAATGGTATTAAAATTTTTCGTGGACAATTGAAATATGGCATTTATACTCTATCACTGCCTGTGAATGTAATGTACACCTCTAATAAACGCCCTAAGTTAGATAATGTCAATGAAGTCTATTTGTGGCATTGCCGGTTAGGTCACATAAATAAAAACAGGATAAACAGGTTAGCCCAACAGGGCATTTTAGAAATCAATGATTGTGAATCATTGCCAACTTGTGAATCCTGTCTTCTGGGTAAGATGACCAAGTCACCTTTTTCTGGAAAGGGTGAATGAGCTAGCGATGTTTTTGGCCTCATACATACTGATGTATGTGGACCTATGAACGTAAGTGCCAAAGGTGGTTATGCCTACTTCATAACCTTCACAGATGACCTATCCAGGTATGGGTATGTCTATCTGATGAAGCATAAGTCGGAATCATTTGAAATGTTCAAACGATTTCGTAATGAAGTAGAAAAACAGACTGGAAAGAGTATTAAGATCCTTCGGTCAGACCGAGGAGGAGAATACCTTTTCGGTGATTTCTTGACTTATCTAGAGGAGAATGGGATTCTCTCACAATGGACCCCTCCAGGAACACCTCAGCACAATGGTGTATCCGAAAGGAGGAATCGAACTCTGTTAGACATGGTTCGATCCATGATGGGGTTTACTAGTCTGCCTGTATCTTTTTGGGGTTATGCTTTAGAGTCTGCGTGTATAATACTAAATAAGGTTCCAAGTAAGTCTGTTGAGAAGACTCCATATGAGATATGGACTGGGCGTAAGCCGACACTTTCATACCTTAGGGTTTGGGGATGTCCGGCTTATGTTAAACGTTCTCAAACTGACAAACTTGGTCCTAGGTCCGATAAGTGTTATTTTGTAGGGTACCCCAAGGAAACTAGGGGTTATTACTTCTACCTTCCTAATGAACAAAAGGTGTTCGTAGGACTTAAGGCAACCTTTTTGGAAAGGGAATTCCTTAGTGAAGGAATTGTTGCCTCTAAGGTTGAACTTAGTGAAGTTCAACAGGTAAAAGATTTAACACAATCTACTGAACCCACAGAACCGGATTCAATTAGATCAAACCTGGAGCCCAATGTAGAAGCACCATTAAGGCGATCAGGTAGAGTACTGCATCAAGTGGATAGATACTATGGTTTCTTGGTCCAAGACGCAGATCCCATTGAGCTCGATGAGAACAATGAGGATCCGATCACCTATATGGATGCTATGCAGAGGTCCGACTCTGAGTTGTGGCTTAATGCCATGAGATCCGAAATGGAATCCATGGAAATCAATAGTGTATGGACACTAGTTGATCCACCCGAAGGGATAAAACCCATAGGGTGCAAATGGATCTTCAAAAGAAAGAGAGGCGCAGACGGAAAGGTGGAAACCTATAAAGCCCGTCTGGTTGCCAAGGGGTATCGTCAACGTTATGGTATCGATTATGACGAGACTTTTTTCCCTGTGGCAATGCTAAAATCTTTTCGGATCATGCTAGCTATAGCAGCATATATGGATTATGAAATCTGGCAAATGGATGTGAAAACAGCTTTTCTAAATGGAGAGCTGGAAGAAGAGGTGTATATGATACAACCTGAGGGTTTCACATCCATAGACGAGTCCAAAGTATGCAAGCTACAAAAGTCCATTTATGGACTTAAGCAAGCTTCTCGAAGTTGGAACATACGTTTCGATAAAACTATCAAAACATATGGCTTCGTTAAGAACGAAGAAGAACCTTGTGTCTACAAGTGGGTTAACGGTTCAGTGATCACATTTCTTGTGTTGTATGTGGATGACATTCTCTTAATTGGGAATGACATTCCTGCATTACAAAATGTGAAACTTTGGCTGTCATCACAGTTCTCCATGAAGGATCTGGGAGAAGCATCCTACATCCTAGGGATGAAAATCTATAGAGATAGATCTAAGAGGTTGCTTGGATTGTCCCAATCCACGTACATCGACACTATGTTGAAGCGGTTCAACATGGAGAATTCCAAGAAGGGCTAACTTCCGATAGGCCAAGGAATTTCTCTCTCTAAGAAAGATTGTCCGACAACTTCCGAAGAGAGAGAGCGTATGAGTAGAATCCCATATGCTTCTGCAGTAGGTTCTATTATGTACGCCATGATATGTACAAGACCGGATGTTGCTTACTCACTAGCAGTAGCGAGTAGGTATCAGTCTGATCCGGGTGAGAACCATTGGAAGGTGGTGAAAACCATCCTTAAGTATTTAAGAAATACTAAGGACCAATGGTTAATCTATGGAGAATCTGACTTAAAACTTGTGGGGTTTACAGACTCTAGTTTTCAGTCAGACCATGATGACAGTAAGAGTATGTCAGGATTTGTGTTTACCCTGAATGGAGGAGCAGTCTGCTGGAAAAGTTTCAAGCAGCATTCAGTAGCCGATTCCGTATGCGAAGCAGAGTATGTTGCTGCATCAGATGCGGCAAAGGAAGCTGTTTGGATCAAGAAATTTGTAAATCAACTTGGTGTTGCTCCCTCAATCAACGGTCCAGTTCTTTTGTATTGTGACAATACTGGAGCCATTGCACAAGCAAAGGAGCCAAAGTCTCACCACAGGACCAAGCACATTCTGCGTCGCTACCACCTTGTACGAGAGATCGTGGAACGAGGTGACGTCAATCTTCAGAAGATCGATGGAAAGGAGAACCTAGCTGACCCATTCACTAAAGCCCTTTCTGTAAAGGAGTTCGATTATCACAAATCGAAGATGGGTATAAGATACTGTACAAATTGGCTTTAGTCCAAGTGGGAGTTGTTGGAAATTGTGTCCCAAAGCCAATTTTTAATTGTAAGAAATTGGATTATATATATATTTTATTAAAATGAATAAAAATTTATTCTGATAATTTTCTATTCATCACAAGTGTTGCATCTTCAAATTGAACTCCTGTGTATTGTGATGAAGTCCTTAGGACTAATTTAGTGGATAAAAGAGGTTTTATCATTTAGTCCTTAAACCAGTTCGCGACCAAATGACAAGTTGTCAATTGGACGATAGCTATGTCAAGTATAGGTCGTTGTGTGCTGTTGGGAGATTACCCAAGTCACAACACCTCAGAGGCGCTCGACCGAAGAGCACTGACCAAAGAGGCGCTCGACCGAAGAGCGCCGACCAAAGAGGCGCTCGACCGAAGAGCGCCGACCAGAGAAGCGCTGACCAGAGACAAAAAGCGCCAAATAGAGGCGCTCGGCTGGAAGGTACTCGACCGAAGGGCACCGACCAGGAGCAATCCCGCCACAGGACACACCGCTAAGCGACCTACTCGGCTCGGCACCTCCGCTAGGCCCATGCCTTAGCCGAATACCCAATCACCGCCTAATCCTCCAACAAGTCTGACAACCAAGTACGTAACTCCACTACAATCTGCCACCGTCTCTAAGTCATCAAGGCACGGGATCTCCACAGGAACTCGGCATGACCTGTCATTAATGCATAAGACCCCCTCGGGCCTCCGATGCACTCAGTCATTAAATGAACACAGCTCAAGACGATCTCCGGATCACTGAACCATCACAACGTATGGCTCACCCTGACCACCGGTTCACTCAGCAATTAATGAACTTACTATCTACGAACCCCCGGGCCTACCATAACCGGCGGTTCAACACACTCCAATGGGCCCAACCGACCGTGACAGCTCCCTGACTCCGGTCTGATCCGACCTTATTCTCCACAACAACATTAATGAGCGTGATTGCGTCCAATTATTGCAAAAGGAGACAAACTCCCCTGTCACCTCCCAGGTAACGTTATGTCCCTCTATAAAAGGGGCGGGCCCTCTTCCACTACGACACACAGATTAGCCCCCTCTGACTTAAGCTTCGGAGGGCCGGCGCCGGATAATCCGGCCACCGGCTTTTTTGCAGGACTACCCAGGGGAACACCGCCAGTCGGCGCACCGCCTCCCACCATCCCGGCAGCGGAACTCCTCCCCCTCCTTGGTCCGCGGCAGCCCCCGGGTCCAATTTCCAGCAACAGTTGGCGCTAGAGGAAGGGTCCGAGTTGCTGCCATGAAACTAAGGAGTAAAGGGGCTTCCGATGCCTCTCGATGTCCTCCACCTAGTCCCGGACACTCTGTCTAGAACTCACCACCTCCGGCCGAGTCAACTCCTCAAGTCCGGCCGGAGCAGTTTGACGCCCTGATACGGCAGGTGCAGGCCTTGGCTACTGCTGTCCAAAGCTTGCAACCCAGGGGCGTCCCGACGGTACCACCCTCGCCGGCCCCAGTTCAACCGGAGCCCCCTACAAGCGGGCTCCCCCTTCAAGGTCAGGACTCTCAAGTCCAGGCCTCTCTCTGGAGAGAACACCCAGCTAGAGGCCCTGGTGGCTGGCCTCAACCCTCGGAGGTCGAGTCAGTCCCAGGGCAACTCGCACCGGAACGGACCGTTGCAGCGATCCCCCAGAACCATGAGCTCGACAAGAAGGTCGAGGAGCTGGAGCGCCAAATCCAGGCGTTCCACGGGAGGAAATCAGGACGTGATGGTGACTTCGAGTTCACTACGAAGTCTCCATTCTCCCCGGAGATTGAAGACGAGCCGGTCCCGTCGCGGTTCAAGATGCCCCAGGTGGAGCCTTACAACGGCAGGGCTGACCCCCTAGACCACTTGGAAAATTATCGGATCTTAATGGCCCTGCAGGGGGCCTCGGAGGCCATGATGTGCAAAGCTTTCCCAGCGACACTCCGAGGACCGGCCCGGCTTTGGTTTACCGGGCTAAAGCCGAGCACAGTCTCCTCTTTCGAGCAACTTGGCCGGCAGTTCGCCAGCAATTTTGCCGCCAGCCAGCCCCAGCGGCGGACATCAGACTCTCTCCTTGATGTCAAACAAAAGGAGGGAGAATCCTTTAGGGAGTACTTGGATCGGTTTACCGCCGCAACATAGGAAGTCCGGGAGCTTGACCAGTCGATCGCCATGTCAGCACTAAAGACTGGAGCCCGGTCTTACAGGTTCCTCTTTTCTATCGAAAAGAACTTCCCTGCGGACCTCACCGAAATGCTTGTTCGGGCACGAAAGTACGCCAAGGCTGAAGAAGCCGTGGCTACCAGGCGGAGCGGGGCCGAACAGACATCCAAGAGACAGAAAAGGCGTCGCGAGGAGCACGGCCAGCCTAGAAGCCCGTCCCCGCGCCGAGCCAAAAATCCGCCCCGCCTGAAGAGTCCACCCCGATTACGAGGACCGCCTCAGCAGAGGCTATCACTCCGCCCGAGGTTTTCGCCACGAGCCCACGCACCTGAGGGGAGGTACGAGAGCTATACTCCCCTCACCGCTCCTCGAGCCGAAATCCTCATGGAGATTGAGGGTCAAGATTGCATCCGACTCCCACCTCCGAAACGAGATTCCAGAGCTTGGCGCGACCCTCGGAAATATTGCCGTTTTCATCGAGATCACGGTCATGATACCGAGGACTGCTACCAGCTCCGGAATGAGATTGAAGCACTCATTCGCCGAGGGATGCTCGATCGATTTGTGTGGGGCCGGTGTGAAGAAAAGAAAAGAGCCGAAGAAGCCGCCCAGCCTGACAGTTCAAACGCCAACAGGCCCATCGCCGGCATCATCAACACCATCCGAGGCGGGGCCCCTGTTGGAGAAGCTTCGGGGGAAGGAACCTCCTCGAAGCGCCTACGCTCCTCGGAAGCCATCTCTTTCTCGGATGACGATCTGATGGGAGTCGAAACTCCCCACGACGATGCCGTTGTCATTTCCATGATTATAAATAGATTTGATGTAAAACGCATCTTAGTTGATAATGGAAGCTCGGCGAATGTTTTGTATTTTGATGCCTACTGTAGAATGGGGATGACAACAGAGCAACTACAGAGGATGAATGCTCCGTTAGTCGGATTTACTGGGAATTCAGTCCCAGTAGAGGGCGAGGTCGACCTTCTGGTCTTGGCCGGGCTCGCCCCCCGTGAAAGTACCGTAAGAATGAGCTTCCTTGTGATACGCCTGCCTTCGGCCTACAATGCCATTCTCGGACGACCAGGTCTTAATGCCCTCCGAGCAGCGGTTTCGACTCGCCACTTGCTCGTGCGATTCCCCACTAGCCAAGGAGTTGGCGAAGTTCGTGGGGACCAGATAGTAGCCAGACGATGCTACATGGCAACTCATGAGGCGAGGCGACCAGCTGAGACACTTTTTCCTGCAACCGGTCAGCCTTCAGTCAAAGCTCCGGAGGCACGAGTCAGCCCTCAGAAGGAGCGGGTAGAGCCTGGTGAGCTACTGATCCAAGTTCCCTTACACGAAAACTTTTTCGAGCTAACCGTGCAGGTCGGCTCTGGCCTTAACATGTGCGAAAGAGAATGCCTCGTCAATTTTCTACGAGACAACATGGACGTCTTCGCATGGTCGCCTGCGGACATGCCAGGGATAGATCCAGAGATCATGGTCCACCGGCTCCAAGTGAAGCCAACCTGCAAGCCCGTGCGACAAAAGAAGCGAGTCGCCGCCCCAGAACGACAACGAGCGGCGGCCGAGGAGGTTGACAAACTCCTTGAGGCTGGATTCATCCGGGAGATATCCTACCCGGAGTGGCTCGCCAACGTAGTTCTTGTCAAAAAAGCCAACGGAAAGTGGCGCATGTGCGTGGACTACACTGACCTGAATAAAGCCTGTCCAAAGGACAGCTTCCCCCTTCCCAGCATCGACCAGCTCGTAGACTCTACCTCGGGGCACGAGCTGCTGACGTTCATGGACGCCTTTTCCGGATACAACCAGATCCGCATGGCACCGGAAGATGAAGAAAAGACGGCCTTCATCACCAACGGGGGCACCTACTGCTACAAAGTAATGCCATTCGGCTTGAAGAATGCCGGGGCAACTTATCAAAGGCGGGGCAACTTATCTTTAAAGATCAAATAGGCCGAAACATGGAGGTATATGTTGATGACATGCTGGTGAAGAGCAAGGTGGCGCAAGACCATGTGGCCGATCTTGATGAAGCATTCTCCACACTCCGAAGGTACCAAATGAAGCTTAACCCAGCTAAATGCACTTTCGGAGTCACCTCGGGCAAATTCCTCGGCTTCATTATTACACAACGAGGAATTGAGGCCAACCCCGAAAAGATCCGAGCACTCCAGAAAATGACGCCTCCGAAGACAGTCAAGGAGGTACAACGGCTTACAGGCCGAGTTGCAGCCCTCGGGAGATTCATCTCTCGCTCGGCCGAGCGCTGCCTTCCATTCTTTACGGCTCTAAAGAAGCCAAAGAATTTCTTGTGGTCAGACGAATGCCAGCAGTCTTTTGAAGAGCTTAAGCACCTCCTGGCCTCCCCTCCCCTACTCACAAAGCCTCTACAGGGTGAACTCCTCTATTTGTATCTAGCCGTTTCCCCTGTAGCAGTAAGCTCGGTCCTGGTTCGAGAGGAGGGCAAGCTCCAAAAACCGGTGTATTACACCAGCCGGATCTTGAGGGATGCTAAGACCCGATACTCTAAGCTGGAGAAGACTGTCTATGCTTTGGTCACCTCGGCACGAAGACTCCGGCCCTACTTCCAGGCCCACACAACGGCCGTGCTGACCGACCAGCCAGTAAAGCAGATCTTGCAGAGATCAGACCGAGCTGGCCGGATTACTAAATGGGCCATCGAGCTTGGGAAATTTGATCTCGAGTACCGACCCAGACCGGCGATCAAAGTGCAAGCACTCGCCGACTTCATAGTCGAATGCACCATACCAGACGAAGTCGAGCTTAAGCCCAAGCTTACGCCAACAAAGCAGACCCCTAGTCTGGCATGGGCCTTACATGTCGATGGCTCTTCAAACTCGGGGGGTAGCGGAGCGGGTCTCATCCTCACCAGCCCGGAGGGGGTGGTCGCTGAACAGGCCCTACGCCTCGAGTTTCCTGCTTCCAACAACATGGCGGAATATGAAGCACTGGTCGCCGGGCTCAAGCTAGCCAAAGAGCTAGAAGTAAAAGACTTGGAGGCCTTCAGTGATTCTCAGCTCGTCGTCAACCAAATCCTGGGTGACTTCGAAGCCAGAGACCCTACAATGCAAAAGTATCTACAGAAGGTACGGGATCTCGCCTCGTCCTTGAATTCTTTTCACATCCAACATGTCGCCAGGTCGGAGAATCTCAGGGCCGATCGGCTGTCAAAACTGGCGTCCTCCCGCATGAGCGAGTTCCCCAAGACAACGGCACTGGAGTACCTCCAAAAGCCCAGTACGGAGGAGCCCGAGCAGACCCTCTGCGTCGAATCCGAGCCAAGTTGGATGGACGAGCTCATTAGCTACCTGCAAGACGAAGTCCTCCCCGACGATGAACGGAAAGCCCGCCGAGTGAAGCGCTCCGCCACCCGGTACATATTGTACGAGGGAAAGCTTTATCGGAGATCCTTCACATCTCCCCTCCTCAAATGCATCCGCCCAACAGAGGCTGACTATGCAATGAGCGAAGTCCATGAAGGGATTTGCGGAAGTCACCAAGGGGGACGAGCATTGGCCCATAAAATTTTGCGTCAAGGATATTATTGGCCGACACTCCAGAAGGATACAATGGACTTCGTCCGGAGATGCGACCGATGCCAGAGAAACGCCAATATCCAACGCCGACCCTCGGCTTCCTTAACCTCTATCAGCTCCCCTTGGCCTTTTGCCCAGTGGGGAATTGACATTCTAGGGCCATTCCCTCTGGCTACCGGGCAAAGAAAATTCCTAGTCGTCTCCATCGACTATTTTACAAAATGGGTGGAGGCCGAGCCACTTGCCCGGATCACCGAGCAAAAGATGCGGGACTTTGTCTGGAAGTCAATAATCTGCAGATTCGGACTCCCCCGCATCCTCATCTCTGACAACGGTCGCCAGTTTGACAACATTCACTTCAGAGAATTCTGCTCCGAGCTTGGCATTGACCACCGCTTCACCTCGGTCGCGCACCCTCAGACAAATGGAGAAACCGAGGTAACTAACCGTACTATCTTGCAGGGTCTCAAAGCCAGGCTCGACAAATCCAAAGGACAATGGGTCGAAGACCTATACAATTTCCTGTGGGCCTACCGGACCACGTTCCGCGTCCCCACCGGCGAAACTCCCTTCAACCTGACATACGGAACGGAAGCTGTCATCCCGTTGGAGATCGGACTCCCATCTCCGAGGGTAGAACATCATGACGCCAGCTCCAACTCCTCGCAGCTAAGGAACAATCTCGACCTGATTGAAGAAACAAGGGAAGCCGCCCGTGTTCGCATGGCAAGGTACCAGCAAAAGACCGCCCAGTACTACAACGCCAGGGCTAAAATCAAGTCCTTCAAAGCAGGAGACCTTGTCCTCAGAAGAGCCGAGGCCTCCCGACCAACCGAGCAAGGGAAACTGGCTCCAAACTGGGAAGGACCTTACCGAGTCACACGCATCCGTCGGCCCGGAACTTATAAGCTAGAGTCTCTAGATGGGACTCCCATCCCACGAAGCTGGAATTCTGAAAATCTCCGCGTGTACTACCAATAGTATTCCAAGGGATCCCCTACTGTAACCATTAAATTTTATTTGTAAAGGGCTTGTGCTTGTTCAAACTCACCGATTCTCCTATGTTGTCTCCTGGTGCCAGGCTCGTTCTCCATCGGCCAACGAGCTCGGCTCGTTCTCCATCGGCCAACGAGCTCGGCTCGTTCTCCTACCCCGACCTCGGCCGGGATGCCTCGAGACGTCGAGATGCCCCAATTCATCGGGATGCCCTAATACGTTGGGATGCGGTCTTCACTGACCAGACGAGCTCGGCTCGTTCTCCATCGACCAACGAGCTCGGCTCGTTCTCCATCGGCCAACGAGCTCGGCTCGTTCTCCATCGGCCAACGAGCTCGGCTCGTTCTCCTACCCCGACCTCGGCCGGGATGCCTCGAGACGTCGAGATGCCCCAATTCATCGGGATGCCCCAATACGTTGGGATGCAGTCTTCATTGACCAGACGAGCTCGGCTCGTTCTCCATCGACTTCAGCCAACGAGCTCGGCTCGTTCTCCCATTCATGATCAGCGAGAAGTCCGTGTTTGGCAAAAGCTGAATCTCTCTGCTAACGTCCTCAAAAAATGGAGCCCGAGCAGAGGAGCGTCTTCAAGTAGCCAGATGAAGTTCATAGCCTCGGCACAAGAGCGCTCACGGTACCAGGTACCCATTCGATTAATGTCTACATTATCTCATTTATTTTCATTCTTGGTTAATTAATCCGATCATCCGCCTCGGCAACCCGAGGTCCGGGCTCGAAGTTCGCTAAGGAATCTTAAGTCTAGTGGCCTTATCCTAGGGTTCGGTCGAATTCCGAGTTAAACTCGGAGAGTCCCCCCCGAGCCCAAGCACGTCCTAGACATAAGCACCGCTATATTACTGGTCTTGGGCCCCTAGTTCAGCTGTGCCGAGCCATAACGCAAGTTCGGTTATATAGCGGACGAAGTTGGAGCCGCAGAACCTAATTCCTTAATATAAAAACGGATTCAAACGAAAGATCTTTAGTCAGCCAAAAATGGAATCAAAGCATAAGTCATAACAAATGTATATTCATTTTAAAAAGCCCATAGGCCAAGTACAAGAGTCCGGACTCGGCCTAAACAAGTATAAAGGCCATTCCGACTTACACAAAAAAAAAAAAGAGAGAGCAGAAAGGAAAGGAGAACTATATAAAGGGCTCAGGCCCGGCGATTTCAGCGACGGTCGGCTCCTCTGCGGTCGAGGCCTCCACGGTAGCCTCGAGAACCGCCCCGGTGACCTCGGGGGCGATCTCGCCTTCTTCAGCTTGACCCTCCTGGTCGGCCCCGCCAGAGGTTGGAACCTCTGCCTCCGCCTCCGCTTCTGGATTTTCGACCCCAGCGCCTGGTTGAAGCAGGCTAAGGTCGAAGTCGGGAAGAAGTCGCCGCAACTGGTTGCGAAAGTCCTTGAAGCCCTGGATGAGCCCGTTGACGCCTTCCTCTTCCATCAAGTCGCGAAACTCTTCCGATTCACGGAAGAGCTTGACGGCGTCCTGGGCCTGCTCCCGGGCCTCCTTCTCCCGAGCCTCATGGTAGGCGGCCTTCCGCTCCAAAGTCTTTATTTCTCTTTCGCGGTCCGCGAGCAGAGATTGCACGTCAAGTAGACGGATCTCGAGATCTTGGACCTTTATTCGAGCCTCCCCTACCTCCTGCTCGCGAATAGCGAGCGACGATTCGGCCTCCGTCCGGCAGGCCTCAGCGGCGCGCACTTCAGACCTGGTCAAAGTGTGCGCGCCCCTCTACTCTTCAAGTTCGGCGACCAGAGCCCGAACCTCGTCCTCGGCCGCCCCTAGCTTCGCTTGAAGCACTTTCTGCTCGGCCTCGGACGCGAGAAACTTTGTTTCGGCCTCCTCACGCCCCCTTTGATGCCTTCGGGCCCGGTCCCGATAGTCCTGGATGATGTGAATCATCGTTTCGGTCTCGTGGAGGCGCTGCAAGAGGAACACGTAAGAAATAGTTTTAAGCCGAAACACAAATTTGCATAGAAATAAAAGCTGACTTACTCGGATGGAGGAGCAAATAGTGGAATCCATGAACTCGCCATAGTTCATGGACCGGATCTTGGCCTGGTCGGCCGGGAGCAGCGCGACTCGGAGAACTTCGCGCGCCACTTGTACGCTGTCGAGGGCCGAGTCGCCCTCAAAGACGGCCCATCCAGAAGCGTATGGCACCCGCTCCTGGGGGCCCGACGAACCCGACAGGCCGGCCTCGGCCGGCCTGGGTGCAGCCGACCCCGTCGCTTCCTGACTATTCCCCGGCTCGGAACCGGAGAGCTGGGGTCGGATTGGCGGCCGACTTGACCGCCGCATAGTAGAAGAAGGGCGTGCGAGCGCCAAATCTGTCGAAGTCCTCCCTCCCTGGTCGGAATTTGGAGCTTCCTGCCGACCAGAGATTTGCGAAATGGGCATCGGGCATGGGAGTGCCATCATGGCTCCGCCAGAGCCTACGCCCTCTCCCCGACCAGCCTCAGGGCGCACGGGGCGAGGAGCGCGCACCTCAACCGTTGTGGTCGTCGAGGTCTTCGCCGAGGTCTTTGCTTTCTTCCTCGGCTCGGTCGGTTCTCCTGAGAGTTCGGCCGCCCTCTTTTGGAACCGGGCATATAGGACCTCGCTCTTGGTCACCATTTTTGCGATATCTGCAAGGACGAGCAGTATTAAAACTTGGAAACTGTAACAAAATGAAAAAGACACCCTACTGCTACTCTTACCATGGGGACGCGCCGAGCTCAGCCCAACATTCACTAGAGCATCCTCACTGATGAGGCCGCTCAGTAAGATGCCGCCCCCAAGGTTGCGAATGGTGTCGAGGACCCCTTGCTCGCGCGAAGAAAGCTTAGGGACTTTATTGACAGACTTGAGTTGGGTTGGCCCCCACCTAGGGTTAAATCCCCATGTCCGTTCAGACCCCAGGAAGAAGAACTTCTTCTTCCAGTCATGAATGGAGGAGGGGGCACCCTGAAAAAGTGGCCGACCCACCCGAAGGGCGATATAGAGCCACTCTCCGTCTCCCGGGTTCGACTTTAACACAAAAAGTCGCCGAAAAACATTAACAGAGGTCGGAATCCCGTGCAGTAAGCACAACGACAGGAAACCGATCACTGTTCTCCAGGCATTCGGAGCGAGTTGCGCCGGAACCAGCTGGTATTCCGTTAGCAACTCATCCACGAAGCCGTGAAGAGGAAACCATAGGCCAGCCCAAAGTGATTCCAGATACACTCCAATCCGGCCTACTGGAGGGTCGGTCACCCGATCCCCCTGCCTGGCGGGCTCCAACTGGAACCCTTGGAGAGGAAAAAACCATTCCTCGGTCATTTCCACCTCCAGTACACCCATGGTGGACTCGACTTCACTTGGACCGAAACCCATTAGGAAAAAGGAAAAGAGATTATTGGGAGAAAAAGAAGAAAAGGAAAAGGGACCTGTGAGACGCCGGGAACAAAAACCTCGGACTGAGAAAAACTGGAGGAAGAAGACAATAAGAAAGGAGAAGGAAGCCAGGTGAGGGTTTATATGAATCCCTCCAACGGCCCAGATCAGCAAAAAAAAAAAAAAAAAAAAAAATGCTGCTCCCCATTCGGGTTACGACGCGTGTCAATCCAAAAGATAAAACGCCGCATTTATTCCGGGCTGACGCTTCGAACACAGAAGCGCCCTATCGAATCATACGGCCCCATCATGAGCCCACGACGCGAGGACGCCTCGGAGAAGGCGTCCCGATAATGAGGTATTCTCGGGAAAGAAGAAACGCCGCCTATTAAAGGCGTCTCAAAGCGCCCGATAATTCAAAAACGCGCAATAATTTCAAAATTTTCCATAATAACCCAACTAAAACTACTTCCCGCGCTCAAGCTAGTAGCTAGCTAGAACTAGGAAGTCGGGGGGTAGTGTTGGGAGATTACCCAAGTCACAACACCTCAGAGGCGCTCGACCGAAGAGCACCGACCAAAGAGGCGCTCGACCGAAGAGCGCCGACCAAAGAGGCGCTCGACCGAAGAGCGCCGACCAGAGAAGCGCTGACTAGAGACAAAAAGCGCCAAATAGAGGCGCTCGGCTGGAAGGTACTCAACCGAAGGGCACCGACCAGGAGCAATCCCGCCACAGGACACACCGCTAAGCGACCTGCTCAGCTCGGCACCTCCGCTAGGCCCATGCCTTAGCCGAATACCCAATCACCGCCTAATCCTCCAACAAGTCTGACAACCAAGTACGTAACTCTACTACAATCTGCCACCGTCCCTAAGTCATCAAGGCAAGGGGTCTCCACAGGAACTCGGCATGACCTGTCATTAATGCATAAGACCCCCTCGGGCCTCCGATGCACTCAGGCATTAAATGAACACAGCTCAAGATGATCTCCGGATCACTGAACCATCACAACGTATGGCTCACCCTGACCACCGGTTCACTCAGCAATTAATGAACTTACTATCTACGAACCCCCGGGCCTACCATAACCGGCGGTTCAACACACTCCAATGGGCCCAACCGACCGTGACAGCTCCCTGACTCCGGTCTGATCCGGCCTTATTCTCCACAACAACATTAATGAGCGTGATCGCGTCCAATTATTGCAAAAGGAGACAAACTCCCCTGTCACCTCCCAGGTAACGTTATGTCCCTCTATAAAAGGGGCGGGCCCTCTTCCACTACGACACACAGATTAGCCCCCTCTGACTTAAGCTTCGGAGGGCCGGCGCCGGATAATCTGGCCACCGGCTTTTTTGCAGGACTACCCAGGGGAACACCGCCAGTCGGCGCACCGCCTCCCACCATCCCGGCAGCGGAACTCCTCCCCCTCCTTGGTCCGCGGCAGCCCCCGGGTCCAATTTCTAGCAACATGTGCCATTTAGTTGGTTGTCCTCTTAAACCAAGGAGTGTGGAGACACTGTATGGCATACAGGTGAGATGTAGGAGTACATCGTCACTGAATAGTGACTCACCTGCGTAGCACTCCACTGTCGGGAGTTAGCTCGTAAAACGTATGGGCATAAGTACCCCTTAGACCTAAGACTGTCACGGTGACTTGCAAGCAACTCACTGTACTTAGGCACTGGATGACCTGAATTTCTAATTCAGGGATCGGAAGGATGCTGGGTGCAGTCAAGTACTCGCGAAGTCTGTGTACGAGTCAAGATGGGATTGACCGCTCCAGATTAGAGGAGTTGATGTCTTGCTGTATTTCAATTCAGTAAAACCTTGGCCAGGGTAAACCAAGTGATGGTCACTTGATTTGATTAATTGAAATATACTATGGATGACCGGATCCAGAGTTCGACAGTCCACTCTGAGGTCATCTTGAGCATCGAAGGTCATAGGGATGAATTATGCAACAACCATACGTCTAGGTTCTTGAATGTTGCTTTGCATATTTGACCTATCCGGACGTCGGGTATCATTGCTAGATGGTCACCTCGATTAGTGCATGGAGTAGTCCATGTACTACCGGCTTAGTGTTCGAACCTATCGGAGTCACGCACATTAGTCAAGCTGAGTAGGAAGGTCTTGACCCAATTTAATTAAGAATTAAATTATGGGTCATTTGGAATTTGGCTCTGTCTATGTTCAGCTAGCACTGAACATGAGGTACATGCTAAATTTCATGGATGAACAACTAATTAAGTCTGTATTTCGGGTCAATCAAGTTTTAATTAATATAATTGAACTTGATCAGGACTCAATTGTTGAGATTGGATTTGATTGGGTCTAAATTAGTGTAATTGGGCTCGATCATGATTTAATTGGAATTTAATTTCGTATTTGTTCTGATCTAAGTCGGACTTGGATCGAGTCGAAACTAGACCCAATTGAATCTCCTATGAGTCAGACTCATGTGGAATTTTTTCGGGTCAAAAATTCATTCAAATGGGCTGCAAATTTGGTTTAGAACCAAATAGACTAACTTATGATCAAATGGGCTAACCCATTTGTATCAAGTTGACTTTTTCCATTTTATGTGGTTGCTGACCGTGAATAAATGCCATGGACCCGTGGACCACTCCCTTCACATGGACCCTTAGCATTTGTTTTGTGAGCCGCGACTCACCTGGGACGCATGAAACAGAGCTTCTCTGTTTCACGCGTCCGCAAGCTTTCCGACCGGCGATTGCGCGGCCAACCGGCCTCCGGCCAGACGGCCGACTAGACCGGAATGTGTGGTTTTGAACCGCCAACATTCCAGTCCAGTTTGATTTTTGAAATCCGGCAATAATAGGCATTAATCGCTGGTTTATTCCATGGTTGTTTTTGAAACAACCGTTATCAAATTTATTCATATTTGATAATGAATGAATTCAATAATGCTGGACCATTACGCCTCTTAACTCCTCTCAGCGTTGGCCTATTTGTAGGCCACCGTTTCCTCTCGAATGGAGAGAGAGAGAAAAAAAATTTTCTTGGGAAGAAAACGTCAGACAGAGAAGGAGATTTGATTCTGTGGAGAAGAAGAAGAAGAGAAAGGAAGGAGTCCTTTCTCTCTGGTGGTTTGGAGTTCGGCCCAGATCCGGTGTCCTCTCCTCCCTTCCATTCCCTCTGTGATCGGGATCAAGAGACGAGCATCTGTGGCTTGTGCGTGCTGTGAAGAAACGGGAGAAAAGAAACTGAAGAAAGAAAGAAAGAGAAGAAAGAAAGAAAGAGAAGAAAGAAAGAAAGAGAAAAGGGAACGTCCTTTTTCTGGATTTCTTTTCTTCCAAGGGTCCTTTTGCAAAAGATTGTTTTGCACGAGTAAAAACATCATCCAACCTTCTTGCGAAGTTTGACGTGCGTGCGAAGTAGAGGGCTTGTAGATCCAGGCCTCGCAGAGCTACCTTCAGGGATCTAGATCCAGATCCAGATTCAAATTACCTCGACCAACTTCCGCTACGGCCTTGAGGTAATTTTACACAAAAGTTAAATTTAATATTTATAATTGTTATAAATAAAATAAAAAAAATTAAAACTGATTTTTCATGCCTGGCGTTCGATTTTATCGGACAACTCGGGAAATTTTTTCTTCAAGCAAATGCGTTTTCCATCTCTGTAAGCCAATTGTCTGCTTCCAAAGGTTCTGTAGTCCCCTGAAAAGCTGGAGGAGCCAGCCTCTTAAATTCAGCTATGCTGCTACGATGTTCACACTATTCCCCTCGTCCTTGCTGTGGCTGTGTCTGGAGCAACTGCGCTTGTTGTTGGAGCAACTGCTGTTGCACCTGCTGTTGCATTTGCATGAGGCTCAACATGGTCTGCATAACCTGGCTTAAGCCCGGTTCCTGTCCCGTTTGAGGGCTCATGACTTCCTCCTGCTGAGGGATACTCCCAACCCATTGGGGTGTGCTGTCAGTATGCTGGTTCGGTGTCTCATCTTCAGCACTAACAGTAGTCTTTTTCGCCCGACGTTGAGGCATCCTGACCTATATGCATCAAATAACAGCAGACTCATAAAAAGAAAGCTCACCGAATTAAATTATTATTATTATTTTTTTTATATAAGAATAATCATCACATTCTTCACACCTAACGTCCCAATGTCCCTAGTGTCTACCCACCTACACTCATATCGTGTATGATTCTTTGTCTTAGATTCTATCCATGTATGCTCTGATACCACTTAAGTTGTCACGCCCCCGTTCCGAGATCGCGAGCCGGGGGTCGCGCCAACCGCCGCACACCCATAGGAAACTTTTCCCACGAGCATGCAAGGCATCTAAACCAAACACCTCAATTATGTAATTCTAAACTAATTTAACAGAATAAATGCAATCTTATTCCATTGACTAACTCGAGTCATAATGTCTCACAAGTCTAAATACGCGGCGGAATAATCATTTACCAATATGCAGAAACCTAGTTCTTAAAATAATAAAAGTCCACCAATCATAATAAATGTCCATAATAACAAATCAACTTAAATAACCCTAATCTAAGATAACTTGTGCCACAATCCTTCTCGTCGCTCTCCCATTTTGAATCCCCAATAGACTAGTTCTCAAAATCTGTAAAACAATAAGAGATGGTATAATGAGCTAGACAGCTGGTGCTAAAATAAAATTGTTCTCTCAAGTACAGGAGATTCGTACAAGTAGTATAACTCGGAAGTCCGAGGTCGATTCCTCAGGGAACGATCTATGGATTATTAGCGTAATCTCAGATTAATTAATTCAGTTAATTTGTTGATTAAGATGATGTTTTGCAAATAGAAAACAAATCAGTACACAGAGAATTAAAGTATGGATAGATTAAGATGGAGTAGGGATTTGGAATCCCCCTTGATAATTTTGCATTCAAGAAATAAATTCTTCGATTCTTGATTAAAGATATAAATGTAGGATAGATCAAAGCATGAGATATATTTTAGGGACATTTGAACTCTATTTCTAAGCATTTATCGTGCCTATTACATCAACGATAAATCAAATACTAAAGCGGTCCACATGTCGATCAACATAAACCATTAAAGAACTATCTACAAAATAATTATGCAAGAATCCATAATATATTGGAAATATAAATCTATAAGAATTAAAGGTTTAGAATTTACTTCAAAGATAGCAATACATCAAGGGTTCCTCCATCACCCAGGATTAGCCAGCCATCAACATCAAAGACTCTCCCCTGTTACTCCTCTCTCTATTTTTTTTCTTCTTTTTCTTTTCGGAAACAGGGCATCCCCTGTTTCCCTCTCTCTTCTTCTTTCTTGTTTTCTTCCACTGCAGCAGCCGACTCCTCTATTCTTCCTCTTCCCCCCCCAAATCGGAGCCCCTTTCTCCTCCTCTTATAGATCCCACCAGAGATCAGCCAGCGATGGATCTGATTTTGCGTGGAGAGGAGGAAGAACGCCTGCGTGATGGTTGGGGCGGAATGCACGGGATCGGCTGGATCGATGGCACTGGCCGCGGGATTTGGGGAGTCGCTTGGGTGCGCGGAAGAAAAGTCATAGACTCTGTTCTGCAGTTGGGAGGATGCATCCTTTTTAGATGAATTTATATAAAATAATGTTAAAAATTATAATAAGTGCTAAGGATAAAATATTAATCATGCAAATGTTAACATCTATTATTTATCATTATTTTGCTAGCATTAGGCTAAGTTAATTGGTACTTAGATCGCACTTTTGTGCTCTCATCATACCCCCCAACTAGCTTATTGCTAGTCTCTAGCAATTCAGAGTAAATAATAACATGAGAGTACAAAAAGTGTTGGTCAATTCTTTGACTTTTTATTAAAGCTAACGACATAAAACTAAGATATGTACCCACTTTCGTAGGGCATCACGATTGCACTTAGCACGTGCAACAAGCCGTTAAACCCCTAGGTTACCCTAGTGGACGAGTGTTGTCTCGTGAGGGTTTTCAGGGATGTTACCCACAAACATCATGAATGATATGACATGAGATCCTAAAAAAAAAAAAAATGAAATAAATTTTAAGCTAATGCACATGTAATTAATTAATATATATTTTCAAGCATGGAAACTATCAAAGCAAGGAAAATATGAAAGTGTAGTGTGCATAAAATAGTATGACTTTCTCCCGGAGTACTACTACCTCCACCACAACATGGCACCGCTTGAATTTTAGGTGTACTACTCAAGTTCACAAGTGTTTACTACAGTTTATTAGAGCCCGATCCATCAAATTTTCGGAATATCTCATGTTGTCTAAAATTGTCAAGAATGGTTTGCATAAAAAGAAGGAGCTATCAATCCCAACTAAATATCCAAAGTACACAAAGGTCCAATACAATGGAGTCAAACTAGCCATTACCACATGTCACTGGGTTCAGCCCGACCAACCCTATTCATGTTTTTTTTTTAATATTTTTTTATACATATGGTGATTACAATAGTCCAACCCCCTTAGACTCTAGCAAGGTCCATGTAGCGAGTTTTCGGCCAATGACTCCTGATCCAGTTGGCTCAAGGCATTAGGTGAAACACCCCTCGGGCTTAATTACTCGAACCAGACTATGCCACGAGGTTAGACTTGTCATCTCCTCATTTTTTTTTTAAATCAAAAGAGAAGATAAACTGAACCATATAATGTGACTGCAACGTGACTATAGGTCAACCAAGGTTAGAACATAAGGCACTTAGATGATCTAGACGGGGTATTCAGCCTCTATCTTTATGTGAAAACCAAATCAAGAACCTTTTAGTATGGATAAGGATGCTCGTACTTCTTTTACAGATATGGCTTAATAAAAATGCATTAAACAAATGTGAACTCCTGAGGCCTTCCTATAATCATTAAGTATATGTGCGGGGATCTAATAATAGATCTCTGATCAGTCATAATGTGCATGTGTTCCTTGCCTTAATGGTTGCACAAACTCAATATGAAAATACATGTGCATTTGCTTAGAAAAGAATGCAAAAACAATTTTTTTTTTAAGCAAATTACTTCCCTCCCCCCAACTTAAACATTGCATTATCCTCAATGTAATAGATACAAGAAAAATATAATAAAAGACAGTAGAGAAAATAATATTGGAGAGAAGAGGAATACCTTGAGCTGTTGATATCCAGAAAATAAAACCTACAAAACTAGAAAAATAATCCTTACTAATATACACATACCTTTGCCTTCATGCTCAGTCATAAGAAGGCTTCCCCAAGAAAAAGGAGTCCTCTTCATCTGTAAAATTCTCAAGAAAAGGTTTAAGTCTGTGTCCATTTACCTTAAAAATTCTACCATCCCGTGGATTCTCAATCTCAACCGTCCCATGTGGAAAAACAGTTTTTATAATGTAAGGACCTGTCCATCTCGATCGCAACTTACCAGGAAACAGATGTAAGCGGGAATCATATAAAAGAACTTTTTGCAAAGGTTCAAAAGATTTTTTTAAAATTGATTTATCATGTAAGATCTTCATTCGTTCTTTGCAAATTTTAGCATTGTCATAAGCATCTCTGCGAATCTCATTAAGCTCGTTCAATTGCAATTTTCTAGCTAGACCGGCATCTTGTAAATCAAAATTCAATTTTCTAATTGCCCAATACGATTTATGTTCTATTTCTACAGGCAAATGACACGCTTTTCCATAAACTAGCCGGTAGGGAGACATGCCAAGAATGGTTTTGTATGCAGTACGATAGGCCCATAATGCATCTGATAGTTTCAAGGACCAATCTTTTCGTGATGGGTTCACCGTTTTCTCTAAAATACGCTTGATCTCCCTATTGGCTAATTCTACCTGGCCACTAGTTTGCGGATGATATGGGGTAGCAACTCTATGGGTGACACCATACTTTTTCAATAAGGTCTCGAAAGGCTTATTACAAAAGTGTTTTCCACCGTCACTAATTATGACCTTAGGCATCCCAAATCGTGAAAAAATAATTTCTTTTAAAAACTTCAGGACAGGTTTGTGATCATTGGTCTTACAAGCAACAGCTTCTACCCATTTGGACACATATTCGACACCGACTAAAATGTACTCATATCCAAAAGATGGTGGGATGGGCCCATAAAATCGATGCCCCAACAATCAAAAATTTCGATAATAGTAATGGGTTGAAGAGGCATCATTTGCCTACGAGTTAGACTTCCAATACGTTGACATGGATCACATGTCCTGCAGAACTCGTGGGCATCTTTGAACATAGTGGGCCAATAGAAACCACATTGCAAAACTTTTGCAACAGTTTTCTTAGAGGCAAAGTGTCCACCGCAAGCATCAGTGTGGCAGAAAGAAAGTACGCTTTGTATATCATGATCCGGTATGCATCGTCTAAAGATTTGATCATTGCAATATTTAAACAAATAGGGTTCGTCATAGTAATAATTCTTTACTTCGCGCAAGAAAATTTTTCTATCTGTCGACCCCCAATGCTCCGGCATCCGGCTTGTAACAAAAAAATTTACAATATCTGCATACCATGGTATACTAGAAAGTGCAAACAACTGCTCTTCAGGGAATGAGTCCTTGATGGAAAACTGTGGCACTGAATCATGAAAAACTAATCGTGATAAATGGTCAGCAACCACATTCTCTACTCCTTTTTTATCTTTGATAGTGATGTCAAATTCTTGGAGTAGAAGTATCCATCGTATTAAGCGTGGTTTGGCCTCTTTCTTATCCAACAAATATTTTAGTGCCGCATGGTCCGTGAAGATAACAATAGGAGCACCAAGGATATAAGAGCAAAATTTATTTAAGGTAAATACTACTGCAAGCAATTCCTTCTCGGTGGTAGTGTAATTCATTTGAGCATCGTTTAAGGTTTTGCTTGCATAGTAAATGACATATGGCTTATTATCCTTGCGTTGTCCTAGGACAGCTCCTATTGCATAGTCGCTAGCGTCGCACATAATCTTAAAAGGTAATGACCAATCGGGTGTTCGCACGATGGGTGCAGTGCTAAGCATAGACTTCAACTTTTCGAATGCCTCCTGACAGGTTTCAGTCCAATTGAACGGTGTATCAAGGGATAGGAGATTACATAATGGTCGAGATATGACACTAAAGTCCTTGATGAACCTCCTATAAAATCCGGCGTGACCCAAAAATGATCTAACATCTCTAACCGTCTTGGGTGCAGGTAGCTTAGCAATTAAATCAGTCTTAGCTCTATCTACTTCCATGCCCTTCGATGAAACAATATGTCCTAAGACAATTTCCTTTGGCACCATGAAGTGGCATTTCTCCCAATTCAGTATCAAATTCTTTTCCATACATCGAGCTAAGACAGCTTGTAAATGTGACAGGCAATCATCAAATGTGTCGCCAAAAATGGAGAAGTCGTCCATGAACACTTCCAAAAATTTCTCGTTCATGTCTTCAAAGATGCTGAGCATGCATCTTTGGAATGTTGCAGGTGCATTACACAACCCGAATGGCATTCGTCGCAAAGCAAATGTGCCAAAAGGACAAGTGAAGGTAGTCTTCTCTTGATCTTCCGGTGAAATTTCAATTTGATAATATCCCGAATAGCTATTGAGAAAACAATAGAAATCATGCCCTGCAACCCTCTCCAATACTTGGTCTAGGAAGGGTAGAGGAAAGTGATCCTTTCGTGTGACCAAATTCAGCTTTCGGTAGTCAACACACATGCGCCAACTCGTCGGGACACGAGTTGGAACTAGTTCACCTTGTTCATTTTCTACTACCGTCAAACCCGATTTCTTAGGAACGACTTGAGTAGGGCTTACCCACTTGCTGTCGGAAATTGGGTAAAAAATATCCACGTCAAGCAACTTGAGGACTTCTGCCTTAACCACATCTCTCATTGTAGGATTTAACCTTCGTTGCATTTGCCTTGTGGTTTTGGCATTGTCCTCCAAATATATCCGGTGCGTGCAAATTAAGGGGCTAATTCCCTTCAAATCGGCAATAGACCACCCTAAGGCTCCTTTATGATTCTTTAAAACATCAATTAATTTTCTTTCTTGGGTATGATCAAGTCCAGACGAGATGATTACAGGAAAAGTATCTTCGGGTCCAAGAAAAGCATACTTAAGTTTCTTTGGTAAGGGTTTCAATTTGAGCTTGGGTGCTTGCTCATGGGATGGTACTATTTTCACCTCTCGAGGCGACAATCTCTCAAATTCTCCTTCTTTTGGTCTCCACCTATTGACCATCTTGATATCCAGATTATCCACAATAGGTGTGACTGACAAATCATCATCATTGGTTCCATTAGGACACCAATCAATTAAGCTATCATTGAATGGGTCGTTAATTGCTTTAGCTAACAAATAATCTTCTGCGATGGTTTCAATCCAATCAACCTCCTTACTCTCTTCGGGATCATTGGGTTGTTTGCACACATTAAAAATGTTCAATTCTAAGGTCATGTTACCAAAAGAAAGCTTCATGACGCCATTCCTACAATTAACCAATGCATTAGAAAGTTGCCTATGATGCATGAGATGGTTGGGCAACCTGGATCTTTATATTTAGGGAGAATGTTGTGCTGCAAAATAGCACTCACATTTTCAGTTAAAAATGCCTTCTTCTTAACATTTAATCGGCGCTTAACAGTACACAAGTCCTTCAAAAATTTGGCATATGAGGGTACTTGTTTGATTGCATCAAGAAGAGGTATGTTGATCTTTACTTGTTTAAAAAGCTCAAGAATTTTAGAATTAGGTTCGAGCTTTTGCAACGGCTTTAGCCGTTGCGGAAAAGGTGGAGGAAAAGGACATTCAACTTTCTCGGTAGAAGTTGGGACCTCAACTTCTTCTTTGTTCCTTTCATCGACTTTGGGAGCATCAGAATTAGAAGTGACTCGCGGTCTCAATGGAATGGTTTGATCAATGACTTTCCCATTACGCAAAGTCATGATGCTCTTTGCATGCTCTGTATGCGAACTAGAAGGAGCCGTATTATTACTACCGTGCACTTGTGGGTTAGGTTGGGGTTGAGCTAGAAGCTTACCCTTCTCTTGGGTACTTAGGACGGTAGTCAACATTGACAATTGGTTCCTTATGTCTTCAAAATTTCGAGTATTTTGAGCATTGATATTAGCTTGACCTTGTAGAAAAGTTTGTATGGATTGCAAGGTATCCTCGATATTTGGCTTTTGAGAAGGTGATGGTGCATAAGTAGGATGTGCAGGTGGAGGAGCTGAATGGTGTGACTGTTGAGGATGATCGTTTCTCCACCTAAAGTTTGGATGATTCTTCCAACCAGGGTTATAGGTATTCGAGTATGGATCGTTATCAGGCTTTTGGTAGGAGTTCATAGCATTTGCTTGATCGTGCAAGACTTCCTTGAATGCCGGTATGGTGGGGCAATCTATAGTGGTATGACCCGACATATCGCAGATACCACAACACTCGTTTCTAAGCTCTATAGTCTTGACAGGCTCAACCTTCCTAAGCTCAATTTCTTCTACCTTCCTAGTGAGGGCTGCCATTTTAGCATGAAGATCATCCTCAGTTCTGAGGTTGTAAAGGCCTCCCTGTACAGAGCTAGTAGGCTTAGGCAAAGACTTGTTGTTTCTATCCCCGTTATTCCAAAGTTGGGCAGTCTCAGCAAGGGAATCCAAATACTCCCATGCCTCATCAGGTTGTTTTTCTAAAAATCTACCATTGCACATGGTCTCTACAAACTGTTTTAACTGTGGAGATAAACCTTCATAAAAGAAGCTAATGGTTCTCCAAGTTTCGAACCCGTGATGAAGGCATGAGAGAAGAAGGTCTTTAAATCTTTCCCAACATTCATAAAATGTTTCATTATCTTTTTGTTGGAAATTACTAATATGTCTTTTTAAAAAGTTGGTCCTTTGTGTGGGAAAGAACTTCTTTAAAAATTCTCTCTGCATATCTTGCCAAGTTCTTATTGATCTAGGTCGCAAGGAGTTTAGCCATGTTTTGGCCTTATCCTTTAGAGAGAAAGGGAACAATGTCAACTTGAGGACATCCTCGGTGACGTTTGGCACTCTAAATGTAATGCTCAATTCTTCAAAATCCTTTAAATGAAGATACGGACTTTCAGACTCTAACCCATGAAACTTGGGCAGCAATTGGATTACCCCTGGTTTGATGTCAAAATGTCCTACATTATCAGGAAAAATTATGCATGAAGGCTGACTAGTCCTAGCTGGTTGTAGGTATTGTCTTAGAGTCATAACATGAGGTTCTCGTTCTCGATTGTGGTGACTCCCCGCATCTTCATTTAAATCAGCCATCTCACAAGGTGTGAGATATTGAGAAAGAATTTCAGGGGTCTGTCCTAAGGGATGATCTAAAGTTGTACGACTTAATCGACCAGTGTCGTCCCTATTCCACTTTAGCATGCAAAATATTTCTCTCTCTTTTTTCTTTCTTTTTTTTTAATTATAAGTACCAACTAAAGATAACCTAAAACGACACCCTAAAACCAAAATCTATTCACAATCAAACATGCAACAAAACATTACACCTCAATTTCTAATATTTTTCTTAAATTTCTAGACAGCTCCTAACTGGTTTGAAGAGGGCACCTAAGCCTCCAATCCGGTCTAATGAACCGAATTGACCAGGTAAGCTCCCAGGTAAGTGGAGGGGTCACGATGCGTTCGCAAAGGTCCCACTTAAAACCCACTTGCCTCGAATAGATGAACTGTCTCCCTTATAGGGACAAAGCTTGCCTAGACATCAACTAAGCCACAGAGCAAAATTGGTGCAACTTTCGGTGGTCTTCGTCCTATTGAGCTCGAATGTCCTTATGGGCCAACGTCTAGTTGATTTTAGTTAAGCTTAGGATATTTATGCATTGGGGTGATTTTTGGGCTAAGGACGATGATGAAATCCCGACCTTATCTTTTTTAATGGGCTCTGCCCTTAAAATATTTTATGCTGATGCCTTATACTATATGCAACAATCAAGAGATTTTTTTTTTTAATGTTTTATGACATGACATTAAATTTCATTGAATAGGTGATCAAGCAAATTATTTATTTATTTATTTTTTTAAATTTTATGAGTTGAAGTCTGAAATTTGAAATTTGAAATTTAAAATTTTTAAAATTTTAGGTTTTTCCTCTTTTTCTAATTTTGAATGATCACACTTGATCTTTTCTTAAAGTTATTTTTTTTTTAATTTTCAATTATCAACAAGGGTTAATAAGATATGATAACAATAAATTTCTTATTCTAAAAAAAAATTAAATGCAGAAAATTCAAAGCAGAAAGCAGCAAGGTTTCGTATTAATCTAATAATCTTAAAAGTCTCAGAATGTCAATAAGACCGTTCAGATTATTGAAAAATATATCTTGCACCAGCTGACCAAATTTGAGTCCAATCAGACGGCTAATTTCTATGATATCAGAGTTTGATGCAAACTGTGTAGGGAATTGAAAATAGTAGTAAAGATGTAATTTAATTTAATTTTTTTTTCAAAAGAAAAATACTAACTTCTAAGGTAAAAATTAAATCTAAAATTATACTAATAACTCAGCCGTTCCCTGGCAACGGCGCCAAAAACTTGGTGCTAAAATAAAATTGTTCTCCCAAGTGCAGGAGATTCGCATAAGTAGTATAACTCGGAAGTCCGAGATCGATTCCTCAGGGAACGATCTATGGATTATTAGCGTAATCTCAGATTAATTAATTCAGTTAATTTGTTGATTAAGATGATGTTTTGCAAATAGAAAACAAATCAGTACACAGAGAATTAAAGTATGGATAGATTAAGATGGAGTAGGGATCTGGAATTCTCCTTGATAATTTTGCATTCAAGAAATAAATTCTTCGATTCTTGATTAAAGATATAAATGTAGGATAGATCAAAGCATGAGATATATTTTAGGGACATATGAACTCTATTTCTAAGCATTTATTGTGCCTATTACATCAACGATAAATCAAATACTAAAGTGGTCCACATGTCGATCAACATAAACCATTAAAGAACTATCTACAAAATAATTATGCAAGAATCCATAATATATTGAAAATATAAATCTATAAGAATTAAAGGTTTACAATTTACTTCAAAGATAGCAATACATCAAGGGTTCCTCCATCACCCAGGATTAGCCAGCCATCAACATCAAAGACTCTCCCCTGTTACTCCTCTCTCTATTTTTTTTCTTCTTTTTCTTTTCGGAAACAGGGCATCCCCTGTTTCCCTCTCTCTTCTTCTTTCTTGTTTTCTTCCACTGCAGCAGCCGATTCCTCTATTCTTCCTCTTCCCCCCCCAAATCGGAGCCCCTTTCTCCTCCTCTTATAGATCCCACCAGAGATCAGCCAGCGATGGATCTGATTTTGCGTGGAGAGGAGGAAGAACGCCTGCATGATGGTTGGGGCGGAATGCACGGGATCGGCTGGATCGATGGCGCTGGCTGCGGGATTTGGGGAGTCGCTTGGGTGCGCGGAAAAAAAGTCATAGACTCTGTTCTGCAGTTGGGAGGATGCATCCTTTTTAGATGAATTTATATAAAATAATGTTAAAAATTATAATAAGTGCTAAGGATAAAATATTAATCATGCAAATGTTACCATCTATTATTTATCATTATTTTGCTAGCATTAGGCTAAGTTAATTGGTACTTAGATCGCACTTTTGTGCTCTCATCAACAGCCCAGTAAGTAATGAACACTCTAGCTAGATAAATCAAGCAATAATATATGGAAAATAAATAAATATGCAGTTCCAAAGTATAAGTCAAATATTTCTTAAATTCATAAGATTCTTTTCGCGGTTTCAAGATTCTTTCACATATTCAATTTATCATGTCGATCCTGGACTATGACCACATGTTCCCTATGGTAGGGTCATCAACACCGACTAATCTTCTTACGGTGAGTCCTTCAGGACAGTCAATTGCCAACGTATCTGCCCCCATTGGTAGGGTCCTCAACATAGCCAGGTCGATAGTTCAATTAGTTCTCTATTTCATATTTCAGTTATAAAAACATACAGTGTCAAAACCAAATATCGTTCATATCTTAACTTCTTTCAATTTATCAGATTCAACTCAACAGCCAGGGACTATGACCACATTTCCTGTGGCAGGGTCATATCACCGACTATTCTTCTTGCTGTACCAATGTATTAGCCCCCATTGGCAGGGTCCTCAACATAGCTCGACTGCAAGTCTGAGTCTATTTCAAGTCATTATCTTTTCTTACATTATGTTTAGTGTTTCAAGCCGAAAAATACAATGTCAGAGCAATTAAATATAATTCAAACCAGAAGCAAATACGTTCAATCAGAGTCATACAATATTCTAAAAATATACATATAATTTATGCATCGAATTCGTAATCACAAATAATTCGATTCGTAAAACAGATATTTAGTTTGCCGATAAATCTAGTAAAGAGGTTACATCACTTACCTTGCGAACGCGATCTACGACAAATCCAATTAATTCCGCAAATTCCTCGCAGAACCTAATATTCAAAAATCATATCTTCTTTTGAAATTCATCACAACATATATATATACCAAGACTTAAATTTTAATATCCTCCCATGGCTGGCCCTGCAGGAGTGCCAAACCCCGAGTTTGGGTTCATACCCGAATACCACCCCCTCTCTTTATTATTATATTTATTATATATATATATATATTTCTTTTCTTTTTTTCTTCTTTTCTTTCTTCTTTTCTCTCTTCTTTTTCCTTCTTTTCTTTTTCTTCTTTCTTCTTTTCTCTCCCGACTCCCTTCTTCTCCTTGGGTGAAACAGGGGACCCCATGACCCCCTGTCGGCGCCCCCTCTTCTCTCCTCTCGATTGAACCCAAGGCGGCCGCGTTGGCCGGCCTTGGCAGCGGCAGGAGGTGGCGGAGCAAGCCTGGCCACCCCCGGCGACTGGCGGCGGCGAACACGCCGACGGCTAGAGCAAGCCATTTTGGATCCAAATCCGGCGATCGGCCGGCTCAAAAACCCATACACCAAGGCTAAACATCAAAAGAGGAGGAGAAGAAGGCGAGGGACTCTTACCTCAGCCCCGATGAAGACCGGTGGTTCTCCCCCTCTCCGACGGCAATGAAGAAGAAGAAGACCCCCGTACGAACCCAATAACCCTCTCTCTCTCCCTCTCACTTTCGGCGGCAACGCGAAGAAGTCCCTCCCCCTTTGCGGCGGCTCTCCTTCAATGGGTTCAAAGGAGAAGGAGAAGGAGAAGGAAGCCCTAAAATAGGGCTCTTCCTTCTTCTTCGGGATGGAAAGAATCCATCCCGTTGCTGCTTCACGTGCGTTGCACGTGAGGCCAAGTATTGGGACTAGGCCGGTCAAGTGGACCGGGCCCAGTTCCAGGGTCTCACAATTTTAATGCAACTTTTGCTTAGGATAATTTGTCAATCGAATTGATCAAATTATCCTTGAATGATTCTTAATCATCAATCAGCCATTTGATCAACCTAAAAACTTCTATGCGTGTGACCTCATAGGTTCGAACCTAAGCCGGTAGTATAAGAACGTCTTCCTATACTAATCGATGTGACCATCTTGCAATGGTACCTGACGTCTGGATTGTCCGAATATATGTAAAGCAAATATTCTGGAATCCTGGACTATGGTTACTGTATATTTGAATCCCTTTGACTCCTAATGCCAGGATGACTTAGAGCTCACTGTCAATCCTATAATTAATACATCCATTATGTGATTAACTTTAGATATCCCGTGACTCGTCACTAGAATTATCCTGGCCAAGGTTTCGCTAAATTAATCACAAGACATTATCTCCCGTTTCTAGGAGAGGTCAATTTCATCTCGACTCACAACTGACTATGCAAGTACTTGACTGCACCCAGTGACCTTCCATCACTGAATTAGAAATTCAGGTAGTCCGGTACCAAAGTACAGTGAGTTGCTTGCTAGTCACAGGTTGCGATCTCAGATCAGAGGGCCAAAGTTATACCCATATCCACTCGAAACATCTCTTGACAGTAGAGCATTCCGAAATTGGTCACATTCAGTGAAATGTACTCCTACACTTCACCTGTGTGGCATACCAGTGTCTCCACACTTCTTGGTTAGGAGGACAACCAATGTATATGTCACACAACGACCTAATCTCGATAATGCTGCCGTCCTAATTACAACATATCATTTGGTCGCGAACAAGTTTAAGGACTCAAAGATAAATCCTCCTTTATCATAACATAATTTCTAAGGACTTCATCATATAAGGGTTCATTTGAAGATGAAATGATGAATAATGCCAAATAATACTTTATTAATTTGTCAATTCATTTACAAAATTCAATCATCAATATGCTGACGATTGACATTTAGGATACAATTCCCAACAAGGAAAGCCGCCGCACCTTCATCGCTCCTTTTCCTCTCTTGGTGATTAGCCATGGTGTATGTGGGTTTTGAGCTAGCCGATCGTTGGATTTTGACCCAAAATGGGATGTTCTACTTTGGCTGTGTGCTTTAGCCGCCGGTGTGTTCGCACCGGGGGTGGACGGGCTTGCTCCGCCGCCTCCTGCCGCCGTCGTTCATATCTTAACTTCTTTCAATTTATCAGATTCAACTCAACAGCCAGGGACTATGACCACATGTTCCCTGTGGCAGGGTCATATCATCGACTATTCTTCTTGCGGTAGTAATGTATTAGCCCCCATTGGCAGGGTCCTCAACATAGCTCGACTGTAAGTCTGAGTCTATTTCAAGTCATTATCTTTTCTTACATTATGTTCAGTGTTTCAAGCCGAAAAATACAATGTCAGAGCAATTAAATACAATTCAAACCAGAAGCAAATACGTTCAATCAGAGTCATACAATATTTTAAAAATATACATATAATCCATGCATCAAATTCGTAATCACAAATAATTCGATTCGTAAAATAGATATTTAGTTTGCCGAGTAAAGATGTTACATCACTTACTTTGCGAACGCGATCCACGACAAATCCAATTAATTCCGCAAATTCCTCGCAAAACCTAATATTCAAAAATCATATTCTTCTTTTAAAATTCATCACAACATATAAATATACCAAGACTTAAATTTTAATATCCTCCCATGGCTGGCCCTGCAGGAGTGCCAAACCCCGAGTTTGGGTTCATACCCGAATACCACCCCCTCTCTTTATTATTATATTTATTATATATATATATATTTTCTTTTCTTTTCTTTTTTTCTTTTTCTTCTTTCTTCTTTTCTCTCCCGACTCCCTTCTTCTCCTTCGGTGAAACAGGGGACCCCATGACCCCCTGTCGCTGCCCCCTCTTCTATCCTCTCGATCGAACCCAAGGCGGCCGCGGTGGCCGGCCTTGGCAGCGGCAGGAGGTGGCGGAGCAAGCCCGGCGACCCCCGGCGACTGGCGGCGGCGAACACGCCGACGGCTAGAGCAAGCCGTTTTGGATCCAAATCCGGCGATTGGCCGGCTCAAAAACCCCATACACCAAGGCTAAACATCAAAAGAGGAGGAGAAGAAGGCGAGGGACTCTTACCTCAGCCCCGACGAAGACCGGTGGTTCTCCCCCTCTCCGATGGCAATGAAGAAGAAGACCACCCCCGTACGAACCCAATAGCCCTCTCTCTCTCCCTCTCACTTTCGGCGGCAACGCGAAGAAGACCCTCCCCCTTTGCGGCGGCTCTCCTTCGGTGGGTTCAAAGGAGAAGGAGAAGGAGAAGGAAGCCCTAAAACAGGGCTCTTCCTTCTTCTTCTGGATGGAAAGAATCCATCCCGTTGCTGCCTCATGTGCGTTGCACGTGAGGCCAAGTATTGGGACTGGGCCGGTCAAGTGGACCGGGCCCAGTTCCAGGGTCTCACATTCCCCCCTCCTAAAAAAAAATTTCGTCTCCGAAATTTCCGTACCTGTAGTTTCAAAAAGTTGAGGGTATTTCTGCTTCATCTCATTTTTCAGTTCCCAGGTAGCTTCTCTTTCTGAATGATGGCTCCACTGCACCTTGACATAAGTGTTGGGTTGTGGAGCCTGATCCATTCCCTTTTTTTTCAAGACCCCTATGTGCACTATGGTGGTGGAGGATCAAGGGAAGACAAGCCGGAAAGAGTTCGAAAAGATTCAGAGTTGAATCAGCAAAGAAAAAATTTCAGCAAGGTCCGGAGTCGACTCCAGCAGACTTGGAGTCGACTCTAGCACGCAGGCAGACTTGGCACAGTCTTGGAGTCGACTCCAGATCCATAGGAGTCGACTCCCCAGTGTTGGAGTCGACTCGAGAACTCCAGGAGTCAACTCCCACAGGCAGACAGAGAGGCTTTTTCTGTAGACTGTGGCCGAGTCGACTCGCAGAATTCCGGGAGTCGACTCGAGCACGATTTTCACGCGAGGCTGAGTTATGAACCGGGTTCAAGCCAAGGTTTTTTGAAGCCCTAATCAAAGTAAGAGATTGGGAGGTATATATAGACTTCTTGTGGGACACGAGAGGTGTGTGGCAACCTTGAGAAACCCTAGAACTCATCAACGAGATGTTTCCAAAAGGAGATCCTTTGTGTGCATCAGGAAGACGACGCGTTGCTCGTCTTGAGAGAGATTGTTTTGCTGTAAGAAAGAGAGTTTGTTCTCTTCTCTTGAATCTCTGTAACTTTCTTTGATTATATAGTGAAGTATTGATCTGTGCGGCTGTGGACGTAGAAGCAAGGGACTCCGAACCACATAAACTTGGGTGTCTTGTGTGTTTGTTATTGTTTCTTGCCGTGTTCTTTTTTCTCCTACTATTTCTTATATTCCGCAATCGTAGGGTTGAATCCCTAACAACTGGTATCAGAGCCATCTGGTTCAAAGGAAAAAGTGGGAGCAATGGCGACTGAAGAAGGCAAGGTCAAGATTGACAGATTTGACGGCAAAGACTTTGGTTTCTGGAAGACGCAGATCGAAGATTATTTATATCAGAAGAAACTTCATCTACCTCTTGAAGGTATGAAACCGACAGATATGTCACAGGCCGACTGGAATTTAATGGATCGTCAGGCTTTGGGAGTTGTTCGCTTGACGTTGGCTCGAAACGTTGCGTTCAACGTTTTGGAAGAGAAGACAACAGCAGGTTTGCTGAGAGCATTGTCGAATATGTATGAAAAACCCTCGGCCTCCAACAAGGTGTACCTGATGCGCCGTTTATTCAATCTGAAGATGAGTGAAGGTTCCTCTGTTACTGATCACATCAATGAGTTCAATCTAATTACGAGCCAGTTGAGTTCGGTGGAAATCAGTTTTGAAGATGAAGTTCGTGCCCTAATTTTTCTATCCTCCTTGCCAGAAAGTTGGGGTGCAACGGTGACAGCTGTAACCAGTTCCTGCGGCTCAAACAAACTGAAGTTTGAGGAGGTCCGAAATCTGATACTCAGTGAAGATATCAGAAGGAGGGAGTCTGGTGTGAAATCTGGTTCGATTCTGAATACATCTGAAGGCAGAGGAAGAACTGTGCAACGCAGTGAAAACCGTGGCAGATCGAAGTCTAAGAGGAGGAGCAAGTCTAGATCGAAAGGCGATGGCTGCTGGCATTGTGGCAAGATGGGCCACACGAGGAAGAATTGTTGGCTTAGAAAGAAGAATCCAAGCAAGGGGCAGAACGAGGTGTCCGTGAATGCAACCACAGATGAAGCCAACGATGCTTTGATTCTCAGCGTGGACAGCCCTATGGAATCGTGGATACTAGACTCTGGAGCTTCGTTTCATTCTACCTCACGGAAGGAGTGTATGCTAAACTACACTGCAGGAGACTTCGGAAAGGTTTATCTCGCTGATGATGAGCCTTTAGATATTGTGGGGACAGGTGAAGTTCATATCAGGATGATGAATCAGTCAGTGTGGAAACTGAAGAATGTGAGGCATATCCCAGGCTTGAAGAGAAACTTGATTTCTGTTGGGCAGCTTGACAGCGAAGGGTATGTTACTACCTTCGTAGGTGGTTTATGGAAAATCACCAAAGGAGCTATGGTGATAGCACGTGGGAACAAGTTGGGGACTCTCTACATGACCAATGACACCAAGGATACGGTGGCATTAACAGAAACAGGTGCAGATAGTTGTCTTTGGCATCGCAGACTTGGACATATGAGTGAGAAAGGTATGAAGATGATGGTGAAGAAGAACAAGCTAGCAGATCTGAAAACTGTTGATGTAGGTCTCTGTGAAGACTGCATATTTGGAAAGCAGAAAAAGGTTAGTTTCTCAAAGGGTGGAAGAACACCGAAGACAGAAAAGCTAGAGCTTGTACACACAGATGTGTGGGGGCCTTCACCGGTTGCATCTCTTGGAGGCTCACACTATTATGTCACGTTCATTGACGACTCTACCAGAAAGGTTTGGATTTATTTCATGAAGCACAAATCAGAGGTATTTGTCACCTTCAAAAAGTGGAAAAGTCTGGTGGAGAATGAATCTGGTGCAAAGATAAAACGACTAAGGTCTGACAATGGCGGTGAGTATGACAGCAGTGAGTTCAAGGAATTCTGCGCAGTGAATGGAATCCGAATGGAGAAGACAATACCGAGCACACCGCAGCAAAATGGGGTGGCTGAGCGAATGAACAGAACCCTGAACGAGAGAGCCAATAGTATGAGGATCCATGCTGGTTTGCCCAAGATGTTTTGGGCTGAGGCAGTCAACACCGCAGCGTATCTAATAAACAGAGGCCCGTCGGTTCCCCTAGATTGCAAATTGCCTGAAGAAGAGTGGACAGGAAAAATAGTAAATTTGTCACACTTGAGGGTCTTTGGGTGTGTCTCCTTTGTGCACATTAATGCAGAGAAAAGGGACAAGCTAGATGCAAAGTCCAGAAAGTGTTTCTTCATTGGATATGGTACAGATGATTTTGGTTACAAGTTCTGGGATGCACAGAACCAGAAGGTCATCAGAAGCAAGGATGTGATATTCAATGAGCGAGATCTCTATAAGGACAAGAATACTTCAGATCTTGAGAGTGCAGGAGAGCAAAGCAAGGAAAAACAGCAAGTTGAGCTGCAAGAGATTACAGAAGAAGATGTTGCCAAAAGTTTTCAGAAAAATCCTGAAAATTCAGAAACTGTTGTGGCACAACCTCAACCAAGTATACCACAGCTGAGAAGATCAACAAGAATCTCGAGACAACCGGATAGATATTCATCCTCTTTACATTATCTGCTATTGACAAATGGAGGTGAACCCGAGTGTTATGAAGAAGCCATGGAAAGTGAAGATTCGGTGAAGTGGGAGTTAGCCATGAAGGACGAGATGAAGTCCTTGGATAGAAATCAAACTTGGGAACTCAGTTCACTACCAGAAGGCAAGAAGGCTTTACAGAACAAGTGGGTCTACAAAGTTAAAGAGGAACATGATGGCAGCAAAAGGTACAAAGCAAGGTTGGTTGTGAAAGGCTTCCAACAGAAGGAAGGTATCGACTACACTGAGATTTTCTCTCCGGTAGTCAAATATTCAACAATCAGAGTGATTCTGAGTATTGTGGCAGCAGAAAATCTATATTTGGAGCAGTTGGATGTTACGACTGCATTTCTCTATGGAGAGATTGATGAAGACATCTACATGCAGCAACCTATCGGCTTTGCAGTCCCTAGCAAGGAGAACCTTGTATGCAAGCTGAAGAGAAGTTTGTATGGTTTGAAACAGGCCCCGAGGTTGTGGTACAAAAAGTTCGATGGATTCATGATCAACAATGGTTTTGTAAGATGTCAAGAAGATCATTGCTGTTATCTTAAGGTACTTGATGGCAGTTTTATCATCTTACTTTTGTATGTTGACGACATGTTGATAGCCGGACCGAACCTACAAGAGATTGAAAGATGGAAGAAAGAGCTATCAAGGAAGTTTGCAATGAAAGACATGGGTGCAGCAAAACAGATGCTTGGGCTGAGGATTGAAAGGGATAAGGTGGCTGGAACACTGAAGCTTTCTCAAGCTAACTACATTGATAAGGTGTTGAATAGATTCAATATGACAGATGCAGATTCTGTGAAGACACCTTTAGCGAGCCATTTCAAACTTTCAAAAGAGCAATCACCCAAGGATGATGAGGAGCTGAAGAAGATGTCAAGGGTACCATATGCTTCAGCTGTAGGCAGCTTGATGTATGCTATGATATGCACAAGACCCGACATTGCACATGCAGTGGGAGCTGTGAGCAGATACATGGCCAATCTGGGTAGACAACATTGGGAGGCTGTCAAGTGGATCCTAAGATTTTTGAAAGGTACCAGAAATGTAGGCTTGTGTTATAGAAAAGGCAGTCAAACACTACAAGGTTTTGTGGATGCAGACCTGGGAGGTGATACTGACACTAGAAGAAGCACCACAGGGTATGTTTATACCATAGGCGGAACAGCAGTGAGCTGGTTCTCACAATTGCAAAAGATCGTTGCTCTTTCGACAACAGAGGCAGAATATGTTGCCATTACAGAAGCTAGTAAGGAGATGATTTGGCTACAAAACCTTCTGAAAGAGCTGGGCAGAGAACAGAACTGTAGTGTACTATTCTGCGACAGTCAGAGTGCTATTCACTTAGCTAAGAACCCAATGTTTCATGCGAGAACGAAGCACATACAGCTGAGATATCACTTCATCAGGAAGTTGCTAGAAGATGGCAGTTTGTTACTTGAGAAGATTCAAGGAGCAAAGAATTCAGCGGATATGTTGACTAAGACAGTCACTACAGAGAAATTGAGGCTATGCATGGCCTCAATTGGCCTCCAAAGCTAGTTGAATGGAGGTGCCGCACAGAGAATACAGATCAAGATATAGAAGTTTGTTTATTTTTCAGAGAGATGCACAATTGGATGTATCAGTCTCCAAGTGGGAGAGTTGTTGGGTTGTGGAGCCTGATCCATTCCCTTTTTTTTCAAGACCCCTATGTGCACTATGGTGGTGGAGGATCAAGGGAAGACAAGCCGGAAAGAGTTCGAAAAGATTCAGAGTTGAATCAGCAAAGAAAAAATTTCAGCAAGGTCCGGAGTCGACTCCAGCAGACTTGGAGTCGACTCTAGCACGCAGGCAGACTTGGCACAGTCTTGGAGTCGACTCCAGATCCATAGGAGTCGACTCCCCAGTGTTGGAGTCGACTCGAGAACTCCAGGAGTCAACTCCCACAGGCAGACAGAAAGGCTTTTTCTGTGGACTGTGGCCGAGTCGACTCGCAGAATTCTGGGAGTCGACTCGAGCACGATTTTCACGCGAGGCTGAGTTATGAACCGGGTTCAAGCCAAGGTTTTTTGAAGCCCTAATCAAAGTAAGAGATTGGGAGGTATATATAGACTTCTTGTGGGACACGAGAGGTGTGTGGCAACCTTGAGAAACCCTAGAACTCATCAACGAGAAGTTTCCAAAAGGAGATCCTTTGTGTGCATCAGGAAGACGACGCGTTGCTCGTCTTGAGAGAGATTGTTTTGCTGTAAGAAAGAGAGTTTGTTCTCTTCTCTTGAATCTCTGTAACTTTCTTTGATTATATAGTGAAGTATTGATCTGTGCGGCTGTGGACGTAGGAGCAAGGGACTCCGAACCACATAAACTTGGGTGTCTTGTGCGTTTGTTATTGTTTCTTGCCGTGTTCTTTTTTCTCCTACTATTTCTTATATTCCGCAATCGTAGGGTTGAATCCCTAACAATAAGGTATAACACGGTGTCTCAAAACTTGATCTTTACTGTCCACTATCCGCACTGGATGCTCCTTATATGATAGATCTTCTCTAACTTGTAAAGGCTCAAGCTTCGTGACATTACTTGGGTCTGGTATATATTTCTTCAACATTGAGATATGGAAAACATCGTGTACACCAGCCAGAGAAGGCGGCAAGGCAAGTCTATAAGCCACCTTACCAATTCTTTCTAAGATCTCGAACGGACCAACAAATCTGGGATTCATTTTTCCTCGAATACCGAATCTTGTAACTCCCTTTGTAGGTGATATTTTAAGAAATACATGGTCACCAACTTGAAATTCTAATTCTCGTCTTCTATTATCCGCATAACTCTTTCGTCTACTTTGTGCAGTCCGAAGGCGATCTCTGATTAGCTGAATTTTCTCAACTGTCTGTTGTACAAGTTCAGGGCCCAACAATCTTCGTTCACCAATACCATCCCAACAAATTGGCGAACGACATTTTCTTCCGTATAAAGCTTCATAAGGTGCCATCTGTATGCTACTCTGATAACTGTTGTTATATGCAAATTCTATCAGAGGTAGATGCTCATCCCAAGAACCCTTCATATCTTTGACGCAAGCTCTTAACATGTCCTCGAGAATCTGAATGGTTATCTCAGACTGGCCATCGGTCTGAGGGTGAAAGGCAGTACTAAAACATAACTTTGTTCCCAAAGCCTTATGCAAGCTTTTTCAAAATTGTGATACAAATAGTATCTCGATCAGACACAATGGATACTGGAATACCGTGCAGTCTCACAATCTCTTTAATGTATAATTTAGCTAGCCTTTCCAGACCGAACCCAACTTTAATAGGCAAAAAGTGTACCGATTTGGTTAGCCTATCCACTATCACCCACACGGCATCGTTAGAACTGGGAGTCTTTGGCAGTCCTGTTACAAAGTCCATGGAAATTTGTTCCCACTTCCATATTGGAATGTCAAGAGGCTGAAGCGGCCCTGCTGGTTTTGGTGTTCGGCCTTAACCTGCTGACATACTAGACATTGTGCCACGAATTGAGCAATTTTTCTTTTCATGTTGTTCCACCAATACAATTCCTTTAAATCTCTATACATCTTAATTCCTCCTGGGTGCACTGTATATCCAGACTGATGGTGATGCAGGAGCATCCCCCTTGGGCATGGTGTATTGGGTCTAGTCCCTTGGGAATGAAGATTGAGTTTCCTTCTTGGGTATGCACCAAGTTTCATGGGGTTCAAGGAGTTCCAATATCAATCATGTTGAGCCCAATTGAATCATGGGGAGAGCGTGGAGATGAAGGCCAACCATGAAGCACCACCCTCATTCTAATGGCATGGGACATTGGGTGAAGGAGTGGAAAGAATTTTAGTCCAAGCAAAGTTGAGTCCAAGCTGAAATTAGATTGAGTCCCTGCAATTAGTGATTTGATTCACAATGGGTTAGCTTCTTCAGTGTCAATTAGATTGAGTCCAAGGCATGAATGGGTCCATGGCTAATTAGAAGTGGTCACATGTCAAAATAAAGAGAAGTTCAACCATGAAGACCTCTCACATGTGGAAGAAATTCAGAGTTCAGATCCAATTGAAATCCGTGACAGATTGAACACCATATGGTATTTTGAAGATTTCAGGAGCTACAGAAGTTTGATTAAGTTGATTCAAATTTTTTTGGAAAGTATACATCCGTAGCTTTCCAATGACTATAAGAACATAAAATTTGGAGATCAGATGACATTTGAGGAGTCTCCTGAACTTCATGCTGATGTTGGTACCCGAGAAGGAGTTCCACCTAGATAAATATTCATGGCATGCGGCTGAATTCCTTTTGATGGGTTTCAATCCACACGCCATAGATATGGATCTTAGGTGTCTAGGCTTAGGTGTCAAGGCCTTTGATTGGTCAATTAGAAAATTTAAATATTGAATTGAGTCCATATGTAATTAGGAGTCCAATTTAAAATTCTGTGTAGTCCTTATCCTTATCCTTTGCCAACCTTTCCTTCTATATAAAGGAGGGTATGATGAATGAAGTTAGTTTTGGATTTCGAAATTATTTTTTTGTTTGTGTGAAGAAAGGCTACTCCTCTTGCTGGTGCGACGCCAAAGGGGCTGAGGGAAGGTGGGACGCCTCCCCTTCACGCCATTTGAAATTGGGTTGGTTTTGGATGAGATTTCCCTAACTAACTCAACCTTATCCTTATCCATTCTCTTTCTCCTCACACCTCCACCCTTTGTGTTCTCCATCCTTGCTTTCCACCTCATCCACCAGCAATTTCCTCATGCCTATTACCCTCTCACGTCCTCCCCTTGGGTCCAAGGCAATTCAAAGTCAAATTAAACCCATTTCAGCCTACATGCAAATGAACCAACCAATTTCAACTGCCCACTAAACTTGGTGCCTAATTTTGGTCCATTGGCTGACCCTCCTTGAACCCAATCTCGCCATCCAGCAACCCATCTTCTTCCTCCTTCCTTCCACCACAAAGAACCCTAGCCTCCATTGCCATTGCTTAGAAAAAAAAAAAAAATTCAGCCATCATCAGAGAAGAAAAATTCTGCAGCCCACCCCGATTGCGTCAATTGGTATCAGAGCGAATCCTTGTCGCCATGAGTACCAGAAGTGGTCGCCCCTATAACAATGAACGACAACGTGCTGAGATGATGGCCGAGCTCATCCGGCAAGTGGCGGCCTTGAATCAGAAAATGGAAGTTGTTTGGGATCGTCTCTTCCCCGAGCCAAACAATCTTGAAGATGAACATGCTGTCCCCGCGCAACCTGAAAATTCAGAAGTGCCATTTGGAGGAGACCCCGATGTTGAAGCACTTTTCCCCAGGGGTCTATCACCCCAAAGGCCACCTAGGGATCAGCGGATGCCCCCTCCAAACATTCCTCGTATGGGGAATAATTTCAGGAACCCCTATGTTCATCAAAATCAGCGGGAGCGCAATGATCTCGACGATGTCAGGAAGCGGGTTCGTGTAGAAGTTGCTGATTACAGCGGAAGCATGGACCTAACCTACTTTCAGAATTGGTTGATGTCTCTCGAAGACTACTTCGAATGGTTCGGCATGCCCAATAAAACTAAGGTGATATTCGTGAAGATGAAGTTTAAGGGCCAAGCACGCATATGGTGGCATAGCGTTGAAGAGAAGCTTCATCGACTCCGATAGCCCCCTATCAATGATTGGGAGGAGATGAAACTTCATTTGAAGGAAAAGTTTCTTCCCCTTGATTATGAGGAGACACTCTTCGAAGAACTTCGGAAACTTCGTCAAGGAAGCTCTTCCGTAGAGGAGTATATGGCCCGATTCCATGAGTTGATGATCCGCAGCAACCTTATGGAGACGGATCGACAGTCCCTAACTCGGTACCGATCCGAGCTAAGGGATGACATCAAGAGAGAGCTAATGACGACACACATCTTCAAGCTAGAGGAGGCATACAAACTCGCCATTTGAGTTGAATCACAGCTACGACAAAGACGCCCTGCGTAAGCACCGGTTGTACGACGATTTCCAGAGCGCAGCACCAACCGAGGAGTTCCATTTTCTCGAGGTAACGCCTCTGCTTTCAGATCTGAAACCTCTGTAAATAGAAGCACATATCAGGAAAGGGGTGCTCCAAGGGATAATGAAAAGGGTAAAGGTCCTACGCCACAATCCACACCGCAAGGGAAGAATCCTGTTGAATGCTACAAGTGCGGCGGGCGAGGCCATTTCGCCGTTGTTTGTCCTACCCGAGACCAACGATTTGCATTGGTATGTGAAGAGGATGAGATCATAGGACCCTCTGAAGTCACTCCTCCCTCTCAGCCTGCTGATGAAGAGGGAAATGAAGGGAACGAAGAACATGATGAAGAAGCCCCTGCGGTGGAGCTAGAAGCTTCAGATCTACCTGTGTGCGTCGTGCGGCGGGTTCTTACGGATTGCAAGCAGGAGGAGAACGTGGAGGAAGATTGGAGGCGCACCAATATCTTCCACACTCACGTCGAGCATGCCAACAAGTCTCTAAACCTCATCATTGACAATGGAAGCTGTATGAACATCATTTCTGAAGAAGTGCTGAAAAAGCTGAATCTGAAATCGGTACCGCATCCAAAGCCGTATCGGGTAAGTTGGATCGAAGACTCTTCCATCCCTTTTAAACAAAGATGCTTGATCAGTTTTTCACTTGGTAAGAACTTCCGAGATGAAGTATGGTGCGATGTTCTGCTCATGAAGGCGTGCCATCTTCTTCTAGGAAGACCTTGGTTGTATGATTGTAGTGTCGAGTATGATGGTCGATCCAATTGTTATTCTCTATATTGTGCCAACAAAAGAGTTGTGTTAAAGCTCCTTCGGATCACTGATTTTACCTCTGAAAATCTGATAATCCAACGGGTTTTAACCGTGAGAAAGTTTGAAGCTTGTAGCCGAGAGATTGGAGTAATGTATGCACTAGTGTCTAGGGAAGTTGGTGCTGAAATTTCAGAAGTTGTTCCTTCTGATTTCAAGTCCATATTGGATGATTCGTCTAATGTAACTCTTGAGAGTCTCCCCAAGGATCTTCCACCGATGAGAGACAACCAGCACATCATAGATTTGATGGCCAGATCAAGCTTGCCGAACCTTCCTGCATACTGGTTGAACCCAAAAGAACACGAGGAGCCTCGTCGCCAAGTCCTGAAGCATGGGCCGCCTACAGAAGATTTTATTGCTGATGCCCTCAATCAAAATTTACATATTCTAACTCCTTTGAATGCTGAGGTAATGAGGTTTGCCAATCTAAAAATTTTGTACCCCTCTGAAGTATATTTTCAGCCCATATATGCAGATGTTGCCCAGATAGACAACCCAAGAGGGGGGGGGGGGGGTGAATTGGGTTTTAAAATAATTATTGCAATTAAATGGTTTGTGAAATACTAATTAATACTTTTTGCAAGTTGATTAATTAGATGCTATGTGCAGTGAATGAAATGAAAGTAAAGACGACAAGGCAATCACAAACACAATGATTTTATAGTGGTTCGGAGCTAACCCTTGCGCCTACGTCCACTCCCCAAGCCTCACTTGGGAATTCACTATAACCCCTCGGATTACAGCCGGTTGTTTTACAAGCTCACAACCTAACTTGTTGTTTTACGAGATCACAACGAACTCGATCGGTTTTTCCAGGCTCACCGACTAGAACCACCCGATTGTTTTTCCGGGATCACAATCAAATCCTTACACATTGGTTTCAACCTAGGCTCACCAACAAACCTTTACACCCTTGATTCAATCCCCTGATTGAATCAAGTAAGGACCAAATGAATAGAAAAACAAACAGAAAAATACAGCTTCTAAACAAGCAGATATTCAGCAATATGAAATAGGAGAGAAGTTAAGAGCCCTCAAACAAGTTTATGATGATGTAGAGGAGGGCTTCTCGAACTCTGGGTCTCCTCTTGAATGTCTTGACGACTTGAAGGCTGAAGGAGACTTCTTTAATGCTAGGAAGAGTTGGTTGAATGGAGTTAATGGCCCTCTTCCTTTTTTTTCCGTTGAAATCCTTTGGCAGATGAAGATTTCGTGTTTTCTTTGAAAGGAATATCACTTCTCTACCTTGCTACAGTTCTCTGTGGCTATTTAAGCCATTTCCCATGGAAACTAGCCGTTAGACACAATCTTCTAGCCGTTCTGCACATTCTGCACATCCTGACAATGTTTCCGTTGGGATCGGAGTCGACTCGCGCGATCTGGAGTCGACTCGGCTGCAGCAGGAGTCGACTCATGCTTTTCTGGAGTCGGCTCGGCAACTGTTCCGGATTTGAATTAAAGTGCTCTTCTCGACTAGGAGTCGACTCGACTTAACCCGGAGTCGACTCCCCAAAGTCTGGAGCTAACCTGGCACTTTTGGAGTCGACTCATTCCAAGGAATCCATAGAGGTATTCTTCAACTTTGCTCACTCGAGTTGACTCGGAAATTCTGGAAGTCGACTCGGCGCTCAGAGTCCGAACTCCCGATCTTCTGTCTTTTGGCTCGTGCCGTCTTGGAGTCGACTCGGACTGTTTCGGAGTCGACTCGGCTCTCAGTATCCGAAAAACAGTCTTCTGTCTTTTTGGGGTAGCGCTGCCTTGGAGTCGACTCGAACTGTCTTGGAGTTGACTCGCCTCTCAGAGACGAAAATACTGTCTTCTGTTTTTTTGGGGTCGCGCTGTCTCGGAGTCGACTCGGGCTTTGCGGGAGTCGACTCGGCGCTCAGTGTCCGAAAGTTGCTCTCTGACTTTTGCCTTGTATTACACTGGGAGTCGACTCTCGCTTCCTTTGGAGTCGACCAGCCAACTATCGGAGTCGACTCGAGTTCCTCAGGAGTCGACTCGGCTCTCAGAGTTCAAAATAACTTCTCTGTCTTTCTGTCTGTAACTTCCTGGAGTCGACTCATACTACTCTAGAGTCGACTCGGCAAGCATCAGAGTCGACTCGCGCTCTTCAGGAGTCGACTCGTTGACAGGTTTTGAGTTGGATCTTTCTGTCTGTCTGTTCTCAGTCGGAGTCAACTCGTAAGGTACAGGAGTCGACTCGAGCTTGTGCCAGTGCTTCTGATACGCTTGGAGTCGACTCGTAATATCCCGGAGTCGACATGAGTCTCAGACTTTGGTTCAAATTGACTTCTTAACTTATCCAAAATGTCTTGAACCAAATCTAGAGACACTTAACCATAAATTTACAAGAATTTCACTGAAACACTAGATTGAATTCATTAGTAAACATAAGATATACTCAAATACTTTGAGCTCATCAAAATCAAATAGGGTTATAATCAATCACTCCACAATCTTTCTCTTTTTGATGATGACAAAATATTGAGTATATGTAAAGTGAATTGCTCAACAAACAAGGAGATTTATTGTAAAAATTTTAAAATGAATTCAAGTGTCTGGTTATTTAATTTATCCAAACCTGAAAGGTGTGAAACAATAAATTTTGAAGTTAAAGCTCCTCCTTTCATTTGGAATTATGTAAGCCTTTATGTCATGCAATCAATTGTTTGGCTTATATATATTTAATAATTTTGCTTTCTTAAAAAATTCAGATTCTCCCCCTCAATACATGCTTTCAACTTTGTTTTGATTCTCTGAATTTTCTTTTAGTTCATTGAAGCTTTTGAACTTAAATTTTTGGTTTTTAGAGGAAAAATCTGCCAATTTGTTCTTGAGTATGATTCAACTAATCTCCGAATATCCCTTGAATAGATTCTGGAGATTACTCCGTTAGGAGCCCCAACAGAGAGATAATGAGCCTCGAGGTATCGAATCCACTAAGAACAAATTATTGTGTGTTTTAAAAGTTTTCTTTGTATTGATTTTCTTGATTCCCTTTACATGTCTATTAAATATATTTCTCCCCCTTTTTGTCATCATATCAAAAAGGAAGAAATCACATCACACAAGCAATTAAAGATGAAATTTGCACAGTATTGAAGAAAATTGTCTACTCATTGTATTGATGTATATGTAGGTACACTTGTGAATACAAGGAGTAAAGCGATAAGTACACGTCTAAAAGCAGGCTAGGGTTTCTTCGAGGAGGATGTGGCTCCCTTGCCCAGTCTTGATTGTTCCATAAGTAGACTGACCCCATCTGTGACGTTCCCTAGCTGCGTGATGATCGCCGAGGTGGCCCTACTGTGGATCGAGGAGAGCTCAGTCAGACTCGCCTGAAGTGTGTCCAACTTGGCGATCAACACATTCGCCAGACGCTCGGCCCCCTGACTCTAGCTGCCCATGTCGTGTCGGATGTCATCTCGCATCTTTCGTGTGTTGCTTGTGACATCGCTCATGTTTGAGAATTGGGCTTGTATCAGGCTTCTGACATTGTAGATCTCCTCCCTCAGATGAGCCGTCATCTAGGTCACGGCTGATAATGAGGAAACCAATGCAGAAGAGGGGGCAGTGGCTGGACCTCAGAGCTCCCTCAGTAGGTCGTCCCGAAGATCCCGTACAATCTCCTGCCGCAACTCCCGGAGCTGCTCAGGAGAGATTCGGACCTCTATCGGCTGAGTGGGTGGAGCTGAAGAGGAGGGTCCGGCTGAGGTGGATGATGTTGAGGTGGAGGGATGAGTGGGAATATCAGAATCATGATCAGGGTTGGGGGAGTGTCGAGTAGTAAGTGTGGAAGAGGATGATTTCCTAACCCAGACTCCCTCTACCTTATCAAATCCCATCCTGTGAAGGGTTCCCTCACCCATGCGATCTGTGTATCGCAGTGCGCGAGAGGGTTCCCCCTCAGGAATAGGGATCTCGGACTCCCTAAAAATCGGGGTATACATCATCCCATATGGAAGGGTGAGCCTAGGTTTGTCTAGTGGCTCACATAGGTATTTGTAGATCAGCTTAGGGAAGTTTATTGGGGTATCTTGGAGAATGTAATACATGAGGGCTAGGTCCCTCTCGGATACAAAGTCGAAGCGGCCGGTCTTAGGAAATAGAGTCCTAGAAATAATACTCAAGAGGAGCCGCATTTCAACTGATAGTGAACTAGCGGACACCTCATCTAGTGGGGACTGGGGTGTACTCCCTAATATGGCCGTAAGGGCCTCAGTCCTATCGGCCGGGTGAGTAGAAAATACCCCTACTTGGGGAAGATGTAGGATTTGTACTATAAAATCCTCAGAAATGAATAAAGGGACACCCGCTACGGTTCCCTGTATTCCACCATTGCCCCTGGACACTGTCCCATAGAACTCCCTAACTAGCCCTGGGTAAGTGGGGAGATCTAGTGAGCAAAAGAACTCTAGTCCTTGGGCCCTCAACCTATCTCCTATAGTGAAGCCTTCCCGAAAAAGATAGTCGAAGTTGACATATCTCCCGGTGGAGACCACCTTCCCGGCGCACGGACGCGAGGGAACCGGCCTCGGCGGGGAACGAACCGGAGGTTGTAGCCTCACGGGATCATTCCGAGCCTTGGACCGTCGCTCGGCGCCGCTCGCGGGTTGGGGCCTCTTCCGGCTTGGGACAACTACCTTACGAGGCATTCTAGACCTAGAGAGGGGGAAAAACCTAATGGATGGAAGAAGCTCGACGGAAAAACCCTAACGGAGGTCGGAGACGATGTCGGAGACGGCTCTAGGGTTTGTGAACAGTGGAGGCGGTGAATAGAAGTGTTGATTAAATGCTTGGATTAGGGTTAAAACCTCGGATCCCGACCGCGAGTCGACTCCAGTAAGTCGCGAGTCGACTCGACCTCGAGTCGACTCCAAAATATGCGCGAGTCGACTCCCCTTATGCTGCCATTGACCTCGAGTCGACTCCCGTCTATGTGCGAGTCGACTCCCCTTATGCTGCCATCGACCTCGAGTCGACTCCCGTCTATGTGCGAGTCGACTCCCCGTCATGAGCCGACTCTGAAACGTATCCGAGTCGACTCGAACTCTGGCACGCACCTAAAAATCATGCTATTTTCGTACCAAACAAGGGACAATCACTAAGTTATGATCTGATTTGATGATCATAGATGAGAAACTCCATATTTAACACAAGCTAATCATCAAAATCAATGAACTAGAAGAGAATATCACTAGGATGGATCAATCACTCCTAATCCTCTCCTAAGCACACTAAATCGCTCTTCACTCAAGGGTTTTGTGAAGATGTCAGCTAGTTGATCATCTGTGCAAATAAATTGAAGTGTAACATCACCATTCAGTACATGATCTCTTATGAAGTGATGTCTTATTTCAATGTGTTTGGTTCTTGAGTGCTGAATTGGATTCTTAGTTAAGTTAACAACACTTGTATTGTCACAATTAATGGAAATTTTATCTTGTTTAATTCCATAATCTTCCAGTTGTTGTTTGATCCACATGATTTGAGCACAACAACTTCCGGGAGCAACATATTCAGCTTCAGCAGTAAATAATGCAATCGAGTTTTGTTTTTTGCTAAACCATGAGATGAAATTTTCTCCTAAGAATTGACATGACCCGCTGGTGCTTTTTCTATCAAGTTTACAACCAGCAAAGTCTGAATCTGTGTATCCTATTAAGTTCAGGCTAGATTTTTTAGAATACCATAAACCTATATTTTTTGTTCCTATTAGATATTTAAAGATTCTCTTGACTGCAATTAGATGAGATTTCTTAGGATTAGACTGATATCTAGCACACATGCATACACTAAACATGATATCAGGTCTACTTGCAGTGAGATATAATAAAGATCCTATCATACCTCTATACATCTTTTGATCTACAGATTTACCTGATTCATCTTAGTCTAGTTTGCATGATGAGCTCATGGGTGTGCTGATTGACTTGTTTCCCTCCATATCAAACTTCTTAAGCATCTCCTTGATGTATTTAGCTTGATTGATGAAGATCCCTTCTTCAGATTGTTTGATTTGAAGCCCGAGGAAATAGTTCAGCTCTCCCATCATGCTCATTTCAAACTCACTCTGCATCAAGTCAGCAAATTCTTCGCAGAGGCGATTGTTAGTAGCACCAAAAATAATATCATCAACATAAATCTGCACTACTAACATATCTTTGTTTTTCTTCTTTAAAAATGGTATTGTATCTACATTTTCCCTAGTGAACTCATGTTCTAGTAGAAATTTGCTAAGTCTTTCATACCATGCTCTAGGTGCTTGTTTCAAACCATAAAGTGCTTTGTTCAATTTATACACATGATTAGGGTATTGATGATTTTCAAAACCAGGAGGTTGTTCTACATACACCTCCTCATTAATATACCCATTTAAAAATGCATTTTTTACATCCATTTGAAATAATTTGAAATTCTTAGAGCATGCAAATGCTAGTAACAGTCTAATTGCCTCAAGTCTAGCTACAGGAGCAAAGGTTTCATCAAAATCTATACCTTCTTCTTGATTATACCCCTTTGCTACTAGTCTAGCCTTATTCCTAATTACAATTCTATTTTCATCAAGTTTATTTTTATATATCCATTTGGTACCTATAATTGAATATTCAGAGGGTCGTTCAACTAGATTTTTATACCTTGTTTCTAGTAAATTGGTTTAGTTCTTCTTGCATTGCATTTATCCAATTTACATCTTTTTCAGCTTCTTCTATGTGTTTGGGTTCAAAATGTGAGACAAAAGCCAGATGGTTATTTAAGTTCCTAAGAGATGCTCTAGTCCTAATAGGTTGAGATGGATCATCTAAAATTAATTCCTTAGGATGCCCATGAGCATACCTCCAAGCCTTAGTCAGCCCATGATCCACAATAGCCTCTTGGCTTGATGATGCATTTCCAATTAATTTTTGTTCATCTTCTTGTAATGTCATCTCATCAATCTTTTCTTCAAGTATTTCAGCATCATCATCAAGATCAACCCTCTTGCTAGAAGAGATATCACTAGAATCATCAAAAACTACATGTATAGATTCTTCAATAACAAGGGTTCTTTTATTAAAAACTCTATAGGCTTTACTAGTTGTAGAATACCCCAAAATATACCTTCATCAGATTTAGAGTCAAATTTACCTAGATTGTCTTTCCCATTATTATGAACAAAACACCTACATCCAAAGACATGAAAATAGTTTACTTTTGGTTTTCTGTTTTTCCAAAGTTCATAAGGTGTTTTCTTTATAATGGGTCTCAATAAAACTCTATTTAATATATGACATGAGGTATTAATGGCTTCTCCCCAAAAGTACTTAGGGAGGTTACTTTCACATAGCATGGTTCTAGCCATTTCCTCTAGGGTTCTATTTTTTCTTTCTACAACTCCATTTTATTGTGGTGTACTAGGTGTAGAAAAATTATGAGTTATTCCCTTTTTACTACAAAACTCATCAAATAAATGATTTTCGAATTTGGTTCTATGGTCACTTCTAATTGCTATGACTGAGGTATCTCTAGCATTTGTTACTTCCTTATGAAATTTCTTAAAAACTGAAAATGCTTGATCTTTATGAGCTAAGAACATGACCCAAGTATATCTAGAAAAGTCATCTACAATAACTAGACCATATTTATTTCCTCCTAGACTTGTGGTTCTAGTTGGTCCGAATAGATCCATGTGTAGTAGTTCTAGAGGTCTAGAGGTAGAGACACACTTTATGGATTTAAAGGAGTTCCTTGATTGTTTGCCATATTGACAAGCTTCACATATTTTATTCTTTTCAAACTTTAGTTTTGGCAAACCTATCACGGAATCTCTTTTAACTAGTTTTGAAATTGTGTCCATACTTGCATGACCTAACTTACGGTGCCATAACCAACTAGCATCATTATCCTTAGTTTCATTTACAACTAAACATGGGTTATGTTTGGCAAGATCCTCAAGGTCTACTACATACACATTCCCACGTCTTATTCCTTTAAAAACTAAACTATTGTCTTTTGAGTTGGTTATGATGCATAAGGATGGTTTGAACAAAACATCAAAACCTCTATCACATAATTGACTAATGCTAAGTAGATTATGTTTAAGACCATCAACATATCGAACATTATCAATAAAGGTTGAAGGGGTAATTTGTACTTTACCTATACCAATGATGTGACCTTGGTTATTGTCTCCAAAAGTTACAGCACCTCCCTTCTTAGCCTCAAGGGTGAAGAATTGGTCTTTGTCACCCGTCATGTGTCTTGAGCAGCCACTATCCAAGTACCAACAATTTTTGTCGACCTTGGCTGCAAGACACTCCTACACAAGCAGATCATACAATTTTAGGTACCCAAGTTTTCTTGGATCCTTCATGGTTAGTAATGTTGGTTCCTTTTGGAACCCAAACCCTTTTAATTTTTTTTTAGTTTTTTCTTTTCTATAATCACACATATTTGCTTTATGTCCTAATGTTCCACAGCAAAAACATGTTATTTTCTTAGTTTTACTTTCCCCTGCTTTAACAAAAAAATTACTAAGGATTTTTTGCTTATTTTTAGGTTTATACCCTAAACCAGCTCTATTGAACACAGCTCGTTGACTATTAAGTATCATTTCTAATTTTTCTGAGCTATATGTAAATTTTTCTACAAAAGGCTTGTACTTTTCAAGTTCTAGTGTCAATTTTTGTTTTTCTATTTTTAGTCCATTTAGGTCTTTTGTGAGACTCTCTTTTAAGATTTGTTTATTGTTTTTAAGTTCTAATATTTCTTTGGTCAGCCTTTCGTTATCTTTAGTTAAGGTATTAGTCTTTTGAATTAAGATTTGGTTGCTTGTCTTAAGTTCTGAATTTTCTTTAATAATAACATCTTTATCCTTAACTAATGTATCATACTTACGGAGGTGAGTTTGGTTAGTTAGTTTTAATTCTTTGTTTTTAAGGTTTATTGTCTTATACTCGTCCATTAATTCATTGAAGGCATCATATAACTCATCGAAAGTAAAGTCTAAATGTGTTCCGGATGTTACCTCATTGTCGTTAGCCATAAAACAAAGGTTGGCCTTCTCTTCTTGTTCCTCATCCTATGATGATGATGATGTGTCGGAGTCCGATAGGGTGGAGACAAGGACTTTCTTTTTCTTGTACTTGCTCCCCTTCTTCAGCAAAGGACACTCAGCTCTGAAGTGCCCCGGCTTCTTACACTCATAACATCCAATCCCCTCATTTTCTCTTTCCTTACCTTTATCCTTGTGATAGGAATTTGAGGGGCCTCTCCTTTGATGAGAGGACTTCTTCCGGTTGATGAATCTTCAGAATTTTCTTACAGGGAGTGCCTCATCATCATCTCCCTCATTGTCTTCCTCTTCACTGCTACTGCTGCAAGACACATCTTTGTTAGTGGAAACAGATTTTAGTGCTATTACCTTTTTCTTGTGAGAGGACTCTTCTTGATTGTGTTGTTTCATTGTTAGCTCATGCGTCATGAGGGATCCAAGTAGCTCCTCGAGTGACAGCTTGTTTAAATCCTTAGCCTCTTGGATTGCCGTCACCTTGGCTTCCCATGACCTTGGTAGACAACGAAGAATCTTCCTGACAAGCTCACTGTTAGTATAATTTTTGCCAAGGCTTTTTAGGCCATTGACAATGTCAGTAAATCTAGTGAACATGCTGTTAGATGTATGCCCTAGAAGCCAATTTGGCTGACACATTGTTGATTCTAGGGACATAATTTTGTACTTGACTATTTATTATTGAATAAATAAAAGGCATCTTTTCATTCATATTATTTATGTGTCTATGAATCGTCCAAGGAATTAATAAGATGATGATACATATTCTCAAGAGTTGAGAATTTGAGCCATGTATCATTGGTGATTAATTTCTAAATGCTCCTGATCAATGGATCATCACGAGGACGGTGATCGATCCGATCAGTGCACAGATCACTTTTCTTCTGGATGGACGAGACTTGAGTCCACAGTGTAGGGACACTGAAGTGATAGTGCAGGTGCTTGTTAGAGAACAAGGGTACTGAGCGTGACCAAGACAAGAAGTCACTTGGATGTCTATCCACTCGTTAGTGACTTGCTTGATGTTGCAGTAGTGTGACTGGTCCTTTGACCTGCGGTGCTTCGGCTACTCACAGTGAGGTTATTGTAGTTTGACTGCACACATACATGGTCTCTAGCCATATGGGTCCATGCAGTGTAGATTGGCTGCAGTAAGTTCATTGTAGGAGTAGGGTATGCACCTATAAGGAATCTATCGACCTTGATAGAAGAGGAGTGATCCTATGTGATTTGTTAGACTGAGTTCTAAGACCTTGGCCAGGGCAGTAATATAAAGTGGAGAAAGAGTTTTCCACTATCGAACTCAAGTCGAATAAATCTTGACATATGACAGACGATGGGGTTTGACGAGTTGTCCATGACCTCCGTTCTGCAGGAATCCACGATAGTAGGACTGTATCACATGATAACTGCACCTAGAGGTTCATTATTCCATTCTGCTGGGTAGCCACTACATGCTGCTAGGTGTCACAGGTGGATGGTGAGACTCACAGAGATTATCTCGATGATCGATAAACCCTAATGAGTTGAGTTGGAATCGTTCCAACCCATTGAAAGGAGTTTTCAATGATATTGTGATAGAGATCGCAATATATCTCACTACCAGTCAGAGTAGAACCTATGGGGTCACACACACTAGAAGTATTGACCGATCCGATGGTTGAAAAGTGATTATGAATCACAAGTAATCAATTCGATTGATAAGAAGCTGAAGAAGGAACAAAGAAAATTAATTAATTGGACTTAAACACAAATCCTACTTCGGGTAGGATTTCTAGAGTCCTAATTGGATTAGGACTGGGAATCCTAGTTGGAGTAGGACTGGGATTCCTACTTGGAATAGGATTCCTACAATCCTAATGAGATTAGGAATTTTGAATTAAAATCGGATTCCTACTTGGAGTAGGATTCCTAGAGTCCTAATCGGATTAGGACTTCGGATTCAAATAGAGTCCTAATTGAATTAGGACTAAAATTAAATATGTCCTAATTTGGATTAGGATTTCTTAAGTCCTAATTAATTATTAATCTAATGAATCAACATGACTTCTAATTGGATTAGGATTGAAGAGTTCAATTGAGTCATGGTTCATTCAAGTCCTAATTGGATTAGGACTAGCATAGATTAAACCCGATTGATTCATGATTTGGTTAATCCTAATTAGATTAGGACTAAACCATGAGAAGGGCACCTAATCCTCTTTGGAAGAGGATTGGGTTAACCAAGTAAGAGGGGCATAAGCCCCTCTCATCCTTGATTAGGTGCGGCATGAAGAGAGGGGGCTGGCGCCCCCTCTTGGAAAGTATTCAAGGGCTCCTAACTTGTAGGAGCCCTTCATCCTTATTAAAGGAGGACTAGGGTCGGCGCCCTAGATGAAGCTTTTCTCCTCTTCAAGCCGTGGCCACCTCCCTCTATCTCCTCTTGGTTCAGCCGCAAGCAAAGGGAGAAGAAAAGTCCAAGAGTTGGCGTCCTCCTCCCCTTCCCTTCCTTCATCCAACGCAAGGAAGAAAAGAGGGCTGCGTGGGGATTCTTCTTCTTCCTCTTCTTCATCCTTCTTCTTCCTCCTCTCAAGCACAATCAAGGGTTGATTGAAAGAGAGAAGATCAGCCATCAAAAGAAGTCTTTGCAAGGGAGCTAGCACCCCGGGAAGATAAGAAAGATTTGATCGGTCCTCTACTTCATGTGGATACCCGTAGAGGCCGGACGTTTGAACGGCTTCAAGCGAACCCTCTTCCGAAAACCACGAATTCAGATTTGCGGTGATCATCTGCCCACGCAAGGTGAAGATCTGATCTTCCTAATGGTTTTAAAAGTTTTAATTCTTACCTAATTACGAAAGGTCTCGAAATAACGTTCATGCGATGAACGTTGATCCCGCACATGCCACCTTTCCGCTGCCATCTGATTTTGTTTTGAAATATCAGCGGCATGGGCGGGTTCCCAACAGTGGTATCAGAGCCTAGGCTTCGTAGATTAAGTTAAGAATTAAATATCTAAAGGCTTATTAGATCTGAAAATTGAATGATCATGCATGCTGAAAATTTCTGCATGCAGATTTTTCAGGGGTGCTGATTTTTGCATGCTGATTTTTATGTGATAAAATGATGATTCTAATTGCGTTGTTAATGAGATTACAAAGTTTAGAATCATGATTAGCATGATCAGCAACCTATGTCGTGATATAATCAGTTAGTTTTCAGATCTGAAAATTATAATTGTTGCATATGGTGATGATCATAGGATTCAAACCCTTTTGGTATCAAATGTAATGACCTGCGATGTGATCTGCGATGTCATGTAATTTTTCAGATGCTTGCATGCATCTTATTTGATGTTTTGAGAGGCCTGCGTGCCTCCTAAAAGGAGATGTAATTTATTTTTATTTTTATTTTACATCTGGTTGTATTTCTGTGATGTGATGTACGTCAACGATCAAGTCGAAGACGATGCATGAGATGAACAGGGGTCTAAGCGGTTGATGGCGATTGGATCAAGAGTTGGTCAAGGATCGAATCAAGAAGGCTTGGAACCAATTCAAGAGTTGAAGACCAGTTGATCGATTGACGTGCATGTGCTTGTAATACGACCTAACTAGAATCCATGATCATCACCTATTTAAAGTTTAGCTTTAATTTGATGCTGCGATTATAACTGCCTGTGATGTGCCGTTTGCATGTGATGTGAATGCGAGTCGGGTAGATAGGTTTACATGTGATGTAGCAAACCCAATTGAGACCTAAATTAAAACCTCCTCAATCAAGTCGAGAGTGAACCGACATGAGCAAGTCATATTAGATTAATTGATCTAATTGGTGTCTAGGAAAGCATGAAAGGTGGTTACTTAATTAGGACCTTACTCTCTGAGTAAGGGGAGCCTCCCACCTGCTTACCTGGCCAATTGTTCGATTACCTCTTATGAAGGGCTCAAGTTGCAAACACTAAGACCTGATTAACCAATATTAAGTCAATAGGTCTTCCACTGTAGTAGAGCTGCTAAGGCCTTTCTGATGTTGATTTGTCTCGGCTGGACACAGTGGTCAAGTTGCATCGGGGGGCTGGACCTCTCTATAGACATGAGATGTTGTAGGGTAAAGGTGGGGTTGGGCACCAATAACTGTTAGGTGAGGACCCAATGACGACTTTATTCCTACGGTTATACGGTGGGTCTGACTTAACTAAGAAATGGGACCAATAACTGTTAGGTGAGGTCTTCATGGCTTAGAGACCAAGTTACACTGCACCATGCTTGAGAAGCATTGTACAAAAGTTGTACACTCATCCATCTATGTGTCACCAATAACTATTAGGTGAGGTGGCATGTAAATCGGTGGGACCGCAGTACCCACTAGAAACCCTAGTCGTGTGGAATTTTCATTTTCCTACCAGGGGAGTGTGAGGGATTCGAGAAAATAGTGGGAGTTACATTTGTTCTAGAAGACCTTAGAACAGATTAGGATCAAGTACAAAAGTCTAACTAGAATCTTTACTCTCTGCAGATACAATGTCAGCTTCAAACCCTTTGACCCGTATTCTTGAGACCAACCGACTGACCGGAACCAATTACAAAGACTGGCTTAGAAATCTCAAAATTATTTTGGACTGTGAGAAAATAGGCTACATACTCAATTCAGATATCCCCACACTACCAACACGTCCTACTGATGTTCAGCGTGAGATGCATAAAAAGTGGTTGGATGATGACATTAGAGTAAAATGCTATATGATGGCATCCATGTCAAATGGACTCCAATGCCAGCATGAAAATATGAAGACTGCTGGGACGTACTGGCACACCTGCAAGAGTTGTATGGTGAGCAGAGTCGCATAGCTCGTTTTGAAGTGTCCAAGAGGCTTTTCAAAGCAAAGATGCGCGAGGGGCAGTCTGTCCATGATCACGGTCTGACCATGATCAAGGACCTAGAGGAGCTTGAGAAGCTTGGTATGGACATGCACAAGGAATTACAAGTGGATTTGATCCTACAGTCACTTCCTGATTCATTTGGTCAGTTTATAGTAAACTACCACATGAATAAGATTGAATGCACTAAGACTGAACTAATCAACATGTTGGTAACTGCTGAGGGAGCCTTGAAAGGTTCAAGGGGCAATGTCCTTGCTGCTGAGTTGACTTCTGGTTCCAAGAGAAAGTCTACTTGGAAGAAAAAGAAGCCTGCTAAGAAGCAGAAGAAAGACAAGAAGCCAAAGAAGGAAGTTCAAAAGAAAAAGGCTAACGACAAAGAAAAATGTTTCCACTGCAATGTCGAAGGCCACTGGAAGAGAAACTGTCCTTCATACCTCGAGAGCCTGAAGAACAAGAAAGGTGACACAACTTCGGAAGGTATAGACTTGCTCATAATTGAAACTAATCTAACGGTTTCTTCTATTTCTAGTTGGGTTATAGATTCTGGTTCTAGTGCTCATTTGTGCACTACCATGCAGGGTCTAAAGAAAAGTAGAAGGCTGGCGGAAGGTGCGGTAACCCTTCGGGTTGGCAACGGGGCAAAAGTTGCTGCTGTGGCTGTGGGCACCTACCATCTGCGACTACCGTCTGGATTTAGTTTATTACTTAGAGACTGCTATTATGTACCTGCTGCTAACAGAAATTTAATTTCTGTTTCATGTCTAGCACAGGAAGGTCATGTTTTTACTTTTGACAAAGACTGCTGTTCTATTTATTTAAGAAATAAAATAGTCGCACGTGGTTTCATGATCGACAGTCTCTATCATTTACATATGGATGTATCTGTGAATATTACCGAGCAAGAAGTGAGTGCCAAAGGATCCAAAAGATCTAGAGATGAGATAAACCAAAGATATTTGTGGCACCTCAGACTTGGCCATATTGGAGAGGATAGGATGAACAAAATGGATAAAGATGGGCTTCTCGGCTCATTGACTTCCGAGTCATATCCAGTTTGCGAGTCCTGTCTTCAAGGAAAAATGGCTAGATTGCCCTTTATAGGACATGGGGAGAGGACCACTGAAATACTTACCCTAGTACATACAGATGTATGTGGCCCATTCGATGTGCCAGCCAGGGGATGTTATTCTTACTTCATTACCTTTACCGATGATTATTCACGATATGGGTATGTGTATCTTATGAGACACAAGTCTGAATCTTTTGAAAAGTTCAAAGAGTTCAAGAATGAAGTAGAAAAACAAATTGGAAAACCTCTTAAGGCTCTTCGATCAGATCGAGGAGGAGAATACCTTAGTGGAGAATTCCGGGACTATCTCAAAGAAAACGGCATAGTCTCACAATGGACACCTTCGGGTACACCTCAACTCAACGGAGTGTCAGAGAGGAGGAATCGGACCCTGTTGGATATGGTCAGGTCCATGATGAGCTTCACTGATTTACCTATGTTCCTTTGGGGAGATGCCTTACTCACAGCAATTTATTTATTGAATAGAGTTCCCTCTAAATCCGTTCCTACCACACCGTATGAGATATGGCATGGTAAGAAACCAAGTCTGGGTCATCTCAAGATTTGGGGATGTCCGGCCCACGTCAAGAGACTACAGGCGGACAAGTTAGAGGCTAGGACCATAAGTGCTCGTTTTATAGGATATCCTAAAGAGTCATTAGGATACAATTTTTACGTCTCAGAGGATCACAATGTGTTTGTGAGCCGTCATGCCATCTTCTTGGAAAATCAGTTTATCCTTGATAGAGGCAGTGGGAGGAAAATTGAGCTTGAAGAGAAAGTCTCTGAAAAGCAACGAGTCATGGATCCTATAGAACCCATTCATAAAGAGCCAGTACACGATGTCCCTCGACCACCTCGTAGATCTAGTAGGGTCTCCCATCCTCACGATAGATACTTAGGTATACTAGAAGAGGATACCGAGGAAATGTTCCTAATGGGAGATAGGGATCACATACAGGATCCCAAAACCTACAACGAGGCGATATCTGATATCGATTCCGAGAAATGGCTGGAAGCTATGAAGTCAGAGTTAGACTCCATGCATTCCAACCAAGTCTGGACCTTAGTAGACCCACCAGAAGGTATTGTACCTATTGGATGCAAATGGATCTACAAGAGGAAGATAGGTTCGGATGGAGAGGTAGAGACCTATAAGGCAAGGCTTGTGGCAAAAGGGTATAGTCAGCGCGAGGGCATTGACTATCAGGAGACCTTTTCACCTGTAGCCATGCTAAAATCCATCCGAACATTGCTTGCCATTGCAGCATTTCATGATTATGAAATCTGGCAGATGGATGTGAAAACTGCTTTCCTGAATGAATATCTTAATGAAGATATCTATATGGAACAGCCTTTGGGTTTCACTTCCAGTGATGGAGATCACAAGGTCTGCAAGCTGCAAAGGTCCATCTATGGACTAAAGCAAGCATCTCGGAGTTGGAACACTCGTTTCGATGACGCAATCAAAACGTTTGATTTCATCAAAAACGAAGAGGAACCGTGTGTTTACAAAAAGGTAAGTGGGAGTGCTGTCGTTTTTCTCGTACTGTACGTAGATGACATTCTCCTGATTGAGAATGATATTCCCATGCTAACCTCGGTCAAGGTCTGGTTGTCAAAAGAATTCTCTATGAAAGACCTTGGAGAAGCATCCTATATTTTGGGAATAAAGGTCTATAGAGATAGATCTAAAAGGATGCTTGGCCTTTCACAGAAAATGTACATAGAGGAGGTGCTGAAGAGGTTCAGCATGGAAAACTCCAAGAGGGGTCTCTTACCCCTTAGGCATGGAATTCATCTCTCCAAGAAGATGTGCCCCAACACATCTGAAGAGATTCAACGCATGAGCAAGATTCCCTATGCATCGGCAATAGGAAGCCTCATGTATGCCATGCTGTGCACACGACCTGATATAGCTCTTGCTGTGAGTGTCACAAGCAGATATCAGTCGAATCCAGGTGAAGAACACTGGACAGCTGTGAAGAATATTCTTAAGTACTTGAGAAGAACTAAAGATTTATTCTTGGTTTTTGGAGGATCATCAGAGTTAAAGGTAGAAGGGTACACAGATTCAGACTTTATGACTGATGTCGATGACAGAAAGTCAACATCTGGATATGTGTTTTTGTGCAATGGTGGTACGGTAAATTGGAAGAGTTCTAAACAACCGATCATTGCTGATTCTACTATGGAAGCTGAATACATCGCTGCCTCTGAAGCTGCTAAGGAAGGCTTCTAGTTCAAAAAATTCATTGCAGAGTTGGACGTGATGACATCAGATGCCATAACACTCTACTGCGATAATAATGGCACCATAGCCCTTGCTAAGGAGCCAAGGTCTCATCAGAAGTCTAAGCATATAGAGCGGCGCTTCCATCTCATACGCGACTATGTTGAGAAGAAATATGTAAAGGTGCAGAGAGTAGACTCCGCGGATAACGTGGCGGACCCGTTCACTAAGCAGCTGAGTCAGCAAAAGACTGAAGCCCACCTTGAGAAGATGGGCCCAAGATATATGACCAATTGGCTTTAGTGCAAGTGGGAGATTGTTAGATGTATGCCCTAGAAGCCAATTTGGCTGACACATTGTTGATTCTAGGGACATAATTTTGTACTTGACTGTTTATTATTGAATAAATAAAAGGCATCTTTTCATTCATATTATTTATGTGTCTATGAATCGTCCAAGGAATTAATAAGATGATGATACATATTCTCAAGAGTTGAGAATTTGAGCCATGTATCATTGGTGATTAATTTCTAAATGCTCCTGATCAATGGATCATCATGAGGACAGTGATCGATCCGATCAGTGCACAGATCATTTTCCTTCTGGATGGACGAGACTTGAGTCCACAGTGTAGGGACACTGAAGTGATAGTGCAGGTGCTTGTTAGAGAACAAGGGTACTGAGCGTGACGAAGACAAGAAGTCACTTGGATGTCTATCCACTCGTCAGTGACTTGCTTGATGTTGCAGTAGTGTGACTGGTCCTTTGACCTGCGGTGCTTCGGCTACTCACAGTGAGGTTTTTGTAGTTTGACTGCACACATACATGGTCTCTAGCCATATGGGTCCATGCAGTGTAGATTGGCTGCAGTAAGTTCACTGTAGGAGTAGGGTATGCACCTATAAGGAATCTATCGACCTTGATAGAAGAGGAGTGATCCTATGTGATTTGTTAGACTGAGTTCTAAGACCTTGGCCGGGGCAGTAATATAAAGTGGAGAAAGAGTTTTCCACTATCGAACTCAAGTCGAATAAATCTTGACATATGACAGACGATGGGGTTTGACGAGTTGTCCATGACCTCCGTTCTGTAGGGATCCACGATAGTAGGACTGTATCACATGGTAACTGCACCTAGAGGTTCATCATTTCATTCTGCTGGGTAGCCACTACATGCTGCTAGGTGTCACTGGTGGATGGTGAGACTCACAGGGATTATCTCGATGATCGATAAACCCTAATGAGTTGAGTTGGAATCGTTCCAACCCATTGAAAGGAGTTTTCAATGATATTGTGATAGAGATCGCAATATATCTCACTACCAGTCAGAGTAGAGCTTATGGGGTCACACACACTAGAAGTATTGACCGATCCGATGGTTGAAAAGTGATTATGAATCACAAGTAATCAATTCGATTGATAAGAAGCTGAAGAAGGAACAAAGGAAATTAATTAATTGGACTTAAACATAAATCCTACTTCGGGTAGGATTCCTAGAGTCCTAATTGGATTAGGACTTGGAATCCTAGTTGGAGTAGGACTGGGATTCCTACTTGGAATAGGATTCCTACAATCCTAATGAGATTAGGAATTTTGAATTAAAATTGGATTCCTACTTGGAGTAGGATTCCTAGAGTCCTAATCGGATTAGGACTTCGGATTCAAATAGAGTCCTAATTGGATTAGGACTAAAATTAAATATGTCCTAATTTGGATTAGGATTTCTTAAGTCCTAATTAATTATTAATCTAATGAATCAACATGACTCCTAATTGGATTAGGATTAAAGAGTTCAATTGAGTCATAGTTCATTCAAGTCCTAATTGGATTAGGACTAGCATAGATTAAACCCGATTGATTCATGATTTGGTTAATCCTAATTAGATTAGGACTAAACCATGAGAAGGGCACCTAATCCTCTTTGGAAGAGGATTGGGTTAACCAAGTAAGAGGGGCATAAGCCCCTCTCATCCTTGATTAGGTGCGGCATGAAGAGAGGGGGCCGGCGCCCCCTCTTGGAAAGTATTCAAGGGCTCCTAACTTGTAGGAGCCCTTCATCCTTATTAAAGGAGGACTAGGGCCGGCGCCCTAGATGAAGCTTTTCTCCTCTTCAAGCCGTGGCCACCTCCCTCTATCTCCTCTTGGTTCAGCCGCAAGCAAAGGGAGAAGAAAAGTCCAAGAGTTGGCGTCCTCCTCCCCTTCCCTTCCTTCATCCAACGCAAGGAAGAAAAGAGGGCTGCGTGGGGATTCTTCTTCTTCCTCTTCTTCATCCTTCTTCTTCCTCCTCTCAAGCACAATCAAGGGTTGATTGAAAGAGAGGAGATCAGCCATCAAAAGAAGTCTTTGCAAGGGAGCTAGCACCCCGAGAAGACAAGAAAGATTTGATCGGTCCTCTACTTCGTGTGGATACCCGTAGAGGCCGGACGTTTGAACGGTTTCAAGCGAACCCTCTTCCGAAAACCACGAATTCAGATTTGCGGTGATCATCTACCCGCGCAAGGTGAAGATCTGATCTTCCTAATGGTTTTAAAAGTTTTAATTCTTACCTAATTACGAAAGGTCTCGAAACAACGTTCATGCGATGAACGTTGATCCCGCACATGCCCCCTTTCCGCTGCCATCTGATTTTGTTTTGAAATATCAGCGGCATGGGCGGGTTCCCAACACATGCAAGTGATTGTTTCATTAGAATCCATCTTAAATAATTCATATTTATGAACTAATATATTTATTTTGGATTCTTTTACTTGATTTGTGCCCTCATGGGTCACTTCAAGTCTATCCCAAATCTCTTTTGCAGAAATGCAAGTAGAGACTCTATTGAATTCATTTCTATCTAATGCACAGTAAAGCATATTCATTGCTTTGGCATTTAGTTGTGCCTTCCTAATGTCATTGTCATCCCAATCCTTTTCAAGCTTGGGTATGGTGACACCCTCTACATAAATGAATGGGATGTATGGTCCATTTAGAATGGTGGTCCACATCTCATAGTCTTGGGCTTGGATAAATATTCTCATCCTAGCCTTCCAATATGAGTAGTCGGATCCATTAAAGAATGAAGGTCTATGTGTGGACTGGCCCTCAATGTGAGAAGATCCAAATGGGGTTGTCATTTTGATCTTTTACTCTTTGGGTAATAGAGTTCCCGCTCTGATACCACTTGTTGCCCAGATAGACAACCCAAGAGGGGGGAGGGTGAATTAGGTTTTAAAATAATTATTGCAATTAAATGGTTTGTGAAATACTAATTAATACTTTTTGCAAGTTGATTAATTAGATGCTATGTGTAGTGAATGAAATGAAAGTAAAGACGACAAGGCAATCACAAACACAATGATTTTATAGTGGTTCGGAGCTAACCCTTGCTCCTACGTCCACTTTCCAAGCCTCACTTGGGAATTCACTATAACCCCTCGGATTACAGCCGGTTGTTTTACAAGCTCACAACCTAACTTGTGTTAGATGTATGCCCTAGAAGCCAATCTAGCTGACACATTGTTAATTCTAGGGACATAATTTTGTACTTGACTATTTATTATTGAATAAATAAAAGGCATTTTTTTATTCATATTATTTATGTGTCTATGAATCGTCCAAAAAATTAATAAGATGATGATGCATATTCTCAAGAGTTGAGAATTTGAGCCATGTATCATTGGTGATTAATTTCTAAATGCTCCTGATCAATGGATCATCACGAGGACGGTGATCGATCCGATCAGTGCACAGATCACTTTCCTTCTGGATGGACGAGACTTGAGTCCACAGTGTAGGGACACTGAAGTGATAGTGCAGGTGCTTGTTAGAGAACAAGGGTACTGAGCGTGACCAAGACAAGAAGTCACTTGGATGTCTATCCACTCGTCAGTGACTTGCTTGATGTTGCAGTAGTATGACTGGTCCTTTGACCTGCGGTGCTTCAGCTACTCACAGTGAGGTTATTGTAGTTTGACTACACGTATACATGGTCTCTAGTCATATGGGTCCTTGTAGTGTAGATTGGCTGCAGTAAGTTCACTGTAGGAGTAGGGTATGCACTCACATGGAATCTATCGACCTTGATAGAAGAGGAGTGATCCTATGTGATTTGTTAGACTGAGTTCTAAGACCTTGGCCAGGGCAGTAATATAAAGTGGAGAAAGAGTTTTCCACTAACGAACTCGAGTCGAATAAATCTTGACATATGACAGACGAAGGGGTTTGACGAGTTATCCATGACCTCCGTCCTGTAGGGATCCACGATAGTAGGACTGTATCACACGATAACTGCACCTAGAGGTTCATCATTCTATTCTACTGGGTAGCCACTACATGCTGCTAGGTGTCACTGGTGGATGGTGGGACTCACAGGGATTATCTCGATGATCGATAAACCCTAATGAGTAGAGTTGGAATCGTTTCAATCCATTGAAAGGAGTTTTCAATGATATTATGATAGAGATCATAATATATCTCACTACCAGTTAGAGTAGAACCTATGGGGTCACACACACTAGAAGTATTGACCGATCCGATGGTTGAAAAGTGATTATGAATCACGAGTAATCAATTCGATTGATAAGAAGTTGAAGAAGGAATGGAAATTGATTAATTGGACTTAAAACACAAATCCTACTTGAAGTAGGATTCCTAGAGTTCTAATTGGATTAGGACTGGGAATCCTATTTGGAGTAGGACTGGGATTCCTACTTGGAGTAGGACTCCTACAATCCTAATTAGATTAGGATTTTGAATTCATCTTTGGATTCCTACTTAGAATAGGATTCCTAGAAATCCTAATTGGATTAGGACTTCGGATTCAAATAGAGTCCTAATTGGATTAGGACTAAAATTAAATATGTCCTAATTTGGATTAGGATTCCTTAAGTCCTAATTAATTATTAATCTAATGAATCAACATGACTCCTAATTGGATTAGGATTGAAGAGTTCAATTGAGTCATGGTTCATTCAAGTTCTAATTGGATTAGGACTAGCATAGCATAGAACCCGATTGACTCATGATTTGGTTAATCCTACTTAGATTAGGACTAAACCATGAAAAGGGCACCTAATCCTCTTTGGAAGAGGATTAGGTTAACCAAGTAAGAGGGCCCCTCTTCACTTGGTTGGTGCGACATGAAGGGAGAAAGGGGCCGGCGCCTCCTCTTAAGGAAGATAGTCTAGGGCTCCTAAATTGTAGGAGCCCTAGATAGTTTTTAAAGAGGACACAAGGGGGCTGACGCCCTAAGCTTGGAACTCCTCTCCTTCAGCCGTCATCACCCTCTCCCCTCTCCTTGTTTCATCCGCAAGCAAAGAAGAGAAGAAAGAAGGGTTGGCGGCACTCTTCTTCCTCCAATCCTTCTTCCAACGCAGGGAAAAGAAAGGCTGTGTTCTTCTTCCTTGAGTTCATCCTTCTTCTTCCTCCTCTCAAGCACAATCAAGGGTTGATTGATAGAGAGGAAATCAGCCATCAAAAGAAGTCTTTGCAAGGGAGCTAGCACCCCGGGAAGACAAGAAAGCTTTGATCGGTCCTCTGCTTCGTGTGGATACCCGTAGAGGCCGGGCACTTGAACGGCTTCAAGCGAACCTTCATCCAAAACCACGATCATCAGTTTGCGGTGATCATCTATCCGCACAAGGTGAAGATTTGATCTTCTAAAAGTTTTAAAAGTTTTAATCCTTATCTATCTACGAACGGTTTTTGAACAACGTTCATGCGATGAACGGTTGATCCCGCGCATGCCTCTTCCGCTGCATCTGAATTTTTTTAAATTTCAGCGGCATGATCGGGATTTTCTAACAACTTGTTGTTTTACGAGATCACAACGAACTCGGTCGGTTTTTCCAGGCTCACCGACTAGAACCACCCAATTGTTTTTCCGGGATCACAATCAAACCCTTACACGTTGGTTTCAACCTAGGCTCACCAACAAACCTTTACACCCTTGATTCAATCCCCTGATTGAATCAAGTAAGGACCAAATGAATAGAAAAACAAACAGAAAAATACAGCTTCTAAACAAGCAGATATTCAGCTATATGAAATAGGAGAGAAGTTAAGAGCCCTCAAACAAGTTTATGATGATGTAGAGGAGGGCTTCTCGAACTCTGGGTCTCCTCTTGAATGTCTTGACGACTTGAAGGCTGAAGGAGACTTCTTTAATGCTGGAAAGAGTTGGTTGAATGGAGTTAATGGCCCTCTTCCTTCTTTTCCGTTGAAATCCTTTGGCAGATGAAGATTTCGTGTTTTCTTTGAAAGGAATATCACTTCTCTACCTTGCTACAGTTCTCTGTGGCTATTTAAGCCATTCCCCACAGAAACTAGCCGTTAGACACAATCTTCTAGCCGTTCTGCACATTCTGCACATCCTGACAATGTTTCCGTTGGGATCGGAGTCGACTCGCGCGATCTGGAGTCGACTCGGCTGCAGCAGGAGTCGACTCATGCTTTTCTGGAATCGGCTCGGCAACTATTCCGGATTTGAATTAAAGTGCTCTTCTCGACTGGGAGTCGACTCGACTTAACTCAGAGTCGACTTCCCAAAGTCTGGAGCTGACCTGGCACTTTTGGAGTCGACTCATTCCAAGGAATCCATAGAGGTATTCTTCAACTTTGCTCACTCGAGTCGACTCGAAAATTCTGGGAGTCGACTCGGCGCTCAGAGTCCGAACTCCCGATCTTCTGTCTTTTGGCTCGTGCTGTCTTGGAGTCGACTCGGACTGTTTCGGAGTCGACTCGGCTCTCAGTATCCGAAAAACAGTCTTCTGTCTTTTTGGGATAGCGCTGCCTTGGAGTCGACTCGAACTGTCTTGGAGTCGACTCGCCTCTCAGAGATGAAAATACTGTCTTCTGTCTTTTTGGGGTCGCGCTGTCTCGGAGTCGACTCGGGCTTTGCGGGAGTCGACTCGGCGCTCGGTGTCCGAAAGTTGCTCTCTGACTTTTGCCTTGTATTACACTGGGAGTCGACTCTCGCTTCCTTTGGAGTCGACCAGCCAACCATCGGAGTCAACTCGAGTTCCTCAGGAGTTGACTCGGCTCTCAGAGTCCAAAATAACTTCTCTGTCTTTCTGTCTGTAACTCCCTGGAGTCGACTCATACTACTCTGGAGTCGACTCGGCAAGCATCGGAGTCGACTCGCGCTCTTCAGGAGTCGACCCGTTGACAGGTTTTGAGTTGGATCTTTCTGTCTGTCTGTCTGTTCTCAGTCGGAGTCGACTCGTAAGGTACAGAAGTCGACTCGAGCCTGTGCCAGTGCTTCTGATACGCTTTGAGGATGATAGTGTTATTTTGATAATTAACAAATAATTATCTAGAGTATGTTATAAGTTAAATTGATACTTCATTTATAAGTTCATTACTCTCAGTATATTTGTGTGATTGATAATAGATACATGCTTTGTTCATTTGAATGAATCTAACCTTGAGAATGCAGCAAAGTGTGGATTGAGTCGACCCAAAGATTGTTTGAGTCGACCCCGGCACATCAAGAAATCATTTGGCACACTCCTGCAAAAATGGCACAGATGAACAGTTGGTTGGGTCGACCTAAGGTAAGCATGAGTCGACCCAAACTTCAAGAACCTCAAACCATGAAGGAAATATGTTCTCTGGATTTACTGAGAGGGTCGACCCAAACAGTGGTTGAGTCGACCCAAGCTTGAGTCGACCCAAACTCTGAGAGGGTCGACCCAAAGGCAAGACAGAAAGACAGACAGAAAATGGTTCTCTGAAATTACTGAGAGGGTCGACCCAAGAAGAAGTTGAGTCGACCCAAGTGAACTTTGAGTCGACCCAAAGAAAGGATGGGTCGACCCAAGTGAAGGAAGGCTGAAATCAAAGTTTCTGTGTTCTCTGAGAGGGTCGACCCAAGGAATGTTTGAGTCGACCCAAGGCAAAGTTGGGTCGACCCAAGGACAGGTTGAGCCGACCCAAACACGGGCTGAACAGTAACGGCTAGTTCTGCAGATGTACTTTTTGTCCTTTCCAAGGTCAGTAACGGCTAGTTTTTGAATTCTAACCATTGGGGCTTGACCAAAGAAGGTGGGAAGCTATTTAAAGAGGCACTATTCATCAGAGAGAACAACTTTTACAAAGGAATATCAAAGAGTACTCAAGAACACAAAAGTGCCCTAATCTTCTTCATCAAGAGCTTCATTCAAGAATCAAAGAAAGGGATTGAGCAGATTCAAAGAGGCATCAAGAGCTCCATCCCTCCTTGAAGAGTGAAGCATCCTTGACAAAGAAGAGCAAAGCCACTTCAAAGCGATAAATACTTTCTAACTCTTCTTTGTAGTTTATATTGTTTCATATGCTCATTTAGGAGTTTGAATCTTTTCTTTTTGTTTGTCAAACACTTTGTAAAGGTTCGTTGGTTAGCCCGCAAAACCAACAAAGGTTTTTGGTGAACCCGAAAAACCAAAGTGTAAAGGTTCGTTGGTGAGCCCGCAAAACCAACAAAGGTTTTTGGTGAACCCGAAAAACCAAAGTGTATAGGTTCGTTGGTGAGCCCGTAAAACCAACAAAGGTTTTTGGATTGTGAGCCCGGAAAACAATCCAACTGTAATCCGTGGGATTATAGTGAATTCCCAAGGGGACGCTTGGGGAGTGGACGTAGGTGCTAAGGAGAGCACCGAACCACTATATATTGTTGTGTTTGTGTTGTGCTTGTGCTTACGTTTATTCTTGCATCATCTTCTATCTTTGCACTAGTTTAAATCAGTCAAATAGTTTAAGAAAGCATCCACCGCACTTAATTAAGAAAATGGTTAAAGCACCAAAATTTGAAAGAAACCAATTCACCCCCCCCCCCTCTTGGCTTGTCTCCTTGGGCAACAAGTGGTATCAGAGCAAGGTGCTCTAATAGTACTCATTGATCTCACAATCAAGAGTTAAAGATCATGACGACCCAAGTGGGATGTTCTATGAGTGAGGGACAATTAATTGACAGACCTCCACTATTTGATGGTATAAACTACATATATTGGAAAGCACGCATGCGCATTTTCATTCAAGCACATGACTACGATTTATGGAGTATCATAGTCAATGGGCTACACACAAACACTAATCATGATAAAGAAAGGGCTCAGCAAAATGCAAAAGCCATGAATATTCTATATTGTGCATTGGATGATAGTGAACTTAATAGCATATCTTTTTGCATAACTGCTAAGGAAATATGGAATATGCTTGAAGTTAAATATGAATGCACTAACGTTTCTAGTGAATTTGAAACTAGTTCCGAAGAAGAAGAGTATCAAACTGAAACTGAAAATCTATGCTTTGTAGCACATGAAGATGAGGTATGTACTCGAACACAAAGTGATTTCTCATTCAAAAATCAAGTACATACTGAAGCTCAATCTGATTTTACATTTGATGAACTTCATGATGCTTTTTCTGATTTATACTTAGAATACAAGAAGCTTAATTTAAAAAATAAGAAGCTTAGTTTAAAGAATAAAAAGCTAAATCTGAAAATGTCAGAAGAAAGAAATTCTACCGTTGAAATGAAAGACAAATTAAATTTTGAGAATGAACATTTAAGGTTAAATTCAGAAGAATTAATTCAGAAAAATCAAAATTTAATTAAAGAAAATCAAAACTTAAGTAAAAAGGTTAACCAACTGAAATCTTTTATTAACAAATTTACTATAAGTTCAGAAAGATTAAAAACAATGTTTGAAAGCCAACATGCTGATTTTGATAAATCAAAACTTGACTGGACTTCCTTACTTAACAATAAATCCCTAAATAAAAAGGTAATTAATTCACCAAGCAAACCATCAAATAAGATAACTTGTTTCAAATATGAAAAGAATAGGCATAAAAACTTTACCTATTGTTTCAATACAAGCAAATCAAATGATAAAATTATTACAATTAAACATATTTGGATTCCAAAAGGAACCATATGCACTAACTCCCAAAGACCCAAGCAAGCTTGGGTACCTAAAATGAAAAACTGAGATTATCTTGCAAATGTGTCAAAGCAGCCCTTGAAGCTCATGTGAAACTCTTAATTGGGTGCCATGGCACGTGACTTGTAAATAAATTTTATTTCATCATTTGTGAATGTAATTTAAATTGTCATTTTATGTCTTGATATGCTTAACTTTATAAATTCAGTTAGGCTATTGAATATTTATTAAATGCCTTGTATGTATGACAAATCTTATCTACACGATCTTAGCATGAAATTTTCTAGTGCTTGCATGATGATAAGAAAACAATGAATGAATATGTATAACTTTCTCCTTCAAGTTTTCGAAATCTAAATTTTCTCTCTAGTATAAATGATTGATGCTGATTTCATGCTTTCATGTTAAAACTTCATTAAGCATAATCATTGTATCCATGATTAATATCTTTCTCTAAAATTATCTCAAATTCTACTGATTAATTGTAACATGTCATGCTTAACTTGATCATAATAATCTTTTAAAGCATGAATATTAATTCTTTTAAACTATCACTCATAAGTCAAAATAAAATCCTAATTGCTCTAAAAGAAGATTGCTCAACTCCCTGAAACATGATTATTAGTGTTGAAAACTAAATCATAATCAAAATTTTTGATAGAAACAACTGTTTAAGATAATTTGATTAAAACTCAACTTGTATATCTTATTGATAATTATCTTAAGCAAATAGAATCTAAGCTAAATTAATTCTGAAAATAAAAAAAAAAATTTGATTTGACCTTGATGAATCCTTCTATTGCCTCACATGCTTGTCCTTGAACCATTTTACTTAATGAAGTTATCTCTTTAGTTCAAGTGACTTGTGCTTGCTTATATTTAGGCAATCTTTTGAGTAAAGTGACTCAAATTCAATTATTATCATGTCTCATGTTGAGTCATCTAGTTAAGAAATATGTTGTATGAATGTTTTTGTATCCTAGAGAACCTAATGAATTGCCTTCAAGAAAAGAAAAAGATTTAGCTAATGATACAGGACTTATGAGCAAGAAATTTCAACTTGAAGGACACCTCGATGAAAGATACAACAAACATCCCCTTGCAAACAAAAAAAAGAGAGATTTTCTTCAGCCAAGGATGTAAAGAATTTAAAAGATATTTGGCTTGAAGAATGCTAAATGCATTGGTAATCTAAACCCTTCTCTTGTGAGTTAGTTGAGCAAAATTAATAGTCTGAAATTATATGGTAGCATGATTAAACATTTAATTGCTAATCTTCTTGATATCATGCTTCATTCTCATGCTAATGATAATTGTTTCATGGTATGATTAAATTGAAGTTCACTTTTGCCTGTATAATGCATAACCATGAAATACACAAGTTTATGCCTCAAGTTTCTAATTCAAAATAACTTGTGATAAGCTATGAATCATTGGGCATAATGAAAATGCTGTTTGCATGATATATATTTATATGCAGCATATTAGATTAATTCTTTATTCTGCTCTTTCATGTAACTACTTGAAAATGACAAAAAGAGAGAGAGATAAAGAAAAAGAAAATGAACATTGCTCAGAAGAAGTAAAAGCTAAGTAAATACTCCAATCTTAAGTAAAAGCAGCGCAAGCATAATATATTCATCATATTTGTGAGACTTGTGTGAACATTCTTTTGGAAGGGATAAAATCCATAATTAATTATATTTAAATAGGAGGAGTTTATTTGAAAAGAATTGATTTTGATCATTGACATGCTTGCTCTTAATATTTTAATGCATGACTTAACGCATAATATATTTTGCATATGGCATGATGTCTTGAATTATGGGTTCTCAATATTTTGTAATACTCCATGCTTGGACAATTTGATTGAATGTTTGAAATACTACATAAAATTTTTATTTGGTATTATTGAAAAGAAATTTCAGAATTGTCGTTCACAATCATCTTTAAAATCTGAAAGTTGAATAAATTTGTAAAAAGGAGAAGAGAAGGATATCTCTATTTAGGCAAAATGAATTGATTTTGTTTTATCCTTCAACTTGCTTAACTTTGGTATATAATGTTCAAATTCATACTAAAACTCAACATAAATACAAATATTCTGAATATGCTCTTATATGTTTGAAATATGTGTTTTCAATCGTAATGATTTAAGATGAGCTACAATGTGAAGATACATATCTCAAATTACAACTTTGAAAGCCTCCTTGAGAATCTTTATGAAATTCAGAATCTGATTTTGTATAAAAGCTTAAACTCAATATGAATTTCTAGATAAAACTACAGCTTAAGAAAAATAGAATAATTCTGATGCCTTGATTGCTTGCCCCGATACGCATCTGAAACATATCATTTCTTATCTTCAAAGTGTACTAATATTGGTCTGAATGATGTGTCTTTCGATGATCTTGATTGCAAACAAATATTTTTAAATATGTGATTTTATTTTGATATTGAAAAGATTTATTGTGCTTCATATATACATTGCTGAAAAACTTTGATTAAGAAATTGAGTTCTATAAATATATATACTTCAATGATCATCTATATATTTTTTTTTCCTCTCCTACATTATTAAAGACTTCTATCAAAATATATATGTATATATATATTATTAAAAGAGTGAATGATCTTAAGTTTAGAAATATTTCAGCTCACTCAAATGATTCTTAAAAGAAAGAAAATGTAAATGCTTTTGAAAGAATTTGAGCTTCAAATGAATTATTTTCTGATTAATATTTCAGTACATTTTCTCAAAGATTAAGAGGAAGCATAACTTGTTCTTAAAAGATTAAAAAGAGTGATTGCTATAAATTTTGAATAATTCTAGATCACTCTACATTCTTGATATCATAAAGTTTCAGTTTTATTCACGTTTATCATTAAAATCTGAAATTCAACAAAAGATAAGAATAATTAAAGAAGAATGCATCTTTTAAGGGGGAGCTTTAGATATTCAGTATCTTATCCTAAAGTTACTTTAATTTGATGCATACCTTGAATTTTATGGATTGATTTTGATGAACCTCCTTATATTGCAAGACTTGCTTTAATTATATAATAACTTTATACCTTGAGATGAGTTCTATAAAGGTTGTCTTATCTCAAACCTTGAGTCTTATGAAAATAAAATATATTTTCGAGATTGACAATTTTATTGAACAAATTCTAAAACTCTCAAATGGAATGATTAATTAAGGGGAAGAAAGAAAATTTCAGAGGGAGAGATCATATAGAACTTAATCATGTAAATTCACAACTAAAGATGAGAGAAAGAATACTAAATGTAAAGTGGTATTAAACTTTGTGCCTCATTGAATATCTTTTGAAAGTTGGATTTTCATCTGTACTTAATTGGTAAATCACTTGTTTTGAAAACTAAGTGAAAAGGATTCCATTTGTCTTAGTATTGGAAATTTACTTTGGAATCTACTAATGAGCTCTTATTGGCTTGCACTTTAGTGTTTCAATTATGAGCCAATTCATTTTAATTGATTTTGATGATATGATCTTTAAAGGAGTAAAAGAAAGTCTTTGAGAGAGCTTTCAAAGAACTTTCAAAGCCCTGAATTTTATGTATCCTACATTGCATAAATTCATATTTTGGTATCTATGCTCCAATACTTTTATATCATGAAAGAACTTTGAAGTCATTAAGAATTAAGGATTCAACATAATCTTATGTTTTTCGAGTATATAAGTTTTGATCTTTATCTGCTCTTATACTATACTCTAAAAATTAATTAGATTGCTCTCATGTTGCTATATATTTAATATATTAAAAAAAAAGGGTATTGAAGTTTCATTCGTGCTTTCTTTGAATATTATTCTTGATACTCCTTGAAATAACTTGAAAAAGATTCCATCTACACTTGATTTCAAAACTATCTTTGGAATCTACATTTAGAGATCACTTCTGGCTTATATCCTAAATATCTCATTCCTAAAGCCAAACACATAGAAATAAGATATGATTTTATTAGGGATCATGTGCAAAATGGAAACATATGTATTGAGCATATATGCACTGAAAAACAATTAGCCGACATATTCACAAAACCCTTGAGTGAAGATAGATTCTGCACGCTAAGGAGAGAATTAGGTATATGTGATCCTTTTTATTGAAGAAATATAAAAGGGAGCAAGTAGTCTCATGATACATTCCTCCAATTTCTAAAAATCCATGAAACATGAGTCAAACTTGTTATCTATAGATTCCTTACTCATGTATCATTGTCCCAGAAAGAATTTATAAGGATTGGAAGCAAGAAAAATTTTTAGAAGCAAAAAGGAAGAGAAAAGAAAAATTCTGCACTTGGGTCAACCCAACCCAGAATAGGGTCGACCCAACGTTGAGTCGACCCAAGAAGTTTCTTGAGTCAACCCAACGTCGGGATCCCACTGTTAAAAGGGGGACCCGTGAGCTATCTAGGGCACTGTTTACCCTTTGTCCTCTTCCGAAAACCTTATTTTCTACTCTCAAATCTTCTCCAATCATCTCCAAACAGTAGATTACTTCAAGATCTTGGAGAAATGGGACCCGAGAGAGCCGTAGCCAAGCGATCCGGGAGAGGAATATGTATCTAGTTCTCATATGTATTTAGTGGTTATCATGCATCTTTAAACTTTGATTGAGGAATATTGTATTTGCTTTTGCTTTTGATATACTAAAATGTTCCTATTTCGATCAATGAAGTTTGAAGTTTGGTATTTATTGCATCTTTCCCATGTATCTGTTTGATGATAACAAAAAGGGGGAGAAGAAAAGAAAGAGTATTTAATTTGAGAAGTAAAGAAAGAGTATTAATTTTGGGAGAAGTAAAGATATTGTTTAGGTTAAACAAAGTAACAAAAAGGGGAGAAGTAAAGATGTCTTAAGAGTAAGTAAAGCAAGCTAAAGAAAGGATTATGTAAAGAAAGAGAAATAAGAACTTATGCAAGAAAAGAGAAATAAATGGGCAAACAAATTGAAAATCATATAAGAAAGCTTATACATCTAAGGGGGAGCAATTTGTAACAATGAAATTGATTAAATCAAAAATTTCTATCAAATTTCAGAATTTGGCACATATAAATTCAGAATTTGGCACGCACCTCTCGCACCCCGATACATAAGCTGAAACTCATATTTTATCTCAAATTTTTGAAGTTTCATCACTAATGAATTATAAATGAAAGGGGGAGCAATTCAAAGAGTCAAATTGGCAACATTTAAATGATAAAGGGGGAGATTTCACTCGTATATATGAAAAGCTAAAATTCAGCAATTTAATCCCTTTTACAAACTGATTTTAAAGACAAGTATCAACAGGCTTATACTCTTTATTTTGTAATCATCAAAAAGGGGGAGATTGAGGATGATAGTGTTATTTTGATGATTAACAAGTAATTATCTAGAGTATGTTATAAGTTAAATTGATACTTCATTTATAAGTTCATTACTCTCAGTATATTTGTGTGATTGATAATAGATACATGCTTTGTTCATTTGAATGAATCTAACCTTAAGAATGCAGCAAAGTGTGGATTGAGTCGACCCAAAGATTGTTTGAGTCGACCCCGGCACATCAAGAAATCATTTGGCACACTCCTGCAAAAATGGCACAGATGAACAGTTGGTTGGGTCGACCCAAGGTAAGCATGAGTCGACCCAAACTTCAAGAACCTCAAACCATGAAGGAAATATGTTCTCTGGATTTACTGAGAGGGTCGACCCAAACAGTGGTTGAGTCGACCCAAGCTTGAGTCGACCCAAACTCTGAGAGGGTCGACCCAAAGGCAAGACAGAAAGACAGACAGAAAATAGTTCTCTGAAATTACTGAGAGGGTCGACCCAAGAAGAAGTTGAGTCGACCCAAGTGAACTTTGAGTCGACCCAAAGAAAGGATGGGTCGACCCAAGTGAAGGAAGGCTGAAATCAAAGTTTCTGTGTTCTCTGAGAGGGTCGACCCAAGGAATGTTTGAGTCGACCCAAGGCAAAGTTGGGTCGACCCAAGGACAGGTTGAGCCGACCCAAACACGGGCTGAACAGTAACGGCTAGTTCTGCAGATGTACTTTTTGTCCTTCCCAAGGTCAGTAACGGCTAGTTTTTGAATTCTAACCATTGGGGCTTGACCAAAGAAGGTGGGAAGCTATTTAAAGGGGCACTATTCATCAGAGAGAACAACTTTTACAAAGGAATATCAAAGAGTACTCAAGAACACAAAAGTGCCCTAATCTTCTTCATCAAGAGCTTCATTCAAGAATCAAAGAAAGGGATTGAGCAGATTCAAAGAGGCATCAAGAGCTCCATCCCCCCTTGAAGAGTGAAGCATCCTTGACAAAGAAGAGCAAAGCCACTTCAAAGCGATAAATACTTTCTAACTCTTCTTTGTAGTTTATATTGTTTCATATGCTCATTTAGGAGTTTGAATCTTTTCTTTTTGTTTGTCAAACACTTTGTAAAGGTTCGTTGGTTAGCCCGCAAAACCAACAAAGGTTTTTGGTGAACCCGGAAAACCAAAGTGTAAAGGTTTGTTGGTGAGCCCGCAAAACCAACAAAGGTTTTTGGTGAACCCGGAAAACCAAAGTGTATAGGTTCGTTGGTGAGCCCGTAAAACCAACAAAGGTTTTTGGATTGTGGGCCCGGAAAACAATCCAACTGTAATCCGCGGGATTATAGTGAATTCCCAAGGGGACGCTTGGGGAGTGGACGTAGGTGCTAAGGAGAGCACCGAACCACTATATATTGTTGTGTTTGTGTTGTGCTTGTGCTTACGTTTATTCTTGCATCATCTTCTATCTTTGCACTAGTTTAAATCAGTCAAATAGTTTAAGAAAGCATCCACCGCACTTAATTAAGAAAACGGTTAAAGCACCAAAATTTGGAAGAAACCAATTCACCCCCCCTCTCTTGGCTTGTCACCTTGGGCAACACTCTTGGAGTCGACTCGTAATATCCCGGAGTCGACTCGAGTCTCAGACTTTGGTTCAAATTGACTTCTTAACTTATCCAAAATGTCTTGAACCAAATCTAGAGACACTTAACCATAAATTTACAAGAATTTCACTAAAACACTAGATTGAATTCATTAGTAAACATAAGATATACTCAAATGCTTTGAGCTCATCAAAATCAAATAGGGTTATAATCAATCACTCCACAGCAGAAGTTTCAGCAGTGGATTAGGGGCAGCATTCAAAATTTTCTACCCATGATTGCTTTCTTTTATGTGTCTCGGAGACCTCACTTTGTGATCATATTGTTCGAGAGCTCCATGGCGGAGGCCTTGGTAGTCACTTTGGCTATGTCAGGATAGTCACTATGGTGGAGGATAGGTTCTATCTGCTAACCCTGCATAAGGAAGGAGACTTTGTGTTAATGCAGTTGAGTGCTGAACGCCGAAATTTTTGGAAGCTTCAACCTTGCCAAGTCGAATTCTTCAAGGTGCTGAAGTGGATGGGACCCAAGAACTTTGTGCTTGAGTTATCAGATGATTTGCAGGTTAGCTCCATCTTCTATGTTGAAGAGTTGCAGCCCTACGATGGTCACTATGTTGAAGAGTTGCAACCCTATGATGGTCGCCATGTTAAAGATGAAGACATCCCACCTGTATCATCATCACTTCTTCGACGATCAGCCCCGACGGACACCATTGAGGACATCCTAGTTGATCAGATCATGCCCACATGCCGAGGAGGATACCAAAGTTTTTTATTGGAGGACCGACTAATTTCAGATTGCACATGATTAAAGACGAAGGGAGTCCAACAGCCGAACCCGAACTTCTACGAGCTCTATCAATTGCAAAATTGGACGGAGTCGAGTCTTTTTTCAGAAGGGGGGAATTGATGTTAGAAAACCCCGATCATGCCGCTGAAATTTAAAAAAAATTCAGATGCAACGGAAGAGGCATGCGCGGGATCAACCGTTCATCGCATGAACGTTGTTCAAAAACCGTTCGTAGATAGATAAGGATTAAAAACTTTTTAAAACATTAGAAGATCAGATCTTCACCTTGTGCGGATAGATGATCACCGCAAACTGAAGTTCGTGGTTTAGGATGAAGGTTCGCTTGAAGCCGTTCAAGTGCCCGGCCTCTACGGGTATCCATACGAAGCAGAAAACCGATCCAAGCTTTCTATCTCCCCGGGGTGCTAGCTCCCTTGCAGAAATAACTTTGATGGCTGATATCCTCCCTTTCAATCAATCCTTGATTGTGCTTGGGAGGAGGAAGAAGAAGGATGAAGAGAAGAAGAGGAACGAAGCCCTGCAGCCTTCTTTTTCTTCCTTGCGTTGGAACCAAACGGAGGAGGAAGAAGGAGGCCACCAAGATCCTTTTCTTCCCTTTGCTGTTGGTGGCTGAAAAGAGAGGAGAGGAGGGTGGCCACGTGATGGAGAGGAGGAGGGCTTCACTTATCATTAGGGCACCTCCTTTCAAAGCCTTATAAAGGCATCTAGGGCTCCTATTTGGTTTAGTCCAAATCATGAATCAATTGGGTTCAATCTATGCTAATCCTAATCCAATTAGAACTTGAATGAACCATGACTCAATTGAACTCTTCAATCCTAATCCAATTAGGAGTCATGTTGATTCATTAGATTAATAATTAATTAGGACTTAAGAAATCCTAATCCAATTAGGACTTGTTTAATTCTAGTCCTAATCCAATTAGGACTCTAATTTGAATTCGAAGTCCTAATCCGATTAAGACTCTAGGAATCCTACTCCAAGTAGGAATCCAAATTTAATTCAAAACTCCTAATCTAATTAGGATTGTAGGAATCCTACTCCAAGTAGGAATCCTAGTCCTACTCCAAATAGGATTCCCAGTCCAAGTAGGAATCCCAGTCTAAGTAGGAATCTCAGTCCAAGTAGGATTCCTAGTCCTAATCCAATTAGGACTCTAGGAATCCTACTCCAAGTAGGACTCTTGTTTTAAGTCCAATTAATTAATTCTCTTTGTTCCTTCTTCAGCTTATTATCAATCGAATTGATTACTTGTGATTCCTAATCACGATTCAACCATCGGATCGGTCAATGCCTCTAGTGTGTGTGACCCCATAGGTTCTACTCTGACTGGTAGTGAGATATATTGTGATCTCTATCACAATATCATTGAAAACTCCTTTCAATGGGTCGGAACGATTCCAACTCTACTCATTAGGGCTTATCGATCATCGAGATAATCCCTATGAGTCCCACCATCCGCCAGTGACACCTAGAAGCATGTAGTGGCTACCCAGCAGAATAGAATGATAAACCTCTAGGTGCAGTTATCGTGTGATACAGTCCTACTATCGTGGATCCCTACAGGACGGAGGTCATGGATAACTCGTCAAACCCCTTCGTCTGTCATATGTCAAGATTTATTTGACTCGAGTTCGATAGTGGAAAACTCTTTCTCCACTTTCCATTACTGCCCTGGCCAAGGTCTTAGAACTTAGTCTAACAAATCACATAGGATCACTCCTCTTCTATCAAGGTCGATAGATTCCATGTAAGTGCATACCCTACTCCTACAGTGAACTTAATGCAGCCAATCTACACTACAAGGACCCATATGACTAGAGACCATGTATACGTGTAGTCAAACTACAATAACCTCACTGTGAGTAGCTGAAGCACCGCAGGTCAAAGGACCAATCATACTACAATAACCTCACTGACGAGTGGATAGACATCCAAGTGACTTCTTGTCTTGGTCATGCTCAGTACCCTTGTTCTGTAACAAGCACCTGCACTATCACTTCAGTGTCCCTACACTGTGGACTCAAGTCTCGTCCGTCCAGAAGGAAAGTGATCTTTTCACTGATCGGATCGATCACCGTCCTCGTGATGATCCATTGATCAGGAGCATTTAGAAATTAATCACCAATGATACATGGCTCAAATTCTAAACTCTTGAGAATATGCATCATCATCTTATTAATTTCTTGGGCGATTCATAGACACATAAATAATATGAATGAAACGATGCTTTTTATTTATTTAATAATAAATAGTCAAGTACAAAATTATGTCCCTAGAAGTAACAATGTGTCAGCCAGATTGGCTTCTAGGGCATACATCTAACAATCTTCCACTTGCACTAAAGCCAATCAGTCATATATGTAAGCCCCATCTTCTCAAGGTGGGCTTCAGTCTTTTGCTGACTTAGCTGCTTAGTGAACGGGTCTGCCACGTTATCCGCGGAGTCTACTCTCTGCACCTCTACATATTTCTTCTCAACATAGTCGCGTATGAGGTTGAAGCGCCGCTCTATGTGCTTGGACTTCTGATGAGACCTTGGCTCCATAGCTAGTGCTATGGTGCCAATGTTATCGCAGTAAAGTGTTATGGCATCTAATGACATTACACCTAACTCTGCAATGAACTTTTAACCAGATGGTTTTCACTGCACCCTTAGATACGGCTTAACATTCAGCTTCTAAGGTAGAATCTATAATGATCGGTTGTTTGGAACTCTTCCAATTTACTGAACCATCATTGCACATATTCTGATGTAGACTTTCTATCATCAATATGTGTGCATCCTTCTACCTTCAACTCTGATCTTCTCCCAAGGACCAAGAACATGTCCTTAGTTCTTCTCAAGTACTTAAGACTGTTCTTCACAGCTATCCAGTGCTTTTTGCCTGGATTTGATTGACATATGCTCGTGACATTCACAGCATGTACTATATCAAGTCATGTACACAGCATGGCATACATGAGGCTCCCTATTGCTGATGCATAGGGGATCTTGCTCATGCGTTGAATCTCTTCAGATGTGTTGGGGCACATCTTCTTGGAGAGATTTATTCCATGCCTCAGGGGTAAGAGACCCCTTTTAGAGTTTTCCATGCTGAACCTTTTCAGCACTTCCTCTATGTACATCTTCTATGATAGGCCAAGCATCCTTTTAGATCTAACTCTATAGACCTTTATTCCCAAAATATAGGATGCTTCCCCAAGGTCTTTCATGGAGAACCTTTTTGACAACCTGACCTTGACCGAGGTTAGCATGGGAATATCATTTCCTATCAGGAGGATGTCGTCCACATACAGTACGAGAAATACGACAGCGCTCCCACTAACCCTTTTGTAAACACATGGTTCCTCTTCGTTTTTTATGAAATCAAACGTTTTGATTGCGTCATCGAAACGAGTGTGCCAACTTCGAGATGCTTGCTTTAGTCCATAGATGGACTTTTGCAGCTTGCAGACCTTGTGATCTCCATCACTGGAAGTGAAACCCAAAAGCTGTTCCATATAGATGTCTTCATCAAGATATCCATTCAGGAAAGCTGTTTTCACATCCATCTGCCTCATCTTATTAATTTCTGAAATGCTGCAATGGCAAGCAATGTTCGGATGGATTTCAGCATGGCTACAGGTGAAAAGGTCTCCTGATAGTCAATGCCCTCGCGCTGACTATACCCTTTCGCCACAAGCTTCGCCAATGCTCCTCTGAGACGTAAAAATTGTATCCTAATGACTCTTTAGGATATCCTATAAAACGAGCACTTATGGTCCTAGCCTCTTGTTTGTCCGCCTGTAGTTTCTTGACGTGGGCCGGACATCCCCAAATCTTGAGATGACCAAGACTTGGTTTCTTACCATGCTATATCTCATACGGTGTGGTAGGAAGGGATTTAGAGGGAACTCTATTCAACAAGTAAATAGCTGAAAATAGGGCATCTATTTAAAGAAACAAGGGTAAATCAGTGAAGCTCATCATGGACTGGACCATATCAATAGAGTTCGATTCCTCCTCTCTGACACTCCATTGAGCTGAGGTGTTCCAGGAGGAGTCCATTATGAAACTATACCATTCTCCTTGAGATAATCACGGAACTCTCCATTAAGGTATTCACTTCCTCGATTTGATCGAAGAACCTTAATGAGTTTTTTGTGCTTATTTTTCTACTTCATATCTAAGCTTTTTGAACCTTTCAAAAGTTTCATATTTGTGTCTCATACACATATCCATACCGTGAGTAATCATCGGTAAATGAAGTAAAAAATTATAACCCCTAGCCTGCACATCGAATGGGCCACACACATCAGTGTGTACTAGGATAAGTATTTCAGTGGACCTCCCTGTGTCCTACAAAGGATAACTTGGCCATCTTTCCTTGAAGGCAGAATTCACAAATCAAATATGACTCGGAAGTCAATGAGCCCAAAAGCTTATGTTTCTCCAATTTGTTTATTCTGTCTTCTCCTATATGGCCAAGCCTGAGGTGCCACAAATACTTTAGATTTATCTCATTTTTGGATCTATTAGATCCTATGGTATTCACTGTTTGCTCAGATATATTCACAGATACATCCATATGTATGTGATAGAGACTGTCAATCATAAAACCATGTTGAATCAATTTATTTTTCAAATAAAAATCTTTCTGTGCTAAATAAAATACAGTAATCAAATTTCTGCTAGCAATAGGTAACAGTCCATAAGTATCCTGAGCATATCTGACATACCTTCTGAAGGTCTGTCACCCTTCATATTCTTTATGCTTTCCCATGTATGTAGGACAGTTCCTCTTCCAATGGCCATCCATGATGCAATGGAAACATTTTTCCTTGCAATTGGCCTTTTCTTGGAACTTCCTCATTTGGCATTTTCTCGGTCTTCTGTTTCTTCGCAGGCTTTTTCTTCTTCCAAATAGACTCTCTCTTGGAAGTAGAAATCAACTCAACAGTGAGAACGATGCCCTTTGAACTCTTCAGCGTCCCTAAGGTAGTTACCAATTTTTTTAACAATTCTGTTTTGGTGCATACAATCTTGTTCATATGGTAATTTACTATAAATTGTTCATATGAAGCTAGAAGGGATTACGGGATCAAATCCATTTGCAGTTTCTTGTGCATGGTCATGCCGAGCTTCTCAAGCTTCTTTAAGTCCTTTATCATGGTCAAACCATGATCATGGACATACTGCCCATCGTGCATCTTGGCTTTGAAGAGCCTCTTGGACACTTCAAACCGAGCTGCGTGACTCTGATCACCATACAACTCTTGCAGGTGATTTAATATGTCCCTGGCAGTCTTCATGTTCTCATGCTGGCATTGTAATGCATTGGACATGGATGCCATTGTGCAGCACCTAACTTTATTGTCATTGTTCGTCCACTTAACAAGCGTCTTATGCTGATCAGTGATCGGACGGATTGGTAACACGGAGATTCCATGGTCTAGCATATACCCGAATTTCTCATAATTCAAAACGATTTTTTTTTTTTTTGAAATTTGCTGAGCTAATCTTTATAATTGGGTTTGGTCAAACGGTTGTTCTATAGGATATGAGTTAAGAGTCTAGAAGCTGAATTTATAATCCTTAGAGAGTAAAGATTCTAGTTAGACTTTTGTACTTGATCCTAATCTGTTCTAAGGTCTTTTAGAACAAATGTAACTCCCACTATTTTTTCGAATTCCTCACACTCCCCTGGTAGGAAAACGGAAATCCCACACGACTAGGGTTTCTAGTGGGTACTGCGGTCCCACCGATTTACATGCCACCTCACCTAACAGTTATTGGTGACACATAGATTGATGAATGTACAACTCTTGTACAATGCTTCTCAAGCATGTTGCAGTGTAACTTGGTCTCTAAGCCATGAAAACCTCACCTAACAGTTATTGGTCTCATTTCTTAGTTAAGTCAGACCCACCGTATAACCGTAGGAATAAAGTCGTCATTGGGTCCTCACCTAACAGTTATTGGTGCCCAACCCCACCTTTACCCTACAACATCTCATGTCTATAGAGAGGTCCAGCCCCCCGATGCAACTTGACCACTGTATCCAGCCGAGACAAATCAACATCAGAAAGGCCTTAGCATCTCTACTACAGTGGAAGACCTATTGACTTAATATTGGTTAATCAGGTCTTAGTGTTTGCAACTTGAACTCTTCATAAGAGGTAATCGAACAATTGGCCAGGTAAGCAGGTAGGAGGCTCCCCTTACTCAGAGAGTAAGGTCCTAATTAAGTAACCACCTTTCATGCTTTCCTAGACACTAATTAGATCAATTAATCTAATATGACTTGCTCATGTTGGTTCACTCTTGACTTGATTGAGGAGGTTTTAATTTAGGTCTCAATTGGGTTTGTTACATCACATGTAAACCTATCTACCCAGCTTTCATTCACATCACATGCAAACGGCACATTGCAGGCAGTTATAATCGCAGCAATAATTAAAGCTAAACTTTAAATAGGTGATGATCATGGATTCTAGTTAGGTCGTATTACAAGCACATGCACATCAATCGATCAATTGGTCTTCAACTCTTGAATTGGTTCCAAGCCTCCTTGATTCGATCCTTGATCAACTCTTGATCCAATCGCTATCAACCGCTTAGATCACCTGTTCATCTCATGCCTTGTCTTCAACTTGATCGTTGACGTACATCACATCACAGAAATACAACCAGATGTAAAATAAAAATAATAATAAATTACATCTCCTTTTAGGAGGCACGCAGGCCTCTCAAAACATCAAATAAGATGCATGCAAGCATCTGAAAAATTACATGACATCACAGATCACATCGCAGGTCATTACATTTGATACCAAAAGAGTTTGAATCCTATGATCATCACCACATGCAGCAATTATAATTTTCAGATCTGAAAACTAACTAATTATCTCATGACATAGGTTGCTGATCATGCTAATCATGATTCTAAACTTTGTAATCTCATTAACAATGCAATTAGAATCATCATCTTATCATATAAAAATCAGCATGCAAAAATCAGCACCCTAGAAAAAATCTGCATGTAGAAAATTTTCAGCATGCATAATCTTTCAATTTTCAGATCTAATAAGCCTACTAATAATTAATCCTTACCTTAATCTATGAAGCCTAGGCTCTGATACCACTGTTAGAAAACCCCGATCATGCCGCTGAAATTTAAAAAAAATTCAGATACAGCGGAAGAGGCATGCGCGGGATCAACCGTTCATCGCATGAACGTTGTTCAAAAACCGTTCGTAGATAGATAAGGATTAAAAACTTTTTAAAACATTAGAAGATCAGATCTTCACCTTGTGCGGGTAGATGATCACCGCAAATTGAAGTTCGTGGTTTAGGATGAAGGTTCGCTTGAAGCCGTTCAAGTGCCCGGCCTCTACGGGTATCCACACGAAACAGAAAACCGATCCAAGCTTTCTATCTCCCCGGGGTGCTAGCTCCCTTGCAGAGATAACTTTGATGGCTGATATCCTCCCTTTCAATCAATCCTTGATTGTGCTTGGGAGGAGGAAGAAGAAGGATGAAGAGAAGAAGAGGAACGAAGCCCTGCAGCCTTCTTTTTCTTCCTTGCGTTGGAACCAAACGGTGGAGGAAGAAGGAGGCCACCAAGATCCTTTTCTTCCCTTTGTTGTTGGTGGCTGAAAAGAGAGGAGAGGAGGGTGGCCACGTGATGGAGAGGAGGAGGGCTTCACTTATCATTAGGGCACCTCCTTTCAAAGCCTTATAAAGGCATCTAGGGCTCCTATTTGGTTTAGTCCAAATCATGAATCAATTGGGTTCAATCTATGCTAATCCTAATCCAATTAGAACTTGAATGAACCATGACTCAATTGAACTCTTCAATCCTAATCCAATTAGAAGTCATGTTGATTCATTAGATTAATAATTAATTAGGACTTAAGAAATCCTAATCCAATTAGGACTTGTTTAATTCTAGTCCTAATCCAATTAGGACTATAATTTGAATTCGAAGTCCTAATCCGATTAAGACTCTAGGAATCCTACTCCAAGTAGGAATCCAAATTTAATTCAAAACTCCTAATCTAATTAGGATTGTAGGAATCCTACTCCAAGTAGGAATCCTAGTCCTACTCCAAATAGGATTCCCAGTCCAAGTAGGAATCCCAGTCTAAGTAGGAATCTCAGTCCAAGTAGGATTCCTAGTCCTAATCCAATTAGGACTCTAGGAATCCTACTCCAAGTAGGACTCTTGTTTTAAGTCCAATTAATTAATTCTCTTTATTCCTTCTTCAGCTTATTATCAATCGAATTGATTACTTGTGATTCCTAATCACGATTCAACCATCGAATCGGTCAATGCCTCTAGTGTGTGTGACCCCATAGGTTCTACTCTGACTGGTAGTGAGATATATTGTGATCTCTATCACAATATCATTGAAAACTCCTTTCAATGGGTCGGAACGATTCCAACTCTACTCATTAGGGCTTATCGATCATCGAGATAATCCCTATGAGTCCCACCATCCACCAGTGACACCTAGCAGCATGTAGTGGCTACCCAGCAGAATAGAATGATAAACCTCTAGGTGCAGTTATCGTGTGATACAGTCCTACTATCGTGGATCCCTACAGGACGGAGGTCATGGATAACTCGTCAAACCCCTTCGTCTGTCATATGTCAAGATTTATTTGACTCGAGTTCGATAGTGGAAAACTCTTTCTCCACTTTCTATTACTGCCCTGGCCAAGGTCTTAGAACTCAGTCTAACAAATCACATAGGATCACTCCTCTTCTATCAAGATCGATAGATTCCATGTAAGTGCATACCCTACTACTATAGTGAACTTAATGCAGCCAATCTACACTACAAGGACCCATATGACTAGAGACCATGTATACGTATAGTCAAACTACAATAACCTCACTGTGAGTAGCTGAAGCACCGCAGGTCAAAGGACCAATCATACTACTGCAACATCAAGCAAGTCACTGACGAGTGGATAGACATCCAAGTGACTTCTTGTTTTGGTCACGCTCAGTACCCTTGTTCTGTAACAAGCACCTGCACTATCACTTCAATGTCCCTACACTGTGAACTCAAGTCTCGTCCATCCAGAAGGAAAGTGATCTGTGCACTGATCGGATCGATCATCGTCCTCGTGATGATCCATTGATCAGGAGCATTTAGAAATTAATCACCAATGATACATGGCTCAAATTTTCAACTCTTGAGAATATGCATCATCATCTTATTAATTTCTTGGACGATTCATAGACACATAAATAATATGAATGAAACGATGCCTTTTATTTATTTAATAATAAATAGTCAAGTACAAAATTATGTCCCTAGAATTAACAATGTGTCAGCCAGATTGGCTTCTAGGGCATACATCTAACAATTGATGCAGGAGCATCCCCCTTGGGCATGGTGTATTGGGTCTAGTCCCTTGGGAATGGAGATTGAGTTTCCTTCTTGGGTGTGCACCAAGTTTCATGGGGTTCAAGGAGTTCCAATATCAATCATGTTGAGCCCAATTGAATCATGGGGAGAGTGTGGAGATGAAGGCCAACCATGAAGCACCACCCTCATTCTAATGGCGTGGAACATTGGGTGAAGGAGTGGAAAGAATTTTAGTCCAAGCAAAGTTGAGTCCAAGCTGAAATTAGATTGAGTCCCTGCAATTAGTGATTTGATTCACAATGGGTTAGCCTCTTTAGTGTCAATTAGATTGAGTCCAAGGCGTGAATGGGTCCATGGCTAATTAGAAGTGGTCACATGTCAAAATAAAGAGAAGTTCAACCATGAAGACCTCTCACATGTGGAAGAAATTCAGAGTTCAGATCCAGTTCAAATCCATGACAGATTGAATACTATATGGTCTTTTGAAGATTTTGGGAGCTACAGAAGTATGATTAAGTTGATTCAAATTTTGTTGGAAAGTAGACATCTGTAGCTTTCCAATGACTATAAGAACATAAAATTTAGAGATCAGATGACATTTGAGGAGTCTCCTGAACTTCACGCTGATGTTGGTACCCGAGAAGGAGTTCCACCTAGATATTCATGGCATGCGGCTGAATTCCTTTTGATGGGTTTCAATCCACACGCCATAGATATGGATCTTAGGTGTCTAGGCTTAGGTGTCAAGGCCTTTGATTGGTCAATTAGAAAATTTAAATTTTGAATTGAGTCCACATGTAATTAGGAGTCCAATTTAAAATTCTGTGTAGTCCTTATCCTTTGCCAACCTTTCCTTCTATATAAAGGAGGGTATGATGAATGAAGTTAGTTTTGGATTTCGAAATTATTTTTTTGTTTGCGTGAAGAGAGGCTACTCCTCTTGCTGGTGCGATGCCAAAGGGGTTGAGGAAAGGTGGGATGCCTCCCCTTCACGCCATTTGAAATTGGGTTGGTTTTGGATGAGATTTTCCTAACTAACTCAACCTTACCCTTATCCATTCTCTTTCTCCTCACACCTCCACCCTTTGTGTGCGCCATCCTTGCTTTCCACCTCATCCACCGGCAATTTCCTCATGCCTATTATCCTCTCACGTCCTCCCCTTGGGTCCAAGGCAATTCAAAGTCAAATTAAACCCATTTCAGCCTACATGCAAATGAACCAACCAATTTCAGCTGCCCACTAAACTTGGTGCCTAATTTTGGTCCATTGGCTGACCCTCCTTGAACCCAATCTCGCCATCCAGCAACCCATCTTCTTCCTCCTTCCTTCCACCACAAAGAACCCTAGCCTCCATTGCCATTGCTTAGAAAAAAAAAAATTCAGCCATCATCAGAGAAGAAAAATTCTGCAGCCCACCCCGATTGCGTCAGATGGGCTTCTTTAAGAATTTTCTGTTTAATTTCCAAATCCATAGGTACACAAATTCTATTCCGATACCTCAAAATCCATCCTCATGTATCTCGAATTTAGATATATCTCCTGCTTCTACTGACTCCCGAATCTTCAATAACTGTTGGTCATTACCCTGAGCTGTCTTGATCCTCTCTATGAGTGTCGGCTGAACCTACATATAAGCCAATTGAGTCCCCAAGCCAAGTACTCGGATCTCTAATTCAAGTTTCCTCACATCTTCCAAAATATGTCGTTGGCTAGTAATCAAAGTGGCCATATTTCCTATTGACTTTCTGCTTAAAGCATCTGCAACAACATTAGCTTTTCCAGGGTGATAATTAATCGTTAGATCATAGTCCTTCAACAATTCCAGCCATCTTCTTTGTCTCAAATTCAGTTCCTTCTGGGTAAATATATATTTCAAACTCTTGTGATCTGTAAACACCTCGCATCGTACTCCATAAAGATGATGTCTCCAAATCTTGAGAGCAAAAATCACAGCTGCTAACTCCAAATCATGAGTGGGATAAATTTGCTCATAAGATTTTAATTATCTAGAGGCATAGGCTACTACTTTACCGTGCTGCATCAAAACACAGCCGAGTCCCTTTCTTGAAGCATCACTATAAATTGTGAATCCATCATCACCTGTAGGTATAGTAAGAATAGGTGCCGTAACCAATCGCCTCTTTAATTTCTGAAAGCCTCGTTCACAATCTTTAGTCCATTCAAACTTAACTCTTTTTTGAGTTAAGCGAGTCAAAGGTATAGCTATAGAGGAAAATCCTTCCATAAATCGTCTGTAATAGCCTGCCATTCCTAGAAAGCTGCGAATCTCAAAAACATTAGTTGGCCTGTTCCATTGCACTACATCTTCCACTTTTGCGGGATCCACAGAAATCCCATCTCCGGATATAATATGCCCCAAAAACGATATCTCATTCAACCAAAACTCACACTTCTTTAATTTAGCATAGAGCTTCTCCCTCCTTAAGAGTTGAAGTACGCTTCGTAAATGTTCCTCATGTTCTTCTTTTCCTTTTGAATAAATTAAAATGTCATCAATGAACACCACCACAAATCGATCTAGAAAAGATTTAAATATTATGTTCATTAAGTCCATAAAAGCTGCTGGGGCATTCGTCAATCCAAAAGGCATCACCAAGAATTCATAATGTCCATAACGAGTTCTGAATGCAGTCTTGGGTACATCTTCCGCTTTGATCTTTAGCTGATGATATCCTGTGCGGAGATCAATCTTAGAGAAAATATGTGCACCTTGCAACTGGTCAAATAAATCATCTATTCGAGGCAAAGGGTATTTGTTCTTTATAGTGACTTTATTCAATTCTCTATAGTCATTGCAGAGTCTCATGCTTCCATCTTTCTTTTTCACAAAGAGCACTGGAGCTCCCCAAGGTGACACACTAGGTCGTATAAAATCCTTGTCCAGTAAATCTTGCAACTGATCTTTCAATTCTTTTAATTCAGCTGGGGCCATTCGATAAGGAGCTTTAGAAATCGGACCTGAATCAGGTACAAGATCAATAGTGAATTCAATTTCTCTGTCCCATGGCAATCCTGATAACTCCTCGGTAAAGACGTCCGAAAATTCATTCACTATAGGAATATCCTCTATCTTTAGTTCATCTTGTTGTATATCAATTACTGAGGCCAGATAACCTGTGCATCCTTTTCTTAACATTCGTCCAGCTTGCAAAGTCGAGATAATATGAGGAAAAGCAGTTCCTTGGTTTCCACAGAAACTGAATGCCGGTTCTCCCGAAATTTGGAAGTTTACCCTCTTGCCATGACAGTCTACTGAGGCATGATAGGTAGCAAGCCAATTCATCCCCAAAATGACATCAAAATCCCGCATATCAAGTACAATCAGATCCACAAGTAACTCCCTATCTATTATTTCAATTTTACATGACTTGCATATAACATCAGTGCTCAACATACCGCCTACTGGTGTCTCCACATAGAACTTAGTGGTCATGGATTCACACAATATGTCATGTGTTTTGACAAAGTTTGAGGATATGAATGAATGTGTGGCACCAGGATCAAATAAGACATAAGCATAAATATCAGATATAGGAATAGTACCTGTCACCACTGCATTAGAAGCTTGTACATCTTGCTGTGTAAGTGCAAATACCCTTTCTTGAGTCTTTGGCCTCTGGCTTCCTTCCATTGCTTGCGTAGATTTATTCTCGTTTCTTTGTGGGTAGTCTTTAATTTTATGACCTTTCTGTCTGCAATGAAAACAAGAACCTGTAACCCAGGGACAATTTGCAAATTCATGTTTACCGCCACATCTTGAACACTTCCCACTCTCATTTTTGAGATTTCTATCTTTATTTGGCTTCTGAGCTAGATTCTTGAAATTCTTGTTTCCCCCTTTAAATTCAGTAGGTCTTTTTCTTTTCTTTTGGTTTCTTTCCCTTTCAGCAAAAGCTTCGTTGACTTTCCTTTCAATGATTAAAGCTTTATTCACCACAATTGCGTAGGTAGTCAACTCATAGGGTACCACTTGCTTCCTAATTTCAGTCTTCAATCCCATCTTAAACTTGTGCACTCGGTCTTGCTCATCCTCTACCAATTTCGGAACAAATTTGGCTAGTTCTGTGAATTTGGCTTCATATTCGGCCATTGTCATGCCCCTTTGCTTCAAATGGATAAATTCTTGTTCCTTCTGTATCCTTACACTTCGAGGAAAATATTTATCATAGAATGCTTTTCAAAATTTATCCCAAGTGAGAGGTTCCCCATCATGCTCAAATTTATGCTCCAACATCTGCCACCAATTAAATGCTTCTCCCTGCAACATGTATGATGCAAACAGAAGTTTTTCATCGTCCCGGCATCTTCAGACAGCAAATGCTTTTTCCATCTCTGTAAGCCAATTGTCTGCTTCCAAAGGTTCTGTAGTCCCCTGAAAAGCTGGAGGAGCCAGCCTCTTAAATTCAGCTATGCTGCTACGATGTTCACACTATTCCCCTCGTCCTTGCTGTGGCTGTGTCTGGAGCAACTGCGCTTGTTGTTGGAGCAACTGCTGTTGCACCTGCTGTTGCATTTGCATGAGGCTCACCATGGTCTGCATAACCTGGCTTAAGCCCGATTCCTGTCCCGTTTGAGGGCTCATGACTTCCTCCTGCTGAGGGATACTCCCAACCCGTTGGGGTGTGCTGTCAGTATGCCGGTTCGGTGTCTCATCTGCAGCACTAACAGTAGTCTTTTTTGCCCGACGTTGAGGCATCCTGACCTATATGCATCAAATAACAGCAGACTCATAAAAAGAAAGCTCACCGAATTAAATTATTATTATTATTATTTTTATATAATAATAATCATCACATTCTTCACACCTAATGTCCCAATGTCCCTAGTGTCTACCCACCTACACTCATATCGTGTATGATTCTTTGTCTTAGATTCTATCCATGTATGCTCTGATACCACTTAAGTTGTCACGCCCCCGTCCCGAGATCGCGAGCCGGGGGTCGCGCCAACCGCCGCACACCCGTAAGAAACTTTTCCCACGAGCATGCAAGGCATCTAAACCAAACACCTCAATTATGTAATTCTAAAATAATTTAACAGAATAAATGCAATCTTATTCCATTGACTAACTCGAGTCATAATGTCTCACAAGTCTAAATACGCGGCGGAATAATCATTTACCAACATGCAGAAACCTAGTTCTTAAAATAATAAAAGTCCACCAATCATAATAAATGTCCATAATAACAAATCAACTTAAATAACCCTAATCTAAGATAACTTGTGCCACAATCCTTCTAGTCGCTCTCCCATTTTGAATCCCCAATAGACTAGTTCTCGAAATCTGTAAAACAACAAGAGATGGTATAATGAGCTAGACAGCTGGTGCTAAAATAAAATTATTCTCCCAAGTGCAGGAGATTCGCACAAGTAGTATAACTCGGAAGTCCGAGGTCGATTCCTCAGAGAACGATCTATGGATTATTAGCATAATCTCAGATTAATTAATTCAGTTAATTTGTTGATTAAGATGATGTTTTGCAAATAGAAAACAAATTAGTACACAGAGAATTAAAGTATGGATAGATTAAGATCGAGTAGGGATCTGGAATCCTCCTTGATAATTTTGCATTCAAGAAATAAATTCTTCGATTCTTGATTAAAGATATAAATGTAGGATAGATCAAAGCATGAGATATATTTTAGGGACATATGAACTCTATTTCTAAGCATTTATCGTGCCTATTACATCAACGATAAATCAAATACTAAAGCGGTCCACATGTCGATCAACATAAACCATTAAAGAACTATCTACAAAATAATTATGCAAGAATCCATAATATATTGGAAATATAAATTTATAAGAATTAAAGGTTTAGAATTTACTTTAAAGATAGCAATACATCAAGGGTTCCTCCATCACCCAGGATTAGCCAGCCATCAACATCAAAGACTCTCCCCTGTTACTCCTCTCTCTATTTTTTTTCTTCTTTTTCTTTTCGGAAACAGGGCATCCCCTGTTTCCCTCTCTCTTCTTCTTTCTTGTTTTCTTCCACTGCAGCAGCCGACTCCTCTATTCTTCCTCTTCCCCCCCAAATCGGAGCCCCTTTCTCCTCCTCTTATAGATCCCACCAGAGATCAGCCAGCGATGGATCTGATTTTGCGTGGAGAGGAGGAAGAACGCCTGCGTGATGGTTGGGGCGGAATGCATGGGATCGGCTGGATCGATGGCGCTGGCCGCGGGATTTGGGGAGTCGCTTGGGTGCGCAGAAGAAAAGTCATAGACTCTATTCTGCAGTTGGGAGGATGCATCCTTTTTAGATGAATTTATATAAAATAATGTTAAAAATTATAATAAGTGCTAAGGATAAAATATTAATCATGCAAATATTAACATCTATTATTTATCATTATTTTGCTAGCATTAGGCTAAGTTAATTGGTACTTAGATCGCACTTTTGTGCTCTCATCATACCCCCCAACTAGCTTATTGCTAGTCTCTAGCAATTCAGAGTAAATAATAACATGAGAGTACAAAAAGTGTTGGTCAATTCTTTGACTTTTTATTAAAGCTAACGACATAAAACTAAGATATGTACCCACTTTCGTAGGGCATCACGATTGCACTTAGCACGTGCAACAAGCCGTTAAACTCCTAGGTTACCCTAGTGGACGAGTGTTGTCTCGTGAGGGTTTTCAGGGATGTTACCCACAAACATCATGAATGATATGACATGAGATCCTAAAAAAAAAAAAAATGAAATAAATTTTAAGCTAATGCACATGTAATTAATTAATATATATTTTCAAGCATGGAAACTATCAAAGCAAGGAAAATATGAAAGTGTAGTGTGCATAAAATAGTATGACTTTCTCGGAGTACTACTACCTCCAACACAACATGGCACCGCTTGAATTTTAGGTGTACTACTCAAGTTCACAAGTGTTTACTACAGTTTATTAGAGCCTGATCCATCAAATTTTCGGAATATCTCATGTTGTCTAAAATTGTCAAGAATGGTTTGCATAAAAAGAAGGAGCTATCAATCCCAACTAAATATCCAAAGTACACAAAGGTCCAATACAATGGAGTCAAACCAGCCATTACCACATGTCACTGGGTTCAGCCCGACCAACCCTATTCATGCTTTTTTTTTTAATATTTTTTTATACATATGGTGATTACAATAGTCCAACCCCCTTAGACTCTAGCAAGGTCCATGTAGCGAGTTTTCGGCCAATAACTCCTGATCCAGTTGGCTCAAGGCATTAGGTGAAACACCCCTCGGACTTAATTACTCGAACCAGACTACGCCACGAGGTTAGACTTGTCATCTCCTCATTTTTTTTTTTAAATCAAGAGAGAAGGTAAACTGAACCATATAATGTGACTGCAACGTGACTATAGGTCAACCAAGGTTGGAACATAAGTCACTTAGATGATCTAGCCGGGGTATTCAGCCTCTATCTTTATGTGAAAACCAAATCAAGAACCTTTTAGTACGGATAAGGATACTCGTACTTCTTTTACAGATATGGCTTAACAAAAATGCATTAAACAAATGTGAACTCCTGAGGCCTTCCTATAATCATTAAGTAAATGTGCGGAGATCTAATAATAGGTCTCTGATCAGTCATAATGTGCATGTGTTCCTTGCCTTAATGGTTGCACAAACTCAATATGAAAATACATGTGCATTTGCTTAGAAAAGAATGCAAAAATAATTTTTTTTTAAAGCAAATTACTTTCCTCCCCCCAACTTAAACATTGCATTGTCCTCAATGTAATAGATACAAGAAAAATATAATAAAAGACAGTAGAGAAAATAATATTGGAGAGAAGAGGAATACCTTGAGCTGTTGATATCCAGAAAATAAAACCTACAAAACTAGAGAAATAATCCTTACTAATATACATATACCTTTGCCTTCATGCTCAGTCATAAGAAGGCTCCCCCAAGAAAAAGGAGTCCTCTTCATCTGTAAAATTCTCAAGAAAAGGTTTAAGTCTGTGTCCATTTACCTTAAAAATTCTACCATCCCGTGGATTCTCAATCTCAACCGCCCCATGTGAAAAAATAGTTTTTATAATGTAAGGACCTGTCCATCTCGATCGCAACTTACCAGGAAACAGATGTAAGCGGGATTCATATAAAAGAACTTTTTGCAAAGGTTCAAAAGATTTTTTTAAAATTGATTTATCATGTATGATCTTCATTCGTTCTTTGCAAATTTTAGCATTGTCATAAGCATCTCTGCGAATCTCATTAAGCTCGTTCAATTGTAATTTTCTAGCTAGACCGGCATCTTGTAAATCAAAATTCAATTTTCTAATTGCCCAATACGATTTATGTTCTATTTCTACAGGCAGATGACACGCTTTTCCACAAACTAGCCGGTAGGGAGACATGCCAAGAATGGTTTTGTATGCAGTATGATAGGCCCATAATGCATCTGATAGTTTCAAGGACCAATCTTTTCGTGATGGGTTCACCATTTTCTCTAAAATACGCTTGATCTCCCTATTGGCTAATTCTACCTGGCCACTAGTTTGCGGATGATATGGGGTAGCAACTCTATGGGTGACACCATAGTTTTTCAATAAGGTCTCGAAAGGCTTATTACAAAAGTGTTTTCCACCGTCACTAATTATGACCTTAGGCATCCCAAATCGTGAAAAATTATTTTCTTTTAAAAACTTCAGGACAGGTTTGTGATCATTGGTCTTACAAGCAACAGCTTCTACCCATTTGGACACATATTCGACACCGACTAAAATGTACTCATATCCAAAAGATGATGGGATGGGCCCATAAAATCGATGCCCCAACAATCGAAAATTTCGATAATAGTAATGGGTTGAAGAGGCATCATTTGCCTACGAGTTAGACTTCCAATACGTTGACATGGATCACATGTCCTGCAGAACTCGTAGGCATCTTTGAACATAGTGGGCCAATAGAAACCACATTGCAAAACTTTTGCAGCAGTTTTCTTAGAGGCAAAGTGTCCACCGCAAGCATCAGTGTGGCAGAAAGAAAGTACGCTTTGTATATCATGATCCGGTATGCATCGTCTAAAGATTTGATCATTGCAATATTTAAACAAATAGGGTTCGTCATAGTAATAATTCTTTACTTCGCGCGAGAAAATTTTTCTATCTGTCGACCCCCAATGCTCCGGCATCCGGCTTGTAACAAGAAAATTTACAATATCTGCATACCATGGTATACTAGAAAGTGCAAACAACTGCTCTTCAGAGAATGAGTCCTTGATGGAAAACTGTGGCACTGAATCATGAAAAACTAATCGTGATAAATGGTCAGCAACCACATTCTCTACTCCTTTTTTATCTTTGATAGTGATGTCAAATTCTTGGAGTAGAAGTATCCATTGTATTAAGCGTGGTTTGGCCTCTTTCTTATCCAACAAATATTTTAGTGCCGCATGGTCCGTGAAGATAACAATAGGAGCACTAAGGATATAAGAGCGAAATTTATCTAAGGCAAATACTACTGCAAGCAATTCCTTCTCGGTGGTAGTGTAATTCATTTGAGCATCGTTTAAGGTTTTGCTTGCATAGTAAATGACATATGGCTTATTATCCTTGCGTTGTCCTAGGACAGCTCCTATTGCATAGTCGCTAGCGTCGCACATAATCTCAAAAGGTAATGACCAATCGGATGGTCGCACGATGGGTGCAGTGCTAAGCATAGACTTCAACTTTTCGAATGCTTCCTGACAGGTTTCAGTCCAATTGAACGGTGTATCAAGGGATAGGAGATTACATAATGGTCGAGATATGACACTAAAGTCCTTGATGAACCTCCTATAAAATCTGGCGTGACCCAAAAATGATCTAACATCTCTAACCGTCTTGGGTGCAGGTAGCTTAGCAATTAAATCAGTCTTAGCTCTATCTACTTCCATGCCCTTCGATGAAATAATATGTCCTAAGACAATTTCCTTTGGCACCATGAAGTGGCATTTCTCCCAATTCAGTATCAAATTCTTTTCCATACATCGAGCTAAGACAGCTTGTAAATGTGACAGGCAATCATCAAATGTGTCGCCAAAAATGGAGAAGTCGTCCATGAACACTTCCAAAAATTTCTCGTTCATGTTTTCAAAGATGCTGAGCATGCATCTTTGGAATGTTGCAGGTGCATTACACAACCCGAATGGCATTCGTCGGAAAGCAAATGTGCCAAAAGGACAAGTGAAGGTAGTCTTCTCTTGATCTTCCGGTGAAATTTCAATTTGATAATATCCCGAATAGCCATTGAGAAAACAATAGAAATCATGCCCTGCAACCCTCTCCAATACTTGGTCTAGGAAGGGTAGAGGAAAGTGATCCTTTCATGTGACCAAATTCAGCTTTCGGTAGTCAACACACATGCGCCAACTCGTCGGGATACGAGTTGGAACTAGTTCACCTTGTTCATTTTCTACTACCGTCAAACCCGATTTCTTAGGAACGACTTGAGTAGGGCTTACCCACTTGCTGTCGGAAATTGGGTAAAAAATATCCACGTCAAGCAACTTGAGGACTTCTGCCTTAACCACATCTCTCATTGTAGGATTTAACCTTCGTTGTATTTGCCTTGTGGTTTTGGCATTGTCCTCCATATATATCCGGTGCGTGCAAATTAAGGGGCTAATTCCCTTCAAATCAGCAATGGACCACCCTAAGGCTCTTTTATGATTCTTTAAAACATCAATTAATTTTCTTTCTTGGGTATGATCAAGTCCAGACGAGATGATTACAGGAAAAGTATCTTCGGATCCAAGAAAAGCATACTTAAGTTCCTTTGGTAAGGGTTTCAATTCGAGCTTGGGTGCTTGCTCATGGGATGGTACTATTTTCACCTCTCGAGGCGACAATCTCTCAAATTCTCCTTCTTTTGGTCTCCACCCATTGACCATCTTGATATCCAGATTATCCACAATAGGTGTGACTGACAAATCATCATCATTGGTTCCATTAGGACACCAATCAATTAAGCTATCATTGAATGGGTCGTTAATTGCTTTAGCTAACAAATAATCTTCTGTGATGGTTTCAACCCAATCAACCTCCTTACTCTCTTCGGGATCATTGGGTTGTTTGCACACATTAAAAATGTTCAATTCTAAGGTCATGTTACCAAAAGAAAGCTTCATGATGCCATTCCTATAATTAATCAATGCATTAGAAGTTGCAAGGAATGGACGTCCTAAAATGACCGGAATCTGAGACTGTGAGTTCGAAGCCGGATGTGTGTCCAATACAATAAAATCGACAGGAAAGTAGAACTTGTCTACTTGGACTAATACATCCTCGATAATCTCCCTTGGAATTTTAACTGACCTGTCAGCTAATTGCAAAGTGACGGAGGTTGGCTTCAACTCACCTAAACCAAGTTGCTCATATACAGAATATGGCAACAAATTCACACTCGCCCCTAAATCTAACAATGCTCGCTCTATCCTAAAGTTGCCTATGATGCATGAGATGGTTGGGCAACCTGGATCTTTATATTTAGGGAGAATGTTGTGCTGCAAAATAGCACTCACATTTTCAGTTAAAAATGCCTTCTTCTTAACATTTAATCGGCGCTTAACAGTACACAAGTCCTTCAAAAATTTGGCATATGAGGGTACTTGTTTGATTGCATCAAGAAGAGGTATGTTGATCTTTACTTGTTTAAAAAGCTCAAAAATTTTAGAATTAGGTTCGAGCTTTTGCAACGGCTTAAACCGTTGTGGAAAAGGTGGAGGAAAAGGACATTCAACTTTCTCGGTAGAAGTTGGGACCTCAACTTCTTCTTTGTTCCTTTCATCGACTTTGGGAGCATCAGAATTAGAAGTGACTCGCAGTCTCAATGGGACGGTTTGATCAATGACTTTCCCATTACGCAAAGTCATGATGCTCTTTGCATGCTCTGTATGCGAACTAGAAGGAGCCGTATTATTACTACCGTGCACTTGTGGGTTAGGTTGGGGTTGAGCTGGAAGCTTACCCTTCTCTTGGGTACTTAGGACGGTAGTCAACATTGACAATTGGTTCCTTATGTCTTCAAAATTTCGAGTATTTTGAGCATTGATATTAGCTTGACCTTGTAGAAAAGTTTGTATGGATTGCAAGGTATCCTCGATATTTGGCTTTTGAGAAGGTGATGGTGCATAAGTAGGATGTGCAGGTTGAGGAGCCACTACAAGAAAATACATATTCAGCGACTAAGATTTGAGTCGCCGAATAACCATATTTGGTTGCCGAAACCTTTTCGCGACTAGAATACTCTTCGTCGCCGAACCCTAGTCACTGAAAGGTTTTGGCGACCAATATTGTGTGGTCACCTAAGGTACACCAACAACGACCAACGTTTGGTTGCCAAAGCAACTTTTCAGCGACCAAATTTGTTGTCGCTAATTCCCACGCCGACCAAATAGTTGGTCGTGGAATGTTTGTCTTCCGCTACCAAAAATATGGTCACTGAATGTCTATCTTCCCCCACCAATAGTTTGGTCGTAGAATGTATTGGAATGCATTGGCAACAAACATTTTTTGGTGGCAGAAAGTATTAACCTGTATTTAATTAATAATTCAAATTATAAGCTTAATATTTATTTTTGGGCTCGTTCCAAATCCTGTACAACCAACACAGCCTATCCATTATCCATATTGCACAATACATTTGCTCATCCAAATAGAAGTATACACAATGTTGGAGAATCCATAATCATTCATTATAAATATCATCATCTATAAGTCTAAAGTCAAGCAAACCTATTAACCATTCATCAAAATATTTCATCCATACCATATGTTAAGGTGATAATCATCACCAAACACATCAAAATGTAAATTAAAAATCCCAAAATATCTGATCTTGCAATTCATCCAAACAACCATCATGTAGATAAAAATATGAATAAACAAAAAACTGATTTCTGCTTGTAGACAACTCCACCATGATCATCTGAACAAAAGCTATCCATGTACCAAAAACTAGATTCACATGCTCATAACTCCACCATGTATCTGAGAAAGTAAAAAAGAATACACAATCAATAACCACATGTGAAAAATAATAAACTAAAATTCAAGTATAAGTTCACAATGATATTTCACTTAATTTGGTCCAAATCTCTAAATAACCTACGTAATATAAATGAGAATACATACCAACGAGTATTTGTGCCACCAGTTGATGACATGGCCCCATCATGATGGATAGACGACTTATGCGTTTGAGTCTTTTCCTTTAAGAACTCTGTCACCAAACTTGTAAGATGTGCAATTTGCTTCTGTTCTTCCTCTCGCTCTTTCTTTTCCTCCTCACGCTCTCTCCTCTCCTGTTCCAATTGCCTCCGCAGCTCCTCACGCTCCATCTTCATCTCCTCCATCTCAGCTTTAAGTTTCTGTAACTCCCCAACATGGTCTTGTGACACACGACTAGGTGTGGAAGAAGATGAAGAGGGCTTCGGCCCATCCCCAAATCCAAGAATGTATCTCTTCCTTTTTCCAAGTGCCTGCCTAGACATCTCCTCTGATGTTAATTGCACACCGGATTAGGAAGATTCTTCTCGCAAGCTCAACATCTTTGACTGTCAATGCAAAGGTAACAACAGAATTAAATGTATATATAATCTTGCAAAAGCATAAAGTGATTTAAATTATTATTGAGATTTTAGATACCTACATGTTTCACGGCGCAAATAGGATCAATCCACTCTTTGTTCTTCTTGGTATGAGTTTTCTTATAGAATTCTGGAAATTCAAGGTTTTCAGAACCATTAAACTCCGGCTGCAAAGTGTAATTTAGATTAGCATATAGCCACTATATAATAAAAAAACTAGAATAACTGTCAGATCTACTTGCATAAATGATTCCAAAAATATACATGCAGCAAACTAGAATAAAAAATCTACTTGCAGCAAATTATCTATTTTACAATAGCCAAGACTATCCCATAGACTGTTTCACAGGCAATTCACTAAAAATATAGCCAGTACATACTCAAAAATATATTACCTGTATAGTCATTGTTGCAACAAATGACCGAGATCCTGAACAATGATTGTATTCAAGCTTTTTCCTATTCTTTTTGCCAGCTTTTGATCTCACCTTCAAAAAAAATACAAATTAAAAATCTAAAAAAAACATTATGATCAAATATTTTACTTATAAACTCTGAAGCACTAAATATGTAAGTTACCTTGTGTTCTTTGCTTTTCCACACATCGTCAATTAAGTGGCGCCAATCCTCTTGAGTCACATGTTCGTATGGATGACTATAAGGATCCACATGTAAGACGTTCTTAACATGCTTGTAATGCAATTTCATATTGTGCCTTCAATTGCATATTCTCCATGTTGCACCCAAGTCTTGTAAGAAGGCGAGATTCCTTTTAACATTAAATGAATCTTGACAACTTGAATGCTTTGTTTTTTGTCATTCATGCACTCGACACAAGGACACCAAATATCATTTGCTGAGCCTAAATTTGCCACCGCAAATTCAATAAAGGACTTCACCCCTTCTCTATACTCTTTACTCTTCATTCTATTTTTTATTGTCATCCAACTCTTGTCCATTTTGACTGACCTACAAAGTACTTCATCAAGTTAGATTGATTAGTTTATAGATTTATTTTTGTATCCTGCAAAAAAAAGTTGCAGCAGAAAACCAGAGACGGCCCAATACATTTGGAGGCCTAAGACAAATTCAGTGAATGAGACATTTCCTTTTTTTTATTATTATAATAATACTAAATTTTAATAAGTACAAAATAGTTAAAAAATGATATGAAAATAGATAGTTGTCAAGTATACTATTTCAACAAAGATGCATGAATCTAACAAAGATAAAAAAGCCTCTTCAGTTTAATATAATTCTTGAATAGGAGCATGAAAATATATTTAGTTTAAAAGAAATCCCATCTCCCATCTCCCATCTCCCATCTCCCCTTCGATACCACAGCACGGCAACCATTCAACCCAAATAGAAATGGGAAGAAAAAATTAAAAAAATCTCCACCCTCTCCAATCCCCCTATCTTTCTTCCCGATGGCCCAGCTGGATCGGAGTAACGTGAGGGAAGGAAAACCAAGACCAAAACATCCTCTCTCTCCACCCAAAACAAAACCACCGTCCCCAAATCCCTCCTCGCTCTCTCTCCCTGCCGGCCTAGGAAAAGGACCTAGCCCCAAATCTCCTCCCCGGTGGCGGCGGCGGCGGCGAAGGAGGAGAAGCCCTCCGCGGTGGATGCGGCGGCGGCGAAGGAGGAGAAGCCCTCGTCGGTTTCTTCTTCTCTCGCCTCGCCTCCAAATTCCCCGGTGGCGGCGGCGGCGGCGAAGGAGGAGAACCCCCGAGGACCCCCGGCCACCGCTCCCTCTCCCTCTCCCTCTCCCTCCCGGCCTCTGCAAAATAAAAGGGTTTCTTCTTCTCCCGGCTCGCCTCCACTGGTTCCCGACGACCCCCGACGACCCCCGGCCACCTCTCCCTCTCCCTCTCCCTCCCGGCCTCTGTTTCTCTCCCAGCTTATCAATCCTCTCCCGGCTGGCCTCCTAATTTCCCGACGACCTCCGGGCACCTCTCCCTCTCCCTCTCCCTCTCCCTCTCCCTCCCGGCCTCTGCTAAATTAAAATCGAGAAGAGAACGTACCTTGGGACGCCGACGCCGAAGGGATGACCGAACGGGCGAACCGGCGAACAGGCGATGCCGACGTGCAGACGTGCGGGTGAAGGCAGGGTGAAGGCGGGGTGAAGGCGGGATGAAGGCGACGTGCGGGTGAAAAGGAGAAGAATAGGGAATTAGGTTTTTTTTTATTTGGTTTCCCTGCATTCATACCGCGACTAAATTGGTTTAGTCGCTACATATGAACCTTTAGGAACCAAAATTTAGTCGCTAAAACTTTTACCTCCAGCCCACGCGAAATACTGGACTCGCGCCAACTTGGTTTTGATTTTCTACGATCAAATATGCATTTAATTGATGTAAAACAATCATTCAGTAACTAAAAAGGATGCGTGCAAATTTATTTCGGAGCGGATTTTCGATCCTGCCCGTAGGATGTCCAAGAATTCTATATATTTTTAAGCGAATTTTCGTTCCTGCCACGTCCTCATGTCGCGTATCCTGTCGATCCATATATTTATTTGATAAGGAGTCAAGCATCGAGCTCGAGCTTTTAAAATTATATTATAATAATAAAAAAAAAAAGAATTTAAGTATGAAGAAAAGTTGTGGGATTGAGATTTAGCCGAAGAGACAAGAATATGCATGCCTAAGTGAATTAAGATGTCAAATGGCACCGTTTGAAAATAAGTAGTTTTTTCTTTTTTTGAACTTAGAAATTAGCATTTTACAGGGGCTAGCACAACATCGTTAGTTTTACCTCCAGCCCGCGCGAAATATTAGACTCGTGCCAACTTAGTATTGCTTTTCCGCGACTAAATATGCATTTCGTCGGTGTAGGATATTTATTCCGTCACTAACAAGGATGTTGGTCGCCGATAGCCTTCTTTTCCGTGACCAAACGTTAGTCGCCCAAAGTTTTACCGCCACCTGCCAACTTGGTTTTGCTTTTCCGCGACCAAATATGCAGTTCGTCGGTGTAGGATAATTATTCCGTAACTAACAAGGATGGTGGTCGCAGATAGCCTTATTATCCGCGACGAAACGTTAGTCGCCAAACGTTTACCTCCACCCCGCCAATTTGGTTTTGCTTTTCCGCGACCAAATATCCATTTCGTCGGTGTAGGATAACCATTCAGTAACTAATAAGGATGTTGGTCGCAAATAGCCTTATTTGCCGCGACCACGATTCATGTAGTCGCCGAAAGTGGTCGCTGAAAGTGTATTTTCTTGTAGTGAGCTGAATGGTGTGACTGTTGAGGATGATCGTTTCTCCACCTAAAGTTTGGATGATTCTTCCAACCAGGGTTATAGGTATTCGAGTATGGATCGTTATAAGGCTTTTGGTAGGAGTTCATAGCATTTGCTTGATCGTGCAAGACTTCCTTGAATGCCGGTATGGTGGGGCAATCTGTAGTGGTATGACCCGACATATCGCAGATACCACAACACTCGTTTCTAAGCTCTATAGTCTTGACAGGCTCAACCTTCCTAAGCTCAATTTCTTCTACCTTCCTAGTGAGGGCTGCCATTTTAGCATGAAGATCATCCTCAGTTCTGAGGTTGTAAAGGCCTCCCTGTACAAAGCTAGTAGGCTTAGGCAAAGACTTGTTGTTTCTATCCCCGTTATCCCAAAGTTGGGCAGTCTCAGCAAGGGAATGCAAATACTCCCATGCCTCATCAGGTTGTTTTTCTAAAAATCTACCATTGCACATGGTCTCTACAAATTGTTTCAACTATGGAGATAAACCTTCATAAAAGAAGCTAATAGTTCTCTAAGTTTCGAACCCGTGATGAGGGCATGAGAGAAGAAGGTCTTTAAATCTTTCCCAATATTCATAAAATGTTTCATTATCTTTTTGTTGGAAATTGCTAATATATCTTTTTAAAAAGTTGGTCCTTTGTGTGGGAAAGAACATTTTTAAAAATTCTCTCTGCATATCTTGCCAAGTTCTTATTGATCTAGGTCGCAAGGAGTTTAGCCATGTTTTGGCCTTATCCTTTAGAGAGAAAGGGAACAATGTCAACTTGAGGACATCCTCGGTGACGTTTGGCACTCTAAATGTAATGCTCAATTCTTCAAAATCCTTTAAATGAAGATACGAACTTTCGGACTCTAACCCATAAAACTTGGGCAGCAATTGGATTACCCCTGGTTTGATGTCAAAATGTCCTACATTATCAGGAAAAATTATGCATGAAGACTGACTAGTCCTAGCCAGTTGTAGGTATTGTCTTAGAGTCATAACATGGGGTTCTCGTTCTCGATTGTGGTGACTCCCCGCATCTTCATTTAAATCAGCCATCTCACAAGGTGTGAGATATTGAGAAGAAATTTCAGGGGTCTGTCCTAAGGGATGATCTAAAGTTGTACGACTTAATCGACCAGTGTCGTCCCTATTCCACTTTAGCATGCAAAATATTTCTCTCTCTTTTTTTTTTCTTTTTTTTTAATTATAAGTACCAACTAAAGATAACCTAAAACGACACCCTAAAACAAAAATCTATTCACAATCAAACATGCAACAAAACATTACACCTCAATTTCTAATATTTTTCTTAAATTTCTAGACAGCTCCTAACTGGTTTGAAGAGGGCACCTAAGCCTCCAATCCGGTCTAATGAACTGAGTTGACCAGGTAAGCTCCCAGGTAAGTGGAGGGGTCACGATGCGTTCGCAAAGGTCCCACTTAAAACCCACTTGCCTCGAATAGATGAACTGTCTCCCTTATAGGGACAAAGCTTGCCTAGACATCAACTAAGCCACAGAGCGAAATTGGTGCAACTTTCGGTGGTCTTCGTCCTATTGAGCTCGAATGTCCTTATGGGCCAACGTCTAGTTGATTTTAGTTAAGCTTAGGATATTTATGTATTGGGGTGATTTTTGGGCTAAGGACGAGTGATGAAATCCCGATCTTATCTTTTTTAATGGGTTCTGCCCTTAAAATATTTTATACTGATGCCTTATACTATATGCAACAATCAAGAGATTTTTTTTTAATGTTTTATGACATGACATTAAATTATATTGAATAGGTGATCAAGCAAATTATTTATTTATTTATTTTTTAAATTTTATGAGTTGAAGTCTGAAATTTGAAATTTGAAATTTGAAATTTAAAATTTTTAAAAATTTAGGTTTTCCCTCTTTTTCTAATTTTGATTGATCACACTTGATCTTTTCTTAAAGTTATTTTTTTTTCAATTTTCAATTATCAACAAGGGTTAATAAGATATGATAACAATAAATTTCTTATTCTAAAAAAAAATTAAATGCAGAAAATTCAAAGCAGAAAGCAGCAAGGTTTCGTATTAATCTAATGGTCTTAAAAGTCTCAGAATGTCAATCAGACCGTTCCGATTATTGAAAAATATATCTTGCACTAGCTGACCAAATTTGAGTCCAATCAGACGGCTAATATCTATGATATCAGAGTTTGATGCAAACTATGTAGTGAATTGAAAATAGTAGTAAGGATGTAATTTAATTTATTTTTTTTTCAAAATAAAAATACTAACTACTAAGGTAAAAATTAATCTAAAATTATACTAATAACTCAGCCGTTCCCCGGCAACGGCACCAAAAACTTGGTGCTAAAATAAAATTGTTCTCCCAAGTGCAGGAGATTCGCATAAGTAGTATAACTCGGTAGTCCGAGGTCGATTCCTCAGGGAACGATCTATAGATTATTAGCGTAATCTCAGATTAATTAATTCAGTTAATTTGTTGATTAAGATGATGTTTTGCAAATAGAAAACAAATTAGTACACAGAGAATTAAAGTATGGATAGATTAAGATGGAGTAGGGATCTGGAATCCCCCTTGATAATTTTGCATTCAAGAAATAAATTCTTCGATTCTTGATTAAAGATATAAATGTAGGATAGATCAAAGCATGAGATATATTTTAGGGACATATGAACTCTATTTCTAAGCATTTATCGTGCCTATTACATCAACGATAAATCAAATACTAAAGCGGTCCACATGTCGATCAACATAAACCATTAAAGAACTATCTACAAAATAATTATGCAAGAATCCATAATATATTGGAAATATAAATCTATAAGAATTAAAGGTTTAGAATTTACTTCAAAGATAGCAATACATCAAGGGTTCCTCCATCACCCAGGATTAGCCAGCCATCAACATCAAAGACTCTCCCCTGTTACTCCTCTCTCTATTTTTTTTCTTCTTTTTCTTTTCGGAAACAGGGCATCCCCTGTTTCCCTCTCTCTTCTTCTTTCTTGTTTTTCACTGCAGCAGCCGATTCCTCTATTCTTCCTCTTCCCCCCCCCAAATCGGAGCCCCTTTCTCCTCCTCTTATAGATCCCACCAGAGATCAGCCAGCGATGGATCTGATTTTGCGTGGAGAGGAGGAAGAACGCCTGCGTGATGGTTGGGGCGGAATGCACGGGATCGGCTGGATCGATGGCGCTGGCCGCAGGATTTGGGGAGTCGCTTGGGTGCGCGGAAGAAAAGTCATAGACTCTGTTCTGCAGTTGGGAGGATGCATCCTTTTTAGATGAATTTATATAAAATAATGTTAAAAATTATAATAAGTGCTAAGGATAAAATATTAATCATGCAAATGTTAACATCTATTATTTATCATTATTTTGCTAGCATTAGGCTAAGTTAATTGGTACTTAGATTGCACTTTTGTGCTCTCATCAACAGCCCAGTAAGTAATGAACACTCTAGCTAGATAAATCAAGCAATAATATATGGAAAATAAATAAATATGCAGTTCCAAAGTATAAGTCAAATATTTCTTAAATTCATAAGATTCTTTTCGCGGTTTCAAGATTCTTTCACATATTCAATTTATCATGTCGATCCTGGACTATGACCACATGTTCCCTATGGTAGGGTCATCAACACCGACTAATCTTCTTACGGTGAGTCCTTCAGGACAGTCAATTGCCAACGTATCTGCCCCCATTGGTAGGATCCTCAACATAGCCAGGTCGATAGTTCAATTAGTTCTTTATTTCATATTTCAGTTATAAAAACATACAGTGTCAAAACCAAATATCGTTCATATCTTAACTTCTTTCAATTTATCATATTCAACTCAACAGCCAGGGACTATGACCACATATTTCCTGTGGCAGGGTCATATCACCGACTATTCTTCTTGCTGTACCAATGTATTAGCCCCCATTGGCAGGGTCCTCAACATAGCTCGACTTCAAGTCTGAGTCTATTTCAAGTCATTATCTTTTCTTACATTATGTTCAGTGTTTCAAGCCGAAAAATACAATGTCAGAGCAATTAAATATAATTCAAACCAGAAGCAAATACGTTCAATCAGAGTCATACAATATTCTAAAAATATACATATAATTCATGCATCAAATTCGTAATCACAAATAATTCGATTCGTAAAACAGATATTTAGTTTGCCGATAAATCTAGTAAAGAGGTTACATCACTTACCTTGCGAACGCGATCTACGACAAATCCAATTAATTCCGCAAATTCCTCGCAGAACCTAATATTCAAAAATCATATCTTCTTTTAAAATTCATCACAACATATATATATACCAAGACTTAAATTTTAATATCCTCCCATGGCTGGCCCTGCAGGAGTGCCAAACCCCGAGTTTGGGTTCATACCCGAATACCACCCCCTCTCTTTATTATTATATTTATTATATATATATATATTTCTTTTCTTCTTTTCTTTTTCTTCTTTTCTTTCTTCTTTTCTCTCTTCTTTTTCCTTCTTTTCTTTTTCTTCTTTCTTCTTTTCTCTCCCGACTCCCTTCTTCTCCTTCGGTGAAACAGGGGACCCCATGACCCCCTGTCGGCGCCCCCTCTTCTCTCCTCTCGGTTGAACCCAAGGCGGCCGCGTTGGCCGGCCTTGGCAACGGCAGGAGGTGGCGGAGCAAGCCCGGCCACCCCCGGCGACTGGCGGCGGCGAACACGCCGACGGCTAGAGCAAGCCGTTTTGGACCCAAATCCGGCGATCGGCCGGCTCAAAAACCCATACACCAAGGCTAAACATCAAAAGAGGAGGAGAAGAAGGCGAGGGACTCTTACCTCAGCCCCGATGAAGACCGGTGGTTCTCCCCCTCTCCGACGGCAATGAAGAAGAAGAAGACCCCCGTACGAACCCAATAACCCTCTCTCTCTCCCTCTCACTTTCGGCGGCAACGCGAAGAAGTCCCTCCCCCTTTGCGGCGGCTCTCCTTCGGTGGGTTCAAAGGAGAAGGAGAAGGAGAAGGAAGCCCTAAAACAGGGCTCTTCCTTCTTCTTCGGGATGGAAAGAATCCATCCCGTTGCTGCTTCACGTGCGTTGCACGTGAGGCCAAGTATTGGGACTAGGCCGGTCAAGTGGACCGGGCCCAGTTCCAGGGTCTCACAATTTTAATGCAACTTTTGCTTAGGATAATTTGTCAATCGAATTGATCAAATTATCTTTGAATGATTCTTAATCATCAATCAGCCATTTGATCAACCTAAAAACTTCTATGCGTGTGACCTCATAGGTTCGAACCTAAGCCGGTAGTATAAGAACGTCTTCCTATACTAATCGATGTGACCATCTTGCAATGGTACCTGACGTCTGGATTGTCCGAATATATGTAAAGCAAATATTCTGGAATCCTGGACTATGGTTACTGTATATTTGAATCCCTTTGACTCCTAATGCCAGGTGGACTTAGAGCTCACTGTCAATCCTATAATTATGTGATTAACTTTAGATATCCCGTGACTCCTCACTAGGATTATCCTGGCCAAGGTTTTGCTAAATTAATCACAAGACATTATCTCCTGTTTCTAGGAGAGGTCAATTTCATCTCGACTCACAACTGACTATGCAAGTACTTGACTGCACCCAATGACCTTCCATCACTGAATTAGAAATTCAGGTAGTCCGGTACCAAAGTACAGTGAGTTGCTTGCTAGTCACAGGTTGCGATCTCAGATCAGAGGGCCAAAGTTATACCCATATCCACTCGGAACATCTCTTGGCAGTAGAGCATTCCGGAATTGGTCACATTCAGTGAAATGTACTCCTACACTTCACCTGTGTGGCATACCAGTATCTCCACACTTCTTGGTTAGGAGGACAACCAATGTATATGTCACACAACGACCTAATCTCGATAATGCTGCCGTCCTAGTTACAACATATCATTTGGTCGCGAACAAGTTTAAGGACTCAAAAATAAATCCTCCTTTATCATAACATAATTTCTAAGGACTTCATCATATAAGGGTTCATTTGAAGATGAAATGATGAATAATGCCAAATAATACTTTATTAATTTGTCAATTCATTTACAAAATTCAATCATCAATATGCAGACGATTTACATTTAGGATACAATTCCCAACAAGGAAAGCTGCCGCACCTTCATCGCTCCTTTTCCTCTCTTGGTGATTAGCCATGGTGTATGTGGGTTTTGAGCTAGCCGATCGCTGGATTTTGACCCAAAATGGGATGTTCTACTTTGGCTGTGTGCTTTAGCCGCCGGCGTGTTCGCCGCCGCCAGCCGCCGGGGGTGGACGGGCTTGCTCCGCCGCCGCCAGCCACCGTCGGGGCCGGCCACCATGGTCACCCCAGAGTCTAACTCAGAGGGAAGAAGAAGGGGGCGGCGGGGGGGGGGGGTCACGGACCCCTATTTCGCCAAAGGAGAAGAGGGGAGTCGGGAGAAGAAGGAAAAAAAAGAGAGGAGAGGAAGCTTTGGGAGAAGAAGGGAAAAGAAAAAGAAAAGAAGAAGAAAAAGAAAAAGAAAAGAAGAAGGAAAAAGAAAAAATAAATAAATAAATAAATAAATAAAGAGAGGAGATGGTTTATGGGTATAAATCCGAACTCAGGGTGCTAGGCACTTCTGTGGGGTCGGCCTGTTGGGAATTATGTTATAAATCCAATCAATTGTTGATTGTAAATGTATTTGAATCAATTATAAATAACATGGTATTTATTCATCACCAGAACATCTTCACAAACTCCGATGTGATGAAGTATTTAGGACTGCTATGTGTAATGAAATATGATTTTGTCACACAGGTCCTTAAATATTCATGATCGTATGATATACTTGAAAGTGAATCCTAGGTTCTTCGGTGTTAAGCATGCTGTTTTTTTTTTTTTCATTTTTTTTAAAACCATGGCTGAACCTGATCGGGTTGCCTACGTACCCCTTCATAAGGAGGATCAAGCTATACGTAGTTCTTTTTAAGTTTTAAAATGCAGCGGAAAAATCGAATCAAATAATTTAATTCATGCATGCTTACAAGATCAAATCTAGAAATCAGCACCTTAAGAACACATAGGATTATGCCGGAATCGTTTAAACAATTATGCTAAAACTTTCATGCATGATTAACTATCAGATCTGAAATTTAAGAACTCTATTCCGATTAATCTCCGAATATCCATCGAATGGATTCTGGAGATAACTCCGTGAGGAGCCCCAAAGGAGGGTAAAACCTCGGGGAATCAGACCTAGACCCTGACTCCAAAATAAAATATTGATGTGGGATTAATACCTTTTATGATGGAAGAAACTTATGGATCTGATCCTTGACTTCGCAGCCACGCACACGAATGGCCTCTATGAGAAGTACACGCGAAGCCCTAGGTAGATCGTCTTCCGCGGGAGTGCTAGCTCGCGCAGGAACGCGGCAATGGCTGAAGCTTTCTCCTTTTAAACACTCAACCTTTAATTGTTCTTCAAGGAGATGGAGGATGGACATGAGGAAGAAGGATAAGAAGGGATGGAGGCCCTCAGGGAATTTTTTTCAGAATTTTTTGAAACTTCTAAATATGATATATATTGAACCCAAGGCATGGGGGTCTTTTATAGCCCAAAGATCCCCCCACGTATCACACCTAATTTAGCCAACTAATTTGGCTGATAAAATTTCCAAAAAATTCTGGTGGTTTGGAAGCTAAGAGGAGATAAACATATCGAAATTTCGTGAATTTTGGATCCCTAAAAGATAGGAATTCATGCGTCCAAAATTCAGCCGCAGACCACCCTATTTCATGCACCATGCAATCCCTACAAATTAGAAAATTCACCTAAATCTTTCTAGAAAGATTTAAGGTGTAATTTTTATAGGAATTATAGCCCCACACCTCCTCTCTTATCACGCCAATTTTTGGCCAAAAATAAAGAGGATAGGCATAGAAAATATTGGGAATAAATTAAGGTGTCATTCTTCTCCAGGAAGATAAGGATGAGTTCCTAAAATTTAGGAATTCTTCTCCTTATCCAATTCTGATTATTTGGACTCATAATGCTCATCAAATAAGGTCTTCTAATTGATTTGAATGAAGCCCAATCCAATTGGGTCAAGTCCCATCAATTGGGTCAAGCTCAATCTACTTGGGTTGAACCCAATCCAATTAGGTCAAACCCTGATGCAGCCCAAATTGAATCCTATTCAATTTGGCTCAACCTAAGTCCAATTTACTCAATCAAATTGAGTTCATTAGCAACCTAATTGCTAATTAGTCCTCCAATAATTTAATAATTATTTTAATGCAACTTTTGCTTTGGATAATTTGTCAATCGAATTGACCAAATTACCCCTGAATGATTCTTAATCATCAATCAGCCATTTGATCAACCTAGAAACTTCTATGCGTGTGACCTCATAGGTTCGAACCTAAGCCGGTAGTATAGGAACGTCTTCCTATACTAATCGATGTTACGATCTAGCAATGGTACCCGACGTCCGGATAGGCCGAATATATACGAAGCAAATATTCTGGAACCCTAGACTATGGTTACTGTATAATTCAATCCCTTTGACTCCTAATGCCAGGATGACTTAGAGCTCACTGTCAACCCTATAATTAGTACATCCATTATGTGATTAACTTTAGATATCCCGTGACTCCTCATTGGGATTACCCTGGCCAAGATTTTGCTAAATTAATCACAAGACATTATCTCCTATTTGCAGGAGGGGTCAATTCCATCTCGACTCACAACTGACTACGCAAGTACTTGACTGCACCCAGTGACCTTCCGTCACTGAATTAGAAATTTAGGTAATCCGGTACCAAAGTACAGTGAGTTGCTTGCTAGTCATAGGTTGCGATCTCAGGTCAGAGGGCCAAACTTATATCCATATCTACTCAGAATATCTCTTGACAGTAGAGCGTTCCGGAATTGGTCACGTTCAGTGAAATGTACTCCTACACTTCACCTGTATGGCATACCAGTGTCTCCACACTCCTTGGTTAAGAGGACAACCAACGTATATGTCACACAACGACCTAATCTCGATAATGTTGTCGTCCTAGTAACAACATATTATTTGGTCGCGAACAAGTTTAAGGACTCAAAGATAAATCCTCCTTTATCATAACATATGTCCTAAGGACTTCATCATATAAGAGTTCATTTGAAGATGAAATGATGAATAATGCCAAATAATACTTTATTAATTTGTCAATTTATTTACAAAATTCAATCATCAATATGCTGACGATTGACATTTAGGATACAATTCCCAACAACTCCCACTTAGCCTAAAGCCAATCAGCACAGTATCTAATACCCATCTTCGACTTGTATTCGTTGAACTCTTTGATGCCGAGGACTTTGGTAAATGGGTCAGCCATATTTTCTTTTGTTTCAATTTTCTGTAGAATCCGCCACTATGTGCTGCTTGGAACTCTTCCAGCAGATAGCACCACCCTTAAGAGTGAAGATATATCCCGACACGCTCTTGCTATCATCTTGATCTGACTGAAAATTTGAATCGGTATATCCCTCAAGTTTTAAGTCAGAATCACCGTAGACAAGCCACTAATTTATAGTATTTCTCAAATACTTAAGGATAGTTTTTACAACCTTCTAGTGGTTGCTACCTGAATCAGACTGGTATCTGCTCACTACTCCTAGTGAGTATGCCACGTCTGGTCTAGTATATATCATGGCATACATTATAGATCCCACTGTCGAAGCATATGGAATTCTATCCATACTCTCTTTTTCTTGAGGGGTTATCGGACAATCCCTTTTAGAGAGATTAATTCCATGGCCCTTCGGAAGATAGCCTTTCTTAGAATTAATCATACTGAACCTCTTCAGTATAGTATCAATGTATGTGGATTGGGATAATCCAAGCAATCTTCTAGATCTATCTCTATAGATCTTCATCCCTAGGATGTAAGATGCTTCTTCCAAATTCTTCATGGAAAATTAAGATGATAGCCAAACCTTTATTCCTTGTAATGCAGGATTGTCATTTCCGATTAAAAGAATGTCATCCACATACAAAGCAAGAAATATGATAACTGAACCATTTGCCCATTTATAAATGCAAGGTTTCTCTTCATTCTTAATGAAGCCATATATTTTGATTACCTTAACAAAACATATATTCCAACTCCGTGAAGCTTGCTTTAATCCATAAATAGATTTTTGAAGCTTGCACACTTTAGACTCATCTGCAGATGTAAAACCTTCAGGTTGTATCATATACACTTTCTCTTCTAAATCTCCATTTAGAAATGCGGTCTTTACATCCATTTGCCAGATTTCATAGTCTAAATGTGCTGCTATCGCAAGCACAATCCGAATGGACTTGAGCATTGCCACAGGAGAAAACGTCTCGTCATAGTCAATACCATAACGTTGATGATAACCCTTGGCAACCATACGGGCTTTATAGGTCTCTACTTTTCCGTCTGCGCCCCGTTTACTTTTGAATATCCATTTACACCCTATGGATTTAATTCCTTCGGGTGGGTCAACTAATGTCCAAACATCATTGACCTTCATGGATTTCATTTCGGATTGCATGGCTCCAAGCCATTTATCAGAGTCATACCTCTGCATTGCATCCATATATGTGATCGGATCCTCATCGTTTTCATCAAGTTCGATAGGATCCCTGTCCCGGACCAAGAAACCGTAGTATCTGTCCGGATGACGTGATACTCTACCCGATCGCCTTAATGGTGCATCTAATATGGGTTCTGGATCTGATCTAATCAAATCTGACTCAATTGGTTTAGTGGATGGTGTCGGGTCTTCTACATGTTGAACTTTCCTAAGCTCAACATTAGAGCTTTTAGTTCCTTCACTAAGGAATTCTTTCTCTAAGAAAACAGCTCTATTGCTTACGAACAATTTTTGTTCTTCAGCAAAGTAGAAGTAATATCCTTTAGTTTCTTTAGGATAATCAACAAAGAAACATCTGTCAGACTTGGGTTCAAGTTTGTCTGTTTTCAAACGTTTGACATATGCCGGACACCCCCAAACCCTAAGGTGAGAGAGCATTGGCTTACGTCCAGTCCATATCTCATGTGGTGTTTTATTTACAGACTTACTTGGAATCTTATTTAGAATGTAGCAGGCTGACTCAAGTGCATATCCCCAAAAGGATATGGGCAGACTCGCAAACCCCATCATGGATCGAACCATGTCTAACAGAGTTCGATTTCTTCTTTCTGATACACCGTTATACTGTGGTGTACCAGGAGGAGTCCATTGGGAGAGAATCCCATTTTCTCCTAGATATGTCAAAAACTCAATGGTGAGGTATTCACCTCCTCGATCTGATCGAAGAGTTTTAATACTCTTTCCAGTTTGTTTTTCTACTTCATTACGATATAATTTGAACATTTCAAATGATTCAGATTTATGTCTCATTAAATAGACATAACCATACCTAGAAAGGTCGTCTGTAAACGTAATGAAATATGAATACCCACTTCTAGCATTTGTGCTCATTGGCCCCCATATATCAGAATGTACAAGGGTCAATAAGTCACTGGCTCGTTCATCTTTTTCGGTAAAAGGTGATTTGGTCATTTTACCAAGAAGGCATGATTCACAGGTTGTCAATGATTCATAATCATTAACATCGAGGATTCTCTCTTTACTAAACCTGTTCATCCTGTTCTTGTTAATATGACCTAGCCTATGATGCCAAAGGTAGACATCCGTGACATTATCTATTCTAGGACGCTTACTTGACGTGTACATTACATTAACAGGTTGTGATAACAAGTAGATGCCATTGCTCAATTGTCCATTCATTACAGTAACACCATTCATAATGATATCACAAGAACATTTCTTTATTGAAATTTCATAACCGTTCATGGCCAAAAGGCCTACGGAAATTACATTCAATAAGAATGTAGGACAATAGTGACAATCACTCAAGACAACTACATAAGAATTGAAAACAAGTTTGAGATTTCCTAAAGCTAGAACTGGAACAGATCTTCCATCTCCAACATTCAGGAATCTCTCGCTGTTTTCAAATCTCTCATTGACCTGAAGTCCTTGCAACGAATTGCATATATTAAACGGACTTCCAGTATCTAATACCCAGGTCGAATTATCACATATAAAGAAATTACAAGGTGTTATCATATAAATACCTTGATCAGCAACTGATTGCCCTTTTCTCTTGCTTGGCCTGTTCGGGTCAAGTGAGGTAAGGTACTGAGGACAATTCCTCTTCCAATGCCCCTGCTTCTTACAATAGAAGCATTCTGCCATATTGTGGTCAGCCTTAATCTTTTTGGTCTGACTTGGCTTAGCATGTTGCACCTTTTTCTTTTGATTCTTATTTTTCTTCTTTCCTTTAAAGGTACCACGACCTCTGGACGAACCTCCCACTAAATTCACCGACCCTTTTAGGAGTTGGTGATCCTTCTCAAAAGTTTGTAGTAAACCCAACAATTGGTGATAATTTACTACCAGTTTCGTCATACGAAAGTTGGTGAGAAATGGGCAATACGAACCAGGAAGAGAATTTAGTATAGCATCCTTCCCCAATTGATCATGTAGGAGAGATCCAAAAATGCCTAGGCGCTCGATTAACTCAATCATGTACAATACATGATCGGTCACCGAAGCTCCATCCTTCATACGTGCGCTGAAAATAGCACAACTAGTCTTGTGCCTTTCAACATCATCAGGAATACCGAAAGATTCATTCAACACTTGAATGATGTCTTCCGGCTGTGCATTCTCAAAATGCCTACTAAACTCATCATTCATTGTAGCGAGCATAATGCAACGGACAGTGATATGATCACTGAGCCACTTCTGATAAGTGTCTCTGACTGTACCCCGTGCATTAGCAGCGGGCTGCTCAGGTGCCGGATCTGTTATCATATAAAGGATCCATTCATGCTCTAGCACAATTTTCAGTTTCCTATACCAATTATTGAAGTTGGGACCTGTCAACTTGTCATTATCCAATAATGAGCGAAGTGACAAATTAGTGGCCATTTCTGTATAAACGAAAATTTGGCTATTAGTATATGAATTGACTAAACACATTAGACTTGGACTTTAGTCTAAAGGTACTCCCACTATTTTATACAAATTGGTAGCCTCTACCTCCAATTCAAAAAATTACTCCTAATTCTTTAGTGGGCACTAGAACCCAATAGATCGCATATAAGCCCGAGTGTGGCTCGGCTAACCCATATGCACCTATTGGTAGGTTCTAAACCAGTTGCTTCACCAAGCAACTTTTAGTGATAATTTTGCCCTAAATTCTTCGGCAGGCGTGTGGCGCCTCCACCGAATACCCTAGTCAGGTCCAACCATTAAATGATAGGGTTAAGTCTAATCAACTAATAGACGACCAAGCCCGAGTGTGGCTCGGCTCACCTGACCGTCTATTGAAGGTACACTTAACTCATCATATATTGAATGACAATTCCAATGCTTGATAAGTACCAGGCGTGTCGCGCCTCCAATAATTATCAAAATATTGGACCCATTATCACCCAACTTAATGGGAGGCTATGACCTAGTTATCCCCATAACCATTTTATTTTAAGGACCTTATAATTTTAGAGGATTTCATAATTAGGATAGATGAGAAGATCCGATTAGTCTAATTTCTCCCACTGACTTCACCAAATCAGATTAGACTCAAACTGGTTAAGGAGGCACCTAAATCAGTCAAACTGATTTTTCTTATAGGCATGGGCTAACTCTAATCATTAAGTGATCCAATCAAAATGTGATTGACCATGTCGGCCAGGTAAGTGAGATCGGTGGAAGGGATATGCTATTAACTCAACAAAGACGAATCAGTGCGAGTAGCTCCCAATTAAAAACCACCGGTCAAAACTGCCAAACTTATCTTAGACACCGACTGGTTAATCAATTTCGATTTGATTACTCAAATGACTCGGGCTACACCTCTGAGCCTAAATCAAGTTCCATCTTGGTCTAATCAAAGATATGGACTTGATCCATCTACAACTATTGTAAATTGATCTAGAATTTTCTTGACCTAGTCTAGTTACTACTTAATTAGATTTGATCAATTAATTCTATTTGTCCATGTATGATTCTAACCTTAGGTCTAACCCAATCCTAGGAACTTGATTCAAGCTAACCCATATGCCCAAAGAATTATGCAATGTCAATTAATTGAGTTACAATTCTATTTCATAACACTTAATTCTCAATTAAGTTTAGACTTATGAAATTTTTGATCATTGCATATTTCTTTTTAATTACATATTAATTACAATCTTTCAATTCTTAAAACACATTTTTAGATCTGAGTTTTTGTAATTAATCACATGTAATCAGATTTAATTCATGTTTAAGTCATTATGTTTTAATGTTCATGCATCACATATACATAACAACATGAATTAATACAAACAAATACATCTTATGTATTTATTTTTTTTTACTTTTATTTTCAGATCTGATTTGTTCATTAAAATCAGAGATCATATAAATCATGAACTTTATTTAGATCAAATCTAAATAATATTATAATTTCAGATTTATTCATGTTACTAATCCTAACACAAACATGCATCATATGCATCCAAAATTTCAGATCTACTTAATCATGCATAATCAGCAATTAAATCAATCATACAAATACTTTAGATCCAATCTAAATATGTTAATAATTTTAGATTTAATTACAAGAATTAAAACATAAAAGTTTAAACATGAACCTGGCTCTGATACCACTGAAAGTGAATCCTAGATTCTTCCGTGTTAAGCATGCTGATTTTTTTTTTATTTTTTTTAAAACCATGGCTGAACCTGATCGGGTTGCCTACGTACCCCTTCATAAGGGGGATCAAGCCATACGTAGTTCTTTTTAAGTTTTAAAATGCAGCAGAAAAATTGAATCAAATAATTTAATTCATGCATGCTTACAAGATCAAATCTAGAAATCAGCACCTTAAGAACACATAGGATTATGCCGGAATCGTTTAAACAATTATGCTAAAACTTTCATGCATGATTAACTATCAGATCTGAAATTTAAGAACTCTATTCCGATTAATCTCCGAATATCCATCGAATGGATTCTGGAGATAACTCCGCGAGGAGCCCCAAAGGAGGGTAAAACCTCGGAGAATCAGACCTAGACCCTGACTCCAAAATAAAATATTGAAGTGGGATTAATACCTTTTATGATGGAAGAAACTTATGGATCTGATCCTTGACTTCACAGCCACGCACACGAATGGCCTCTATGAGAAGTACACGCGAAGCCCTAAGTAGATCGTCTTCCGCGGGAGTGCTAGCTCGCGCAGGAACGCAGCAATGGCTGAAGCTTTCTCCTTTTAAACACTCAACCTTTGATTGTTCTTCAAGGAGATGGAGGATGGACGTGAGGAAGGAAGGAGAATAAGGGATGGAGGCCCTCAGGAAATTTTTTCAGAATTTTTTGAAACCTCTAAATATGATATATATTGAACCCAAGGCATGGGGGTCTTTTATAGCCAAAAGATCCCCCCACGTATCACACCTAATTTAGCCAACTAATTTGGGTGATAAAATTTCTAAAAAATTTTGGTGGTTTGCAGCTAAGAGGAGATAAACATATCCAAATTTCGTGAATTTTGGATCCCTATTTCATGCACCATGCAATCCCTACAAATTAGGAAATTCATCTAAATCTTTCTAGAAAGATTTAAGGCATCATTTTTATAAGAATTATAGCCCCACACCTCCTCTCTTATCATGACAATTTTTGGCCAAAAATAAAGAGGATAGGCATAGAAAATATTGGGAATAAATTAAGGTGTCATTCTTCTCCAAGAAGATAAGGATGGGTTCCTAAAATTTAAGGATTCTTCTCCTTATCCAATTCTGATTATTTGGACTCATAATCCTCATCAAATAAGGTCTTCTAATTGATTTGGACCAAGCCCAATCCAATTGGGTCAAGTCCCATCAATTGGGTCAAGCTCAATCTACTTGGGTTGAACCCAATCCAATTAGGTCAAACCCTGATGCAGCCCAAATTGAATCCTATTCAATTTGGCTCAACTTAAGTCCAATTTACTCAATCAAATTGAGTTCATTAGCAACCTAATTGCTAATTAGTCCTCCAATAATTTAATAATTATTTTAATGCAACTTTTGCTTTGGATAATTTGTCAATCGAATTGACCAAATTACTCCTGAATGATTCTTAATCATCAATCAGCCATTTGATCAACCTAGAAACTTCTATGCGTGTGACCTCATAGGTTCGAACCTAAGCCGGTAGTATAGGAACATTTTCCTATACTAATCGATGTGACCATCTAGCAATGGTACCCGACGTCCGGATAGGCCGAATATATGCGAAGCAAATATTCTGGAACCCTGGACCATGGTTACTGTATAATTCAATCCCTTTGACTCCTAATGCCAGGATGACTTAGAGCTCACTGTCAACCCTATAATTAGTACATCCATTATGTGATTAACTTTAGATATCCCGTGACTCCTCATTGGGATTACCCTGGCCAAGGTTTTGCTAAATTAATCACAAGACATTATCTCCTATTTGCAGGAGGGGTCAATTCCATCTCGACTCACAACTGACTACGCAAGTACTTGACTGCACCCAGTGACCTACCATCACTGAATTAGAAATTTAGGTAGTCCGGTACCAAAGTACAGTGAGTTGCTTGCTAGTCACAGGTTGCGATCTCAGGTCAGAGGGCCAAACTTATATCCATATCCACTCGGAACATCTCTTGACAGTAGAGCGTTTCCGAATTGGTCACGTTCAGTGAAATGTACTCCTACACTTCACCTGTATGGCATACCAGTGTCTCCACACTTCTTGGTTAAGAGGACAACCAACGTATATATCACACAACGACGTAATCTCGATAATGTTGTCGTCCTAGTAACAACATATCATTTGGTTGCAAACAAGTTTAAGGACTCAAAGATAAATCCTCCTTTATCATAACATAAGTCCTAAGTACTTCATCATATAAGAGTTCATTTGAAGATGAAATGATGAATAATGCCAAATAATACTTTATTAATTTGTCAATTTATTTACAAAATTCAATCATCAATATGCTGACGATTGACATTTTGGATACAATTTCCAACAATACTATTAAGAGGACGATAGTATTATCGGGCGTAGATCATTGTGTATCATATTTGTTGGTTGTCTCTCTCTAAGCAAAAGTCCTGCCTCCTTCGAAATTCCAAACCAAAGAGTACAGAGATACTAGTATGGTATACAGGTGAATGGTAGTATACGTTCACTGAACGTGACTAATTGACGGACTCTCTCTTGTCAAGAGTTGTTCCGAGTGGATATGGATATATGTATCCTTTAGACCTGAGATTGCAACCGGTGGCTTGCAAGCAACTTACTGTACTTTGGTGCCGGACTACCTGAATTTCTAATCCAGCGTGGAAGGTTTCTGGGTCCAGTCAGGTATTTATGGTAGTCAGTTGCAGATCAAGATGGGACTGACCTCCCTTAGAAATAAGGGTGAATGCCTTGTGTTTTCAATTAAGTAGTACCCTGACCAGGAAAAATCAAATCACACCTTGGATTGGCTTTAAGCTTATCCAGCCAGCCTGCGGGGCCCACATTCTGGACATGTGGCACAGTGCATGTGTGCCACCTCCACCCTACAGGACACCTCACACCTTGGATTGGCTTATCCATCCAGCCTGCGTCCTGGACATGTGGCACAGTGCATGTGTGCCACCTCCACCCTACAGGACACCTCACACCTTGGATTGGCTTATTCATCCAGCCTGCGGGGCCTGCGTCCTGGACATGTGGCACAGTGCATGTGTGCCACCTCCACCCTCCAGGGCACCTCACCCCCTAGACTGAGATTCTTTCTCATAGCCATCCAATCACACTTCATGAGAGCTTTATAGGCTATCATGAGCACCAGGACATGTGGCATCATGCATGTTTGACCTGTGGCAAGTGAGCCCCTTTGTTGGACTTCCTCTCCCTCTATAAATAGGGGAGATGGCTGCCATCTTTGTAGAGAGAAAAAAAAGATCTGGCTTAGAGTATTTGGTGTTTTGACACCGGTTGGGAAAGAGTGAAGTGAGCTTTAAGAGTTGTTGCCCAGAAAGACAACCCAAGAGGGGGGGTGAATTGGGTTTTAAAATAATTTTGCAATTAAAACGTTTGTGGGACTAATTAATACTTTTGAAAGATGATTAATTAGTTGCTATGTGCTGTGAGTGAAATGAGAGTGAGAGAGAGAGACACAAGCAATCACAAACACAATGTTTATAGTGGTTCGGAGCTATCCCTTGCTCCTACGTCCACTCCCCAAGTCTCACTTGGGAATTCACTATAACCCCTTGGATTACAGCCGGTTGTTTTACAAGCTCACAACCCAACTTGTTGTTTTACGAGCTCACAACGAACTCGGTCGGTTTTTCCAGGCTCACCGACTAGAACCATCCCGATTGTTTTTCCGGGATCACAATCGAACCCTTACACGTTGGTTTTACCCTCGGCTCACCAACCAACCTCTACACTCTTGATTCAATCCCCTGATTGAATCAAGCAAAGACAAGATGGAAAGAACAAAGACAAATAGAAAAACAGAGCTTCTAAAAGCAGATATACAGCAATATAAATTAGAGAGAAGTTAAGAGCCCTCAAACACGTTTGAGTTGGAGTAGAGTAGGGCTTCTTGAACTGTGAGTCTCCTCTTGAATGTCTGGTCGACTTGAAGGCAGGAGGAGACTTCTTTAAATGCTGGAAAGAGGTAGCTGGATGGAGTTAATGGCGCTCTTCCTTCTTTTCTGTTGAAAAATAGTTGGCCGAGATAGGATGCTTGATTTCTTTGAGTGGAATGGTGCTTCTCTACCTTGCTACAGTCCTCTGTGGCTATTTAAGCCATCCCCCACGGAAACTAGCCGTTAGACATCTTTTTCTGCCCGTTCTGCACACTCTGCACATCCTGACAATATGTCCGTTGGGGTCGGAGTCGACTCGCGCGATCTGGAGTCGACTCATGCTTTTCTGGAGTTGGCTCGGCAACTGTTCCGGATTTGAATTAAAGTGACCTCCGCGACTGGGAGTCGACTCGACTTAACCCGGAGTCGACTCGCCAACTTCTGGAGCTGACTTGCCATTTTCGGAGTCGGCTCATCCCATGAAGTCCATGGAGCTAATTTTTCAACTTGGCCCGCTCGAGTCGACTCGACAATCCTGGGAGTCGACTCGGCGCTCAGAGCCCGAACTCCCGATCTTCTGTCTTTTGGCTCGTCCAGTCTTGGAGTCGACTCGGACTGTTCCGGAGTCGACTCGGCTCTCAGTTTTCGAAACACAGCCTTCTGCCTTTTTGATGTAGCGCTGCCTTGGAGTCGACTCGAGCTGTCTGGGAGTCGACTCGGCTCTCAGAGACAATAATTCGGTCTTCTATCTTTGGGGTCGCGCTGTCTCGGAGTCGACTCGTGCATTGCGGGAGTCGACTCGGATCTCAGAGTCCGAAAACTGCTCTCTGACTTTTGCCTTGTGTATCACTGAGAGTCGACTCTTGCTTTCTTTGGAGTCGACCTGCCAATCATCGGAGTCGACTCGCGTTCCACAGGAGTCGACTCGAATCTCAGGATCGAAAATCGCTCTCTGACTTTTCTGTCTGTAACTCCTTGGAGTCGACTCATACTACTCCAGAGTCGACTCTGTAAGCATCGGAGTCGACTCGCGCACTTCAGGAGTCGACTCGCTGACAGGTTTTGAGTTGAGTCTTTCTGTTCGTCTGTCTGTTCTCAGTCGGAGTCGACTCGTAATGATCCGGAGTCGACTCGAGCCCGTGCCAGGGATTCTGATACACTTGGAGTCGACTCGTACTATTCTGGAGTCGACTCGAGTCTCAGACTCTGGCTCAAACTGACTTCTTAACTTATCAAAATATCTTGAACCAAATCTAGAAACACTTAGACAAGATTTTCACTGAAACACTCAATTGAATTCATTAGTAAACAAAAGATATACTCAAATGCTTTGAGCTCATCAAAATCAAATAGGGTTTTAATCAATCACTCCACAATCTCCCCCTTTTTGATGATGACAAAACATTGAGTATATGTAAAGTGAATTGCTCAATAAACAAGGAAATACGATCTATAAATGAATTCAAGTGTCTGGTTATTTAATTTATCCAAGCTTGAAAGGTGTGAAACAATAAATTTTGGAGTTAAAGCTCTCCCTTTCATTTGGAATTATATAAACCTTCATATTATGCAATCAATTGTTTGGCTTATATATATTTAATGATTTAGCTTTAAAAATTCAGATTCTCCCCCTCAACATATGCATTCTACTTTGTTTTGATTCTTTGAATTTTCTTTTAATGCATTGAAGTTTTTGAACTTAAGTATTTGGTTTTTAGAGGGAAAATCTGTCAATTTGTTCTTGAGTAGGATTCAACTAATCTCCGAATATCCCTTGAATAGATTCTGGAGATTACTCCATTAGGAGCCCCAACAGAGAGATAATGAGCCTCGAGGTATCAAATCCACTAAGAACAAATTATTGTGTGTTTTAAAAGTTTTTTTTTTATTGATTTTCATTTATTCCTTTTACATATCTATTACATATTTCTCCCCCTTTTTGTCATCGTATCAAAAAGGAAGTGAATAGAACACACAAGCAAGCAGAGATCAATTGGCACAGTATTGAAATGAATATGTCTACTCATTGTATTGATGTATATATAAATACATTTGTGAATACAATAAGTAAAGCAAAAGATACATGTCAAAATAAAACAAAAGCAGCTAGGGTCTCCTCGAGGATGTGGCTCCTCCTCTCAATCTGTTTTGTTCCATGAGGAGAGTGACCCCGTCTGTGACATTCCCAAGCTGGGAGATAATGGCCGAAGTGGCCCTGCTGTGTGTGGTGGAGAGCTCGGTCAGGGTCTCCTGCAGTGTGTCCAACTTGGCGATCAGTACATTCGCCAAGCGCTCTGCCCCCTGGGTAGTGGTGCCCATATCCTGTCGGACGTTATCGCGCATCTTTCGAGTAGTGCTCGTGACTTCGCTCATGCTGTGGAACTGGGCTTGGATCAGGAACCTTACATTGTCGATCTCTTCCCGCACATGGGCCGTCATCTCAGCCACGGCGGACAGGGAAGGGACCAACGCTGAAGAAGGTGCAGGAGAAGAAGCAGGCACTGAACCCCAGAGCTCCCTAAGTAGGTCGTCCCGGAGATCTCTAACTATCTCCTGCCGCAAATCCCGGAGCTGCTCAAGAGCGATCCGGACCTCCATGGGCTGAGTAGGTGGAGCTGAGGAGGAGGGTCCGGCTGAGGTGGTGGGACCAGAAGTGGAGGGAAAGGTAGGATAGTCTGAGTCTAGGTCAGGACTGGGAAAATGTCTGGTGGTATGTGTAGAGGTGGATGATTTCCTAACCCAGGTTCCCTCGACCTTTCGAAACCCCATCCTGTGTAGGGTTCCCGGACGTATGCGATCTGTCCATCGCAATGCGCGAGAGGGTTCCCCCTCAGGAATGGGAATCTCAGCCTCCCTAAACAGAAGAGTGAACATCATGCCATAGGGGAGGGTGAGCCTAGGTCTATCTAGTGGCTCACATAGATATCTATACATCATCTTGGGAAAGTTGATTGGGGTGTCCTAGAGGATGTAGAACATAAGAGCTAGGTCTCTCTCAGATACAAAATCGAAGCGGCCAGTCTTCGGAAAGAGGGACCTAGAGATGATACTCAAGAGGAGCCGCATCTCAACAGAAAGTGAGCTAGCGGACACCTCATCTAAGGGGGACTGAGGTGGATGTCCTAGAATGGCCGTAAGGGCCTCAGTCCTATCCTCGGGGTGTGTGGGAGCTACCCCTACTTGTGGAAGGTGGAGGGTTTGGGCTATGAAATCCTCGAAAATAAACAATGGGACACCGGCTACAGTTCCCTCTATTCCCCCATTGCCCCTATGGACAGTACCATAAAACTCTCTAACTAGGCCAGGGTATGTGGGGAGATCTAAGGAACAAAAATACTCTAAACCCTGGGCCCGCAATCTCTCTCCTATGGTAAAGCCCTCCCGGAAGAGATAGTCAAAATCGACGTATCTCCCGGTGGAGACCGCCTTCCCGGCGCACGGCCTCGAGGGAACCTCCCTTGGCGGGGAACGAGCCGGAGGTTGTGGCCTCACGGGATCGTTCCGAGCTTTGGACCGTCGCTCGGTGCCGCTCGCGGGTTGGGGCCTCTTCCGGCTTGGGACAACGGCTTTACGAGGCATGGTCGACCTAGAATGGGGTAGAACGCTAATGGACGGAGGAAGGTCGACGGAAAAAGTCCTAAGGACGGTCGGAGACGATCTAGGAGACGGCTCTAGGGTTTTTTGAATAGTGGCGGCGGTGAATAGAAGTGTTGATAAAATGCTTGGATTAGGGTTAAAAACCCGGATCCCGACCTCGAGTCGACTCCACTGAGTCGCGAGTCGACTCGACCTCGAGTCGACTCCAAAGTATGCGCGAGTCGACTCCCCCTCATGAGCCATCGACTTAGAGTCGACTCCCGTCAATGTGCGAGTCGACTCCTCTTATGCTTCATCTTCCTCGAGTCGACTCCCGTCTGTGTGCGAGTCGACTCCTTCTTATGAGCCGACTCCGAAACTTACTCGAGTCGACTCGAACTCTGGCACGCACCTAAAAGTTATGCTATTTTCGTACCAAACCAGGGACACTCACTAAGTTATGATCTAATTTGATGATCATAGTTGAGAAACTCTATTTTTAATCATCAAAATCAATGAACTAGTGGAAAATACCACTAGGATGGATCAATCACTCCTAATCCCCTCCTAAGCACACTAAATCTCTCTTCACTTAAGGGTTTTGTAAAAATGTCAACTAATTGATCATCAGTGCAAACAAATTGAAGTGTCACATCACCATTTAGTACATGATCTCTTATGAAGTGATGTCTTATCTCAATATGTTTAGTTCTTGAATGCTGAATTGGATTTTTAGTTAGGTTAATGGCACTTGTATTATCACAATTAATGGGAATTTTATCTTGTTTAATGTCATAATCTTTCAATTGTTGTTTGATCCACAAGATTTGAGCACAACAACTCCCAGCTGCAACATATTCAGCTTCAGCAGTAGATAATGCAACCGAGTTTTATTTCTTGCTAAACCATGAGATTACGTTTTCTCCTAGGAATTGACATGACCCGCTGGTGCTTTTTCTATCAAGTTTACATCCAGCAAAGTCTGAATCTGTGTATCCTATTAAGTTTAGGCTAGATTCTTTAGAATACCATAACCCTATATTCTTTGTTCCTATTAGGTATTTAAAGATTCTCTTGACTGCAATTAGATGAGATTCCTTAGGATTAGACTGATATCTAGCACACATGCAAACACTAAACATGATATCAGGTCTACTTGCAGTAAGATACAATAAAGATCCTATCATACCTTTATATAATTTCTGATCTACAGATTTACCTGATTCATCTTGGTCTAATTTGCATAATGAGCTCATGGGGGTGCTGATTGACTTGTTCCCCTCCATATCAAACTTCTTAAGCATCTCCTTGATGTACTTAGCTTGATTGATGAAGATGCCTTCTTCATATTGTTTGATTTGAAGCCCGAGGAAATAATTCAGCTCTCCCATCATGCTCATTTCAAATTCACTCTGCATCAAGTCAGCAAATTCTTCGCAGAGGCGATTGTTAGTAGCACCGAAAATAATATCATCAACATAAATCTATACTAACAACATATCTTTGTTTTTCTTCTTTAGAAACAATGTTGTATCTACATTACCCCTAGAAAACTCATGTTCTAATAGGAATTTGCTAAGCCTCTCATACCATGCTCTAGGTGCTTGTTTTAAACCATAAAGTGCCTTGTTCAATTTATATACATGATTACGGTATTGATGATTTTCAAAACTAGGAGGTTGTTCTACATATATCTCCTCATTAATATACCCATTTAAGAATGCACTTTTTACATCCATTTGAAATAATTTGAAGTCCTTAGAGCATGCAAATGCTAGTAGAAGTCTAATTGCTTCAAGTCTAGCTACAGGAGCAAAGGTTTCATCAAAATCTATACCTTCTTCTTGATTATAACCCTTTGCTACTAGTCTAGCCTTATTCCTTATTACAATTCCATTTTCATCAAGTTTATTTTTATAAATCCATTTGGTACCTATAATTGAATATTCAGTAGGTCTTTCAACTAGATTCCATACTTTGTTTCTAGTAAATTGGTTTAATTCTTCTTGCATTGCATTTATCCAATTTACATCTTTTTCAGCTTCTTCTATGTGTTTGGGCTCAAAATGTGAAACGAAAGCTAGATGACTGTTTAAGTTCCTAAGAGATGCTCTAGTCCTAACAGGTTGAGATGGATCATCTAGAATTAATTCCTTAGGATGCCCGTGAGCAAACCTCCAAGCCTTAGTCAGCCCATGATCCATAATAGCCTCTTGGCTTGATGATGCATTTCAAATTAATTTTTGATTATCATCTTCTAATGTCATCTCATCTATCTTCTCTTCAAGAATTTCACCATCATCATCAAAATTAACTCTCTTGCTAGAAGAGATATCACTAAAATCATCAAAAACAACATGTATGGATTCTTCTATAACTAGGGTTCTTTTATTAAAGATTCTATAGGCTTTACTAGTTGTGGAGTACCCCAAGAATATACCCTCATCAGATTTAGAGTCAAATTTTCCTAGATTATCTTTTCCATTATTATGAACAAAACACCTACATCCAAAAATATGAAAATAGTTCACTTTTGGTTTTCTGTTTTTCCAAAGTTCATAAGGTGTTTTCTTTATGATGGGTCTTAATAAAACTCTATTTAATATATGACAAGAAGTATTGACAGCTTCTCCCCAAAAGTACTGAGGGAGGTTACTTTCACACAACATAGTTCTAGCCATTTCCTCTAGAGTTCTATTTTTTCTCTCCACAACTCCATTTTGTTGTGGTGTCCTAGGTGCAGAAAAATTGTGTTATTCCCTTTTTACTACAAAACTCATTAAATAAATGATTTTCAAATTCGGTACCATGGTCACTTCTAATAGCTATTACAGAAGTATCTCTAGCATTTGTTACTTCTTTACGAAATTTCTTGAAAATTGAAAATGCTTGATCCTTATGGCCTAAGAACATGACCCAAGTATATCTAGAATAATCATCTACGATAACTAGACCATATTTATTTCCACCTAGACTTGTGATTCTAGTTGGTCCGAATAGGTCCATGTGTAGTAGTTCTAGAGGTCTAGAGGTAGAGACACAATTTATAGATTTAAAGGAGTTCTATGATTGTTTGCCAAATTGACATGCTTCACATATTTTATTCTTTTCAAACTTTAATTTTGGCAAACCTATCACAGAATCTCTTTTAACTAGTTTAGATATGGTGTCCATGCTTGCATGACCTAACTTACGGTGCCATAACCAACTAGCATCATTATCCTTAGTTTCATTAACAACTAAACATGGGTTGTGTTTGGCAAGATCCTCAAGGTCTACAACATACACATTTCCACGTCTTATTCCTTTAAAACTAAACTATTGTCATTTGGGTTTGTTATGATGCATAGTGATGGTTTAAACATAACATTATAACCTCTATCACATAATTGACTAATGCTTAATAAATTATGCTTAAGACCATCAACATATCGAACATTATCAATAAAAGTTGAAGGGGTAATTTGTACTTTACCTATACCAATGATGTGACCTTGGTTATTGTCTCCAAAAGTCACAACACCTCCCTTCTTAGCTTCAAGGGTGAAGAATTGATCCTTGTCACCCGTCATGTGTCTTGAGCAGCCACTATCCAAGTACCAACAATTTTTGTCGACCTTGGCTGCAAGACACTCCTACACAAGCAAATCATATAATCTTAGGTACCCAAGTTTTCTTGGGTCCTTCATGGTTAGTAATGTTGGTTCCTTTTGGAACCCAAACCCTCTTAATTTTTCTTTTAGTTTTTCCTTTCCTATACTTACACACATTTACTTTATGTCCTAAAATTCCACAACAAAAGCAGGTTATTTTCTTAGTTTTACTTTTCCCTGCTTTAACAAAGAAGTTACTAAGAAGTTTTTGCTTATGTTTAGGTTTATACCCTAAACCCGCTCTATTGAATACCGCTCGTTGACTATTAAGTATCATATTCAATTTTTCAGAACTATATGTAAATTTTTCAACCAAGGATTTGTATTTTTCAAGTTCGTTAGTTAGTGTTTGTTTTTCTGCTTTTAGATCATTTAGTTCTTTTGTGAGACTCTCATTTATATGTTTATTGTTTTTGGGTTCTAATGTTTCTTTGTTCAGCCTTTCATTTTCTTTAGTTAAGGTATTATTCTTTTGTATCAAGATTTGGTTACTTGTTTTAAGTTCTGCATTTTCTTTGATAAGAACATCTTTATCCTTAACTAATGAATCATACTTACGGAGATGAGTTTGGTTAGTTACTTTTAGTTCTTTGTTTTTAACGTTTATTGTTTTGTATTCATCCATTAATTCATTGAAAGCATCATATAATTCATCGAAAGTAAAATCTAAAATGTGATGCGGATGTTACCTCATTTTCATTGGCCATGAAGCAGAAATTGGCCTTTTCTCCTTGTTCCTCATCCGATGATGATGATGATGTGTCGGAGTCCGATAGCGTGGTGACAAGGGCTTTCTTCTTCTTGTACTTGCTCCCCTTCTTCAGTAAAGGACACTCAGCTCTGATGTGTCCCGGCTTCTTGCACTCATAACATCCAATCCCCTCATTTTTCCTTTCCTTACCTTTATCCTTTCGATAGAAATTTGAGGGGCCTCTCCTTTGATGAAAGGACTTCTTTTGGTTGATGAATCTTCTGAACTTACGTACGAGAAGAGCCTCATCATCCTCTCCCTCGTGATCTTCTTCTTCACTGCTGCTACTGCAAGACAAGTCTTTGTTAGATGATGTAGATTTGAGAGCTATTACCTTTTTCTTATGGGAAGACTCTTCTTCGCTGTGTTGCTTCATTGTTAGCTCGTGCGTCATTAGGGATCCAAGAAGCTCCTCAAGTGGTAGCTTGTTCAAGTCCTTGGCTTCTTGGATTGCCGTCACCTTGGTTTTCCATGACCTTGGTAGACAGCGAAGAATCTTCCTGACAAGATCACTGTTAGTATAGTTTTTGCCAAGGCTTTTTAGGCCATTGACAATGTCAGTAAATCTAGTGAACATGCAAGTGATTGTTTCATTAGAATCCATCTTAAATAGTTCATACTTATGAACCAATATGTTTATTTTAGATTCTTTGACTTGATTCGTGCCCTCATGGGTCACTTCAAGTCTATCCCAAATCTCTTTTGCAGAATTGCAAGTAGAGACTCTATTGAATTCATTCCTATCTAATGCACAGTAAAGCACATTCATTGCTTTGGAATTGAGTTGTGCCTTTCTCATGTCATGGTCATCCCAATCCTTTTCGAGTTTGGGTACAGTGACACCCTCTACATAGATGGATGGGATGTATGGTCCATTTACTACAATGGTCCACATCTCATAGTCTTGGGCTTGCATAAATATTCTCATCCTAGCCTTCCAATATGAGTAGTCGGATCCATTAAAGAATGAGGGTCTTTGGGTGGGCTGACCCTCAATGTGGGAAGATCCAAATGGGGTTGTCATTTTGATCTTTTACTCTTAGAGTAGAAGAGTTTAGGCTCTGATACCACTTGTTGCCCAGAAAGACAACCCAAGAGGGGGGGTGAATTGGGTTTTAAAATAATTTTGCAATTAAAACGTTTGTGGATGACTAATTAATACTTTTGAAAGATGATTAATTAGTTGCTATGTGCTGTGAGTGAAATGAGAGTGAGAGAGAGAGACACAAGCAATCACAAACACAATGTTTATAGTGGTTCGGAGCTATCCCTTGCTCCTACGTCCACTCCCCAAGTCTCACTTGGAAATTCACTATAACCCCTTGGATTACAGCCGGTTGTTTTACAAGCTCACAACCCAACTTGTTGTTTTACGAGCTCACAACGAACTCGGTCGGTTTTCCCAGGCTCACCGACTAGAACCACCCCGATTGTTTTTCCGAGATCACAATCGAACCCTTACACATTGGTTTTACCCTCGGCTCACCAACCAACCTCTACACTCTTGATTCAATCCCCTGATTGAATCAAGCAAAGACAAGATGGAAAGAACAAAGACAAATAGAAAAACAGAGCTTCTAAAAGCAGATATACAGCAATATAAACTAGAGAGAAGTTAAGAGCCCTCAAACATGTTTGAGTTGGAGTAGAGTAGGGCTTCTTGAACTGTGAGTCTCCTCTTGAATGTCTGGTCGACTTGAAGGCAGGAGGAGACTTCTTTAAATGCTGAGAAGAGGTAGCTGGATGGAGTTAATGGCGCTCTTCCTTCTTTTCTGTTGAAAAACAGTTGGCCGAGATAGGAGGCTTGATTTCTTTGAGTGGAATGGTGCTTCTCTACCTTGCTACAGTCCTCTGTGGCTATTTAAGCCATCCCCCATGGAAACTAGCCGTTAGACACCTTTTTCTGCCCGTTCTGCACACTCTGCAATATGTCCGTTGGGGTCGGAGTCGACTCGCGCGATCTGGAGTCGACTCGGCTGTAGCGGGAGTCGACTCATGCTTTTCTGGAGTCGGCTCGGCAACTGTTCCGGATTTGAATTAAAGTGACCTCCGCGACTGGGAGTCGACTCGACTTAACCCGGAGTCGACTCGCCAACTTCTGGAGCTGACTTGCCATTTTCGGAGTCGGCTCATCCCATGAAGTCCATGGAGCTAATTTTTCAACTTGGCCCACTCGAGTCGACTCGACAATCCTGGGAGTCGACTCGGCGCTCAGAGCCCGAACTCCCGATCTTCTGTCTTTTGGCTCGTCCAGTCTTGGAGTCGACTCGGACTGTTCCGGAGTCGACTCGACTTTCAGTTTCCGAAACACAGCCTTCTGCCTTTTTGATGTGGCGCTGCCTTGGAGTCGACTCGAGCTGTCTGGGAGTCGACTCGGCTCTCAGAGACAATAATTCAGTCTTCTGTCTTTTTGGGGTCGCGCTGTCTCGGAGTCGACTCGTGCATTGCGGGAGTTGACTCGGATCTCAGAGTCCGAAAACTGCTCTCTGACTTTTGCCTTGTGTATCACTGAGAGTCGACTCTTGCTTTCTTTGGAGTCGACCTGCCAACCATCGGAGTCGACTCGCGTTCCACAGGAGTCGACTCGAATTTCAGGGTCGAAAATCGCTCTCTGACTTTTCTGTCTGTAACTCCTTGGAGTCGACTCATACTACTCCAGAGTTGACTCTGTAAGCATCGGAGTCGACTCGCGCACTTCAGGAGTCGACTCGCTGACAAGTTTTGAGTTGAGTCTTTCTGTTCGTCTGTCTGTTCTCAGTCGGAGTCGACTCGTAATGATCCGGAGTCGACTCGAGCCCGTGCCAAGGATTCTGATACGCTTGGAGTCGACTCGTACTATTCTGGAGTCGACTCGAGTCTCAGACTTTGGCTCAAACTGACTTCTTAACTTATCAAAATATCTTGAACCAAATCTAGAAACACTTAGACAAGATTTTCACTGAAACACTCAATTGAATTCATTAGTAAACAAAAGATATACTCAAATGCTTTGAGCTCATCAAAATCAAATAGGGTTTTAATCAATCACTCCACAAGAGTTCATGTTGTAAAAAAAAGAAAGAAAAACGAAAAGATTGAAGAAGAGGGTAGCTAGTCCTCTTCCTCCTAGTTCTCTCCCTCTATCTCGGCCACCGGCTGCATCCCTGCGAGCTAGCACTCCTTGGGACGCCGGTTGATCCAGAGGCCTCGCGTGGATTACTTGTAGAGGCCGGACGCTTGTGCGGTTGCGGAGCAGCAAGCTAGAACCAACCTGCTAAAAGGTTAGTGTTTTGCTTTCAGTTTTTGGAGTTGAGATTTGATCTCAATTCAAGAACACATACGATGTGATCCATGCATGAATATTTCTATCATATATCCTGTGGATTCATTTAAAAATTTCGTAGGATTGGATCAGATCTAAAGTTTGCAATGGGCTGTTTTGAACATCCCTATTTTATTTTGTTGAAAATTATTTTCAAATTGTATACTTTCACCTTAATCGGTGAATCCTCGGTGCATACGATGCTCGAATTTCCTTCAATTGGTAACAGAGCTCGTCTAGGTTCTTTGTGATATCAAAGTTTTCATGCATGTGTGAATTTGAGAGAGAATGATTTGGATTTGAAAAGGGTTTCAAAGTCTGAATCGATTTTCTGTTTCACAGTCGCCGTGTACAATTGTCGAGAAGTTACATTTAGTGGCCGACAACTCTACAGTTAAGCCGACTTAGTGGTCGATAAGAATATCTTTCAATTGTTAACCTTTGATTGTAGTTGTCAACAAGCCTGATATAGTTGTCGACCCCTTCTTCACAGTTGTCGACAAGTCTTCTGAAGTTGTCGACAATTGTGCTACTGGTCAGATTTATATGAAATATAATCTTTTGCATATGATGTAGTTAGATTATTTTATTTCATGATGTTATTCATATGATGAATAGACATGTTTGTATGCATGTGGAAACCATTTAACTTGAACATTAAAAGGGGTTTTAATGATTCAAAGTTGTAATGCATGCAAAACCAAGATAAGACATGAATAATGCAATACACTTAATTGTGAATTAAGTATTGATATAGCTCCTAGATTCTAAATGTGATTTAAACATCTAAGACATTGCATAAATCATGGGGGTAATGGGTTATCTAAATCAAATCTGGTTGGGTTAGACCCAATGGTCAAAATCAAAATATGGAAGAGTAACCGGTCAAATCTAATTTAAAATGTTTACTTTGGATTCAATCAAGGTAACTCTTGATCTTTGCAATAGTTGTAGTTGATCAAGTCCATGTCTCTTGATAAGACTAAATGGATGTTGATTTGGGCTCCGCGGTTGAGCACTGAGTTTTGATATTGATTGAATTGAAATTGATGAACTAGTTGGTGCCTAAGGCAACTGTTATCAGTAGGTTTTTAATTGGGAGCTACTTGCTGGGTTTCGGTCCAGTCAAGTTAATGGCATACCCTTCTACTGATTTCACTTACCTAGCTATCTAAGTGAATCTCTTTTGATCAGATCTCTGATTAACTCTTGTTGACCCATGCCAAATAAAGAAATCGGTTGGACCGATTTAGGTGCACTGACTCAAACCTGTTCTTATTAACCTTTGATTTGAAGAAGTCAGTGGGAGGATCAAGGTTAGTCAGCTTTTTCTATTTCATAAAAATCCTCTAAATTATCAGGTTCTTAAAAATGGTGTGGTTAATGGAAGATGACTGTGTCATAGCCTCCCATTGCATTGAAATGATAATGAGTCCAATATGTTTATGATCATTGGAGGCGATACACGCCTGGTGCTCATCGGCTATTGGGATTGTCACTCAATTAATATTGAATCGGTTGCATCCATTAAATAGGTGGTCACGTGAGCCGAGCCACACTTGGGCTTGGTCATCTACTAATGTGATGAACTTATTGCAGCAAGTTGATGGTTGGACCTGACCAAGATTTTCAGTGGAGGTGACACACATCTGCTGAAGTGGCCTGTGGCAAAAGGATATTACTGAAAGTTGTTTGGTGAAACAATTGGTTATGAACCTACCCTTAGATACAGATGGGTTAGCCGAGACACACTCGAGCTCATCTATAGTCTATGTGGATTCCGGTACCCACTAAAGAATTAGGAGTAATTCTTCGGATTAAAGTAGAGGCTATTGATTCATACAAAATGGTGGAAGGATCTTTGGACTAAAATCCAAATTTTTTGATTATATTGATTCATTTACTGATTAGGCTTTGTTGTCATTTTTTGCAGAAATGACCACTCAATTGTCACTTAGGTCATTATTAGATAATGATAAGTTGGCCGGTCCCAACTTTTCAATCTGGTTTAGAAAGCTTAAGATCGTCCTGGAACACGAGAGGACCATGTATATAATTACTGATCTGGCACCTGAATTGCCTCCTACTAATGCACGGGTAGCAGTCCGTGATGCTTACCAGAAATGGACGAGTGATCGGATCACTGTCCGGTGCATTATGCTAGCGACAATGAGTGACGAATTCTCGTAGAGATTCAAGAGTGCTCTGCCGAACGAGATCATTCAAGTGTTGAATGAATCGTTTGGCATCCTTGATGACGATAAAAGGTATAGTACCAGTTGCTGTATCTTCAACGCCAAACTCAGGGAAGGGGCCTCTGTTACGGACCATGTACTGTACATGATCAAGTTAATAGAGCGCCTGAGCAAACTCAGCTTTTCTCTGCATGAACAATTGGGAAAGAACGCGATTTTGAATTCCCTGCCTGATTCCTACCGACCATTCCTCACTCATTATAGAATGACAAAGCCTGTACTCAACTTCCATGGTCTTTTGGGGTTGTTGCAGAACTTTGAGAAGGATAACCAGCTCAAGAAAGGACCGATTAATGTGGTTGGTGGTGGGGCAGGACGTCGTCCCTTTGGAAAAGGGAAAAAGAAAAATAAAAATAAAAATAAAAGAAAGAGAAAGGTGCTAAGTGTCGGGACATCTTATCAGATGATAAGAAAGCGGGCTAACCCTAGAAAGGCCATATGTGATAAATTGACCTGGGTATTGGATACCGAAAGTTCTTATAATATTTGCAATTCATTATAGGGACTGCAGGTCAATAAGAGATTTGAGGATAATGAGAGGTTCCTGAATGTTGGAGATGGAAGGACTGTTCCAGTTCTAGCATTGGGAGATCTTAAGTTAGTTTTCAATTCTCATGTAATCACCTTAAGTGACTATCACTTTTGTTTGTCGTTCTTAATGAACGTCATTTCTGTAGGGCTCTTAGCCCGAAACGGTTATGAAATATCAATAAAGAATAGTTCTTGTAATATCATTGTGAATGGTTTTATTATGGTTGATTGTCTCTGATACCTACCTATGGCATTGCCGGTTAGGACATATTAACAAGAATAGGATCAACAAGTTGGCCAAGTTGGGTATTCTGAATATTAATGATCTTGAATCATTTCCATCTTGTGAGTCTTGTCTTCTTGGTAAAATGACCAAATCACCCTTTACTGGAAAAGGTGAGAGAGCCACAGATATTCTAGGACTCGTACATACGGATGTATGTGGACTTATGAGTACAAGTGCCAGAGAAGGGTACCGCTATTTCATTACGTTTACAAACGACCTGTCTAGGTACGGGCATGTGTTTCTTATGAGGCATAAGTCTGAGTCTTTTGAAATGTTCAAATTATACCGTAATAAAGTAGAGAAACAAACTGAAAAGCATATTAAAATTCTTCGATCTGATCGAGGAGGGGAATATCTCTCCAGTGATTTCTTGACTTATCTGGAAGAGAATGGGATTCTGTCTCAGTGGACCCCTCCTGGGACACCTCAGCATAATGGTGTATCTGAAAGGAGGAACAGGACTCTATTAGACATGGTCCGGTTCATGATAGGTTTCGCTAGCCTGCCTTTATCCTTTTGGGGATATGCTCTAGAATCTGCTTGCTATATCTTAAATAAGGTTCTTAGTAAGTTTGTGATTAAAACACCACATGAGATGTGGACTAGGCGTAGATCACTCACCTAAGAGTTTGGGGGTGTAAGGCCTATGTCAAGCGTTTGAAAGCAGATAAGCTGAAATCCAAGTCTGATAATTGTTTCTTTATCGGATATCCAAAAGAAACCTTAGGGTATTACTTCTATAATACTGATACGCAAAAGTTGTTTGTCTGTAATAGGGCTATTTTCCTTGAGAAGGAGTTCCATGGTGAAGGAGCGACAGCTCTGATGTTGCACTTGATGAAGTCCAACGTATAGAAGAACCAGTACAGACTAAAGAACCGAATTTGATTAGATCAGATCCAGAATCCATTATAGAGACATCCGTGAGGCGATCCGGTAGAGTACCGCATCAGCCGGATAGATACTATAATTTTCTGGTCCAAGACGGCGAACTTGTTGGTCTCGATGAAAACACAGGGGATCCCGTCACCTACATGGATGCTATGCAAAGGTCTGATTCTGAGAAATGGCTTAATGCCATGAAATCTGAAATGGAGTCCATTGAGGTCAATGATGTATGGACATTGGTTGACCCACCTGAAGGAATCAAACCCATTGGGTGTAAATGGATCTTCTAGAGGAAGAGAGGCGCAGATGGAAATGTGGAAACCTACAAAGCTCATTTGGTTGCCAAGGGATTTCGCCAACATTATGACATAGACTATGATGAGACGTTTTCTCCTGTGGCAATGCTGAAATCCATTCGGATCATGCTTGCGATAACTGCATATCTGGACTTAGAGATTTGGCAGATGGATGTTAAAACCGCTTTTCTGAATGGAGATTTAGAGGAATAAGTGTATATGATACAGCCTGAAGGTTTTATTTTTGCAGATGAGTCTAAGGTATGCAAGCTTCAAAAGTCCTTATACGGACTGAAACAGGCTTCTCGAAGTTGGAACAAACGCTTTGATACGGTGATCAAGACGTATGGCTTCGTTAGGAACGAAGAGGAACCTTGCATATATAAGGGGATAAATAGTTCAGTAGTGATGTTTTTTGTACTGTATGTGGATGATATTCTTTTAATAGGGAATGACATTTGAAAGGGGATCCTAGGTTCTTCGGTGTTAAGCATGCTGATTTTTTTTTTTTTAAAAAACCATGGCTGAACCTGATCGGGTTGCCTACGTACCCCTTCATAAGGGGGATCAAGCCATACTTAGTTCTTTTTAAGTTTTAAAACACAGCGAAAAAATCGAATCAAACAATTTAATTCATGCATGCTTACAAGATCAAATCTAGAAATCAGCACCTTAAGAACACATAGGATTATGCCGGAATCATTTAAACAATTATGCTAAAACTTTCATGCATGATTAACTATCAGATCTGAAACTTAAGAACTCTATTCCGATTAATCTCCGAATATCCATTGAATGGATTCTGGAGATATCTCCGTGAGGAGCCCCAAAAGAGGGTAAAACCTCGGAGAATTAGACCTACATCTTGACACCATAATAAAAGATTAATGTAGGATTAATACCTTTTATGACGGATGAAACTTGTGGATCTGATCCTCGACTTCGCAGCCACGCACACAAATGGCCTCTACGAGAAGTCCACGCGAAGTTCCTGAAGAGATCCAATCCTGCGGAAGTGCTAGCTTGCGCAGAATTTCTTGAGGCTGAAATTTGATCTTCCAAACGCTATCAACTTTTGATCCGCCTTCTTGGAAGAACTTGGAGGAAAGGTTTAAATGGATTGAAGAGGACTTAGATCTGATCTAAAGACTTTTATCAGGGACCCCTAACACTAATGGCGCGATGGACTTAGAGGAGGAAGAAGTCAGCTAGATTGAATGCAGAATTTTTCCATGCATGAACTAGGGTTCCTCTCTTTTCTTTTTCCTTTTTTCTTCTTCTTTTTCTCTCTTTTTTCCTTGAATTCGACCACCAGATGATGGAGGTCCTTTTAATGTTGCTCTCCTACCTAACTTCATGCCAACCATCCCATATTTGTGGAGGATTTTGTGGGGTTTTGAATTTTGAATTCAAAATTCAAGTTCATGTGCCATTACATGATGAAGCTTGATCTAATCTAAACCATTCATCATGTTGCCACTTCCCTCTTTCAATTTCGAAATTCCCATGCCCCCAAACAGATTAGCGGGTCACGTGGTGATTTTGTGATGATTAAATTCGAAATTCAATCTTAATTAGAAGTGAGATAAAGATAAGGATGACATATGTCATGAAGAGAGAGAATTTGATCTTATCCAATTCTTTTCATGAATTTATCTCTCCATTTCGACCCATCTAATGATGAAAGAGGTCCCTGATGTTGCCAAGTGTCCCATGGCACCATTAAATAAATTAAATTAATTTTTAATCATATTAAAAATCAATTTATGGCGCCATGCATGGATATGTGACAAGTGGATTTCAAGATCCGAACAGTTTCAGATCAAACCCATTTAATTTAATTAAATCCTAACAATTAGAATGATCCAATTACCATGGGTTGAACCTAATCCAATTAGGTCAATCCCTAATTAAGCACAAATTTAATCTAATTTAATTTGGTCAACCTAAGTCCTCTTGATTCAGACCTAATCTAATCAGGTCAAAAATCCTGATTGAGCCCAGAATTGAATCTAATTCAATTTGGCTCATCCTTAGTCTAATTACTCAATCCAATTGAGTTCATTAGCAATCTAATTACTAATTAATCCTTCGATAATTACTTTAATTATTTTATAAGATAATTTGCCAATCGAATTGACCAAATTACCCCTGAATGATTCTTAATCATTCATCAGCCTTCTTGATCAATCAGGAATCTTCTATGCGTGTGACCTCATAGGTTCGAACCTAAGCCGGTAGTATAGGAACGACTTCCTACACTAATCGATGTGACCATCTAGCAATGGTACCCGACGTCCGAATAGGCCGAATATATGCAAAGCAAATATTCTGGAACCTTGAACTATGGTTACTGTATAATTCAATCCCTTTGACTCTTAATGCCAGGATGACTTAGAGCTCACTGTCAACCCTATAATTAGTACATCCATTATGTGATTAACTTTAGATATCCCGTGACTCCTCACTGGGATTATCCTGGCCAAGGTTTTGCTAAATTAATCACAAGACATTATTCCTATTTCCAGGAGGGGTCAATTCCATCTTGACTCACAACTGACTACGCAAGTACTTGACTGCACCCAGTGACCTTCCGTCACTGAATTAGAAATTCAGGTAGTTCGGTACCAAAGTACAGTGAGTTGCTTGCTAGTCACAGGTTGCGGTCTCAGGTCAGAGGGCCAAACTTATACCCATATCCACTCGGAACATCTCTCGACAGTAGAGCGTTCCGGAATTGGTCACGTTCAGTGAAATGTACTCCTACACTTCACCTGTATGGCATACCAGTGTCTCCACACTCCTTGGTTAAGAGGACAACCAACGTATATGTCACACAACGACCTAATCTCGATAATGTTGTCGTCCTAGTAACAACATATTATTTGGTCGCGAACAAGTTTAAGGACTCAAAGATAAATCCTCCTTTATCATAACATAAGTCCTAAGGACTTCATCATATAAGAGTTCATTTGAAGATGAAATGATGAATAATGCCAAATAATACTTTATTAATTTGTCAATTTATTTACAAAATTCAATCATCAATATGCTGACGATTGACATTTAGGATACAATTCCCAACAACTCCCACTTAGCCTAAAGCCAATCGGCACAGTATCTAATACCTATCTTCGACTTGTGTTCGTTGAACTCTTTGATACCGAGGACTTTGGTAAATGGGTCAGCCAGATTTTCTTTTGTGTCAATCTTCTGAAGATTAATATCACCTCGTTCTATAATCTCTCGAACCAGGTGATAGTGTCGCAGAATATGCTTGGTCCGCTGATGTGCTTTAGGTTCCTTTGCCTGAGCTATGGCTCCAGTGTTATCACAAAATATAGGAACTGGACCATCAATGGAAGGTGCCACTCCCAGCTCGGTGATGAACTTGCGCAACCATACGGCTTCCTTGGCTGCATCAGATGCTGCAATGTATTCTGCTTCACATGTAGAATCTGCCACTGTATGCTGCTTGGAACTCTTCCAGCAGATGGCCCCACCCTTAAGAGTGAAGATATATCCCGACACGCTCTTGCTATCATCTTGATCTGACTGAAAACTTGAATCAGTATATCCTTCATATTTTAAGTCAAAATCACCGTAGACAAGCCACTGATCTTTAGTATTTCTCAAATACTTAAGGATGGTTTTTACAACCTTCCAGTGGTTGCTACCTGGATCAGACTGGTATCTACTCACTACTCCTAGTGAGTATGCCACATCTGGTCTAGTACATGTCATGGCATACATTATAGATCCCACTGCCGAAGCATATGGAATTCTATCCATACTCTCTCTTTTTTGAGAGGTTGTCGGACAATCTCTTTTAGAGAGGTTAATTCCATGGCCCATTGGAAGATAGCCTTTCTTGGAATTAATCATACTGAACCTTTTCAGTATAGTATCAATGTATGTGGATTGGGATAATCCAAGCAATCTTCTAGATCTATCTCTATAGATCTTCATTCCTAGGATGTAAGATGCTTCTTCCAAATCCTTCATGGCAAATTGAGATGATAGCCAAACCTTTATTCCTTGTAATGCAAGAATGTCATTCCCGATTAAAAGAATGTCATCCACATACAAAACAAGAAATATAATAACTGAACCATTAGCCCATTTATAAATGCAAGGTTCCTCTTCATTCTTAATGAAGCCATATGATTTGATCACCTTATCAAATCGTATGTTCCAACTCCGTGAAGCTTGCTTTAATCCATAAATGGATTTTTGAAGCTTGCACACCTTAGACTCATCTGCAGATATAAAACCTTCAGGTTGCATCATATACACCTCCTCTTCTAAATCTCCATTTAGAAAAGCGGTTTTAACATCCATCTGCCAGATCTCATAATCTAAGTGTGCTGCTATCGCAAGCATAATCCGAATGGATTTGAGCATTGCCACAGGAGAAAACGTCTCGTCATAGTCAATACCATAACGTTGACGATATCCCTTGGCAACCAGACGGGCTTTATAGGTCTCTACTTTTCCGTCTGCGCCCCGTTTTCTTTTGAAAATCCACTTACACCCTATGGGTTTAATCCCTTCGGGTGGGTCAACTAATGTCCATACATTATTGACTTCATGGATTCCAATTCGGATTGCATGGCTCCAAGCCATTTATCAGAGTCATACCTCTGCATTGCATCCATATATGTGATCGGATCCTCATTATTTTCATCAAGTTCGATAGGATCCCTGTCTCGGACCAAGAAACCGTAGTATCTGTCCGGCTGACATGGTACTCTACCCGATCACCTTAATGGTGCATCTAATATGGGTTCTGGATCTGATCTAATCAAATCCAACTCAACTAGTTCAGTAGATGGTGTCGGATCTTCTACATGTTGAACTTCCCTAAGCTCAACATTAGAGCTTTTAGTTCCTTCACTAAGGAATTCTTTGTCTAAGAAAACAGCTCTATTGCTTACGAATAACTTTTGTTCTTTAGCAAAGTAGAAGTAATATCCTTTAGTTTCTTTAGGATAACCAACAAAGAAACATTTGTCAGACTTGGTTCAAGTTTGTCTGTCTTCAAACATTTGATGTACGTTGGACACCCCCAAACCCTAAGGTGAGAGAGCAACGGCTTACGTCCAGTCCACATCTCATGTGGTGTTTTATTTACAGACTTACTTGGAACCTTATTTAGAATGTAGCAGGCTGACTCAAGAGCATATCCCTAAAAGGATATGGGCAGATCAGCAAACCCCATCATGGATCGAACCATGTCTAACAGAGTTCGATTTCTTCTTTCTGATACACCGTTATACTGTGGTGTACCAGGAGGAGTCCATTGAGAAAGAATCCCATTTTCTCCTAGATATGTCAAAAACTCACTGGTGAGGTATTCACCTCCTCGATCTGATCGAAGAGTTTTAATACTCTTTCCAGTTTGTTTTTCTACTTCATTACGATATAATTTGAACATTTCAAATGATTCAGATTTATGTCTCATTAAATAGACATAACCATACCTAGAAAGGTCGTCTGTAAACGTAATGAAATATGAATACCCACCTCTAGCATTTGTGCTCATTGGCCCACATACATCAGAATGTACAAGGGTCAATAAGTCACTGGCTCGTTCACCTTTTTCGGTAAAAGGTGATTTAGTCATCTTACCAAGAAGACATGACTCACAGGTTGTCAATGATTCATAATCATTAACATTGAGGATTCCCTCTTTACTTAACCTGTTCATCCTATTCTTGTTAATATGACCTAGCCTATGATGCCAAAGGTAGACATCCGTGACATTATCTATTCTAGGACGCTTACTTGACGTGTACATTACATTAACAGGTTGTGATAACAAGTAGATGCCAGTGCTCAATTGTCCATTCATTACAGTAACACCATTCATAATGATATCACAAGAACATTTCTTTATTGAAATTTCATAACCCCATCTTCGATTTCCTGGTATTCCTAACAAAGGGGCTACGCGGCCAGAAAGAAAGAAATCCTGCAACCCGAGGATATTGTTAAAGCAGAGTTTCGCCCTGAGCAATGAAGATAGGGAACTTGCCCATTACAATAGCATGATTACAAAAGCATACGGTTTGTTCTTACGAAGACTAACCGAATTGGATGGGAAGGATGGTTTGCAAGGAGGTATACTGGCAGAGCAGGAAGATAGGCAAAGGGGGAAGCGGCTAGAACTTCTCCTCCAACGTAGCTGGTAAGGCTATTGAGAAGGCTAGTGTAATACCTTATTGAAGCGGATAAAGCTCAATGAAGATTCTAAACTCATGGTAGCTCAGGAGTAGGAAAAGGTATTACAGAAGCGTGCTTTAGGTATTTCCGTAGGCCAAAAGGCCTACGGAAATTACATTCAATAAGAATGTAGGACAATAGTGACAATCACTCAAAACAACTAAATGAGAATTGAAAATAAGTTTGAGATTTCCTAAAGCTAGAACTGGAACAGATCTTCCATCTCCAACATTCAGAAATCTCTCGCTGTTTTCAAATCTCTCATTGACCTGAAGTCCTTGCAATGAATTGCATATATTAAACGGACTTCCAGTATCTAATATCCAGGTCGAATTATCATATATAGAAAAATTACAAGGTGTTATCATATAAATACCTTGATCAGCAACTGATTGCCCTTTTCTCTTGCTTAGCCTGTTCGGGTCAAGTGAGGTAAGGTACTGAGGACAATTCCTCTTCCAATGCCTCTGCTTCTTACAATAGAAGCATTCTGCCTGACTTTGGTCATCCTTAATCCTTTTGGTCGGACTATGCTGAGTTTTCAGCTTTCTATACCAATTATTGAAGTTGGGACCAGTCAACTTGTCATTATCCAATAATGAGCGAAGTGACAAACTTGTGGCCATTTCTACATAAAAAAATTTTTGGCTATTAGTATATGAATTGACTAAACACATTAGACTTGGACTTTAGTCTAAAGGTACTCCCACTATTTTATACAAATTGGTAGCCTCTACCTCCAATTCGAAAAATTACTCCTAATTCTTTAGTGGGCACTAGAACCCAATAGATCGCATATAGGCCCGAGTGTGGCTCGGCTAACCCATATGCACCTATTGGTAGGTTCTAAACCAGTTGCTTCACCAAGCAACTTCTAGTGATAATTTTGCCCTAAGTTCTTCGGCAGGCGTGTGGCGCCTCCACCGAATACCCTAGCCAGGTCCAACCATTAAATGATAGGGTTAAGTCTAATCAACTAATAGACGACCAAGCCCGAGTGTGGCTCGGCTCACCTGACCGCCTATTGAAGGTACACTTAACTCATCATATATTGAATGACAATTCCAATGCTTGATAAGTACCAGGCGTGTCGCGCCTCCAATAATTATCAAAGCATTGGACCCATTATCACCTAACTTAATGGGAGGCTATGACCTAGTTATCCCCATAACCATTTCATTTTAAGGATCTAATAATTTTAGAGGATTTCTTAATTAGGATAGATAAGAAGATCCGGTTAGTCTAATTTCTCCCACTGACTTCACCAAATCAGATTAGACTCAAACCGGTTAAGGAGGCACCTAAATCAATCAAACTGATTTTCCTTATAGGCATGGGCTAACTCGAATTATTAAGTGATCCAATCAAAATGTGATTGACCATGTCGGCCAGGTAAGTGAGATCGGTGGAAGGGATATGCCATTAACTCGGCAAAGACGAATCAGTGCGAGTAGCTCCCAATTAAAAACCACCGGTCAAAACTGCCAAACTTACCTTAGACACCGACTGGTTAATCAATTTCGATTTGATTACTCAAATGACTCGGGCTACACCTCTGAGCCTAAATCAAGTTCCATCTTGGTCTAATCAAAGACACGGACTTGATCCATCTACAACTATTGTAAATTGACCTAGAATTTCCTTGACCTAATCTAGTTACTACTTAATTAGATTTGATCAATTAATTCTATTTGTCCATGTATGATTCTAACCTTAGGTCTAACCCAATCCTAGGAACTTGATTCAAGCTAACCCATATGCCCAAATAATTATGCAATGTCAATTAATTGAGTTACAATTCTATTTCATAACACTTAATTCTCAATTAAGTTTAGACTTATGAAAGTTTTGATCATTGCATATTTCTTTTTAATTACATATTAATTACAATCTTTCAGTTCTTAAAACATATTTTCAGATCTGAGTTTTTGTAATTAATCACATGTAATCAGATTTAATTCATGTTTAAGTCATTATGTTTTATGTTCATGCATCACATATACACAACAACATGAATTAATTCAAACAACATACATCTTATGTATTTATTTTTTCACTTTTATTTTCAGATCTGATTTATTCATTAAAATCAGAGATCATATAAATCATAAACTTTATTTAGATCTAATCTAAATAATATTATAATTTCAGATTTATTCATGTTACTAAACCTAACACAAACATGCATCACATGCATCCAAAATTTCAGATCTAGTTAATCATGCATAATCAGCAATTAAATCAATCATAAAAAATACTTTAGATCTAATCTAAGCATGCTCATGATTTCAGATTTAATTACAAAAATTAAAATATAAAAGTTTAAACATGAACCTGGCTCTGATACCACTGAAAGGGGATCCTAGGTTCTTCGGTATTAAGCATGCTGATTTTTTTTTTAAAAAAAATCGTGGCTGAACCTGATCGGGTTGCCTACGTACCCCTTCATAAGGGGGATCATGCCATACGTAGTTCTTTTTAAGTTTTAAAATGCAGCAAAAAAATCGAATCAAACAATTTAATTCATGCATGCTTACAAGATCAAATCTAGAAATCAGCACCTTAAGAACACATAGGATTATGCCGGAATCGTTTAAACAATTATGCTAAAACTTTCATGCATGATTAACTATCAGATCTGAAACTTAAGAACTCTTCCGATTAATCTCCGAATATCCATTGAATGGATTCTGGAGATATCTCCGTGAGGAGCCCCAAAAGAGGGTAAAACCTCGGGGAATCAGACCTACATCTTGACACCATAATAAAAGATTAATGTAGGATTAATACCTTTTATGATGGATGAAACTTGTGGATCTGATCCTCGACTTCGCAGCCACGCACACGAATGGCCTCTACGAGAAGTCCACGCGAAGTTCCTGAAGAGATCCAATCCTGCGGAAGTGCTAGCTTGCGCAGAATTTCTTGAGGCTGAAATTTGATCTTCCAAACGCTATCAACTTTTGATCCGCCTTCTTGGAAGAACTTGGAGGAAAGGTTTAAAGGGATTGAAGAGGACTTAGATCTGATCTAAAGACTCTTATCAGGGACCCCTAACACTAATGGCGCGATGGACTTAGAGGAGGAAGAAGTCAGCTAGATTGAATGCAGAATTTTTCCATGCATGAACTAGGGTTCCTCTCTTTTCTTTTTCCTTTTTTCTTCTTCTTTTTCTCTCTTTTTTCCTTGAATTCGACCACCAGATGATGGAGGTCCTTTTAATGTTGCTCTCCTACCTAACTTCATGCCAACCATCCCATATTTGTGGAGGATTTTGTGGGGTTTTGAATTTTGAATTCAAAATTCAAGTTCATGTGCCATTACATGATGAAGCTTGATCTAATCTAAACCATTCATCATGTTGCCACTTCCCTCTTTCAATTTCGAAATTCCCATGCCCCCAAACAGATTAGCGGGTCACGTGGTGATTTTGTGACGATTAAATTCGAAATTCAATCTTAATTAGAAGTGAGATAAAGATAAGGATGACATATGTCATGAAGAGAGAGAATTTGATCTTATCCAATTTTTTTCATGAATTTATCTCTCCATTTCGACCCATCTAATGATGAAAGAGGTCCCTGATGTTGCCAAGTGTCCCATGGCACCATTAAATGAATTAAATTAATTTTTAATCATATTAAAAATCAATTTATGGCGCCATGCATGGATATGTGACAAGTGGATTTCAAGATCCGAACAGTTTCAGATCAAACCCATTTAATTTAATTAAATCCTAACAATTAGAATGATCCAATTACCATGGGTTGAACCTAATCCAATTAGGTCAATCCCTAATTAAGCACAAATTTAATCTAATTTAATTTGGTCAACCTAAGTCCTCTTGATTCAGACCTAATCCAATCAGGTCAAAAACCCTGATTGAGCCCAGAATTGAATCTAATTCAATTTGGCTCATCCTTAGTCTAATTACTCAATCCAATTGAGTTCATTAGCAATCTAATTACTAATTAATCCTTCGGTAATTACTTTAATTATTTTATAAGATAATTTGCCAATCGAATTGACCAAATTACCCCCGAATAATTCTTAATCTTTCATCAGCCTTCTTGATCAATCAGGAATCTTCTATGCGTGTGACCTCATAGGTTCGAACCTAAGCCGGTAGTGTAGGAACGACTTCCTACACTAATCGATGTGACCATCTAGCAATGGTACCCGATGTCCGGATAGGCCGAATATATGCAAAACAAATATTCTGGAACCTTGAACTATGGTTACTGTATAATTCAATCCCTTTGACTCTTAATGCCAGGATGACTTAGAGCTCACTGTCAACCCTATAATTAGTACATCCATTATGTGATTAACTTTAGATATCCCGTGACTCCTCACTGGGATTATCCTGGCCAAGGTTTTGCTAAATTAATCACAAGACATTATTCCTATTTTCAGGAGGGGTCAATTCCATCTTAACTCACAACTGACTACGCAAGTACTTGACTGCACCCAGTGACCTTCCGTCACTGAATTAGAAATTCAGGTAGTCCGGTACCAAAGTACAGTGAGTTGCTTGCTAGTCACAGGTTGCGGTCTCAGGTCAGAGGGCCAAACTTATACCCATATCCACTCGGAACATCTCTCGATAGTAGAGCGTTCCGGAATTGGTCACGTTCAGTGAAATGTACTCCTACACTTCACCTGTATGGCATACCAGTATCTCCACACTCCTTGGTTAAGAGGACAACCAACGTATATGTCACACAACGACCTAATCTCGATAATGTTGTCGTCCTAGTAACAACATATTATTTGGTCGCGAACAAGTTTAAGGACTCAAAGATAAATCCTCCTTTATCATAACATAAGTCCTAAGGACTTCATCATATAAGAGTTCATTTGAGGATGAAATGATGAATAATGCCAAATAATACTTTATTAATTTGTCAATTTATTTACAAAATGCAATCATCAATATGCTGACGATTGACATTTAGGATACAATTCCCAACAACATTCCTGTACTACAGGGAATAAAGATCTGGCTGTCATCACAGTTCTCCATGAAAGATCTGGAAGATGCATCCTACATCCTAGGGATGAAGATCTATAGGGATAGGTCTAAAAGGTTGCTTGGGTTATCCCAGTCTACATATATAGATATTGTGCTGAAACGGTTCAGCATGGAAAATTTCAAGAAAGGCCATCTTCCGATAGGTCATGGAATCACTCTTTCTAAAGGAGATTACCCGACAACTCCCCAAGAAAGAGAGCGTATGAGTAGAATTCCATATGCCTCTGCTGTGGGATCTATTATGTATGCTATGACATGTACTAGACCAGATATAGCGTATTCACTAGGAGTAGTGAGTAGGTACCAATCTGACCCAGGAGAGAGCCACTGAAAGGTTGTAAAGAAGTATTTGAGAAATACTAAGGATAAGTGGCTTGTTTATGGAGATACTGAGTTGAGACTTGTCGATTATATCGATTCAAGTTTTCAATCAGACCGTGATGATAGTAAGTCTGTGTCTGGTTATGTGTTTACCCTATTAGGTGGGGCCGTGTGCTGGAAAAGTTTCAAGTAGCATACCGTGGCAGACTCTGTATGCAAGGCTGAATACATTGCTGCATCTGATGCCGCTAAAGAAGCTGTCTGGTTACGAAAGTTCATTGCTGAGCTAGGAGTTGCACCCTCCGATGATGGACCAGTCCTACTATACTGTGATAGCACTGGGGCCATCGCTCAAGCTAAGGAACCAAAGGCACACCAGCGCACCAAGCACATTCTGCGCCGGTATCACCTTGTTCGTGAGATAGTAGAATAAGGTAACGTTGATCTTCAAAAGATTGACAGGAAGGATAACTTAGCCGACCCCTTCACTAAGGCCCTCAGTGTAAAGGAGTTTAACCATCATTACTTGACGATAGGTATACGATACTGTACTGATTGGCTTTAGGTCAAGTGGGAGTTGTTGGAAATTGTATCCTAAATTCAATCAATTGTTGATTGTAAATGTATTTGAATCAGTTATAAATAACATGGTATTTATTCATCACCAGAACATCTTCACAAACTTCGATGTGATGAAGTCCTTAGGACTGCTTTGTGTAATGAAATATAATTTTGTCACACAGATCCTTAATTGTTCATGACTGTATGATATACTATTAATAGGACGATAGTATTATCGGGCGTAGGTCATTGTGTATCATATTTGTTGGTTGTCTTCCAAACCAAAGAGTACAGAGATACTAGTATGGTATACAGGTGAATGGTAGTGTACGTTCACTGAACGTGACCAATTGACGGACTCTCTCTTGTCAAGAGTTGTTCTGAGTGGATATGGGTATATATATCCTTTAGACCTGAGATTGCAACCGATGGCTTGCAAGCAACTCACTGTACTTTGGTGCCGGACTACCTGAATTTCTAATCCAGCGACGAAAGATTTTTGGGTCTAGTCAACTACTTGTGGTAGTCAGTTGCAGATCAAGATGGGACTGACCTCCCTTAGAAATAAGGGTGAATGCCTTGTGTTTTCAATTAAGTAGTACCCTGGCCAGGAAAAGTCAAATCACACCTTGGATTGGCTTTGAGCTTATCCATCCAGCCAGCGGGGCCCGCGTCCTGGACATGTGGCACAGTGCATGTGTGCCACCTCCACCCTACAGGACACCTCACACCTTGGATTGGCTTATCCATCCAGCCTGCGGGGCCCGCGTCCTGAACATGTGGCACAGTGCATGTGTGCCACCTCCACCCTCCAGGGCACCTCACCCCCTAGACTGAGATTCTTTCTCATAGCCATCCAATCACACTTCATGAGAGCTTTATAGGCCATCATGAGCACCAGGATACGTGGCATCATGCATGTTTGACATGTGGCAAGTGAGCCCCTTTGTTGGAATTCCTCTCCCTCTATAAATAGGGGAGATGGCTGCCATCTTTGTAGAGAGAAAAAAAAGATCTGGCTTAGAGTATTTAGTGTTTTGACACCGGTTGGGAAAGAGTGAAGTGAGCTTTGAGAGTTCATGTTGTAAGAAAAAGAAAGGAAAAAGAAAAGATTGAAGGAAAGGGTAGCTAGTCCTGTTTCTCGTAGTTCTCTCCCTCTCTCTCGGCCACCTGCTGCATCCCTGCAAGCTAGCACTCCCCGGGACATCGGTTGTCCAGAAGCCTTGCGTGGATTACTTGTAGAGGCCGGACGCTTGTGCGGTTGTGGAGCAGCAAGCTAGAACCAACTTGCTGAAAGGTTAGTGTTCTGTTTTCAGTTTTTGGAGTTGAGATTTGATCTCAATTCAAGAACATATACGATGTGATCCATGCATGAATATTTCTATCACATATCCTACGGATTCATCTAAAAATTTTGTAGGATTGGATCAGATCCAAAGTTTGCAATGGGCTGTTTTGAATAGCCCTGTTTTATTCTGCTGAAAATTATTTTCAAATTGCATACTTTCACCTTAATCGGTGAATCCTCGGTGCATACGATGCTCGAATTTCCTTCACGGCCATGGGAGGATGTTGAGATTTAAGTTTATATATATATGTGTGTGTGTGTGTGTTGTGATGAATTTTAAAAGAAGAATATGATTTTGGATATTAGGTTCTGTGTGGGATTTGCATATTAATTGGATTTGTTGTGAATCGCGTTCGCAAGGTAAGTGATGTGACCTCTTTTCTAGATTTATCGACAACTATATATATGTTTTATGAATCGAATTATTCGTGATTTTGAATTTGATGCATGGATTATATGTATATTTTTAGAATATTATATGACTCTGATTGAACGTATTTGCTTCTGATTTGAATTGTATTTAATTGCTTTGACATTGCGCCTTTTCGCCTGGAACACTGAACATAATGTAAGAAAAATAGATTCAGACTTGGAGTCGGGCTATGTTGAGGACCCTGCCAATGGGGGCTAATACATTGGTACCGCAAGAAGAATAGTCGGTGATATGATCCTGCCACAGGGAACATGTGGTCATAGTTTCTGGCTGTTGAGTTGAATCTGATATATTGAAAGAAATTAAGATATGAACAATATTTGGTTTTGACACTGCATGCTTTCATGACTGAAATATAAAATAGTTAAATATTTAAGAGAACTAATTGAACTTCGACCTGGCTATGTTGAGGATCTCGCCAATGGGGGTAGATACGTTGGCAATTGATTGTCCTAAAGAACTCACCGCAAGAAGATTAGTCGGTGTGGTCATAGTCCAGGATCGACAAGATGAATTGAACATGTGAAAGAATCTCGAAACTGTGAAAAGAATCTTAAGAATTTAAGAAATATTTGACTTGTACCTTAGAACTGCATATATATTTATTTTTACATATTATTGCTTGATTAATCTAGCTAGAGTGTTCATTACTTACTGGGCTGTTTAGCTCATTATACAATTTCTTGTTATTTTACAGATTCCGAGAACTAGTCTATTGGAGTTCCAAAATGGGAGAGCGACTAGAAGGATAGTGACGCAAGTTATCTTAGATTAGGGTTATTTAAGTTGATCTGTTATCTTGGACATTTATCATGTTTTTCTGGATATTGCGAGGTTTTGTTATTTTAAGAACTAAGTTTGCATGTTGCTAAATTATTGTTTCGCTGCGTATTTAGAACTGTGAGACTTTATGACTTGAGTTACTCAATAGAATAAGATTGCATTTATTTAGTTGAATTATTTTATATATTGAAATATATGGTTAAGATGCCTTGCATGCTCGTGAAGAGAGTTTTCTACGGGTGTGCGGCGGTTGGCGCGATCCCCCGCTCGCGATCTCGGGCCGGGGGCGGGACAACTTAAGTGGTATCAGAGCATATGTGGATAGAATCTAAGACAAAGAATCATACATGATATGAGTGTAGGCGGGTAGACACTAGGGATAATGGGACGTTAGGTGTAAAGAATGTGATGACTATTCTTATATATATATATATAAATTCAATTAATTCGGTGAGCTTTCTTTCTTATGAGTCTGTTGTTATTTGATGCATATAGGTCAGGATGCCTCCACGTCGGGTGAAAAAGACTACTATTGGTGCTACGGATGAGACACCGAACTAGTACGCTGACAGCACACCCCAACGGGTTGGGAGTATCCCTTAGCAGGAGGGAGTCGTGAGCCCTCAAATGGGACAGAAACCGGGCTTAGTCCAGGTTATGCAGACCATAGTGAGCCTTATGCAAATGCAACAGCAGGTGCAATAGCAGTTGCTCGCGACACAACCACAACAAGGACGAGGGCAACAGTGTGGACAACGTAGCAGTATAGCTGAATTTAAGAGGCTGGCTCCTCCAGCTTTCAAGGGGACTACAGAATCTTTGGAAGCAGACAATTGGCTTACAGAGATGGAAAAAGCATTTGCTGTCTTAAGATGCCGAGACAATGAAAAAATTTTGTTTGCATCATACGTGATGCCGGGATTGAAGGCTGAAATTAGGAAGCAAGTGGTACCCTATGAGTTGACTACCTATGCAGCTATGGTGAATAAAGCCTCAATCATTAAAAGGGAAGTCAATGAAACTTTTGCTGAAAGGGAAAGAAACCAAAAGAAAAGAAATAGATTTACTGAATTTAAAGGGGGAAACAAGAATTTCAAGAATCCAGCCCAGAAGCCAAATAAAGATATAAATCTCAAAAATGAGAGTGGGAAGTGTTCAAGATGTGGCGGTAATCATGAATTTGCAAATTATCCCTGGGTTACGGGTTCTTATTTTTATTGCGGACAGAAAGGTCATTAAATTGCAGACTGCCCACAAAGAAATGAGAATAAATCTGCTTAGGCAATGGAAGGAAGCCAGAGGCCAAAGACTCAAGGAAGAATATTTGCACTTACACAGCAGGATGCACAAGCTTCTAATGCAGTGGTTGCTGCTTTACACCCCGTTCGATGCGACGTTCGCAGTAAAATTCGAACGGAACTTCGTTCATCGTATGAACGCGCCTCGAATCGTAGAGTTCAAAAATTTTCTAGATCCAAATCCAGAAGATCCTTGAACTCAAGAGGGAGGGAGATTAGGATATGAGGAGGGTTGATTAAGATTCATAAAACTGAAACAAAATTAGAAGTTATTAATTTGAAGATCTCATCTTCAAAAATTCTGCAGGTGTAGAACATCGTAGGCTGATGATCTTTCTAGGTTCCTGGTTAAGCCGCACACGTGTCCGGCCTCTACAGGTATCCACATGAGGATTTAATCATCTGAGATAAGGTCTTACCGGAGTACTAGCTCCTTGCAAAGACCTCTCATGACAATCATAATATGGAAAGATAAAAAATCTGCAGCATACCTCTTTGAAGAAGAATGCTTTCTTCTTCAACCTTGCTCGCAATTAAGGGAGAAATGGAGGTAGCTTTGCTCGTGGATCTTCCTCGCCTTGCAACCGTGGAAGAAGAGGATGAATAACACCCCTTGCTATCGTGGAGAAGGAGAAGAGGAAGACGGGGCTGACGTGAGGAAGAACACCTTCTTCCTTGGCGTGTTTTGATCTCTTCCTTTGATTCTTCTTCTTCTTTTCTTTCCAATGCTTGGAGGAAGAAGAACCCTTTCACCTTGCTGTCGTGAGGAGAGAAGAGAACCTCCTCTTGCTGCCGTGGAAAAGGAAGAAGGGAAGAGAAAAGGAGGCGTGGAGAGGAAGAGGAGAGAATTAATTCATAACGTCTTCCTTGCTACCCTTTTATAGATTGGGTTTAGGGCTTCTCCTAATGTTATTAGGAGTATGGGACTATAACCCACCCTTGGATTAATGCCAAGTGTCCAATCCTTGTGCTCATAGATGCATGACATGTGTCCACTTAATCAATTGATTAATTTTCTAATCACATTAGGACTCCTAATCTTATTAGGAGAATTAATTGATTTGAGAGCATGCATCCTATGACGCCGTGTAGACTTTAAAGTCCGCATAGTGTGAACATGACTTTAGTCATATTCTTCCTACGACGACATGTGGTCTTTAAAATCTACACAAACCTTGGTTTAATTAAATTGATCCAATCATGAACCCAAATCAATTTGGGTCGAACCCAATTTGATTTGGCTCATTAAATCAGCCCAATTGCAATCCAATTGCAATCAATTTCACTTAATTCTTCTTCCATTAACTCACTAACACTTAGTGGGTTAATTCAATCACCAATCATATTGATAATTGACTTCAATTGAGATTCTAAATTACAATTATGATAGTCTGACTAATTAAATCCTCTACGTGTGTGACCCCGTAGGTTCTATTCTGACTGGTAGTGAGACATATTGAGATCTCCATCTCAATATCACTGAAACTTCTTTCAGTGGACTAAAACGATTTCAGTTCTACTCTTAGGGTTCACTGATCACCAAGTGAATGCCTTCGAGTCTCACAATCCACTAGTGTCTCCTAGCAGCATATGGTGGCAACCCAGCAGAATGAAATGTTTGAATCTCTAGGTGCAGTTAGCATATGTTACAGTCCCTCTATCATGGATCCCGACGTGATGAAGGTTATGGATATCTTGTCAAACCCCATCATCTGTCATATGTTAAATATATACGACTTCCAGTTTGAGATATGAAAAACTCTTTTTTCAAAATACCTAGCCAGAAATAATCTCATAAATCACAAAGGATCACTCCTAATCTATCAAGGTCGATAGATCCCATCTAGATCCAACCCTATTCCAAAATAAACCTACTGTAGCCAATCCGCACTACAAGGATCCGAATGGCTAGGGTTCAAGTTCACATGCTCGTCAAACTACAGCAACTTCATAGTGAATAGCTGAGGCATTGCAGGTCAAAGGACCAGTCATACAACTGCAGCATAAGTAGTCACTGACGAGTGGATAGACATCCATGTGACTACTATTTTTGGTCACTCTCAGTACCTTGTTCTCTAACAAGTACTTGCATAATCACTCCAGTGTCTCTATACCGTGGACTCGAGACTCGTCCATCTGACTAAGTGATCTGTGCACTAATCTCAGCGGATCGATCACCGTCCCTCGTGATGGATCCATCGATCAGGAGCATTTAGAAATTAATTCCTAATGACACATGCCTCAAATTCTCAACTTCTTTGAGAATATGTGTCATCATCTATTAATTTTTTGGACGATTCATGAACACATACAAACATGAATGAAAAATAAATTGCCCAATCTTATTTATTAACAAGTGTCAAATTACAAATTTATGCTTCAGATTACAAATATGCGTCAGCCACGTTGGCTTCTAGGGCATACTTCTAATAATTTTCCACTTGCACTAAAGCCAATCAGACATGTATTTAAGTCCCATTTTTTCAAGATGGACTTTTAATTTTTTCTGACTCAGCTGCTTAGTGAATGGGTCCGCCACGTTATCAGTGGAGTCTGCTCTCTGCACCTCTACATATTTCTTTCGAGGTAGTCGCGAATTAGATGAAATCACTGCTCTATGTGCTTGGACTTCTGGTGAGACCTCGGCTCCTTAGCCAGTGCTATGGCGCCGTTGTTGTCGCAGAAAAGGGTTATGGCATCTGATGACATGACTCCTAGCTCTTCGACAAACTTCTTGTACCAAAATGCTTTCTTCGCAGCATCCGATGCAGCAATGTACTCTGCTTCCATGGTAGAATCTATAATAATTGGTTGCTTGAAACTCTTTCAATTTACCGATCCTCCATTGCATAAGAATACATATCCTGATGTAGACTTTCTATCATCAGGGTCAGTCATGAAATCTGAATCAGTATATCCTTCTACCTTTAACTCTGTGCCTCCCCCAAAGACCAAAAACATATCCTTTGTCCTTCTTAAGTACTTAAGGATATTTTTCACAGCTATCCAGTGCTCCTCACCTAGATTCGACCGATATCTGCTCGTGATACTCACAATATGTGCTATATCAGGTCGAGTACATAGCGTGGCATACATGAGGCTCTCTATTGCCAATGCATAAGATATCCTACTCATGCGCTGAATCTCTTCAGATATTTTGGGACACATCTTCTTGGAGAGATTTATCCCATGCCTTAGGGGTAACAATCCTCTTTTAGAGTTTTCCATGCTGAACCTCTTCAGCACTTTCTCTATGTACATTTTCTGTGATAGGCCAAGCATTCTCTTAGATCTATCTCTATAGACCTTAATCTCCAAAATATAAGATGCTTCACCTAGGTCTTTCATGGAGAACTTCTTAGACAACTATAACTTGACCGATGTGAGCATGGGAATATTATTCCCAATCAGGAGTATATCATCCACGTACAATACGAGGAATACTATAGCCCTCTCACTGATCTTTTTGTACACACATAGTTCCTCTTCATTTTTGATGAAATCAAACGATTTGATCACATCATCGAAACGAGTATTCCAACTCCAAGTTGCTTGCTTTAGTCCATAAATGGATCTTTGCAGCTTGCAGACCTTGTGATCGCCATCACTGGAAGTAAAATCCTGAGGCTGTTTCATATAGATATCTTCCTCAAGATATCCATTAAGGAATGCAGTTTTCACATCCATCTGCCATATCTTATAATCATGATAAGCTGCAATGGCAAGCAACGTTCGAATGGACTTCAGCATGGCTACTGGTGAAAAGTTATCCTGATAGTCAATACCTTCGCGCTGACTATAACCTTTTGCCACCAACCTTGCCTTATATGTCTCTACCTTGCCATCCGAATCCATTTCTTTTGTAGATCCATTTACACCCAATAGGTACAATACCTTCAGGTGGATCTACCAAGCTCCTTAAAGTATTCCATGTCATTGGGTCTATTATCCTTCCAAACCAATAGCAAGGGGGCCCTGTTACAACGGAAGATGAAGCTTGGTTATCCAATCATCAACCCTCGAGAGTGAGATCAAGGATCCTCCTCCAGAAGAATTCCAGAAGTTCAATATTTGGTAAGCCTCAACTCTAGGTCTGATTTATTGAAGAAAGCATCCTAATCTAGTGGTTTCTCAACCACAACGGTCCATTACTCTAAGTCCTAAATGAATTAGTACATGCGGATAACTAGTCCTGAAATTACTATGCTCATGATAATGCTTTCTTAGCTCATATGTGACTAAATTTTCTGTTGCAATTAGGTTAGTTAATCAACATAACTTACTGATAACCCTTATGTTTAAATCCCTCGCATTCATCCCGCATCATTTTTGGTATCAGAGCAGGCTAATTAGGACACGCACATTGATTATAACGAAATTCTGCACTTGCTGAAATTTCTGCCTTTTGCTGAAATCCATTGATGCTGAAATCCTAGTTTGCATGCCTTATTAAGTTTATGAATTAAATCTGAATTTTTTAAATTTTAATTCTAAATTTTAGTTATTAAAGTTGAGATCTGATCTCCACAAATTTAGGATTTGAAGTTAACAATTTCAAAGTTAAATTTGAAAAACTAAATTTGGGCTCCAAATCTGAAATTTCCAATTTGACTTGTGAATCCGAATTTCAAAACTTGAAATTTTGAAACATCAGATTTGAAATCCAAATTTAAAATTCAAAATTCAAAATTAAAAGTGGGGATTTAAATTGAAACAAAAAAAAAAATCTGAGATTCCAAAATTTAAATTTGAAATTTTAACTTGAAATTTGGAATTTGAAATTCAAACTGAAAACTAAAATTCAAATCTGAAATTCAAAATTCAAAAGTTTAAATTTGAAATTTGGAATTTGAAATTTTAAATCTCAACTTGTGTGGCCATTTAAAATAGTTGCATCCATCATAAATCATATTAAGGGCACTCTAAGGGAAGGATTTCATCACCTTTTCTTAGCCCAAAACAACCACCCTCATAAATCTAGAACCCAAGCCTAATTTAAAACTCAACTAGCCAACTTAACTTAGAAATTACAACGAGTCTTTAGGCTAATTGAATTTGGGTAATTCCTTGCTGTTTAGAAAAGTTTCGATCAGGGTCGTGGCTACCATCTTATCTGCCCAGACCTGTTAAGCGGTTGGTGTCAGCTAAGTATGGTTAATGGTGGTTACACGAACTCTTGGTCCAACTGGCCTGGGCAAGTGGTGAACCAATTTTGATTAGATAAGTCTTTGATTTAGATTTAGCAAACCCTAGCACAGGTTAGTCATTTTATTTTTTCTTGAGCCTTGTATGACAACTAGATCAGGAACACCCTACAACCCATCACATACACAACCCATTGAAGCTATGGACCCCAATCTTGAGACCATCCTAAGGACTATGACTGAGCAGTTCAAACAATTGAACAATAGGTTTGATCAGGTTGAGGAGAGGCTAGGAACCCTAGAGGAAAATCAACAGACCTACGTGGGACCTGAACTACCTGAATTGACACCCCAACCCCATCACCACCTTTTCACTCCTGAACATAATCAGCGACAACCACATCAGGATCATGTAGACCAGGATGAACGAGCCCTTAGGAGTATCAGACTTGATGCACCCTCCTTCGAAGGAAGTTTAGACCCTAAGGTATACATTGATTGGGAAAATGACATGGATCAATATTTTGAGTGGTATGAAATGTCGGAAGAAAGAAAATTCAAATTTTCCAAGCTTAGGTTGACACGACATGCAAGATTATACTGGAAAAATATTGAGAGGATCACTAGGCAAAGAGAAGAAGTACCTATCAATACATGGAGACAGATAAAAATTAAGCTAAGAGAGAAATACGTCCCATTATCCTACGAACAGAGGTTACTAGATCAATGGCAAAGATTAAATCAAGGAGGAAAAACTGTATCTGAGTACATTGCCAAATTTGATGAGTTCGCTATGAGGTGCAACATAATCGAGTCAGAAGCCATAACCCTATCTAGGTTTAGAGCTGGTCTTAAGGAGGACATTTAAAGGGAATTGTTCTTAAGGAAAATTCATGATTTAGACCAAGCCTACCAGATTGCCAGAGACTGCAAACGATTTCAGAGGGGACCCATTTTTCGACGACCTGAACCTAATAGGATTAACAACCCTGGAAGCAGGCCAAACCCAAGTCCAAAGCCATTACACAGACCCAATCTTATCAGTCCATAGGCTCATAGGGACGACAAAGGAAAGGCCCCTGAAGGTAGAAAGGAAAATAATATTCCTTGTTTTAGGTGTCATAAAATAGGACATTATGCAAGCCAATGCCCCACTAGAGCGTTACACATAAAAAAAGTAGAAGAAGAAGATCCTGAGACCCTAAAGAATTATGAAGAAGAAGTCTACGAAGTAGAGACCAATTTGGTAGATGAATATAAAGAAGAGGAAGAAATCATTGAGACATCTGAATTTCTAGGAGTTGTGAGATGTATATTGACCCAGGCTAAAGAACAAGAAGATTGGCGTAGGACCAACATCCTACAAACCTTTATTAAAATAGGAGAAAAAGCCTGCAAAATCATCTTAGATAGTGGAAGCTGTGTCAACGCCATATCAACCAATACTGTCAAGAGTTTAGGGTTGCCTACCGTACCCCATCCCAATCCCTATAAGGTATCTTGGATAAATTTGACCTCAATACCCATTAAACTTAGATGCTAAGTCCAGATACAATTCCAATCCTATCAGGAGAAGGTATGGTGTGATGTCCTTCCTATGGAAGTAAGTAGCATTATCCTAAGCAGGCCATGGCTATACGATCATGATGCTACCCTGTTTGGACGATCAAATTCGTGTTTCTTCAATCATAATGGAAAGAAAATTGTAGTTCACCCTACCCCACCTAAGGACAACGTTAAGAGGGGAGCTAGTAGTAGTCTGAAGGAAAAGAAACCTGGATTGAACCTAATCAATGCTAAGGAATTAGAGCAAGAGATCAATGAAGGTTTACCCATTTGGATGTTGATTGTTAAGGAGACCCAGGACCAAACCCCAGTAGCACACCCTCAAGAAGTGGTTGAAATCTTAGAGGAGTTCAAAGATGTAGTTTCTAAAGATCTTCCTGACAACCTACCACCTTTATGGGATATTCAGCATGCCATAGACCTAGTTCCAGGAGCCACCTTGCCCAATCTACCCCATTATAGGATGAATCCTTCAGAGCACCAAGAATTGCAAAAGCAAGTTGGCGAGTAACTTAGGAAAGTGTTCATTAGGGAGAGTTTAAGTCCTTGTACAGTACCTGCCCTTCTGAGCCCTAAGAAAGATGGCACTTGGAGAATGTGTGTAGATAGTTGTGCCATCAATAAGATTACCGTCAAATACCGTTTTCCTATTCTCCGTCTAAACGACATGTTAGATATGATGGCCGGAGCCACGGTATTCTCCAAAATCGATCTTAAGAGTGGCTATCATCAAGTAAGAATTAGGCCGGGGGATGAATGGAAAACTGCCTTTAAAACTAAGGATGGCTTATTTGAATGGGTAGTGATGCCTTTCGGTTTATCCAACGCACCTAGTACCTTTATGAGGATCATGACCCAAATTTTAAGGACATTCATTGGAAAGTTTGTAGTGGTCTATTTGGATGACATTCTCATATATAGCAAAACAAAAGATGACCACTTGAATCATCTTAGACAAGTTTGTCAATCACTTAGACAAGATAACCTCTATGCTAATCGAAAGAAATGTGAATTCATGACACATAGGACTATCTTTTTAGGATTTGTCGTGACCACTGAAGGAGTATCTGCCGATCCCAAAAAAGTCAAATCCATAATTGAGTGACCCGACCCAAAAACATTCATGATGTTCGTAGCTTTCATGGTCTAGTCACATTCTACAGGAGATTCATTAGAGGATTCAGCACAATTGTTGCCCCCATTACTGATTGCCTTAAGAGAGAAAATTTTGAGTGGATCAAGGCAACTGAAAAAGCCTTTAGAGAGATTAAGGACAAGATGACGCAAGCACCTATATTGATGTTGCCCAAGGAGACAACCGAAGAGAGGGGGGGGGGTGAATTGGGTTTTAATTAAATATTGACCAATTAAAACTTAATGAGTAATTAACTAAATCTATTGCAAGCAAATTAGTTAGATTACTAGATGCAGTGTGTGAAGAGAGAGAAAAAGACAACTACCAATACAAACACAAGAAATTTTATAGTAGTTCGGAGCCAACTCTTGCTCCTACGTCTACTCCCCAAGCCGCACTTGGGAGTTCACTATAATTCCTAGGATTACAGCCGGTTGTTTTACAAGCTTACAACCCAACTTGTTGTTTTCACGAGATTACAACGAACTCGGTCGGTTTTTACAGGCTCACTGACTAGAACTAACCCATTATTTTTCCGGGTTCACAATCAAACCCAGTTGGTTTTCTCCGGTTCACCAACCACAACCTTACACCGTTGGTTTTATATTTAGCTCACCAACAAACTTTACAACCCTTGATTCAATCCCCTGATTGAATCAAGTAAGAAGAACAAAGTTTGGGAATTCACAAAGGAAGCTTCTAAAAAGCAGATGTGAGAACAATATAAGCAAAGTAAAGTTAGAAGCCCTAAAACAGATTTTAGATGGAGAAGTAGGGGCTTCTCGATTTCTGAGTCTCCTCTTGAAAGCACTGAAGGTTGGATAACAGTAGTAAAGCTTTAAATGCGAAGGAAGCACTTCTCGGATTGAGTTGAATGCACCTCTTTCTTCTTTTGCTTGTATTTACTCTTTTGAAGCTTTTGGTAGTTGAAAGGCTTTAATGCTCAGATGGAATAGCTCTCTTACTGTCTACTACTGTTCACTCTGGCTATTTAAGTGGTTCCATTCGAAAAATAGCCGTTAGAGACTGATTCATAGCCGTTCTGTCCCGTCTGCACATCCTAACAATGTATCCGTTGGGATCAGAGTCGACTCGTGCGATCTGGAGTCGACTCGGCTGTTACTGGAGTTGACTCACGCATTACTGGAGACGACTCGCCCACTGTTCAGGATTTGAATTAAAGTGCTTGTCTCGTCCTGGAGTCGACTCGGACCAAACCTGGAGTCGAGTCGCCAACATCTGGAGATTACTCGGGCACTTAGGAGTCGACTCATTCTCAGGATTCCAGAAATCCATCTTTCTGTTTTTCTTCCTCGAGTCGACTTGGATTTTCTTGGAGTCGACTCGGCTGTCTTGAGAGGCGACTCGAGATCTTCGGAACACGGCTCGTTCTCAGAGTCTGAAAAACCAATTCTCTGTTTGAACTGATCTACCTCGGAGTCGACTCGCGCTTTGTTGGAGTCGACTCGGCTGACTTGGGGGTCGACTCTGGAACTCTTGGAGTCGACTCGTTCTCAGGATTTTCGAGATCGGTTCTCTGCCTTTCAGACTGCTTTCCTCTGGAAGTCGACTCGGACATAACTAGGAGTCGACTCGCTAAATGTCAGAGTTGACTCGTAACCTTCTAGAGTCGACTCGGTAACAGGGTCTAAAATCCATCGTTCTATCTTTCTGTCTGTTACCCTTTGAAGTTGACTTGGAACCGTCGGGAGTCGACTCGGCAAGCATCGGAGTTGACTCGAAATCTTTTGGAATCGACTCGCTGACAGGGTCTGAAACTCTTCTTTCTATCTTTCTGTCTGTTCTCAGTCGGAGTCGACTCGTAGAGTACCGGAGTCGACTCGAGCTTGTGCCAGAACCTTTAAACCACTCGGAGTCGACTCGTAATCTTCTGGAGTCGGCTCGGGATGCAGACTTTGGTTCAAATTGAGTCCAATACTTATCCAAATTACATTGAACCAAAGGTTGAGGCACTTAAACAGAAATTCACACATATTTGCCTGAAACACTAGATTGAATTCATTAGTACAACATAAAATATACTCAAATGCTTTGAGCTCATCAAAATCAAATAGGGATTTACTCAATCACTCCACAATCTCCCCCTTTTTGATGATGACAAAACATTGAGTATTTCTAAAGTGAATTGCTCAATCAAGAAGTGAATTGTAGTAAATTTCAAAATGAATTCAAATATCTAGTCATTTAGTGTATCCAAAATTGAAAGGTATGAGTCAATATACTTTGTAATTAAAGCTCCTCCTTTCATTTGGAATTATATAAGCCTTCAAAAACCTACATTCAATTGTTTGGCTTATATTCTTTTAATTAATTTGTTTTCTTAGAATTTTAGATTCTCCCCCTCAATATTTGCATTCTCTTTTGTTTGAACTTTGCTCAAGTTTTTTTTTAAAATTCTTTTAATTAGAGAAGGAAAAATCTGACAATTTGTTCTTTAATATGATTCAACTAATCTCCGAATATCTCTTGAATAGATCCTGGAGATTACTTCTTAAGGAGCCCCAATAGAGAGATAATGAGCCTCGAGGTATCGAATCCACAAAGACAAATCATATTTTGCTTAAAAAAAATCTTCTTGTTTAGTGATTCCCTTTACCTTCAATGTATCATATTTTCTCCCCCTTTTTGTCATCATAGCAAAAAGGTGAAGTATCAACAAATCAATGTAGAGGCACATAACACACAAAGTCATAACACAAAAGGCACAATGCTCAATTTTTCAGAAAATGACTTCAGTTCATTGATTACAAAATTTGAATACATTGATTGAAAGTCCAAAAGGACTTTAAATGAAAACATAAAAATATAAATCTAAAGACGTCTAGCAGAAGAAGATGATGCGCCCATACTCCGCCGGTGAGCCTGCAAAACCAAGCCCATTCCTTCAGAGACATTTTCTAGTTGTGTAATAATCTCTAAAGTCGTCCTAGCTTGTGTCTGGGTCAGTTGGGTCACACTTTCATTGATTATTGAGGATGATAGTGTTATTTTGATGATTAACAAGCAATTATCTAGAGTATGTTATAAGTTAAATCGATACTCCATTTATAAGTCTATTACTCTCAGTATATTTGTATAAATTGATATAGATACATTTCATTATTTATTTGAATGAATCTAACCTTGTGCAGCAAAGTGTGGATTGAGTTGACCCAAAGGATGATTGGGTCGACCTCGGCACATCAAGAAAGCATTTGGCACACTTCTGCAAAAATGGCACAGATGAACAGTAAGTTGGGTCGACCCAAGAAAAGCATGAGTCGACCCAAACCTCAAGCCTCTCAAAGACTCAGGAAAATGGTTCTCTGAAAATACTGAGAGGGTCGACCCAAGATGAAGTTGAGTCGACCCAAACCCTGAGAGGGTCGACCCAAAGGCAAGACAGAACAGAAGACAGAAAAGGTTCTCTGGAAACCCTGTTAGGGTCGACCCAAGAAGAAGTTGAGTCGACCCAACTGAACCTTGAGTCGACCCAAAGAAAGGTTGGGTCGACCCAAGTGAAGGAAGGCTGAATTGCAAGTTTCTGTGGTTCTGAGAGGGTCGACCCAAGGAAAGTTTGAGTCGACCCAAGTGAAAGTTGGGTCGACCCAAGGACAGGTTGAGCCGACCCAAACACGGACAGAAGCATAACGGCTAGTTCTGCAGATGTACTTTTTGTCCTTCCAACAGTGAGTAACGGCTAGTTTTTGAATTCTAACCATTGGGGCTTGTCCAATGGATGTAGGAAACTATTTAAAGGGGCACTATTCATCAGATAGAACATCTTTTCCAAAGAATATCAAAGAGCACACAAGAAAGAGAAAGTGCCCTAATCTTCTTCATTCAAGTACTTCATTCAAGAATCAAAGAAAGGGGTTGAGCAGATTCAAAGAGTCATCAAGAGCTCCATCCTCCCTTGAAGAGTGAAGCATCCTTGACAAAGAAGAGAGAAGTCACTACAAGCGATAAATACTTTCTAAACTCTTCTTTGTAGATTATATTGTTTTATTTGCTCATCTAGGAGTTTAAATTTTCTTTCTTTATTTGTTAAACTACTTGTAAAGGTTGGTTGGTTAGCCCGCAAAACCAACGGAATAGGTTGATTGGTGAACCCGGAAAACCAATTGTAAAGGTTCGTTGGTGAGCCCGTAAAACCAACAAAGGTTCGTTGGTGAGCCCGTAAAACCAACATAGGTTTTTGGTGAACCCGGAAAACCAAAGTGTAAAGGTTTTTGGATTGTGAGCCCGGAAAACAATCCAACTGTAATCCTCGGGATTATAGTGAATTTCCAAGGGGTCGCTTGGGGAGTGGACGTAGGTGCTAAGGAGAGCACCGAACCACTATACTTCTTGTTGTTTGTATTGTGATTTGTTTAAGTTTACTAACTCATCATTTAACACAAGTAAGATAGTTAAAAGTAAAAGAAACCAATTCACCCCCCCCCCCCCCTCTTGGCTTGTCACCTTGGGCAATAAGTCGTATCAGAGCAAGGTGCTCCAATAGTACTTATTGATCTCACAATCAAGAGTTAAAGATCATGACAACCCAAGTGGGATGTTCTATGAGTGAGGGGCAATCTACAAATAGACCACCTCTATTTAATGGCACAAACTACACATATTGAAAAGCTAGGATGAGGATATTCATTCAAGCTTTAGACTATAAATTATGGTATATCATTACTAGAGGACCTCACACACCCACACTTAATATAGAGGGCACTATCACACCCAAACCAGAAATGGATTGGAATAAAAGTGATAGAAGATTGGCACAGTTAAATACAAAAGCTATTAATGTACTTTATTGCTCATTAGATGTAAGTGAATTTAATAGAATATCTACTTGCATCTCTGCTAAAGAAATTTGGGACAAACTTGAGGTCACTCATGAAGGGACCAATCAAGTTAAGGAGTCAAAAATAAACATATTAGTACACAAGTATGAATTGTTTAAAATAGAATCTACTGAGTCCATAACTGATATGTTTACTCGTTTTACTGAAATTATAAATAGGCTTAAGAGTTTAGAAAAGTCTTACACTAACTCTGAATTGGTGCGAAAAATTCTCAGGTCTCTACAAAGAATTTGGGAGGCCAAGGTAACTGCAATTTAGGAAGCTAAGGACCTCAACACGCTGCAATTAGAAGAACTTCTAGGATCACTCATGACCCATGAGTTGACAATGAGGCAAAATTCGGAAGATGAGGTCAAGAGAAGAAAGCCAATTGCCCTAAAGACTACCACCCTTAAACAACAAACTGAATCAGAAGATTCAGATGATGATGAGGAATTTGATGAAGAAGGGATGGCTATGCTTGGAAGAAAATTCAGAAAATTTATGAGAGGTAAGAATAGATTTTATAAAAAGAAACCCTTCCTCAAAGGTAGCTCAAGCAAAGAAAAGGGTAAGGACAAAGAAAAGGAAAAAGAAACTCCTATTTGCTATGAGTGTAACAAACCCGGGCATTATAAGATAGATTGCCCAGATTTGAAATGGATGGTAAGAAAACTGAAAAAGAAGAACTTCATGGCTGAATGGAGTGAAAGTGAGGAGTCAAGTTCTGAAGAGGAAGATCATCAAGAGACGGCCCAAATGTGTCATATGGCCAATGACGATGAGGTAGATTCTGAACTTGACTGTGATTTTACTGTTGATGAATTACATGATGCATTCTTAGAACTCATGGAAGAACATAAGAAACTAATCAATAAAAATAAAGTTCTAAAAGAAGAAAATCAATCTCTTATCAAAGATAAGTTAAAACTGTCTCATAACTATGAAACATTAAGTAGGAAACTTACAAATGAAACCAAGAATCTAATTACTGAAAATATCAAGTTAAAAGAAGATGCTGAAAAATATAAATCCTTGGTAGATAAATTTACACTTAGTTCTACCAAATTAAATATGATTCTTGATAGTCAAAAAGCTGTATATGATAAGGCTGGATTAGGATATAAAACAAATAGGAAACAAAAATTCTTAAAGAACATTTTTGTAAAAGCTAAAAGTGAAATATTACTTGTCATTGCTGCAATAAATTAGGACATAGAGCATATGAATGTAACTATAGAAAGTTCAGTCAAAACAAATTAAGTAATAATCAAAAGATTAAATTCAAGAAAGTTTGGGTTCCAAAAGGAACATCAAGTACTAACCCTAAAGGACCCAACATAGTTTGGGTACCTAAAGCTCTTTCTTGATCTTGATTGCAGGGGTGTCTTGCAGCTGATAAAATGGAAAAACGATGGTTTCTAGATAGCGGCTGTTCAAGACACATGACCGGTGACGTAAATCAATTTGTCACCTTGGAATCAAAGAAGGGTGGAGTAGTAACCTATGGAGACAATAGTAAAGGGCATATCATTGGAAAGGGTAAAATTTTCATTACTCCATCTATTTTTATAGAAAATGTCTTATTAGTTAAGGGATTGAAACATAATTTGCTTAGCATAAGTCAATTTTGTGATAAAGGGTTTAAAGTCACATTTGAAGCATCTGTATGCATAATCACAAATCCTAAAGATAATAGCATTGTACTTGTAGGACAAAGGCAAAGAAATATTTACTTGGTAGATCTTCATGATTTAGGCAAGAAAAATGGATTATGCTTAATTACTAATGAAGAAAAGAAAAATGAAACAAGTTGGCTTTGGCATCGTAGACTAGGACATGCTAGTATTGAATTAATCTCAAAACTAGTCAAGAAGGAATTGATAAAGGATGTGCCAAAATTGATTTTTGAAAAAGACAAAATCTGTGGACCATGTTCATTGGGAAAACAAACTAAATCATCTTTCAAATCAAAGAATATAGTATCAACAACTAGGCCTTTTGAACTCATACACATGGATTTATTTGGACCCACTAGAACTGCGAGTCTAGGAGGGAAGAAGTATGGACTAGTTATTGTTGATGACTTTTCAAGATATACATGGGTTTCATTTTTGGCACATAAGAATGAAGCATTTTTTCAGAATTCTTGAAACTATATAATAATATCATAAATGAAAAGAAACTCACCTTAGTAGCAATTCGAAGTGATCATGGTACTGAATTTGAAAATCAACACTTTGAAGAATTTTGTACTAAAAATGGTATTTCACATCAATTTTCAGCACCTAGAATGCCTCAACAAAATGGAGTTGTTGAAAGAAAAAATAGGACATTGGCAGAAATGGCACGCACAATGTTGTGTGAGTCAAATCTTCCAAAGTACTTTTGGGCTGAAGCTATAAGCACTGCTTGCCATATTCTAAATCGAGTTTTGATACGACCAATAACCAAAAAAACTCCTTATGAACTTTGGAAGAATAAGAAACCAACTGCTAAATATCTTAAAGTATTTGGATGTAGATGTTTCATCTTAAACAATGGCAAGGAGGATCTAAGTAAATTTGATGCCAAGTCAGATGAAGGTATCTTCTTAGGATACTCCACATCTAGTAGGGCATATAGAGTATTCAATAAAAGAACTCTAGTAGTGGAAGAGTCAATCAATATTATATTTGATGAGTCTGATAGTGAGTCTGCTAGGAAAGAAAATATTATTGATGATGATACAAGAATTATTGACTTTGAAAAGTTGAATATTAATGACGTGCCAATTCAAGATAAGGGAGATGATTGCGTGCCACCACAATCTCAAAACTTGCCAAAGGAATGGAGGTATGCATATGGACACCCTAAAGACTTAATCATTGGTGATCCATCTCAAGGGGTAAGAACTCGATCATCTCTTAGAAATTTAAATGATTATCTTGCTTTTGTTTCACAATTAGAACCTAAGACTTATGAAGAAGCTGAAAAAGATACTAATTGGATAAATGCCATGCAAGAAGAATTAAATCAATTTAAAAGAAGTAATGTATGGACATTAACTGAAAGACCAAAGCATAACTCAGTAATTGGAACAAAATGGATATTTAGAAATAAATTAGATGAAAATGGAGTAGTTATAAGAAATAAGGCTAGACTTGTAGCTAAGGGATACAACCAAGAAGAAGGAATAGATTTTGACAAAACATTTGCTCCTGTAGCTAGATTAGAGGCTATTAGATTACTTCTAGCATTTGCATGTTTCATGGATTTCAAATTGTATCAAATGGATGTGAAGAGCGCATTCTTAAATGGTTTTATTGAGGAGGAAGTATATGTAGAACAACCTCCTGGTTTTGAGAATCATGAATTGCCAAATCATGTGTTTAAACTATATAAGGCATTATATGGATTAAAGCAAGCTCCTAGGGTTTGGTATGATCGATTAAGCAAATTTCTGCTTAATAATGACTTTAGTAGAGAAAATGTAGATAAAACACTATTTCTCAAAAGAAAGAACAAAAATCTATTAGTGGTTCAAATATATGTAGATGACATAATCTTTGGTGCCACAAATGATACTCTGTGCAAAGAATTTGCTGATTTAATGCATGGAGAATTCGAAATGAGTTTGTGGAGTGATTGATTAAAACCCCATTTGATTTTGATGAGCTCAAAGCATTTGAGTATATCTTGTGATTACTAATGAATTCAATTGAGTGTTTCAGTGAAAATCCTGTCCAAGTGTCTCTAGATTTGGTTCATGGTATTTTGGATAAGGTAAGAAGTCTGCTGAACCAAAGTCTGAGACTCGAGTCGACTCCCGAGTATCACGAGTCGACTCCAAGCGTATCAAGTTCACTGGCACGAGCTCGAGGACTCCAGATTAGTACGAGTCGACTCCGACTGAGAACAGAAAGAAGAACAGAAAGCTTCATCTCAGAACCTGTCAACGAGTCGACTCCTGAAGTGCGCGAGTCGACTCCAATGTTCACCGAGTCGACTCCAGGGAAGTAAGAGTCGACTCCAAGCAGTCATAGGCAGAAAAGTCAGAGAGCAGTTTTCGGGTCTGAGATTCGAGTCGACTCCAGTGGAACGCGAGTCGACTCCGATGGTTGGCAGGTCGACTCCAAAGAAGGTAAGAGTCGACTCTCAGAGGAACACAAGAAAAAAGTCAGAGAACGATTTTCGGACTCTGAGATTCGAGTCGACTCCCGCAGTACACGAGTCGACTCCGAGACTGAGCGACCATCAACAGACAGAAGACCATGTTACTGCCTCTGAGATTCGAGTCGACTCACAGACAGCTCGAGTCGACTCCGAGACAAGCTTCACGTCAAAAGGCAGAAGACCAACTTTCGGAAACTGAGAGCCGAGTCGACTCCAAGGAAGTTCGAGTCGACTCCAAGACTGGATGAACCAAACGACAGAGAATCGAGAGTTCGGGCTCTGAGATTCGAGTCGACTCCCAGGACAGTCGAGTCGACTCGAGTGGACAAAATTCAAATTTGGATCCACGGACTTCAGTGGATGAGCCGACTCCAAAAATTGCCAGGTCAACTCCAGAAGTTGGCGAGTCGACTCCAGGTCAAGACGAGTCGACTCCCAGTCAAGACGGCAACTTTAATTCAAATTTGGAACAGTTGCCGAGTCGACTCCGGAAAAGCGTGAGTCGACTCCTGCTACAGCCGAGTCGACTCCTGATCGCGCGAGTCGACTCCAACCCACCAACGGTCATATTGTCAGGCTGCGCAGAGTGTGCAGAACGGCCAGAAAAAGCAGAGTAATGGCTAGTTTCCGTGGGGATTGGCTTAAATAGCCACAGAGGACTGTAGCAAGGAAGAGAACAGATACTCCACTCCAAGCATTCAAGTTTTCAAGCTCTCCAAGTGCTCTTAAACGAAAAAGGGGAGATCTGCATTTACTGCTCCAACAACTTCTTCCTAACAATCAAAGCTTCCTCCTCCTGCATTCAAGTCGACCACTCTTTCAAGAGGAGACCGGAGCTCCAGAAGCCATACCTCTTCACCAGCTTAAAAGCGTTTGAGGGCTTCTAACTCCTTTACGATTATATTGTCTTAAATCTGCTTTTTGAGAAGCTATTTTCTGTTTTCTCCTATCTCTTGTATTTACTTGATTCAATCGGGGGATTGAATCAAGGGGTTTAAGGTTGGTTGGTGAGCCAAGTTAAAACCAATGTGTGTAAGGGTTTGATTGTGAGCCCGGAAAAACAATCGGGGTTGGTTCTAGTCGGTGAGCCTGGGAAAACCGACCGAGTTCGTTGTGAGCTCGTAAAACAACAAGTTTGGTTGTGAGCTTGCAAAACAACCGGCTGTAATCCAAGGGGGTTATAGTGAAATTCTCAAGTGAGACTTGGGGAGTGGACGTAGGAGCAAGGGTTAGCTCCGAACCACTATAAAACTTTGTGTTTGTAGTGCATTGTCTCTCATCTTCTTCCCCGCACATTACTCACAGCACTAGGCTTTAATTAAATAACTTGCTATAGTTTTTAATTAATCATCCACAAAGTTTTAATTAGCCAAATTATATTAAAAACCCAATTCACCCCCCCTCTTGGGTTGTCTATCTGGGCAACAAGTGGTATCAGAGCCAAAAACTCTTCCATTCAAGAGTTAAAAGATCAAAATGACAACCCCATTTGGATCTTCTCACATTGAGGGTCAGTCCACCCAAAGACCCCCTTTCTTCAATGGATCTGACTACTCATACTGGAAGGCTAGGATGAGAATATTCATCCAAGCCCAAGACTATGAGATGTGGTCCATTGTAGTAAATGGGCCATACATCCCATCCATATACGTAGATGGTGTTAAGGTACCTAAACTTGAAATGGACTGGGATGAACATGACATGAGGAAGGCACAATTAAACTCTAAAGCAATGAATGTCTTCTATTGTGCCTTAGACCGTAATGAATTCAATAGGGTCTCTACTTGCAATTCTGCAAAAGAGATTTGGGACAGACTTGAAGTGACCCATGAGGGCACGAATCAAGTGAAAGAGTCCAAAATAAATATTTTGGTTCATAAATATGAACTATTTAAATGGACTCTAACGAAACAATTACATGCATGTTCACTAGGTTTACTGATATTGTCAATGGCCTAAAAAGCCTTGGCAAGAACTATACTAACAGTGAACTTGTCAGGAAAATCCTTCGGTGTCTACCAAGGTCGTGGGAAGCTAAAGTGACGGCAATCCAAGAAGCTAAAGACTTGAACAAGCTTCCACTTGAAGAGCTCCTTGGATCCCTTATGACGCATGAGCTTACCATGAAACAACACAACGAGGAAGAGTCCTCCCATAAGAAAAAGGTAATAGCTTTAAAATCTACTTCTTCTAACAAGGACTTGTCTTGCAGCAGCAGCAGTGAAGAAGAAGAAGATGAGGAAGATGGTGGTGAGGCTCTTCTTGTGCGCAAGTTCAAGAAATTCATCAACCACAAGAAGTCCTATCATCAAAGGAGAGGCCCCTCAAATTCCTACCGCAAGGACAAAGGTAAGGAAAGGGAAAGTGAGGGGACCGGCTGCTATGAGTGCAAAAAGCCGGGACACATCCGAGCTGAGTGTCCCTTACTAAAGAAGAGCAGCAAGTACAAGAAGAAGAAGAAAGCCCTTGTCACCACCCTATCGGACTCCGACGCATCATCTTCATCATCGGATGAAGAACAAGAAGAGAAGGCCAATTTTTGTTTCATGGCCAACGAAAATGAGGTAACTTCCGATACGCACTATGATTTTTCATTTGATGAACTTTATGATGCATTTAATGAATTAATGGTAGAATATAAGGCTATAAATCTTAAGAATAAAGAACTGAAAATAACTAATCAATCATACCAACATAAATACGATAAATTAGTTAAGGATAAGGATTTAATCACCAAAGAAAATATAGAACTTAAAACAAGCAACCAACTTTTAACTCAAAAGACCAACACCTTAACTAAAGAAAATCAGACACTAACTAAAGAACTTAACAAATACAAACCCTTAGTTGAAAGATTTACCTATAGTTCTGAAAAATTAAACATGATACTAAATAGTCAACGTGCAGTGTTTAATAAAGCCGGTTTAGGATATAAACCAAGGAATAAGCAAAAACTTCTTAGTAACTTCTTTGTTAAAGCTGGGGAAACAAAAACTAAGAAAATAACCTGCTTTTGTTGTGGTACAGTAGGCCATAAAGCAAATGTATGTAATTTTAGGAAAAGTAAAACTAAAAGAAAAATTAAAAGGATATGGGTTCCAAAAGGAACCAACTTGACTAACCATGAAGGACCCAAGAAAACTTGGGTACCTAAGATGACATGATTTGCTTGTGTAGGAGTGTCTTGCAGCCAAGGTCAACAAAAATTGCTGGTATTTGGATAGTGGCTGCTCAAGGCACATGACGGGTGATAAAGACCAATTTTTCACCCTTGAAGCTAAGAAGGGAGGTGCTGTGACGTTTGGAGACAACAACCAAGGTCACATCATTGGTATTGGTAAAGTTCAAATCACCCCTTCTACTTTTATAGATAATGTTAGATATGTTGATGGTCTTAAGCATAACTTGTTAAGCATTAGTCAATTATGTGACAAAGGATATGATGTTATGTTTAAACCATCACTGTGCATTATAACAAATACTAATGATAATAGTTTAGTTTTTAAAGGGATTAGACGTGGAAATGTATATGTGGTAGACCTAGAAGACCTTGCAAAACATAACCAATGTTTAGTTGTTAATGAAACTAAAGATAATAATGCTAGTTGGTTATGGCACCGTAAGTTAGGTCATGCAAGCATGGACACAATAACTAAATTAGTTAAAAGAGATTCCGTGATAGGTTTGCCAAAGTTAAAATTTGAAAAGAACAAAATCTGTGAAGCATGTCAATTTGGCAAACAATCTAGGAATTCTTTTAAACTCATAAAATGTGTCTCTACCTCTAGGCCTCTAGAATTATTACACATGGACCTATTTGGTCCAACTAGAACAACAAGCCTAGGTGGAAATAAATATGGTCTAGTCATAGTAGATGATTACTCTAGGTACACATGGGTCATGTTTCTAGCACATAAGGACCAAGCATTTTCTATGTTTAAAAAGTTCCATAAGGAAGTAACAAATGCTAGAGAGTCTTCAGTCATAGCCATTAGAAGTGACCATGGTACCGAATTCGAAAATCAATTATTTGATAAATTTTGTAGTAAAAAGGGGATAACCCATAATTTTTCTGCACCTAGGACACCACAACAAAATGGAGTTGTGGAAAGGAAAAATAGAACACTAGAGGAAATGGCTAGAACGATGTTATGTGAAAGTAACCTCCCTAAGTACTTTTGGGGAGAAGCCATTAATACTTCTTGCCATATATTAAATAGAGTTCTATTAAGACCCATCATAAAGAAAACACCTTATGAACTGTGGAAAAACAGAAAACCAAAGGTTAACTATTTTCATGTTTTTGGATGTAGGTGTTTTGTACATAATAATGGGAAAGATAATCTAGGAAAATTTGACCCTAAATCTGATGAAGGAATATTCTTAGGTTATTCTACAACTAGTAAAGCCTATAGAGTCTTTAATAAAAGAACACTAGTTATAGAAGAATCTATACATGTTGTATTTGATGACTCTAGTGACATCTCCTCTAGTAAGAAAGCCAATCTTGATGATGATATTGAAATACTTGAAGAAAAGATAGATGAGGTGGGATTACAAGATGGTAATCAAAAGTTGATTGAAGGAGAATCATCAAACCAAGAGCCTATAGTGGATCATGGGCTAACTAAAGCTTGGAGGTATGCTCACGGGCATCCTAAGGAACTAATTCTAGATGATCCATCACAACCGGTTAGGACTAGAGCATCTCTTAGAAATTTGAATAACCATCTAGCTTTTGTTTCACACTTTGAGCCCAAACATATAGAAGAAGCCGAAAATGATGTAAATTGGATAAATGCAATGCAAGAAGAACTAAACCAATTTACTAGAAACAAAGTGTGGGATCTAGTAGAGAGACCTTCTGAATATCCAATAATAGGTACAAAATGGATATATAAAAATAAACTAGATGAAAATGGAATTGTTATAAGGAATAAGGCTAGACTAGTAGCAAAGGGTTATAATCAAGAAGAAGGCATAGATTTTGATGAAACCTTTGCTCCCATAGCTAGACTTGAGGCGATTAGACTTCTATTAGCATATGCATGCTCTAAGGACTTCAAGCTATATCAAATGGATGTAAAAAGTGCTTTTCTAAATGGGTTTATTAATGAGGAGGTGTATGTAGAACAACCTCCTGGTTTTGAAAATCATCAATACCCTAATCATGTGTATAAACTGAACAAAGCGCTTTATGGACTAAAACAAGCACCTAGAGCATGGTATGAGAGACTTAGTAAATTCCTATTAGAACATGAATTCTCTAGGGAAAATGTAGATACAACATTATTTCTGAAAAAGAAAAATAAGGATATGTTATTAGTACAGATCTATGTTGATGATATCATTTTCGGTGCTACTAACAATCGCCTCTGCGAGGAATTTGCTGATTTGATGCAGAGTGAGTTTGAGATGAGCATGATGGGAGAGCTGAACTATTTCTTCGGGCTTCAAATCAAACAATCTGAAGGAGGCATCTTCATCAATCAAGCAAAATATATCAAGGAGATGCTCAAGAAGTTTGATATGGAGGGAAACAAGTCAATCAGCACCCCCATGAGCTCATCATGCAAGTTAGACCAAGATGAATCAGGTAAATCTGTAGATCAAAAACTTTATAGAGGTATGATAGGTTCTTTACTGTATCTTACTGCAAGTAGGCCTGATATTATGTTTAGTGTGTGCATGTGTGCTAGATATCAGGCTAATCCTAAAGAATCACACCTAGCTGCAGTTAAGAGAATTTTTAAATACTTGATTGGAACTAAGAACATAGGGCTGTGGTACTCTAAAGAATCTAACCTAAACTTAATAGGGTCCACAGATTCAGACTTCGCTGGATGTAAGCTTGATAGAAAAAGTACCAGCGGGTCTTGTCAATTTCTAGGAGAAAACCTAATCTCATGGTTTAGCAAGAAACAAAACTCGGTTGCATTATCCACTGCAGAAGCTGAATATGTTGCAGCCGGGAGTTGTTGTGCTCAAATCTTATGGATTAAACAACAATTAGAAGATTATGGCATTAAACAAGATAAAATTCTCATTAATTGTGATAACACAAGTGCCATAAATCTAACTAAAAATCCAATTCAACACTCAAGAACTAAACACATTGAGATAAGACATCACTTCATAAGAGATCATGTATTGAATGGTGATGTGTCACTCCAATTTGTGTGTACTGATAATCAATTAGCAGATATTTTTACAAAACCCCTAAGTGAAGAGAGGTTTAGTGTGCTTAGAAGGGGATTAGGAGTGATTGATCCATCCTAGTGGGAGTTTTTCACTAGATTAATTGATTTTGATGATTAGAATGAGGTTAAAATAGAGTTTCTATGCAGTGATCATCAAATCAGTCCTTAATTAGGTGATTTTCCCTCATTTGGCACGATTATGGCATGGTTTTTAGGTGCGTGCCAAGGTTAGAGACGACTCGAGTAAGTTTCAGAGCCGGAACCTAAGGGGGAGTCGACTCGCGCATTAGCGGGAGTCGACTCGCAAAGTTGGCAGGTGAGGGGGAGTCGACTCGCACACTGTCGGGAGTCGACTCGAAGTCTACATGAGCTAACAGAGAGTCGACTTGCGCACTTCAGGAGAGTCGACTCGCAGTCGGGATCCGACTTTTTAACCCTAGGTTTGTCGTTTCGCAAACACTTTTCCTCAAGCCGCCACTGTACACAAAGCCCTAGAGCCGACTCCTAGGTCATCCCCGATCGTCTCCAAGCCCTTTTCCCGTCGATTCTTCGCCGGACATTGAGTTTCCGTCCGTTCCTAGGTCATTTTCGGTCCGTCCCGAGCTTCCTCTGTCAGTTCTTCACCGTCCTCTAGGTATTTTTCTTCCCGTTTAAGTCAAGATGCCTCGTAAGACCGTCGTTAGGAAGAGGTCCCGTCCCGAGGCCGGTCCCGAGCGACGCTCCAAGGCGCGGCACGATCCCGCGAGGCAACCACCTCCGGATCGGTCCCCGCCTAGGGTGGTTCTCGTTAGGCCGTTGGCCGGGAAGGCCGTCACCTCCGGGAGGTTTGTCGATTTCGACTATCTCTCCCGGGAGGGGTTCACCATAGGCGATAGGCTTAGAGCCCAGGGCCTAGAGTACTTCCTCACCTTGGACCTTCCCACCTATCCTGGCCTAGTTCAAGAGTTTTACAGTACCGTCCATCGGGGAGATGGAGGTATCGAGGGTACGGTAGTAGGTGTCCCGTTGCGTGTCACAGAGGACCTCATTGCCCATATCCTTCATCTTCCATTAGTAGGGGTGGCTCCCGCACACCCTGAGGATAGAGTTGCGGCCCTTACGGTCGTCTTAGGGCATCCACCTCAGTCCCCCCTAGATGAGGTATCTGCTAGCTCACTTCCTATTGAAGTGAGAATCCTTTTGAGCATTCTGTCCAGGTCCATCTTCCCTAAGACAGGGAGATTTGATTTTGTGAATGAGAGGGACTTAGCTATTATGTCTTATATCCTTCAGGACACCCCGATCAACTTTCCAAAGCTCATTTATAGGTATATGTGTGAGCCCCTAGATAGACCTAGGCTCTCACTCCCATACGGGATGTTGTTCACTCTTCTTTTTAGGCAGTACGAGATTCCCATTCCTGAGAGGGAACCCTCTCGTGCCTTGCGATGGACTGATCACTTATGTACGGAGACTATGCACAGGATGGGGTTTCGGAAGAGAGAAGGGATCTGGGTTAGGAAGTCCACTCTTACTGCTCAGACCACCAGACCATCACCCAGTCCTGAGCCAGATTCAGACTACCCAGACCTTTCAGACCATCCAGACCTCCCATCCACTCCTCCTGCTCCTACCACCTCTGCCGGACCTTCCTCCTCAGTTCCACCATCTATGGAGGTCCGTATTGATACAGAGCAGCTCCGGGAGCTGCGGCAGGAGATCGTCCGAGATCTGAGGGATGAGCTGCTTCGGGAGCTCCGAGGTGCAGTGCCTGCCCCCACTCCTGCACCCGTATCTTCTCAGTTGGTCCCTTCCTTGACAGCCGTGACTGACATGACGGCTCATGTACGGGAAGAGATCTACAATGTCCGGAGTTTGGTCCAGGCCCAGTTCCACAGCATGAGTGAGGTCACGAGCTCCACTCGACAGATGCGAGAGGAGATAGGTCGTGACATGCACACCACCACCGAGGGGGCCGAGCGCTTGGCGAATGTACTCATCGACAAGCTGGACGCACTTCAGACATCGGTGACTGGGCTTCAGGCGTCGGTGACAGAGCTCTCCACTACACATAGCAGAGCCACCACGTCTATTATCACGCAGCTCGGACATGTGACAGATGCAGTCACCCTCCTCATGGAGCAGAGCCGATTGAGAGGAGGTGCCACATCCTCCAGAGGAGGAGATGCATCCTCGAGAGGGGGATCTTCATCCTCGAGGAGACCATAGATGTTCTTTTTGTTTTGTTTTGTTTTGCTTTACTTATTGTATGCTCAAATGTATTCACATTCATATCAATACAATGAGTAGACATCTTATCTTCAGTTCTGTGCCATTTGATGATGGGTTGTGCCATTTGTGCCATTGATTGTGTGTGATTACCTCCTTTTTGGTATGATGACAAAAAGGGGGAGAACTACGTATAAAATGTGTAAAAGGGGAGAAATATGGAAAAATATGTAAAAGAAATCAATGGAAATAAATAAAAAGATAAACTCTTAAAAACACACTCAAATTTGTTCTAAGTGGATTCGGTACCTCGAGGCTCATTATCTCTCTTTTGGGGCTCCTAATGGAGTAATCTCCAGAATCTATTCAAGGGATATTCGGAGATTAGCTGAATCCTACTCAAGAACAAATTGACAGATTTTTCCTCTAAAAAGATAAAATTCAGTTCAAAAACTTCAAAGCATTAAAAGGAAATTCAGAGAATCAAAACATAGTTGAATGCATATGTTGAGGGGGAGAATCTGAATCTTAATCAAGCTAAATCATTAATGACATATAAGCCAAACAATTGATTGCATAATATGAAGGCTTATATAATTCTAAATGAAAGGGGGAGCTTTAACTCCGAAATTTAATGTTTCACTCCTTTCAAACTTGGATAAATTAAATTATCAGACATTTGAATTCATTTATGGATTTTACTTCATTGTTTTATGAGCAATTCATTTTTCACATACTCAAAGTTTTGTCATCATCAAAAAGGGGGAGATTGTGGAGTGATTGATTAAAACCCCATTTGATTTTGATGAGCTCAAAGCATTTGAGTATATCTTGTGATTACTAATGAATTCAATTGAGTGTTTCAGTGAAAATCCTGTCCAAGTGTCTCTAGATTTGGTTCATGGTATTTTGGATAAGGTAAGAAGTCTGCTGAACCAAAGTCTGAGACTCGAGTCGACTCCAAGCGTATCAAGTTCACTGGCACGAGCTCGAGTCGACTCCAGATTAGTACGAGTTGACTCCGACTGAGAACAGAAAGAAGAACAGAAAGCTTCATCTCAGAACCTGTCAACGAGTCGACTCCTGAAGTGCGCGAGTCAACTCCAATGTTCACCGAGTCGACTCCAGGGAAGTAAGAGTCGACTCCAAGCAGTCACAGGCAGAAAAGTCAGAGAGCAGTTTTCGGGTCTGAGATTCGAGTCGACTCCAGTGGAACGCGAGTCGACTCCGATGGTTGGCAGGTCGACTCCAAAGAAAGTAAGAGTCGACTCTCAGAGGAACACAAGGAAAAAGTCAGAGAACAATTTTCGGACTCTGAGATTCGAGTCGACTCCCGTAGTACACGAGTCGACTCCGAGACTGAGCGACCATCAACAGACAGAAGACCATGTTACTGCCTCTGAGATTCGAGTCGACTCACAGACAGCTCGAGTCGACTCCGAGACAAGCTTCACGTCAAAAGGCAGAAGACCAACTTTCGGAAATTGAGAGCCGAGTCGACTCCAAGGAAGTTCGAGTCGACTCCAAGACTGGATGAACCAAACGACAGAGAATCGAGAGTTCGGGCTCTGAGATTCGAGTCGACTCCCAGGACAGTCGAGTCGACTCGAGTGGACAAAATTCAAATTTGGATCCACGGACTTCAGTGGATGAGCCGACTCCAAAAATTGCCAGGTCAACTCCAGAAGTTGGCGAGTCGACTCCAGGTCAAGACGAGTCGACTCCCAGTCAAGACGGCAACTTTAATTCAAATTTGGAACAGTTGCCGAGTCGACTCCGGAAAAGCGTGAGTCGACTCCTGCTACAGCCGAGTCGACTCCTGATCGCGCGAGTCGACTCCAACCCACCAACGGTCATATTGTCAGGCTGCGCAGAGTGTGCAGAACGGCCAGAAAAAGCAGAGTAACGGCTAGTTTCCGTGGGGATTGGCTTAAATAGCCACAGAGGACTGTAGCAAGGAAGAGAACAGATACTCCACTCCAAGCATTCAAGTTTTCAAGCTCTCCAAGTGCTCTTAAACGAAAAAGGGGAGATCTGCATTTACTGCTCCAACAACTTCTTCCCAACAATCAAAGCTTCCTCCTCCTGCATTCAAGTCGACCACTCTTTCAAGAGGAGACCGGAGCTCCAGAAGCCATACCTCTTCACCAGCTTAAAAGCGTTTGAGGGCTTCTAACTCCTTTACGATTATATTGTCTTAAATCTGCTTTTTGAGAAGCTATTTTCTGTTTTCTCCTATCTCTTGTATTTACTTGATTCAATCGGGGGATTGAATCAAGGGGTTTAAGGTTGGTTGGTGAGCCAAGTTAAAACCAACGTGTGTAAGGGTTTGATTGTGAGCCCGGAAAAACAATCGGGGTTGGTTCTAGTCGGTGAGCCTGGGAAAACCGACCGAGTTCGTTGTGAGCTCGTAAAACAACAAGTTTGGTTGTGAGCTTGCAAAACAACCGGCTGTAATCCAAGGGGGTTATAGTGAAATTCCCAAGTGAGACTTGGGGAGTGGACGTAGGAGCAAGGGTTAGCTCCGAACCACTATAAAACTTTGTGTTTGTAGTGCATTGTCTCTCATCTTCTTCCCCGCACATTACTCACAGCACTAGGCTTTAATTAAATAACTTGCTATAGTTTTTAATTAATCATCCACAAAGTTTTAATTAGCCAAATTATATTAAAAACCCAATTCACCCCCCCCCCCTCTTGGGTTGTCTATCTGGACAACAGAGTTTGATGGGAGAACTAAGCTTCTTTCTAGGATTACAAATCAAACAAACTAAGAAAGGCATTTTCATTCATCAAACTAAGTATACAAAGGAAATACTAAAAAAGTTTGGGAATGAAAATCATAAGGGAGTAGGCACTCCAATGAATCCTACTAGTAAGCTAGACAAAGATGAAAAAGGGAAGAGTATTGATATTAAGCTCTATAGAGGACTAATTGGATCCTTGCTCTACCTTACTGCTAGTAGACCCGACATCGTATTTAGTGTAGGAATATGTGCCAGATACCAATCGGATCCTAAGGAGTCACATTTAAGTGCTGTTAAAAGAATCCTTAGATATTTAAGAGGAACTACCAATATAGGATTATGGTACTCAAGAGACTCCTGTCTAGATTTGCTTGCATATTCAGATGCTGATTTTGCCGGATGCAAATTAGATAGGAAGAGCACAAGTGGCACATGTCAATTCTTAGGAAATAACTTAGTATCATGGTTTAGCAAAAAGCAGAATTCAGTGGCACTGTCCATAGCTGAAGCTGAATATATAGCTGCTGGTAGTTGTTATGCTCAAGTACTATGGCTTAAGCAACAACTAGAGGACTATGGAGTTAAGCTAGATAATATTCCTATTAAATGTGATAACACTAGTGCCATCAATCTTACTAAAAATCCAGTTCAGCATTCTAAAGCCAAACACATAGAAATAAGGTATCATTTTATTAGGGATCATGTGCAAAATGGAAACATATGTATCGAACATATATGCACTGAAAAATAATTAGCCGACATATTTACAAAACCCTTGAGTGAAGATAGATTCTGCACGCTAAGGAGGGAATTAGGCATATGTGATCCTTTTTATTGAAGAAATATAAAAGGGAGCAAGTAGTCTCATGATATATTTCTCCAATTTCTAAAAACTCATGAAACATGAGTCAAACTTGTTATCTATAGATTCCTTACTCATGTATCATTGTCCCAGAAAGAATTTATAAGGATTGGAAGCAAGAAAAATTTTTAGAAACAAAAAGGAAGAGAAAAGAAAAATTCTGCACTTGGGTCGACCCAACCCAGAATAAGGTCGACCTAACGTTGAGTCGACCCAAGAAATTTCTTGAGTCGACCCAACGTCGGGACCCCACTGTTAAAAGGGAGACCCGAGAGCACTATTAGGGCACTGTTTGCCCTTGTCCTCTTCTGAATACTCTAATCCCCACTCTCCAAACTCCTCCAAACTCCTCCAAACAGTAGATTACTTTAAAATCTTGGAGAAATGGGACCCAAAAGAGCCGTAGCCAAGAGATCCGGAAGAGTCTCACGGATCCAACGTGAGGAAAGGCAACCTACGGAGCCATCTACAGTGTCTCCACAACGTGAGGCACGTGCGGAGCCACCTCCTCCTCCTTCCCCCTCAGTTATACTTGCAAGATTTGCGGGGAGACCGGTTACAACGGGGAGAAGGATCTATTCCGAGTTCTTTGATCAAGAAGGGTTTAGGTTGAGGGAATGGGTCCAAAGGCAAGGTTGGGAGTATCTTTGCTCCCTAGATGTGATGATCTACCCTGGATTAGTTCGGGAGTTCTATGCCTTCCTTAAAACTGGAATGGGAGGGCTTATTTCGGAAGTTCGAGGAGTTAGGGTTCGAGTTTCCGAGGAGAGTTTAAGTGAGCTACTTCATCTTTCCTGCGAAGGAGCCACTCCGGAAAAGCCAGAAAACAAGATGAGAGCTCTACAGTTGATTATGGAAAATGAGGACTTTGACTTCTCAGAAAAGGTAATAGCAAGCTCTTTATCTGTTGAAATGAGATTATTGCTCAGTATCATAAATAGAATTTTATTTCCAAAGAGCGGGAGATTCGATCTCATCACAGAGCGAGATCTAGTAGTGATGGAGTATATTGTTGGGAACCCGCCCATACCGCTGAAATTTCAAAAATTCAGATGCAGCGGAAGAGGCATGTGCGGGATCAACCGTTCATCGCATGAACGTTGTTTAAAAACTGTTCGTAGATAGATAAGGATTAAAAACTTTTAAATAACATTAGAAGATCAGATCTTCACCTTTGTGCGGGTAGATGATCACCGCAAACTGATGATCGTGGTTTAGGATGAAGGTTCGTGTTGCCCAGTAGATACAACCCAAGAGGGGGGGGTGAATTGGGTCTTTTAAAACTTTTAACCTACTTCTGAAAGTTTTTGATTAATCATGCTAAGTTGTATGGATGCACAGTGAAAGTCAACAGTTTGATGTATAGAATGTGACTTGATTGAATATGCTTGCAACTAAAGGATGCGCGGATAACAGTAAAGCAAGCAATTTATCTAAGTAAGTAAGTGTGTTAATTAGACAATGACAAGAGGCATTACAAACACAACAAACATATAGTGGTTCGGTGCACCCCAGCACCTACATCCACTCCCCAAGACCTCTTGGGAATTTCACTATAATCCTACAGATTACAGCCGGTTGTTTTACAAGCTCACAACCCAACTTGTTGTTTTACGAGCGCACAACGAACTCGGTCGGTTTTCCCAGGCTCACCGACTAGAACCACCCCGATTGTTTTCCCGGGATCACAATCAAACCCTTACACCGTTGGTTTCGACCTAGGCTCACCAACAAACCTCTCACCGTTGGTTTTCCTTTTGGCTCACCAACAAACCTTAACCCCTTGATTCAATCCCTTGATTGAATCAAGTTACTAGATATTAAAAACAAAGTTTAAAACAAATCAAAGCTTCTTAAACAAGCAAATATAACAATATAAACAAATAGAGTAAAGAGAAGCCCTCAAACGAGTTTTGAAGATGAAAGAGCTCGGCTTCTTCTTTACTTGACCCTCTTCTGATTTGGCACGAAGTAGAGGATCACCGAGGCAGCACATGGATGGAGAGGAAACTTTGGGATGCACTTGGATGCTCTTCTTCTCTCTATTTCACTTTGAGTGGCCCTTTTGTGCTTATGGGAGATTTCCCTTGTAATCTCTTTGAAATCTCTTTCCTAAATGTTCTCTCCCACTTCCATGCCTTCTCCCCTAGCTCTCCTCTTGTTTTTATAGCTTTAGATGGCGTGGAAACAAGAATCTAGCCGTTAGAGACAAAAAATAGAGCCGTTGGACACAGTCTGCACCTCCTGACAATATTACCGTTGGGATCGGAGTCGACTCGCGCGATCAGGAGTCGACTCGCCTGTTGCAGGAGTCGACTCGTGCTTTACTGGAGACGACTCGGCCACTGTTCCAAATTTGAATTAATGTGCTTCCCTTGTCCTTGGGTCGACTCGGATCAAACTGGAGTCGACTCGCCAATGGCTGGAGACGACTCGGGTACTTGGGGGTCGGCTCATTCTCAGGAATCCAGAGGACATACTTTCTGATTTTCTTCCTCGAGTCGACTCGGATTTCCTTTGAGTCGACTCGGCTCTCAGAGCCCGAAAAACTGATCCTCTGTATTTTTGGGTTCGCGCTGCCTTGGAGTCGACTCGAACTGTCTTGGAGTCGACTCGTCTCTCAGAGACGAAAATACCATCTTCTGTCTTTGGGGTTGCGCTGTCTTGGAGTCGACTCGGACTTTGTGGGAGTCGACTCGAATCTCAGTGTCCGAAAAATTGCTCTCTGACTTTTCCCTTGTGTAACACTGAGAGTCGACTCGAATCTCAGCCCTAAATGTCTTTTCTGTCTTTCTGTCTTGTTACTCCCTGGAGTCGACTCGTTCTACTCTGGAGTCGACTCGAAGACTGTTCTTTTGAATTTTCCTTTGAATTTGCTCCTCCAATTTGAATCCTTTGAACTTGAAACTTGGGCCAATAAATTGTAGCTTTCTTCCAACTTTTCTTGAGAGCTTTAGAGGCCTTCTTGTGTTCTTTCAACTTGCTATGTTCCTTGCAAAATAAATATCTTTCTCCTTGCAACACAAACATTAGTATTTATACTTCAAGGTTTTGTGATCATCAAAATCAATATCTTTGGGTCATCAGTCTCCCCCTTTTTGATGATGACAAAACTTGGAGTATATGCAATATAAAATATATTGTGTTCTAGAAGTAATACATAGCTAAGTTGCATGAAGTAGAAAACATATATATTTAAAAAACATACTTCATGATAATGCTTTAGATTTAATCATCTTAACACAATCAACATATTTCAATTTAAGCTGATTTGTATTCAATTCAAAACACAAAGCATTATGAGCATATACTTAGATATTTCTCCCCCTTTTTGACAACATCAAAAAGATAGTGAAACATAAAGCACAAAGATCAGAATGCTCATATATTTTTTTTCCTTATTGTACTCTGATTTGCATGTCAAATTATTGCAAGGATATGAATCATATAACTCAAGGCAATAATATTAGAATCAGATTAATGAGCATAGATCAGAGCCAATTAAGATAATTTCAGAGCAGAACACATCGAATGTGATTTCAAGAAGTTTTCAAATTTGATACCACAGATAGTTTTCTAATCAAGTGTAGGTGGAATCTTTCTTAAATTAATTCAAGAAGTACCACAAATGATATTCAAGGAAAACACGAATGGAAATCTAACCTCTCTTCAATAATAAGTATGAAAGCTTGTTCATTTAAGATCTTTTGCCCAATCTATTAAGTATTTTATCAACATGAGAGCAATTTAATTAATTTTCAGAGTATAAGATCAAAACTTACATACTTGAAAAACATATCATCATGTTGGATCATTAATTCTTAATGACTTCAAAGTTCTTTTATGATAGTAAGAGCATTGGGGCACAAATACCAAAATATGAAATCATGCAATTTTTGATGTATCTTAGAGCATACATAAAATTCAAAGCTTTGAAGGTTCTTTTAGAGCTCTTTTAAAGACTTTATTCCTTTAAAAAAAAAAAAACATATTTTGGTACATATAATAATGAACTGGTACAATATTGAAGTTCTAAAGAGCAAGCCAATTAGGACTCATTAGTGAAGTTCAAAATAGATTTTCTAAGAGATACTCAAGAAAATTTAACACATTATTCTCCCCCTTTTTCATTAAATTAGAGGCTCTTAAGATTTGCAATTTGGTTCATGAGTGATGCATAAGATATACTAACCAACTAACACGCCTCAATGGTGTATCATAAAGATTTTCAGATGATACATATTGGAGAGTATTAGGATCACTTTTCATTTAGTATTCTTTCCCTCTTCTTTAGTTATAGATTTATGGGATTAAGTTCCATTTAAGAGTTAGAATTTGAAGATAATGTTCAATAAAATTGTCAATCTCAAAAATATATTTTCTATAAGTTTCAGCTTATTTTCATAAGACTCAAGGTTTGAGATAAGACAGCCTTTATAGAGCTCATCTCAAGGTAATTAAAGCATGTCTTGCAATATAAGAGGTTCATCAAAATCAATCCAGAAAATTCAAGGTATGCATTAAAGTATCTTTAGGATAAGATATCTAAATCTCCCCCTCAAAAGATGCATTCCTCTTTAATCATTCTTTTCTTTTGTTGAATTTCAGATTTTAATGACAAGCGTGAATAAAACTGAAATTCTATGATATCGAGAATGTAGAGTGATCAAGAATTATTCAAAATTTATAGCAATCACCCTTTTTAATCTTTCAAGAACAAGTTATGCTTTCTCTTAATCTTAGAGAAAATGTATAGAAATATTAATCAGAAAATGATTCATTTGAAGCTCAGTTTCTTTCAAAAGCATTTACATTTTCTTTCTTTTAGAGTCATTTGAGTGAGCTAAAATATTTCTAGCTTTAAGATGATTCACTCTATATATATTCTGATGGAAATCTTTAAGAATGTAGGAGAGAAAAACATATAGATGATCATTGAGGTATATATATTTATAGAACTCAATTTCTTAATCATAGTTTTTCACCAATGTATTCATAAAACACAATAAATCTTTTTAATATCAAAATAAGATCATATATTTAAAAATATTTGTTTGCAATTAAGATCATTGAAAGACACATCATTTAGACCAATATTAGTACACTTTAAGGATAAGAAAAGATATGTTTCGGATGCGTATCGAGACAATCAACCAAGGCGTCAAAATTAATTCTGTTTTTCTTATATTAAAATTTTCATTTAGAAATCATATTGAGTTATTCTCCTGAATGACATGATCATAGAAGCATATAACTAAGGTTACAAAGATGTAATGATATAAGCATTTTTAAGTTAAGTTTAAGCTTTTATACAAAATCAGATTCTGAATTTTCATAAGAATTTCCAAGAAGGCTTTCACAATTATAATTTGAGATATGTATCTTCTACATTGTAGCTCATCTTAAATCACTAAGATTGAAAACACATATTTCAATAATATTCGAGCACTTTCAGAATCTTTGTATTTAATATTGAGTTTCGATACAAAGTAAAGGATATTTTAACAAGTATTAGGACATTATGTATCAAAGTTAGGCAAGTAGAAAGATAGATCAAGATCAATTCATTTTGCCTAAATAGAAATATCCTTCTCTTCTTCTTTTTGTAAATCTATTTAACTTTCAAAGATAATCGTGAATGATAAAACTAAAATTTCTTTTTAATATTACTTAAAAAAAACTTTATGTAGTATTTTAAACATTCAAGCATTGGAACACAAGTTAGTTTGAGGCAAGGGTGAAGCAAAGACTTGTGAGCAAAGTTAAGACATATTCCAAGTTAAAACATAATTCAATCAACTTATCCAAGCATGGAGCATTACAAAATATTGAGAACCCATAATTCAAAACATCATGCCACATGCAAAATATATTATGTGTTAAGTCATGCATTAAAATATTAAGAACAAGCATGTCAAGGATCAAAATCAATTCTTTTCAAATAAACTCCCCCTATTTAAACATTATCTTGCAATGATTTCATCCTTAAAGTGTGTTTTCAAGTGATTAAAAATTTGACTTGATTCTTCTTATATACTTTCATTAACTTTGTCTTTCATTTTTACTTTCTTATGCTCTATACTCTATTTGCTCCCTATCCAGTGGAGTTGGGAAGGAGCACGAGGTACTACCACTAGCCTCCCTCTTGTGTCGTCCCTAATATGCCCTACACCGAATAGTTGGGTCAAATAGTGCCGGGTACTACCACTAGCCTCCCCATTGGCACCATCCCTATGATGAGCAATATAGAAATGTTAAAAAGTTTTTACTTCAAACTCTCCCTATTTAAGTGTAATTAATTGCGGATTTTATCCCTTTCGCGAGTCTCATAAATGTCCCAAATATATTATGCTTGTTTTGCTTTTCCTTAAGATTGAAGTATTTGCCTTTACTTAGATTTTACTTCTCTTGAATAATATATATTTTCTTTTCTTTATCTCTCTCTCTCTTTTCGTTATTCTCAAGTAATTTACATGAAAGAGCAGAATAAAGAAATAATCTTATGTATCATATAGATGTATATCATGCAAACAACATTTTCATTGTGCTCAAGGATTCATAATTTCTCACGTCATTTTAAATCAAAATTTTAAGCATACACTTGTGTATTTCATGGTTATGATATAGGCAAAGATATATTTTAGTTTGGGCAAACCATGAAACAATTTCTAAAAGTATAAGTCAATCAATATATATAGATATAGACATGATATCAAAAATTAATAATTTAAAGACCTTAATCATGCCATAATAAGATTTAAGTTATTGACTTTGCTCAATTAATTTATGAGAGAAGTATCTAGAATTACAAATTCATTCTGCATTCTTCAGTCAAATACCTACTAGATTTCTTATGTATGAACTTTTGGCTGAAGAAGGTCTTCTCTCTTGTTTGCATGTGAATGTTTAGTGTATGAAGATATCCTTCAAGTTGAAATCTCTCATTTTCTTGCTCAAGGATCCTGCATTATTAACAAAGTTCTTTTCTTTCTTGAAGGAAAGTCATTAGTTTCTTCAAGATACAAAACATTCATCCAACATATTTTTTATTTATTTTTTTTTTAACTATATGACTCAATATAAGATATGACAATAGTTGCATGTTGAGTCACTTTACTCAAGAGATTGCCTAAATATAAGCAAGCACATATCACTTGAACTAAAGAGATAGTTTCATTAACCAAGATAGTTCAAGGACAAACATGTGAGGCAATAGGAAGATTTATCAAGGTCAAATCAATTTCTTATTTTCAAAATCGATTTAGTTTAGATTTTATTTGCTTAAGATAATTGTCAATAAGACATGCTAGTTAAGTTTTAATCAACTTATCTTAAACGGTTGTTTCTATCAAAATTCAGATTATGATTTATTTGTTATCAATAAAATATGATTAATTAAAGTTGGATTGAAGTCTTACATAAGGGCACATAATAAGCATACAATCTGGTCTACTAGCTGTATGATAAAATAATTATTCTATCATCCTTCAATGCAGCTTTAAACAATAGATCTACTTTGCTCATCCTTTTCAAATTCTACAAGATGGGGTCATAGACATACATTCTTCATGCCAATCTTCTATAAGGGTTTTCTTGTGGACTAACTTTGGTCAATGAAGATCTCCTTTCTTGTTTGTCTTAATTTAGAGTTTGAGAGAAGATGTTCATCATACATATTTCAAACTCACCTTACATGAGCTAAGTAAAATCTTCATATAAATCTCCATTAGTAGAACCAAGAATGATGTCATTAATGTATACTTTGAGCAAGTAAGATATCACATTTTTTTTGATGCAAAGAATTATCACTATTACTTTATATCAAAAAGGTTGCTTAAGCTTTTTATATCATGCTTTTGATGCTTGTTTCAAATCATATATTGCTATATCATATTTGTAATGAGTGTTTTCAAATATGGTGGTTATTTAACATATATCTTCTTTAATAAAATAAGCACCTAGGAGTGCATTCTACACATTCATTTGATAGAATATAAAGCTCATAAAGCAAGCAAATGATAATGGTGATCTTTACTTCTAATCATGCAAGAATCAAGATCTATTTCATCTTTTCTTGATTTAGTCTTTTAGTAGTCATCAATTTTTCTTCATTAAGTGCATTTCTGAAAAACTCAATTTTGTTATAATTATTAACAAGTTTTCAGATTGTTATATGTAAAAGATTAACCATATATATAATTTAATTTTAGTATCTTCATAATAAATCATTAGTCTCATAAGGAATAAAATGAATTGATATTTCTACACTTCGAAACTTTTCATTGAATGTTCTATATGCATTGCTTGATGAATGATATCCAAGGATAGAAATATCTTTATCAGATTTGGCATTATTTTCATAAGAACATATCAAGCATAGTATGTATGACTGAAAAATATGAGAGATATGCAATAGTTCATTTTCTATTTTTCAGAAGATCAAAAGAAGTTTTCATCAAAAATAGATCTAATAGAAGTCATATGTATGACAAGCAGTGATGATAGCCCTTTTTTAAAAAAATCATTTAAGTAGATGACTATCATACACAATTGTCTTTTTCATTTCTTCAAGAATTCTATTAACCCTATTTTACTTAAGGTGTCCTTGGTGCTGAAATAATTAATTTCTGTATAAACTTTATCAGGATTTTGGTTTTCAACACTGTGCCATGATACTCTTTATCTTCACAGTTTGGAAACCTTTTTCATTTGAAACACTTTTACAAGATTTAGCAAATACAGAAAATACTTCAATTTTATTTGTCAAGAACAAATCCAATGTAAGCTTTTGAAAACTTAGTGATGGAAACAACTTCCTTAGATTTAGAAATTGATTCTTGTTTGTTTCCTTAGTTAACATGCATAACAAACTTTGACCTTACAGAAGATAATCTAAGTAAACCGATGACAAGGTCTTTTGAAATTAGGTCCACACTAGCATAAGGTAAGTTTACATGCCAAAAAGGATTCTTTGATCTTAGTATTTAAATACATATATTCAAAGGTATACCAAGTACACATTCTCATGTTTATGATCAATAAAAATAATGCCATGGATAGAAATTCTTAATCAAGCATATAGAGAATTCATAGAGTTATTTTTAATAAATTAATTAATCATTTAGCAACTTATCCAATAGTGAGTGGAGCATACTATAAAATGAAGTGATTTGAATATATTTTCTTTTCATACCAAAAAAAAAAAATATCACTTATATCACAAAAATGATTAATACTTGCAAGTTATGTTTTAATCAACTAATAAAGTAATTTTAATACGAGAGGATGCAAGAATTACTTATTTCATTATTTCTTTCATTTAAATCATTCTTCTTAATTACATTTTAAATTCAATTCTTTAACACATGTCTAGAGCACCCATTGTTTAGATAACATCTTTCATTAGAACCTTGGATAGCTAGACATGTTTGCTGAAAAATAATCATATTTTCAACTTAGGAACCCAAGCTCTTTTGGGTCCTTGTAGGTTAGCTATACTTGTTCCTTTTGGAACCCATATTTTCTTAATAGCTATTTTGTCCATAAATTTAAAGATTTTAGGATTACAAGGGATGTATTTCTGTATCCTCTTGTTGAATTTAACAAACATAGATCTAACATAAGTAGTAGATAAACCTTCAGTTTTCTGTTTTTGCCTTTTAGGTTCATCAAATTTGTAATGTATAGATTTAGGAACAACAGAAGAGATTTTACTTAGCTTGTTTATCAGTATTATAAGAATCTGTTTTAGAATAATTAAAAACTGTTTTAACAAACATATTCTTAAAAGATTTTTGGGTGTACCAAGGTTGATATCCTAATCCAACTTTATCAAATTCAGCTCTTTGATTATTTATCATTAGGTTCAATTTTTCAGAGCTGAAGGTAAATCGTTCAACAATAGGTTTTAATTTGTCAACTTCTTTAGTTAATCTTCTGTTATCTTCTGAAAGTAATTCATTGTTTTTCTTAAGTTTATCTTGACTTTCAGTGAGAAGTTGATCTCTTTGATTTAGTTCTTGATTTTCTTTAACTAAGATTTCAATTTTACTAGTTAGTTTCAGTTTTTCATCTATTAGAATTTGATTTTCATTCTTCAAGTTCTTGTTCTTACAAATAAGTTTCTTATATTCTAAATACAAATCAGAAAAGGCATCATGGAGTTCATCAAATATAAAATTGCTTTCAGTTTCAGCATGTACCTCTTGTGCCACGAAGCATGGATTTGCAATATGATACTGCTCTTGTTCTACACATGATGTTTCAGATTTGTTAGTGCATTCATATTTGTCTTCAAGCATATTCCATATTTCTTTAGCAGTCATGCAAGAAGATATGCAATTAAACTCATTCCTATCTAGTGCACAATATAATAGGTTCATGGCTTTTGAATTTTGTTGAACCATTTTCTCATTATGACTAGTGTTTGTGTGTGTTCCATTGACTATAATGCTCCATAAATTATAATCAAGTGATTGTATAAAAATGCGCATGCGTGCTTTCCAATGTGTATAGTTTATGCCATTAAATAGTGGAGGTGTATCAATTGATTGTCCTTCTCCTAGAAAACTATCTATTTGAGTTGTCATGATCTTTGGCTCTTGATCGTGAGATCAATAATTAATCTTAGAGCACCTGCTCTGATACCACTTGTTGCCCAGTAGATACAACCCAAGAGGGGGGGTTATCGATCATCGAGATAATCCCTATGAGTCCCACCATCCACCAGTGACACCTAGCAGCATGTAGTGGCTACCCAGCAGAATAGAATAATAAACCTCTAGGTGCAGTTATCGTGTGATACAGTCCTACTATCGTGGATTCCTACAGGACGGAGGTCATGGATAACTCGTCAAACCCCTTCGTCTGTCATATGTCAAGATTTATTTGACTCGAGTTCGATAGTGGAAAACTCTTTCTCCACTTTCTATTACTGCCCTGGCCAAGGTCTTAGAACTCAGTCTAACAAATCACATAGGATCACTCCTCTTCTATCAAGGTCGATAGATTCCATGTAAGTGCATACCCTACTACTACAGTGAACTTAATGCAGCCAATCTACACTACAAGGACCCATATGACTAGAGACCATGTATACGTATAGTCAAACTACAATAACCTCACTGTGAGTAGCTGAAGCACCGCAGGTCAAAGGACCAATCATACTACTGCAACATCAAGCAAGTCACTGACGAGTAGATAGACATCCAAGTGACTTCTTGTCTTGGTCACGCTCAGTACCCTTGTTCTGTAACAAGCACCTGCACTATCACTTCAATGTCCCTACACTGTGAACTCAAGTCTCGTCCATCCAGAAGGAAAGTGATCTGTGCACTGATCGGATCGATCATCGTCCTCGTGATGATCCATTGATCAGGAGCATTTAGAAATTAATCACCAATGATACATGGCTCAAATTTTCAACTCTTGAGAATATGCATCATCATCTTATTAATTTCTTGGATGATTCATAGACACATAAATAATATGAATGAAACGATGCCTTTTATTTATTTAATAATAAATAGTCAAGTACAAAATTATGTCCCTAGAATTAACAATGTGTCAGCCAGATTGGCTTCTAGGGCATACATCTAACAATTGATGCAGGAGCATCCCCCTTGGGCATGGTGTATTGGGTCTAGTCCCTTGGGAATGGAGATTGAGTTTCCTTCTTGGGTGTGCACCAAGTTTCATGGGGTTCAAGGAGTTCCAATATCAATCATGTTGAGCCCAATTGAATCATGGGGAGAGTGTGGAGATGAAGGCCAACCATGAAGCACCACCCTCATTCTAATGGCGTGGAACATTGGGTGAAGGAGTGGAAAGAATTTTAGTCCAAGCAAAGTTGAGTCCAAGCTGAAATTAGATTGAGTCCCTGCAATTAGTGATTTGATTCACAATGGGTTAGCCTCTTTAGTGTCAATTAGATTGAGTCCAAGGCGTGAATGGGTCCATGGCTAATTATAAGTGGTCACATGTCAAAATAAAGAGAAGTTCAACCATGAAGACCTCTCACATGTGGAAGAAATTCAGAGTTCAGATCCAGTTCAAATCCATGACAGATTGAATACTATATGGTCTTTTGAATATTTTGGGAGCTACAGAAGTATGATTAAGTTGATTCAAATTTTGTTGGAAAGTAGACATCTGTAGCTTTCCAATGACTATAAGAACATAAAATTTAGAGATCAGATGACATTTGAGGAGTCTCCTGAACTTCACGCTGATGTTGGTACCCGAGAAGGAGTTCCACCTAGATATTCATGGCATGCGGCTGAATTCCTTTTGATGGGTTTCAATCCACACGCCATAGATATGGATCTTAGGTGTCTAGGCTTAGGTGTCAAGGCCTTTGATTGGTCAATTAGAAAATTTAAATTTTGAATTGAGTCCACATGTAATTAGGAGTCCAATTTAAAATTCTGTGTAGTCCTTATCCTTTGCCAACCTTTCCTTCTATATAAAGGAGGGTATGATGAATGAAGTTAGTTTTGGATTTCGAAATTATTTTTTTGTTTGCGTGAAGAGAGGCTACTCCTCTTGCTGGTGCGATGCCAAAGGGGTTGAGGAAAGGTGGGATGCCTCCCCTTCACGCCATTTGAAATTGGGTTGGTTTTGGATGAGATTTTCCTAACTAACTCAACCTTATCCTTATCCATTCTCTTTCTCCTCACACCTCCACCCTTTGTGTGCGCCATCCTTGCTTTCCACCTCATCCACCGGCAATTTCCTCATGCCTATTATCCTCTCACGTCCTCCCCTTGGGTCCAAGGCAATTCAAAGTCAAATTAAACCCATTTCAGCCTACATGCAAATGAACCAACCAATTTCAGCTGCCCACTAAACTTGGTGCCTAATTTTGGTCCATTGGCTGACCCTCCTTGAACCCAATCTCGCCATCCAGCAACCCATCTTCTTCCTCCTTCCTTCCACCACAAAGAACCCTAGCCTCCATTGCCATTGCTTAGAAAAAAAAAAATTCAGCCATCATCAGAGAAGAAAAATTCTGCAGCCCACCCCGATTGCGTCAGATGGGCTTCTTTAAGAATTTTCTGTTTAATTTCCAAATCCATAGGTACACAAATTCTATTCCGATACCTCAAAATCCATCCTCATGTATCTCGAATTTAGATATATCTCCTGCTTCTACTGACTCCCGAATCTTCAATAACTGTTGGTCATTACCCTGAGCTGTCTTGATCCTCTCTATGAGTGTCGGCTGAACCTACATATAAGCCAATTGAGTCCCCAAGCCAAGTATTCGGATCTCTAATTCAAGTTTCCTCACATCTTCCAAAATATGTCGTTGGCTAGTAATCAAAGTGGCCATATTTCCTATTGACTTTCTGCTTAAAGCATCTGCAACAACATTAGCTTTTCCAGGGTGATAATTAATCGTTAGATCATAGTCCTTCAACAATTCCAGCCATCTTCTTTGTCTCAAATTCAGTTCCTTCTGGGTAAATATATATTTCAAACTCTTGTGATCTGTAAACACCTCGCATCGTACTCCATAAAGATGATGTCTCCAAATCTTGAGAGCAAAAATCACAGCTGCTAACTCCAAATCATGAGTGGGATAAATTTGCTCATAAGATTTTAATTATCTAGAGGCATAGGCTACTACTTTACCGTGCTGCATCAAAACACAGGCGAGTCCCTTCCTTGAAGCATCACTATAAATTGTGAATCCATCATCACCTGTAGGTATAGTAAGAATAGGTGCCGTAACCAATCGCCTCTTTAATTTCTGAAAGCCTCGTTCACAATCTTTAGTCCATTCAAACTTAACTCTTTTTTGAGTTAAGCGAGTCAAAGGTATAGCTATAGAGGAAAATCCTTCCATAAATCGTCTGTAATAGCCTGCCATTCCTAGAAAGCTGCGAATCTCAAAAACATTAGTTGGCCTGTTCCATTGCACTACATCTTCCACTTTTGCGGGATCCACAGAAATCCCATCTCCGGATATAATATGCCCCAAAAACGATATCTCATTCAACCAAAACTCACACTTCTTTAATTTAGCATAGAGCTTCTCCCTCCTTAAGAGTTGAAGTACGCTTCGTAAATGTTCCTCATGTTCTTCTTTTCCTTTTGAATAAATTAAAATGTCATCAATGAACACCACCACAAATCGATCTAGAAAAGATTTAAATATTATGTTCATTAAGTCCATAAAAGCTGCTGGGGCATTCGTCAATCCAAAAGGCATCACCAAGAATTCATAATGTCCATAACGAGTTCTGAATGCAGTCTTGGTTACATCTTCCGCTTTGATCTTTAGCTGATGATATCCTGTGCGGAGATCAATCTTAGAGAAAATATGTGCACCTTGCAACTGGTCAAATAAATCATCTATTCGAGGCAAAGGGTATTTGTTCTTTATAGTGACTTTATTCAATTCTCTATAGTCATTGCAGAGTCTCATGCTTCCATCTTTCTTTTTCACAAAGAGCACTGGAGCTCCCCAAGGTGACACACTAGGTCGTATAAAATCCTTGTCCAGTAAATCTTGCAACTGATCTTTCAATTTTTTTAATTCAGCTGGGGCCATTCGATAAGGAGCTTTAGAAATCGGACCTGAATCAGGTACAAGATCAATAGTGAATTCAATTTCTCTGTCCCATGGCAATCCTGATAACTCCTCGGTAAAGACGTCCGAAAATTCATTCACTATAGGAATATCCTCTATCTTTAGTTCATCTTGTTGTATATCAATTACTGAGGCCAGATAACCTGTGCATCCTTTTCTTAACATTCGTCCAGCTTACAAAGTCGAGATAATATGAGGAAAAGCAGTTCCTTGGTTTCCACAGAAACTGAATGCCGGTTCTCCCGGAATTTGGAAGTTTACCCTCTTGCCATGACAGTCTACTGAGGCATGATAGGTAGCAAGCCAATTCATCCCCAAAATGACATCAAAATCCCGCATATCAAGTACAATCAGATCCACAGGTAACTCCCTATCTATTATTTCAATTTTACATGACTTGCATATAACATCAGTGCTCAACATACCGCCTACTGGTGTCTCCACATAGAACTTAGTGGTCATGGATTCACACAATATGTCATGTGTTTTGACAAAGTTTGAGGATATGAATGAATGTGTGGCACCAGGATCAAATAAGACATAAGCATAAATATCAGATATAGGAATAGTACCTGTCACCACTGCATTAGAAGCTTGTACATCTTGCTGTGTAAGTGCAAATACCCTTTCTTGAGTCTTTGGCCTCTGGCTTCCTTCCATTGCTTGCGTAGATTTATTCTCGTTTCTTTGTGGGTAGTCTTTAATTTTATGACCTTTCTGTCTGCAATGAAAACAAGAACCTGTAACCCAGGGACAATTTGCAAATTCATGATTACCGCCACATCTTGAACACTTCCCACTCTCATTTTTGAGATTTCTATCTTTATTTGGCTTCTGAGCTAGATTCTTGAAATTCTTGTTTCCCCCTTTAAATTCAGCAGGTCTTTTTCTTTTCTTTTGGTTTCTTTCCCTTTCAGCAAAAGCTTCGTTGACTTCCCTTTCAATGATTAAAGCTTTATTCACCACAATTGCGTAGGTAGTCAACTCATAGGGTACCACTTGCTTCCTAATTTCAGTCTTCAATCCCATCTTAAACTTGTGCACTCGGTCTTGCTCATCCTCTACCAATTTCGGAACAAATTTGGCTAGTTCTGTGAATTTGGCTTCATATTCGGCCATTGTCATGCCCCTTTGCTTCAAATGGATAAATTCTTGTTCCTTCTGTATCCTTACACTTCGAGGAAAATATTTATCATAGAATGCTTTTCAAAATTTATCCCAAGTGAGAGGTTCCCCATCATGCTCAAATTTATGCTCCAACATCTGCCACCAATTAAATGCTTCTCCCTGCAACATGTATGATGCAAACAGAAGTTTTTCATCGTCCCGGCATCTTCAGACAGCAAATGCTTTTTCCATCTCTGTAAGCCAATTGTCTGCTTCCAAAGGTTCTGTAGTCCCCTGAAAAGCTGGAGGAGCCAGCCTCTTAAATTCAGCTATGCTGCTACGATGTTCACACTATTCCCCTCGTCCTTGCTGTGGCTGTGTCTGGAGCAACTGCGCTTGTTGTTGGAGCAACTGCTGTTGCACCTGCTGTTGCATTTGCATGAGGCTCACTATGGTCTGCATAACCTGGCTTAAGCCCGATTCCTGTCCCGTTTGAGGGCTCATGACTTCCTCCTGCTGAGGGATACTCCCAACCCGTTGGGGTGTGCTGTCAGTATGCCGGTTCGGTGTCTCATCTGCAGCACTAACAGTAGTCTTTTTTGCCCGACGTTGAGGCATCCTGACCTATATGCATCAAATAACAGCAGACTCATAAAAAGAAAGCTCACCGAATTAAATTATTATTATTATTATTTTTATATAATAATAATCATCACATTCTTCACACCTAATGTCCCAATGTCCCTAGTGTCTACCCACCTACACTCATATCGTGTATGATTCTTTGTCTTAGATTCTATCCATGTATGCTCTGATACCACTTAAGTTGTCACGCCCCCGTCCCGAGATCGCGAGCCGGGGGTCGCGCCAACCGCCGCACACCCGTAAGAAACTTTTCCCACGAGCATGCAAGGCGTCTAAACCAAACACCTCAATTATGTAATTCTAAAATAATTTAACAGAATAAATGCAATCTTATTCCATTGACTAACTCGAGTCATAATGTCTCACAAGTCTAAATACGCGGCGGAATAATCATTTACCAACATGCAGAAACCTAGTTCTTAAAATAATAAAAGTCCACCAATCATAATAAATGTCCATAATAACAAATCAACTTAAATAACCCTAATCTAAGATAACTTGTGCCACAATCCTTCTAGTCGCTCTCCCATTTTGAATCCCTAATAGACTAGTTCTCGAAATCTGTAAAACAACAAGAGATGGTATAATGAGCTAGACAGCTGGTGCTAAAATAAAATTATTCTCCCAAGTGCAGGAGATTCGCACAAGTAGTATAACTCGGAAGTCCAAGGTCGATTCCTCAGAGAACGATCTATGGATTATTAGCATAATCTCAGATTAATTAATTCAGTTAATTTGTTGATTAAGATGATGTTTTGCAAATAGAAAACAAATTAGTACACAGAGAATTAAAGTATGGATAGATTAAGATCGAGTAGGGATCTGGAATCCCCCTTGATAATTTTGCATTCAAGAAATAAATTCTTCGATTCTTGATTAAAGATATAAATGTAGGATAGATCAAAGCATGAGATATATTTTAGGGACATATGAACTCTATTTCTAAGCATTTATCGTGCCTATTACATCAACGATAAATCAAATACTAAAGCGGTCCACATGTCGATCAACATAAACCATTAAAGAACTATCTACAAAATAATTATGCAAGAATCCATAATATATTGGAAATATAAATTTATAAGAATTAAAGGTTTAGAATTTACTTTAAAGATAGCAATACATCAAGGGTTCCTCCATCACCCAGGATTAGCCAGCCATCAACATCAAAGACTCTCCCCTGTTACTCCTCTCTCTATTTTTTTTCTTCTTTTTCTTTTCGAAAACAGGGCATCCCCTGTTTCCCTCTCTCTTCTTCTTTCTTGTTTTCTTCCACTGCAGCAGCCGACTCCTCTATTCTTCCTCTTCCCCCCCAAATTGGAGCCCCTTTCTCCTCCTCTTATAGATCCCACCAGAGATCAGCCAGCGATGGATCTGATTTTGCGTGGAGAGGAGGAAGAACGCCTGCGTGATGGTTGGGGCGGAATGCATGGGATCGGCTGGATCGATGGCGCTGGCCGCGGGATTTGGGGAGTCGCTTGGGTGCGCAGAAGAAAAGTCATAGACTCTATTCTGCAGTTGGGAGGATGCATCCTTTTTAGATGAATTTATATAAAATAATGTTAAAAATTATAATAAGTGCTAAGGATAAAATATTAATCATGCAAATGTTAACATCTATTATTTATCATTATTTTGCTAGCATTAGGCTAAGTTAATTGGTACTTAGATCGCACTTTTGTGCTCTCATCATACCCCCCAACTAGCTTATTGCTAGTCTCTAGCAATTCAGAGTAAATAATAACATGAGAGTACAAAAAGTGTTGGTCAATTCTTTGACTTTTTATTAAAGCTAACGACATAAAACTAAGATATGTACCCACTTTCGTAGGGCATCACGATTGCACTTAGCACGTGCAACAAGCCGTTAAACTCCTAGGTTACCCTAGTGGACGAGTGTTGTCTCGTGAGGGTTTTCAGGGATGTTACCCACAAACATCATGAATGATATGACATGAGATCCTAAAAAAAAAAAAAATGAAATAAATTTTAAGCTAATGCACATGTAATTAATTAATATATATTTTCAAGCATGGAAACTATCAAAGCAAGGAAAATATGAAAGTGTAGTGTGCATAAAATAGTATGACTTTCTCGGAGTACTACTACCTCCAACACAACATGGCACCGCTTGAATTTTAGGTGTACTACTCAAGTTCACAAGTGTTTACTACAGTTTATTAGAGCCTGATCCATCAAATTTTCGGAATATCTCATGTTGTCTAAAATTGTCAAGAATGGTTTGCATAAAAAGAAGGAGCTATCAATCCCAACTAAATATCCAAAGTACACAAAGGTCCAATACAATGGAGTCAAACCAGCCATTACCACATGTCACTGGGTTCAGCCCGACCAACCCTATTCATGCTTTTTTTTTTAATATTTTTTTATACATATAGTGATTACAATAGTCCAACCCCCTTAGACTCTAGCAAGGTCCATGTAGCGAGTTTTCGGCCAATAACTCCTGATCCAGTTGGCTCAAGGCATTAGGTGAAACACCCCTCGGACTTAATTACTCGAACCAGACTACGCCACGAGGTTAGACTTGTCATCTCCTCATTTTTTTTTAAATCAAGAGAGAAAGTAAACTGAACCATATAATGTGACTGCAACGTGACTATAGGTCAACCAAGGTTGGAACATAAGGCACTTAGATGATCTAGCCGGGGTATTCAGCCTCTATCTTTATGTGAAAACCAAATCAAGAACCTTTTAGTACGGATAAGGATACTCGTACTTCTTTTACAGATATGGCTTAACAAAAATGCATTAAACAAATGTGAACTCCTGAGGCCTTCCTATAATCATTAAGTAAATGTGCGGGGATCTAATAATAGGTCTCTGATCAGTCATAATGTGCATGTGTTCCTTGCCTTAATGGTTGCACAAACTCAATATGAAAATACATGTGCATTTGCTTAGAAAAGAATGCAAAAATAATTTTTTTTTTAAAGCAAATTACTTTCCTCCCCCCAACTTAAACATTGCATTGTCCTCAATGTAATAGATACAAGAAAAATATAATAAAAGACAGTAGAGAAAATAATATTAGAGAGAAGAGGAATACCTTGAGCTGTTGATATCCAGAAAATAAAACCTACAAAACTAGAGAAATAATCCTTACTAATATACATATACCTTTGCCTTCATGCTCAGTCATAAGAAGGCTCCCCCAAGAAAAAGGAGTCCTCTTCATCTGTAAAATTCTCAAGAAAAGGTTTAAGTCTGTGTCCATTTACCTTAAAAATTCTACCATCCCGTGGATTCTCAATCTCAACCGCCCCATGTGAAAAAATAGTTTTTATAATGTAAGGACCTGTCCATCTCGATCGCAACTTACCAGGAAACAGATGTAAGCGGGATTCATATAAAAGAACTTTTTGCAAAGGTTCAAAAGATTTTTTTAAAATTGATTTATCATGTAAGATCTTCATTCGTTCTTTGCAAATTTTAGCATTGTCATAAGCATCTCTGCGAATCTCATTAAGCTCGTTCAATTGTAATTTTCTAGCTAGACCGGCATCTTTTAAATCAAAATTCAATTTTCTAATTGCCCAATACGATTTATGTTCTATTTCTACAGGCAGATGACACGCTTTTCCACAAACTAGCCGGTAGGGAGACATGCCAAGAATGGTTTTGTATGCAGTACGATAGGCCCATAATGCATCTGATAGTTTCAAGGACCAATCTTTTCGTGATGGGTTCACCATTTTCTCTAAAATACGCTTGATCTCCCTATTGGCTAATTCTACCTGGCCACTAGTTTGCGGATGATATGGGGTAGCAACTCTATGGGTGACACAATACTTTTTCAATAAGGTCTCGAAAGGCTTATTACAAAAGTGTTTTCCACCGTCACTAATTATGACCTTAGGCATCCCAAATCGTAAAAAATTATTTTCTTTTAAAAACTTCAGGACAGGTTTGTGATCATTGGTCTTACAAGCAACAGCTTCTACCCATTTGGACACATATTCGACACCGACTAAAATGTACTCATATCCAAAAGATGATGGGATGGGCCCATAAAATCGATGCCCCAACAATCGAAAATTTCGATAATAGTAATGGGTTGAAGAGGCATCATTTGCCTACGAGTTAGACTTCCAATACGTTGACATGGATCACATGTCCTGCAGAACTCGTAGGCATCTTTGAACATAGTGGGCCAATAGAAACCACATTGCAAAACTTTTGCAGCAGTTTTCTTAGAGGCAAAGTGTCCACCGCAAGCATCAGTGTGGCAGAAAGAAAGTACGCTTTGTATATCATGATCCGGTATGCATCGTCTAAAGATTTGATCATTGCAATATTTAAACAAATAGGGTTCGTCATAGTAATAATTCTTTACTTCGCGCGAGAAAATTTTTCTATCTGTCGACCCCCAATGCTCCGGCATCCGGCTTATAACAAGAAAATTTACAATATCTGCATACCATGGTATACTAGAAAGTGCAAACAACTGCTCTTCAGGGAATGAGTCCTTGATGGAAAACTGTGGCACTGAATCATGAAAAACTAATCGTGATAAATGGTCAGCAACCACATTCTCTACTCCTTTTTTATCTTTGATAGTGATGTCAAATTCTTGGAGTAGAAGTATCCATTGTATTAAGCGTGGTTTGGCCTCTTTCTTATCCAACAAATATTTTAGTGCCGCATGGTCCGTGAAGATAACAATAGGAGCACCAAGGATATAAGAGCGAAATTTATCTAAGGCAAATACTACTGCAAGCAATTCCTTCTCGGTGGTAGTGTAATTCATTTGAGCATCGTTTAAGATTTTGCTTGCATAGTAAATGACATATGGCTTATTATCCTTGCGTTGTCCTAGGACAGCTCCTATTGCATAGTCGCTAGCGTCGCACATAATCTCAAAAGGTAATGACCAATCGGATGGTCGCACGATGGGTGCAGTGCTAAGCATAGACTTCAACTTTTCGAATGCCTCCTGACAGGTTTCAGTCCAATTGAACGGTGTATCAAGGGATAGGAGATTACATAATGGTCGAGATATGACACTAAAGTCCTTGATGAACCTCCTATAAAATCTGGCATGACCCAAAAATGATCTAACATCTCTAACCGTCTTGGGTGCAGGTAGCTTAGCAATTAAATCAGTCTTAGCTCTATCTACTTCCATGCCCTTCGATGAAATAATATGTCCTAAGACAATTTCCTTTGGCACCATGAAGTGGCATTTCTTCCAATTCAGTATCAAATTCTTTTCCATACATCGAGCTAAGACAGCTTGTAAATGTGACAGGCAATCATCAAATGTGTCGCCAAAAATGGAGAAGTCGTCCATGAACACTTCCAAAAATTTCTCGTTCATGTTTTCAAAGATGCTGAGCATGCATCTTTGGAATGTTGCAGGTGCATTACACAACCCGAATGGCATTCGTCGGAAAGCAAATGTGCCAAAAGGACAAGTGAAGGTAGTCTTCTCTTGATCTTCCGGTGAAATTTTAATTTGATAATATCCCGAATAGCCATTGAGAAAACAATAGAAATCATGCCCTGCAACCCTCTCCAATACTTGGTCTAGGAAGGGTAGAGGAAAGTGATCCTTTCATGTGACCAAATTCAGCTTTCGGTAGTCAACACACATGCGCCAACTCGTCGGGATACGAGTTGGAACTAGTTCACCTTGTTCATTTTCTACTACCGTCAAACCCGATTTCTTAGGAACGACTTGAGTAGGGCTTACCCACTTGCTGTCGGAAATTGGGTAAAAAATATCCACGTCAAGCAACTTGAGGACTTCTGCCTTAACCACATCTCTCATTGTAGGATTTAACCTTCGTTGTATTGGCCTTGTGGTTTTGGCATTGTCCTCCATATATATCCGGTGCGTGCAAATTAAGGGGCTAATTCCCTTCAAATCAGCAATGGACCACCCTAAGGCTCCTTTATGATTCTTTAAAACATCAATTAATTTTCTTTCTTGGGTATGATCAAGTCCAGACGAGATGATTACAGGAAAAGTATCTTCGGATCCAAGAAAAGCATACTTAAGTTCCTTTGGTAAGGGTTTCAATTCGAGCTTGGGTGCTTGCTCATGGGATGGTACTATTTTCACCTCTCGAGGCGACAATCTCTCAAATTCTCCTTCTTTTGGTCTCCACCCATTGACCATCTTGATATCCAGATTATCCACAATAGGTGTGACTGACAAATCATCATCATTGGTTCCATTAGGACACCAATCAATTAAGCTATCATTGAATGGGTCGTTAATTGCTTTAGCTAACAAATAATCTTCTGCGATGGTTTCAACCCAATCAACCTCCTTACTCTCTTCGGGATCATTGGGTTGTTTGCACACATTAAAAATGTTCAATTCTAAGGTCATGTTACCAAAAGAAAGCTTCATGATGCCATTCCTATAATTAATCAATGCATTAGAAGTTGCAAGGAATGGACGTCCTAAAATGACCGGAATCTGAGACTGTGAGTTCGAAGCCGGATGTGTGTCCAATACAATAAAATCGACAGGAAAGTAGAACTTGTCTACTTGGACTAATACATCCTCGATAATCTCCCTTGGAATTTTAACTGACCTGTCAGCTAATTGCAAAGTGACGGAGGTTGGCTTCAACTCACCTAAACCAAGTTGCTCATATACAGAATATGGCAACAAATTCACACTCGCCCCTAAATCTAGCAATGCTCGCTCTATCCTAAAGTTGCCTATGATGCATGAGATGGTTGGGCAACCTGGATCTTTATATTTAGGGAGAATGTTGTGCTGCAAAATAGCACTCACATTTTCAGTTAAAAATGCCTTCTTCTTAACATTTAATCGGCGCTTAACAGTACACAAGTCCTTCAAAAATTTGGCATATGAGGGTACTTGTTTGATTGCATCAAGAAGAGGTATGTTGATCTTTACTTGTTTAAAAAGCTCAAAAATTTTAGAATTAGGTTCGAGCTTTTGCAACGGCTTAAACCGTTGTGGAAAAGGTGGAGGAAAAGGACATTCAACTTTCACGGTAGAAGTTGGGACCTCAACTTCTTCTTTGTTCCTTTCATCGACTTTGGGAGCATCAGAATTAGAAGTGACTCGCAGTCTCAATGGGACGGTTTGATCAATGACTTTCCCATTACGCAAAGTCATGATGCTCTTTGCATGCTCTGTATGCGAACTAGAAGGAGCCGTATTATTACTACCGTGCACTTGTGGGTTAGGTTGGGGTTGAGCTGGAAGCTTACCCTTCTCTTGGGTACTTAGGACGGTAGTCAACATTGACAATTGGTTCCTTATGTCTTCAAAATTTCGAGTATTTTGAGCATTGATATTAGCTTGACCTTGTAGAAAAGTTTGTATGGATTGCAAGGTATCCTCGATATTTGGCTTTTGAGAAGGTGATGGTGCATAAGTAGGATGTGCAGGTTGAGGAGCTGAATGGTGTGACTGTTGAGGATGATCGTTTCTCCACCTAAAGTTTGGATAATTCTTCCAACCAGGGTTATAGGTATTCGAGTATGGATTGTTATAAGGCTTTTGGTAGGAGTTCATAGCATTTGCTTGATCGTGCAAGACTTCCTTGAATGCCGGTATGGTGGGGCAATCTGTAGTGGTATGACCCGACATATCGCAGATACCACAACACTCGTTTCTAAGCTCTATAGTCTTGACAGGCTCAACCTTCCTAAGCTCAATTTCTTCTACCTTCCTAGTGAGGGCTGCCATTTTAGCATGAAGATCATCCTCAGTTCTGAGGTTGTAAAGGCCTCCCTGTACAGAGCTAGTAGGCTTAGGCAAAGACTTGTTGTTTCTATCCCCGTTATCCCAAAGTTGGGCAGTCTCAGCAAGGGAATGCAAATACTCCCATGCCTCATCAGGTTGTTTTTCTAAAAATCTACCATTGCACATGGTCTCTACAAATTGTTTCAACTATGGAGATAAACCTTCATAAAAGAAGCTAATAGTTCTCCAAGTTTCGAACCCGTGATGAGGGCATGAGAGAAGAAGGTCTTTAAATCTTTCCCAATATTCATAAAATGTTTCATTATCTTTTTGTTGGAAATTGCTAATATGTCTTTTTAAAAAGTTGGTCCTTTGTGTGGGAAAGAACTTTTTTAAAAATTCTCTCTGCATATCTTGCCAAGTTCTTATTGATCTAGGTCGCAAGGAGTTTAGCCATGTTTTGGCCTTATCCTTTAGAGAGAAAGGGAACAATGTCAACTTGAGGATATCCTCGGTGACGTTTGGCACTCTAAATGTAATGCTCAATTCTTCAAAATCCTTTAAATGAAGATACGAACTTTCGGACTCTAACCCATAAAACTTGGGCAGCAATTGGATTACCCCTGGTTTGATGTCAAAATGTCCTACATTATCAAGAAAAATTATGCATGAAGACTGACTAGTCCTAGCCAGTTGTAGGTATTGTCTTAGAGTCATAACATGGGGTTCTCGTTCTCGATTGTGGTGACTCCCCGCATCTTCATTTAAATCAGCCATCTCACAAGGTGTGAGATATTGAGAAGAAATTTCAGGGGTCTGTCCTAAGGGATGATCTAAAGTTGTACGACTTAATCGACCAGTGTCGTCCCTATTCCACTTTAGCATGCAAAATATTTCTCTCTCTTTTTTTTTTCTTTTTTTTTTTAATTATAAGTACCAACTAAAGATAACCTAAAACGACACCCTAAAACAAAAATCTATTCACAATCAAACATGCAACAAAACATTACACCTCAATTTCTAATATTTTTCTTAAATTTCTAGACAGCTCCTAACTGGTTTGAAGAGGGCACCTAAGCCTCCAATCCGGTCTAATGAACCGAGTTGACCAAGTAAGCTCCCAGGTAAGTGGAGGGGTCACGATGCGTTCGCAAAGGTCCCACTTAAAACCCACTTGCCTCGAACAGATGAACTGTCTCCCTTATAGGGACAAAGCTTGCCTAGACATCAACTAAGCCACAGAGCGAAATTGGTGCAACTTTCGGTGGTCTTCGTCCTATTGAGCTCGAATGTCCTTATGGGCCAACGTCTAGTTGATTTTAGTTAAGCTTAGGATATTTATGTATTGGGGTGATTTTTGGGCTAAGGACGAGTGATGAAATCCCGATCTTATCTTTTTTAATGGGTTCTGCCCTTAAAATATTTTATACTGATGCCTTATACTATATGCAACAATCAAGAGATTTTTTTTTAATGTTTTATGACATGACATTAAATTATATTGAATAGGTGATCAAGCAAATTATTTATTTATTTATTTTTTAAATTTTATGAGTTGAAGTCTGAAATTTGAAATTTGAAATTTAAAATTTTTAAAAATTTAGGTTTTCCCTCTTTTTCTAATTTTGATTGATCACACTTGATCTTTTCTTAAAGTTATTTTTTTTTCAATTTTCAATTATCAACAAGGGTTAATAAGATATGATAACAATAAATTTCTTATTCTAAAAAAAAATTAAATGCAGAAAATTCAAAGCAGAAAGCAGCAAGGTTTCGTATTAATCTAATGGTCTTAAAAGTCTCAGAATGTCAATCAGACCGTTCCGATTATTGAAAAATATATCTTGCACTAGCTGACCAAATTTGAGTCCAATCAGACGGCTAATATCTATGATATCAGAGTTTGATGCAAACTATGTAGGGAATTGAAAATAGTAGTAAGGATGTAATTTAATTTATTTTTTTTTCAAAATAAAAATACTAACTACTAAGGTAAAAATTAATCTAAAATTATACTAATAACTCAGCCGTTCTCCGGCAACGGCACCAAAAACTTGGTGCTAAAATAAAATTGTTCTCCCAAGTGCAGGAGATTCGCATAAGTAGTATAACTCGGTAGTCCGAGGTCGATTCCTCAGAGAACGATCTATAGATTATTAGCGTAATCTCAGATTAATTAATTCAGTTAATTTGTTGATTAAGATGATGTTTTGCAAATAGAAAACAAATTAGTACACAGAGAATTAAAGTATGGATAGATTAAGATGGAGTAGGGATCTGGAATCCCCCTTGATAATTTTGCATTCAAGAAATAAATTCTTCGATTCTTGATTAAAGATATAAATGTAGGATAGATCAAAGCATGAGATATATTTTAGGGACATATGAACTCTATTTCTAAGCATTTATCGTGCCTATTACATCAACGATAAATCAAATACTAAAGCGGTCCACATGTCGATCAACATAAACCATTAAAGAACTATCTACAAAATAATTATGCAAGAATCCATAATATATTGGAAATATAAATCTATAAGAATTAAAGGTTTAGAATTTACTTCAAAGATAGCAATACATCAAGGGTTCCTCCATCACCCAGGATTAGCCAGCCATCAACATCAAAGACTCTCCCCTGTTACTCCTCTCTCTATTTTTTTTCTTCTTTTTCTTTTCGGAAACAGGGCATCCCCTGTTTCCCTCTCTCTTCTTCTTTCTTGTTTTTCACTGCAGCAGCCGATTCCTCTATTCTTCCTCTTCCCCCCCCCAAATCGGAGCCCCTTTCTCCTCCTCTTATAGATCCCACCAGAGATCAGCCAGCGATGGATCTGATTTTGCGTGGAGAGGAGGAAGAACGCCTGCGTGATGGTTGGGGCGGAATGCACGGGATCGGCTGGATCGATGGCGCTGGCCGCAGGATTTGGGGAGTCGCTTGGGTGCGCGGAAGAAAAGTCATAGACTCTGTTCTGCAGTTGGGAGGATGCATCCTTTTTAGATGAATTTATATAAAATAATGTTAAAAATTATAATAAGTGCTAAGGATAAAATATTAATCATGCAAATGTTAACATCTATTATTTATCATTATTATGCTAGCATTAGGCTAAGTTAATTGGTACTTAGATTGCACTTTTGTGCTCTCATCAACAGCCCAGTAAGTAATGAACACTCTAGCTAGATAAATCAAGCAATAATATATGGAAAATAAATAAATATGCAGTTCCAAAGTATAAGTCAAATATTTCTCAAATTCATAAGATTCTTTTCACGGTTTCAAGATTCTTTCACATATTCAATTTATCATGTCGATCCTGGACTATGACCACATGTTCCCTATGGTAGGGTCATCAACACCGACTAATCTTCTTACGGTGAGTCCTTCAGGACAGTCAATTGCCAACGTATCTGCCCCCATTGGTAGGGTCCTCAACATAGCCAGGTCGATAGTTCAATTAGTTCTTTATTTCATATTTCAGTTATAAAAACATACAGTGTCAAAACCAAATATCGTTCATATCTTAACTTCTTTCAATTTATCAGATTCAACTCAACAGCCAGGGACTATGACCACATATTTCCTGTGGCAGGGTCATATCACCGACTATTCTTCTTGCTGTACCAATGTATTAGCCCCCATTGGCAGGGTCCTCAACATAGCTCGACTTCAAGTCTCAGTCTATTTCAAGTCATTATCTTTTCTTACATTATGTTCAGTGTTTCAAGCCGAAAAATACAATGTCAGAGCAATTAAATATAATTCAAACCAGAAGTAAATACGTTCAATCAGAGTCATACAATATTCTAAAAATATACATATAATTCATGCATCAAATTCGTAATCACAAATAATTCGATTCGTAAAACAGATATTTAGTTTGCCGATAAATCTAGTAAAGAGGTTACATCACTTACCTTGCGAACGCGATCTACGACAAATCCAATTAATTCCGCAAATTCCTCGCAGAACCTAATATTCAAAAATCATATCTTCTTTTAAAATTCATCACAACATATATATATACCAAGACTTAAATTTTAATATCCTCCCATGGCTGGCCCTGCAGGAGTGCCAAACCCCGAGTTTGGGTTCATACCCGAATACCACCCCCTCTCTTTATTATTATATTTATTATATATATATATATTTCTTTTCTTTTTTTCTTTTTCTTCTTTTCTTTCTTCTTTTCTCTCTTCTTTTTCCTTCTTTTCTTTTTCTTCTTTCTTCTTTTCTCTCCCGACTCCCTTCTTCTCCTTCGGTGAAACAGGGGACCCCATGACCCCCTGTCGGCGCCCCCTCTTCTCTCCTCTCGGTTGAACCCAAGGCGGCCGCGTTGGCCGGCCTTGGCAACGGCAGGAGGTGGCGGAGCAAGCCCGGCCACCCCCGGCGACTGGCTGTGGCGAACACGCCGACGGCTAGAGCAAGCCGTTTTGGACCCAAATCCGGCGATCGGCCGGCTCAAAAACCCATACACCAAGGCTAAACATCAAAAGAGGAGGAGAAGAAGGCGAGGGACTCTTACCTCAGCCCCGATGAAGACCGGTGGTTCTCCCCCTCTCCGACGGCAATGAAGAAGAAGAAGACCCCCGTACGAACCCAATAACCCTCTCTCTCTCCCTCTCACTTTCGGCGGCAACGCGAAGAAGTCCCTCCCCCTTTGCGGCGGCTCTCCTTCGGTGGGTTCAAAGGAGAAGGAGAAGGAGAAGGAAGCCCTAAAACAGGGCTCTTCCTTCTTCTTCGGGATGGAAAGAATCCATCCCGTTGCTGCTTCACGTGCGTTGCACGTGAGGCCAAGTATTGGGACTAGGCCGGTCAAGTGGACCGGGCCCAGTTCTAGGGTCTCACAATTTTAATGCAACTTTTGCTTAGGATAATTTGTCAATCGAATTGATCAAATTATCCTTGAATGATTCTTAATCATCAATCAGCCATTTGATCAACCTAAAAACTTCTATGCGTGTGACCTCATAGGTTCGAACCTAAGCCGGTAGTATAAGAACGTCTTCCTACACTAATCGATGTGACCATCTTGCAATGGTACCTGACGTCTGGATTGTCCGAATATATGTAAAGCAAATATTCTGGAACCCTGGATTATGGTTACTGTATATTTGAATCCCTTTGACTCCTAATGCCAGGTGGACTTAGAGCTCACTGTCAATCCTATAATTATGTGATTAACTTTAGATATCCCGTGACTCCTCACTAGGATTATCCTGGCCAAGGTTTTGCTAAATTAATCACAAGACATTATCTCCTGTTTCTAGGAGAGGTCAATTTCATCTCGACTCACAACTGACTATGCAAGTACTTGACTGCACCCAATGACCTTCCATCACTGAATTAGAAATTCAGGTAGTCCGGTACCAAAGTACAGTGAGTTGCTTGCTAGTCACAGGTTGCGATCTCAGATCAGAGGGCCAAAGTTATACCCATATCCACTCGGAACATCTCTTGGCAGTAGAGCATTCCGGAATTGGTCACATTCAGTGAAATGTACTCCTACACTTCACCTGTGTGGCATACCAGTGTCTCCACACTTCTTGGTTAGGAGGACAACCAATGTATATGTCACACAACGACCTAATCTCGATAATGCTGCCGTCCTAGTTACAACATATCATTTGGTCGCGAACAAGTTTAAGGACTCAAAGATAAATCCTCCTTTATCATAACATAATTTCTAAGGACTTCATCATATAAGGGTTCATTTGAAGATGAAATGATGAATAATGCCAAATAATACTTTATTAATTTGTCAATTCATTTACAAAATTCAATCATCAATATGCAGACGATTGACATTTAGGATACAATTCCCAACAAGGAAAGCTGCCGCACCTTCATCGCTCCTTTTCCTCTCTTGGTGATTAGCCATGGTGTATGTGGGTTTTGAGCTAGCCGATCGCTGGATTTTGACCCAAAATGGGATGTTCTACTTTGGCTGTGTGCTTTAGCCGCCGGCGTGTTCGCCGCCGCCAGCCGCCGGGGGTGGACGGGCTTGCTCCGCCGCCGCCAGCCACCGTCGGGGCCGGCCACCATGGTCACCCCAGAGTCTAACTCAGAGGGAAGAAGAAGGGGGCGGCGGGGGGGGGTCACGGACCCCTATTTCGCCAAAGGAGAAGAGGGGAGTCGGGAGAAGAAGGAAAAAAAAGAGAGGAGAGGAAGCTTTGGGAGAAGAAGGGAAAAGAAAAAGAAAAGAAGAAGAAAAAGAAAAAGAAAAGAAGAAGGAAAAAGAAAAAATAAATAAATAAATAAATAAAGAGAGGAGATGGTTTATGGGTATAAATCCGAACTCAGGGTGCTAGGCACTTCTGTGGGGTCGGCCTGTTGGGAATTATGTTCTAAATCCAATCAATTGTTGATTGTAAATGTATTTGAATCAATTATAAATAACATGGTATTTATTCATCGCCAGAACATCTTCACAAACTCCGATGTGATGAAGTATTTAGGACTGCTATGTGTAATGAAATATGATTTTGTCATACAGGTCCTTAAATATTCATGATCGTATGATATACTTGAAAGTGAATCCTAGGTTCTTCGGTGTTAAGCATGCTGTTTTTTTTTTTTCATTTTTTTTAAAACCATGGCTGAACCTGATCGGGTTGCCTACGTACCCCTTCATAAGGGGGATCAAGCCATACGTAGTTCTTTTTAAGTTTTAAAATGCAGCGAAAAAATCGAATCAAATAATTTAATTCATGCATGCTTACAAGATCAAATCTAGAAATCAGCACCTTAAGAACACATAGGATTATGCCGGAATCGTTTAAACAATTATGCTAAAACTTTCATGCATGATTAACTATCAGATCTGAAATTTAAGAACTCTATTCCGATTAATCTCCGAATATCCATCGAATGGATTCTGGAGATAACTCCGTGAGGAGCCCTAAAGGAGGGTAAAACCTCGGAGAATCAGACCTAGACCCTGACTCCAAAATAAAATATTGATGTGGGATTAATACCTTTTATGATGGAAGAAACTTATGGATCTGATCCTTGACTTCGCAGCCACGCACACGAATGGCCTCTATGAGAAGTACACGCGAAGCCCTAGGTAGATCGTCTTCCGTGGGAGTGCTAGCTCGCGCAGGAACGCAGCAATGGCTGAAGCTTTCTCCTTTTAAACACTCAACCTTTAATTGTTCTTCAAGGAGATGGAGGATGGACATGAGGAAGAAGGATAAGAAGGGATGGAGGCCCTCAGGGAATTTTTTTCAGAATTTTTTAAAACCTCTAAATATGATATATATTGAACCCAAGGCATGGGGGTCTTTTATAGCCCAAAGATCCCCCCACGTATCACACCTAATTTAGCCAACTAATTTGGCTGATAAAATTTCCAAAAAATTCTGGTGGTTTGGAAGCTAAGAGGAGATAAACATATCCAAATTTCGTGAATTTTGGATCCCTAAAAGATAGGAATTCATGCGTCCAAAATTCAGCCGCAGACCACCCTATTTCATGCACCATGCAATCCCTACAAATTAGAAAATTCATCTAAATCTTTCTAGAAAGATTTAAGTCGTAATTTTTATAGGAATTATAGCCCCACACCTCCTCTCTTATCACGCCAATTTTTGGCCTAAAATAAAGAGGATAGGCATAGAAAATATTGGGAATAAATTAAGGTGTCATTCTTCTCCAAGAAGATAAGGATGGGTTCCTAAAATTTAAGGATTCTTCTCCTTATCCAATTCTGATTATTTGGACTCATAATCCTCATCAAATAAGGTCTTCTAATTGATTTGGACCAAGCCCAATCCAATTGGGTCAAGTCCCATCAATTGGGTCAAGCTCAATCTACTTGGGTTGAACCCAATCCAATTAGGTCAAACCCTGATGCAGCCCAAATTGAATCCTATTCAATTTGGCTCAACTTAAGTCCAATTTACTCAATCAAATTGAGTTCATTAGCAACCTAATTGCTAATTAGTCCTCCAATAATTTAATAATTATTTTAATGCAACTTTTGCTTTGGATAATTTGTCAATCGAATTGACCAAATTACCCCTGAATGATTCTTAATCATCAATCAGCCATTTGATCAACCTAGAAACTTCTATGCGTGTGACCTCATAGGTTCGAACCTAAGCCGGTAGTATAGGAACGTCTTCCTATACTAATCGATGTTACCATCTAGCAATGGTACCCGACGTCCGGATAGGCCGAATATATACGAAGCAAATATTCTGGAACCCTAGACTATGGTTACTGTATAATTCAATCCCTTTGACTCCTAATGCCAGGATGACTTAGAGCTCACTGTCAACCCTATAATTAGTACATCCATTATGTGATTAACTTTAGATATCCCGTGACTCCACATTGGGATTACCCTGGCCAAGGTTTTGCTAAATTAATCACAAGACATTATCTCCTATTTGCAGGAGGGGTCAATTCCATCTCGACTCACAACTGACTACGCAAGTACTTGACTGCACCCAGTGACCTTCCGTCACTGAATTAGAAATTTAGGTAATCCGGTACCAAAGTACAGTGAGTTGCTTGCTAGTCATAGGTTGCGATCTCAGGTCAGAGGGCCAAACTTATATCCATATCTACTCGGAATATCTCTTGACAGTAGAGCGTTCCGGAATTGGTCACGTTCAGTGAAATGTACTCCTACACTTCACCTGTATGGCATACCAGTGTCTCCACACTCCTTGGTTAAGAGGACAACCAACGTATATGTCACACAACGACCTAATCTCGATAATGTTGTCGTCCTAGTAACAACATATCATTTGGTCGCGAACAAGTTTAAGGACTCAAAGATAAATCCTCCTTTATCATAACATATGTCCTAAGGACTTCATCATATAAGAGTTCATTTGAAGATGAAATGATGAATAATGCCAAATAATACTTTATTAATTTGTCAATTTATTTACAAAATTCAATCATCAATATGCTGACGATTGACATTTAGGATACAATTCCCAACAACTCCTACTTAGCCTAAAGCCAATCAGCACAGTATCTAATACCCATCTTCGACTTGTATTCGTTGAACTCTTTGATGCCGAGGACTTTGGTAAATGGGTCAGCCATATTTTCTTTTGTTTCAATTTTCTGTAGAATCCGCCACTATGTGCTGCTTGGAACTCTTCCAGCAGATAGCACCACCCTTAAGAGTGAAGATATATCCCGACACGCTCTTGCTATCATCTTGATCTGACTGAAAATTTGAATCGGTATATCCCTCAAGTTTTAAGTCAGAATCACCGTAGACAAGCCACTAATTTATAGTATTTCTCAAATACTTAAGGATGGTTTTTACAACCTTCCAGTGGTTGCTACCTGGATCAGACTGGTATCTGCTCACTACTCCTAGTGAGTATGCCATGTCTGGTCTAGTATATATCATGGCATACATTATAGATCCCACTGTCGAAGCATATGGAATTCTATCCATACTCTCTCTTTCTTGAGGGGTTGTCGGACAATCCCTTTTAGAGAGATTAATTCCATGGCCCTTCGGAAGATAGCCTTTCTTAGAATTAATCATACTGAACCTCTTCAGTATAGTATCAATGTATGTGGATTGGGATAATCCAAGCAATCTTCTAGATCTATCTCTATAGATCTTCATCCCTAGGATGTAAGATGCTGCTTCCAAATTCTTCATGGAAAATTAAGATGATAGCCAAACCTTTATTCCTTGTAATGCAGGATTGTCATTTCCGATTAAAAGAATGTCATCCACATACAAAGCAAGAAATATGATAACTGAACCATTTGCCCATTTATAAATGCAAGGTTTCTCTTCATTCTTAATGAAGCCATATATTTTGATTACCTTAACAAAACATATATTCCAACTCCGTGAAGCTTGCTTTAATCCATAAATGGATTTTTGAAGCTTGCACACTTTAGACTCATCTGCAGATGTAAAACCTTCAGGTTGTATCATATACACTTTCTCTTCTAAATCTCCATTTAGAAATGCGGTCTTTACATCCATTTGCCAGATTTCATAGTCTAAATGTGCTGCTATCGCAAGCACAATCCGAATGGACTTGAGCATTGCCACAGGAGAAAACGTCTCGTCATAGTCAATACCATAACGTTGATGATAACCTTTGGCAACCAGACGGGCTTTATAGGTCTCTACTTTTCCGTCTGCGCCCCGTTTACTTTTGAATATCCATTTACACCCTATGGATTTAATTCCTTCGGGTGGGTCAACTAATGTCCAAACATCATTGACCTTCATGGATTTCATTTCGGATTGCATGGCTCCAAGCCATTTATCAGAGTCATACCTCTGCATTGCATCCATATATGTGATCGGATCCTCATCGTTTTCATCAAGTTCGATAGGATCCCTGTCCCGGACCAAGAAACCGTAGTATCTGTCCGGATGACGTGATACTCTACCCGATCGCCTTAATGGTGCATCTAATATGGGTTCTGGATCTGATCTAATCAAATCTGACTCAATTGGTTTAGTGGATGGTGTCGGGTCTTCTACATGTTGAACTTTCCTAAGCTCAACATTAGAGCTTTTAGTTCCTTCACTAAGGAATTCTTTCTCTAAGAAAACAGCTCTATTGCTTACGAACAATTTTTGTTCTTCAGCAAAGTAGAAGTAATATCCTTTAGTTTCTTTAGGATAATCAACAAAGAAACATCTGTCAGACTTGGGTTCAAGTTTGTCTGTTTTCAAACGTTTGACATATGCCGGACACCCCCAAACCCTAAGGTGAGAGAGCATTGGCTTACGTCCAGTCCATATCTCATGTGGTGTTTTATTTATAGACTTACTTGGAATCTTATTTAGAATGTAGCAGGCTGACTCAAGTGCATATCCCCAAAAGGATATGGGCAGACTCGCAAACCCCATCATGGATCGAACCATGTCTAACAGAGTTCGATTTCTTCTTTCTGATACACCGTTATACTGTGGTGTACCAGGAGGAGTCCATTGGGAGAGAATCCCATTTTCTCCTAGATATGTCAAAAACTCAAAGGTGAGGTATTCACCTCCTCGATCTGATCAAAGAGTTTTAATACTCTTTCCAGTTTGTTTTTCTACTTCATTACGATATAATTTGAACATTTCAAATGATTCAGATTTATGTCTCATTAAATAGACATAACCATACCTAGAAAGGTCGTCTGTAAACGTAATGAAATATGAATACCCACTTCTAGCATTTGTGCTCATTGGCCCCCATACATCAGAATGTACAAGGGTCAATAAGTCACTAGCTCGTTCATCTTTTTCGGTAAAAGGTGATTTGGTCATTTTACCAAGAAGGCATGATTCACAGGTTGTCAATGATTCATAATCATTAACATCGAGGATTCCCTCTTTACTAAACCTGTTCATCCTGTTCTTGTTAATATGACCTAGCCTATGATGCCAAAGGTAGACATCCGTGACATTATCTATTCTAGGACGCTTACTTGACGTGTACATTACATTAACAGGTTGTGATAACAAGTAGATGCCATTGCTCAATTGTCCATTCATTACAGTAACACCATTCATAATGATATCACAAGAACATTTCTTTATTGAAATTTCATAACCGTTAATGGCCAAAAGGCCTACGAAAATTACATTCAATAAGAATGTAGGACAATAGTGACAATCACTCAAGACAACTACATAAGAATTGAAAACAAGTTTGAGATTTCCTAAAGCTAGAACTGGAACAGATCTTCCATCTCCAACATTCAGGAATCTCTCGCTGTTTTCAAATCTCTCATTGACCTGAAGTCCTTGCAACGAATTGCATATATTAAACGGACTTCCAGTATCTAATACCCAGGTCGAATTATCACATATAAAGAAATTACAAGGTGTTATCATATAAATACCTTGATCAGCAACTGATTGCCCTTTTCTCTTGCTTGGCCTGTTCGGGTCAAGTGAGGTAAGGTACTGAGGACAATTCCTCTTCCAATGCCCCTGCTTCTTACAATAGAAGCATTCTGCCATATTGTGGTCAGCCTTAATCTTTTTGGTCTGACTTGGCTTAGCATGTTGCACCTTTTTCTTTTGATTCTTATTTTTCTTCTTTCCTTTAAAGGTACCACGACCTCTGGACGAACCTCCCACTAAATTCACCGACCCTTTTAGGAATTGGTGATCCTTCTCAAAAGTTTGTAGTAAACCCAACAATTGGTGATAATTTACTACCAGTTTCGTCATACGAAAGTTGGTGAGAAATGGGCAATACGAACCAGGAAGAGAATTTAGTATAGCATCCTTCCCCAATTGATCATGTAGGAGAGATCCAAAAATGCCTAGGCGCTCGATTAACTCAATCATGTACAATACATGATCGGTCACCGAAGCTCCATCCTTCATACGTGCGCTGAAAATAGCACAACTAGTCTTGTGCCTTTCAACATCATCAGGAGTACCGAAAGATTCATTCAACACTTGAATAATGTCTTCCGGCTGCGCATTCTCAAAATGCCTACTAAACTCATCATTCATTGCAGCGAGCATAATGCAACGGACAGTGATATGATCACTGAGCCACTTCTGATAAGTGTCTCTGACTGTACCCCGTGCATTAGCAGCGGGCTGCTCAGGTGCCGGATCTGTTATCATATAAAGGATCCATTCATGCTCTAGCACAATTTTCAGTTTCCTATACCAATTATTGAAGTTGGGACCTGTCAACTTGTCATTATCCAATAATGAGCGAAGTGACAAATTAGTGGCCATTTCTGTATAAAAGAAAATTTGGCTATTAGTATATGAATTGACTAAACACATTAGACTTGGACTTTAGTCTAAAGGTACTCCCACTATTTTATACAAATTGGTAGCCTCTACCTCCAATTCAAAAAATTACTCCTAATTCTTTAGTGGGCACTAGAACCCAATAGATCGCATATAAGCCCGAGTGTGGCTCGGCTAACCCATATGCACCTATTGGTAGGTTCTAAATCAGTTGCTTCACCAAGCAACTTCTAGTGATAATTTTGCCCTAAGTTCTTCGGCAGGCGTGTGGCGCCTCCACCGAATACCCTAGTCAGGTCCAACCATTAAATGATAGGGTTAAGTCTAATCAACTAATAGATGACCAAGCCCGAGTGTGGCTCGGCTCACCTGACCGTCTATTGAAGGTACACTTAACTCATCATATATTGAATGACAATTCCAATGCTTGATAAGTACCAGGCGTGTCGCGCCTCCAATAATTATCAAAATATTGGACCCATTATCACCCAACTTAATGGGAGGCTATGACCTAGTTATCCCCATAACCATTTCATTTTAAGGACCTTATAATTTTAGAGGATTTCATAATTAGGATAGATGAGAAGATCCGATTAGTCTAATTTCTCCCACTGACTTCACCAAATCAGATTAGACTCAAACTGGTTAAGGAGGCACCTAAATCAGTCAAACTGATTTTTCTTATAGGCATGGGCTAACTCTAATCATTAAGTGATCCAATCAAAATGTGATTGACCATGTCGGCCAGGTAAGTGAGATCGGTGGAAGGGATATGCTATTAACTCGACAAAGACGAATCAGTGCGAGTAGCTCCCAATTAAAAACCACCGGTCAAAACTGCCAAACTTATCTTAGACACCGACTGGTTAATCAATTTCGATTTGATTACTCAAATGACTCGGGCTACATCTCTGAGCCTAAATCAAGTTCCATCTTGGTCTAATCAAAGATATGGACTTGATCCATCTACAACTATTGTAAATTGATCTAGAATTTTCTTGACCTAGTCTAGTTACTACTTAATTAGATTTGATCAATTAATTCTATTTGTCCATGTATGATTCTAACCTTAGGTCTAACCCAATCCTAGGAACTTGATTCAAGCTAACCCATATGCCCAAAGAATTATGCAATGTCAATTAATTGAGTTACAATTCTATTTCATAACACTTAATTCTCAATTAAGTTTAGACTTATGAAAATTTTGATCAGTGCATATTTCTTTTTAATTACATATTAATTACAATCTTTCAATTCTTAAAACACATTTTTAGATCTGAGTTTTTGTAATTAATCACATGTAATCAGATTTAATTCATGTTTAAGTCATTATGTTTTAATGTTCATGCATCACATATACATAACAACATGAATTAATACAAACAAATACATCTTATATATTTGTTTTTTTTTACTTTTATTTTCAGATCTGATTTGTTCATTAAAATCAGAGATCATATAAATCATGAACTTTATTTAGATCAAATCTAAATAATATTATAATTTCAGATTTATTCATGTTACTAATCCTAACACAAACATGCATCATATGCATCCAAAATTTCAGATCTACTTAATCATGCATAATCAGCAATTAAATCAATCATACAAATACTTTAGATCCAATCTAAATATGTTAATAATTTCAGATTTAATTACAAGAATTAAAACATAAAAGTTTAAACATGAACCTGGCTCTGATACCACTGAAAGTGAATCCTAGATTCTTCCGTGTTAAGCATGCTGATTTTTTTTTTATTTTTTTTAAAACCATGGCTGAACCTGATCGGGTTGCCTACGTACCGCTTCATAAGGGGGATCAAGCCATACGTAGTTCTTTTTAAGTTTTAAAATGCAGCAGAAAAATCGAATCAAATAATTTAATTCATGCATGCTTACAAGATCAAATCTAGAAATCAGCACCTTAAGAACACATAGGATTATGCCGGAATCGTTTAAACAATTATGCTAAAACTTTCATGCATGATTAACTATCAGATCTGAAATTTAAGAACTCTATTCCGATTAATCTCCGAATATCCATCGAATGGATTCTGGAGATAACTCCGCGAGGAGCCCCAAAGGAGGGTAAAACCTCAGAGAATCAGACCTAGACCCTGACTCCAAAATAAAATATTGAAGTGGGATTAATACCTTTTATGATGGAAGAAACTTATGGATCTGATCCTTGACTTCACAGCCACGCACACGAATGGCCTCTATGAGAAGTACACGCGAAGCCCTAAGTAGATCGTCTTCCGCGGGAGTGCTAGCTCGCGCAGGAATGCAGCAATGGCTGAAGCTTTCTCCTTTTAAACACTCAACCTTTGATTGTTCTTCAAGGAGATGGAGGATGGACGTGAGGAAGGAAGGAGAATAAGGGATGGAGGCCCTCAGGAAATTTTTTCAGAATTTTTTGAAACCTCTAAATATGATATATATTGAACCCAAGGCATGGGGGTCTTTTATAGCCAAAAGATCCCCCCACGTATCACACCTAATTTAGCCAACTAATTTGGCTGATAAAATTTCTAAAAAATTTTGGTGGTTTGCAGCTAAGAGGAGATAAACATATCCAAATTTCGTGAATTTTGGATCCCTATTTCATGCACCATGCAATCCCTACAAATTAGGAAATTCATCTAAATCTTTCTAGAAAGATTTAAGGCATCATTTTTATAAGAATTATAGCCCCACACCTCCTCTCTTATCATGACAATTTTTGGCCAAAAATAAAGAGGATAGGCATAGAAAATATTGGGAATAAATTAAGGTGTCATTCTTCTCCAAGAAGATAAGGATGGGTTCCTAAAATTTAAGGATTCTTCTCCTTATCCAATTCTGATTATTTGGACTCATAATCCTCATCAAATAAGGTCTTCTAATTGATTTGGACCAAGCCCAATCCAATTGGGTCAAGTCCCATCAATTGGGTCAAGCTCAATCTACTTGGGTTGAACCCAATCCAATTAGGTCAAACCCTGATGCAGCCCAAATTGAATCCTATTCAATTTGGCTCAACTTAAGTCCAATTTACTCAATCAAATTGAGTTCATTAGCAACCTAATTGCTAATTAGTCCTCCAATAATTTAATAATTATTTTAATGCAACTTTTGCTTTGGATAATTTGTCAATCGAATTGACCAAATTATTCCTGAATGATTCTTAATCATCAATCAGCCATTTGATCAACCTAGAAACTTCTATGCGTGTGACCTCATAGGTTCGAACCTAAGCCGGTAGTATAGGAACGTCTTCCTATACTAATCGATGTGACCATCTAGCAATGGTACCCGACGTCCGGATAGGCCGAATATATGCGAAGCAAATATTCTGGAACCCTGGACTATGGTTACTGTATAATTCAATCCCTTTGACTCCTAATGCCAGGATGACTTAGAGCTCACTGTCAACCCTATAATTAGTACATCCATTATGTGATTAACTTTAGATATCCCGTGACTCCTCATTGGGATTACCCTGGCCAAGGTTTTGCTAAATTAATCACAAGACATTATCTCCTATTTGCAGGAGGGGTCAATTCCATCTTGACTCACAACTGACTACGCAAGTACTTGACTGCACCCAGTGACCTTCCGTCACTGAATTAGAAATTTAGGTAGTCCGGTACCGAAGTACAGTGAGTTGCTTGCTCGTCACAGGTTGCGATCTCAGGTCAGAGGGCCAAACTTATATCCATATCCACTCGGAACATCTCTTGACAGTAGAGCGTTCCCGAATTGGTCACGTTCAGTGAAATGTACTCCTACACTTCACCTGTATGGCATACCAGTGTCTCCACACTTCTTGGTTAAGAGGACAACCAACGTATATGTCACACAACGACCTAATCTCGATAATGTTGTCGTCCTAGTAACAACATATCATTTGGTTGCAAACAAGTTTAAGGACTCAAAGATAAATCCTCCTTTATCATAACATAAGTCCTAAGGACTTCATCATATAAGAGTTCATTTGAAGATGAAATGATGAATAATGCCAAATAATACTTTATTAATTTGTCAATTTATTTACAAAATTCAATCATCAATATGCTGACGATTGACATTTTGGATACAATTTCCAACAATACTATTAAGAGGACGATAGTATTATCGGGCGTAGATCATTGTGTATCATATTTGTTGGTTGTCTTCCAAACTAAAGAGTACAGAGATACTAGTATGGTATACAGGTGAATGGTAGTATACGTTCACTGAACGTGACTAATTGACGGACTCTCTCTTGTCAAGAGTTGTTCCGAGTGGATATGGATATATGTATCCTTTAGACCTGAGATTGCAACCGGTGGCTTGCAAGCAACTTACTGTACTTTGGTGCCGGACTACCTGAATTTCTAATCCAGCGTGGAAGGTTTCTGGGTCCAGTCAGGTATTTATGGTAGTCAGTTGCAGATCAAGATGGGACTGACCTCCCTTAGAAATAAGGGTGAATGCCTTGTGTTTTCAATTAAGTAGTACCCTGGCCAGGAAAAATCAAATCACACCTTGGATTGGCTTTAAGCTTATCCAGCCAGCCTGCGGGGCCCACATTCTGGACATGTGGCACAGTGCATGTGTGCCACCTGTTGGGAACCCGCCCATGCCGCTGATATTTCAAAAATTTTCAGATGGCAGCGGAATCGGCATGCACGGGTTCGACGTTCATCGCATGAACGCTTGTTTCGAGACCTTTCGTAATTAGGTAAGAATTAAAACTTTTAGAACTAATAGGAAGATCAAATCTTCACCTTGTGCGGGTAGATGATCATCGCGAATCTGAATTCGTGGTTTTGGAAGAGGGTTCGTTTGAAGCCGTTCAAACGTCCGGCCTCTACGGGTATCCACACGAAGTAGAGAACCGATCAAAGCTTTCTTGTCTTCCCGGGGTGCTAGCTCCCTTGCAAAGACTCCTTTGATGGCTGATCTCTTCTCTTTCTTTCAACTCTTGAAAGTGCTTGAGAGGAGGAAGAAGAAGAAGGAACTCAAGGAAGAAGAACACAGCTTCTGCAGCCTTCTTTCTTTTCCCTGCGTTGGAAGAAGGATTGGAGGAAGAGGATGAAGCCAACGCTTGGACTTTGCTCTCCCTTTGCTTGCGGCTGAACCAAGAGAGGAGAGGGGCTGGTGGCGGCAGCAAGAGGAGGAAGAGAGCTCTTGGCTAGGGCGCCGGCCTCATGCCTCCTTATAAAGCCATCTAGGACTCCTACAATCTAGGAGCCCTAGACATATTGCCTAAGAGGGAAGGGGGCGCCGGCCCTTCTCTTCATGCCGCACTCAAGGAGAGGAGGAGGGGCGTGAACCCTCCTTCTTGTGATGCCCTAATCCTCTTCCAAAGAGGATTGGGTGCCTCTCTTATGGTTTAATCCCAATCCAATTAGGATTAGCCAAATTGGGTTCAATCTATGCTAGTCCTAATCCAATTAGGATTTGAATGAACCATGACTCAATTGAACTCTTCAATCCTAATCCAATTAGGAGTCATGTTGATTCATTAGATTAATCATTAATTTAGACTTAAGGAATCCTAATCTAATTAGGATGTATTTAATTTTAGTCCTAATCCAATTAGGACTCTATTTGAATCCGAAGTCCTAATCCAATTAGGATTTCTAGGAATCCTACTCCAAGTAGGAATCCAATTTTAATTCAAAATTCCTAATCTCATTAGGATTGTAGGAATCCTATTCCAAGTAGGAATTCCAGTCCTACTCCAACTAGGATTCCCAGCCCTAATCCAATTAGGACTCTAGGAATCCCTCCCGAAGTAGGATTTGTGTTTAAGTCTAATTAATTAATTCCCTTTGTTTCTTCTTCAACTTCTTATCAATCAAATTGATTTCTTGTGATTCCTAATCACGATTTCAACCATCGGATCGGTCAATACTTCTAGTGTGTGTGACCCCATAGGTTCTATTCTGACTGGTAGTGAGATATATTGTGATCTCTATCACTATATCATTGAAAACTCCTTTCAATGGGTTGGAACGATTCCAACTCAACTCATTAGGGTTTATCGATCATCAAGATAATCCCTATGAGTCCCACCATCCACCAGTGACACCTAGCAGCATGTAGTGGCTACCCAGCAGAATGGAATGATGAACCTCTAGGTGCAGTTAACATGTGATACAGTCCTACTATCGTGGATCCCTACAGGACGGAGGTCATGGACAACTCGTCAAACCCCATCGTCTGTCATATGTCAAGATTTATTCGACTCGAGTTCGATAGTGAAAAAACTCTTTCTCCACTGTGCATACTGCCCCGGCCGAGGTCTTACGAACTCAGTCTTATAAATCACATAGGATCTCTCCTTATCTATCAAGGTCGATAGATTCCATATAGGTGCATACCCTACTCCTACAGTGAACTTACTGCAGCCAATCTACACTGCATGGACCCATATGGCTAGAGACCATGTATGTGTGCAGTCAAACTACAATAACCTCACTGTGAGTAGCCGAAGCGCCGCAGGTCAAAGGACCAGTCACACTACTGCAACATCAAGCAAGTCACTGACGAGTGGATAGACATCCAAGTGACTTCTTGTATTGGTCACGCTCAGTACCCTTGTTCTCTAACAAGCACCTGCACTATCACTTCAGTGTCCCTACACTGTGGACTCAAGTCTCGTCCATCCAGAAGGAGAGTGATCTGTGCACTGATCGGATCGATCACCGTCCTCGTGATGATCCTTTGATCAGGAGCATTTAGAAATTAATCACCAATGATACATGGCTCAAATTCTCAACTCTTGAGAATATGTATCATCATCTTATTAATTTCTTGGACGATTCATAGACACATAAACAATATGAATGAAAAAGATGCCTTTTATTTATTCAATAATAAATAGTCAAGTACAAAATTATGTCCCTAGAATCAACAATGTGTCAGCCAAATTGGCTTCTAGGGCATACATCTAACAATCTCCCACTTGCACTAAAGCCAATTGGTCATATATCTTAGGCCCATCTTCTCAAGGTGGGCTTCAGTCTTTTGCTGACTCAGCTGCTTAGTGAAAGGGTCTGCCACGTTATCCGCGGAGTCTACTCTCTGCACCTCTACATATTTCTTCTCCACATAGTCGCGTATGAGGTGAAAGCGCCGCTCTATATGCTTAGACTTCTGATGAGACCTTGGCTCCTTAGCAAGGGCTATGGCGCCATTGTTATCGCAGTAGAGTGTTATGGCATCTGATGTCATCACATCCAGCTCTGCAATGAATTTCTTGAACCAGAAGCCTTCCTTAGCAGCTTCAGAGGCGGCGATGTATTCGGCTTCCATAGTCGAATCAGCAATGATCGGTTGTTTAGAACTCTTCCAATTCACCGTACCACCATTGCACAAGAACACGTATCCAGATGTTGACTTCCTGTCATCGACATCAGTCATGAAGTCTGAATCTGTGTACCCTTCTACCTTTAACTCTGATGATCCTCCAAAAACCAAGAATAAATCTTTAGTTCTTCTCAAGTACTTAAGAATATTCTTCACAGTTGTCCAGTGTTCTTCACCTGGATTCGACTGATATCTGCTTGTGACACTCACAGCAAGAGCTATATCAGGTCGTGTACATAGCATGGCATACATGAGGCTTCCTATTGCCGATGCATAAGGAATCTTGCTCATGCGTTGAATCTCCTCAGATGTGTTGGGGCACATCTTCTTGGAGAGATGAATTCCATGCCTTAGGGGTAAGAGACCCCTCTTGGAGTTTTCCATGCTGAACCTCTTCAGCACCTCCTCTATGTACATTTTCTGTGACAGGCCAAGCATCCTTTTAGATCTATCTCTATAGACCTTTATTCCCAAAATATAGGATGCTTCCCCAAGGTCTTTCATGGAGAATTCTTTTGACAACCAGACCTTGACCGAGGTTAGCATGGGAACATCATTCCCAATCAGAAGAATGTCATCTACGTACAGTACGAGAAAAACGACAGCACTCCCACTAACCTTTTTATAAACACATGGTTCCTCCTCGTTTTTGATGAAATCAAACGTTTTGATTGCATCATCGAAATGAGTGTTCCAACTCCGAGAGGCTTGCTTTAGTCCATAGATGGACCTTTGCAGCTTGCAGACCTTGTGATCTCTATCACTGGAAGTGAAACCCAAAGGCTGTTCCATATAGATATCTTCATCAAGATATCCATTCAGGAAAGCAGTTTTCACATCCATCTGCCAGATTTCATAATCATGAAATGCTGCAATGGCAAGCAATGTTCGGATGGATTTTAGCATGGCTACAGGTGAAAAGGTCTCCTGATAGTCAATGCCTTCGCGCTGACTATACCCTTTCGCCACAAGCCTTGCCTTATAGGTCTCTACCTCTCCATCCGAACCTATCTTCCTTTTGTAGATCCATTTGCATCCAATAGGTACAATACCTTCTGGTGGATCTACTAAGGTCCAGACTTGGTTGGAATGCATGGAGTCTATCTCTGACTTCATAGCTTCCAGCCATTTCTCGGAATCGATATCAGATATCGCCTCGTTGTAGGTTTTGGGATCCTGTATGTGATCCCTATCTCCCACTAGGAACATTTCCTCAGTATCCTCTTCAAGTATACCTAAGTATCTATCGGGAGGATGGGAGACTCTACTAGATCTACGAGGTGGTTGAGGGACATCGTGTACTGGCTCCTTATGAATAGGTTCTATAGGATCCATGACTCGTTGCTTTTCAGAGACTTTCTCTTCAAGCTCAATTTTCCTCCCACTGCCTCTATCAAGGATAAACTGATTTTCCAAGAAGATGGCATGACGGCTCACAAACACATTGTGATCCTCTGAGACGTAAAAATTGTATCCTAATGACTCTTTAGGATATCCTATAAAACGAGCACTTATGGTCCTAGCCTCTAACTTGTCCGCTTGTAGTCGCTTGACGTGGGCCGGACATCCCCAAATCTTGAGATGACCCAGACTTGGTTTCTTACCATGCCATATCTCATACGGTGTGGTAGGAACGGATTTAGAGGAAACTCTATTCAATAAATAAATTGCTGTGAGTAAGGCATCTCCCCAAAGGAACATAGGTAAATCAGTGAAGCTCATCATGGACCTGACCATATCCAATAGGGTCCGATTTCTCCTCTCTGACACCCCGTTGAGTTGAGGTGTACCCGGAGGTGTCCATTGTGAGACTATGCCGTTTTCTTTGAGATAGTCCCGGAATTCCCCACTAAGGTATTCTCCTCCTCGATCTGATCGAAGAGCCTTAAGAGGTTTTCCAGTTTGTTTTTCTACTTCATTCTTGAACTCTTTGAACTTTTCAAAGGATTCAGACTTGTGTCTCATAAGATACACATACCCATACCGTGAATAATCATCGGTAAAGGTAATGAAGTAAGAATAACGTCCCCTGGCTAGCACATCGAATGGGCCACATACATCTGTATGTACTAGGGTAAGTATTTCAGTGGTCCTCTCCCCATGTCCTACAAAGGGTAGTCTGGCCAACTTTCCTTGAAGACAGGACTCGCAAACTGGATATGACTCGGAAGTCAATGAGCCTAAGAGCCCATCTTTATCCATTTTGTTCATTCTATCTTCTCCAATATGGCCAAGTCTGAGGTGCCACAAATATCTTTGGTTTATCTCATCTCTGGATCTTTTGGATCCTTTGGCACTCACATCTTGCTCGGTAACATTCACAGATACATCCATATGTAAATGGTAGAGACTGTCAATCATAAAACCACGTGCGACTATTTTATTTCTCAAATAAATAGAACAGCAGTCTTTGTCAAATGTAAAAACATGACCTTCCTGTGCTAGACATGAAACAGAAATCAAATTTCTGCTAGCAACAGGTACATAATAGCAGTCTCTAAGTATTAAACTAAATCCAGACGGTAGTCGCAGATGGTAGGTGCCCACAGCCACAGCAGCAACTTTTGCCCCGTTGCCAACCCGAAGGGTTACCGCACCTTCCGCCAGCCTTCTACTTTCCTTTAGACCCTGCATGGTAGTGCACAAATGAGCACTAGAACCAGAATCTATAACCCAACTAGAAGTAGAAGAAACCGTTAGATTAGTTTCAATAATGAGCAAGTCTATACCTTCTGAAGGTGTGTCACCTTTCTTGTTCTTCAGGCTCTCGAGGTATGAAGGACAGTTTCTCTTCCAGTGGCCTTCGACATTGCAGTGGAAACATTTTCCTTTGTCGTTAGCCTTTTTCTTTTGAACTTCCTTCTTTGGCTTCTTGTCTTTCTTCTGCTTCTTTGTAGGCTTCCTTTTCTTCCAAGTAGACTTTCTCTTGGAACCAGAAGTCAACTCAGCAGCGAGGACATTGCCCCTTGAACCTTTCAAGGCTCCCTCAGCAGTTACCAACATGTTGATTAGTTCAGTCTTAGTGCATTCAATCTTATTCATGTGGTAGTTTACTATAAACTGACCAAATGAATCAGGAAGTGACTGTAGGATCAAATCCACTTGCAATTCCTTGTGCATGTCCATACCGAGCTTCTCAAGCTCCTCTAGGTCCTTGATCATGGTCAGACCGTGATCATAGACAGACTGCCCTTCGCGCATCTTCGCTTTGAAAAGCCTCTTGGACACTTCAAAACGAGCTGTGCGACTCTGCTCACCATACAACTCTTGTAGGTGTGCCAGTATGTCCCTAGCAGTCTTTATATTTTCATGCTGGCATTGGAGTTCATTAGACATAGATGCCATCATATAGCATTTTACTCTAATGTCATCGTCCAACCACTTTTTATGCATCTTACGCTGAACATCAGTGGGACGTGCTGGTAATGTGGGGATATCTGAATCGAGTATATAGCCTATCTTCTCACAGTCCAAAACTATTTTGAGATTTCTAAGCCAGTCTTTGTAATTGGTTCCGGTCAGTCGGTTGGTCTCAAGAATACGGGTCAAAGGGTTTGAAGCCGACATTGTATCTGCAGAGAGTAAAGATTCTAGTTAGACTCTTGTACTTGATCCTAATCTGTCCTAAGGTCTTTTAGAACAAATATGACTCCCACTATTTTCTCGAATTCCTCACACTCCCCTGGTAGGAAAACGGAAATCCCACACGACTAGGGTTTCTAGTGGGTACTGCGGTCCCACCGATTTACATGCCACCTCACCTAACAGTTATTGGTGACACATAGATGGATGAGTGTACAACTCTTGTACAATGCTTCTCAAGCATGTTGCAGTGTAACTTGGTCTCTAAGCCATGAAGACCTCACCTAACAGTTATTGGTCCCATTTCTTAGTTAAGTCAGACCCACCGTATAACCGTAGGAATAAAGTCGTCATTGGGTCCTCACCTAACAGTTATTGGTGCCCAACCCCACCTTTACCCTACAACATCTCATGTCTATAGAGAGGTCCAGCCCCCCAATGCAACTTGACCACTGTATCCAGCCGAGACAAGTCAACATCAGAAAGGCCTTAGCAGCTCTACTACAGTGGAAGACCTATTGACTTAATATTGGTTAATCAGGTCTTAGTGTTTGCAACTTGAACCTTTCATAAGAGGTAATCGAACAATTGGCCAGGTAAGCAGGTGGGAGGCTCCCCTTACTCAGAGAGTAAGGTCCTAATTAAGTAACCACCTTTCATGCTTTCCTAGACACCAATTAGATCAATTAATCTAATATGACTTGCTCATGTCGGTTCACTCTCGACTTGATTGAGGAGGTTTTGATTTAGGTCTCAATTGGGTTTGCTACATCACATGTAAGCCTATCTACCCGACTCTCATTCACATCACATGCAAACGGCGCATTGCAGGCAGTTATAATCGCGGCAATAATTAAAGCTAAACTTTAACTAGGTGATGATCATGGATTCTAATTAGGTCGTATTACAAGCACATGCACATCAATCGATCAAGTGGTCTTCAACTCTTGAATTGGATCCAAGCTTCCTTGATTCGATCCTTGATCAACTCTTGATCCCATCGCCATCAACCGCTTAGATCACCTTTCATCTCATGCCTTTGCTTCAACTTGATCGTTGATGTACATCACATCACAGAAATACAACCAGATGTAAAAATAAAAATAAATTTCATCTCCTTTTAGGAGGCACGCAGGCCTCTCAAAACATCAAATAAGATGCATGCAAGCATCTGTAAAATTTACATGACATCGCAGATCACATCGCAGGTCATTACATTTGATACCAAAAGGGTTTGAATCCTATGATCATCACCGTATGCTACAATTATAATTTCAGATCTGAAAACTAACTGATTATATCATGACATAGGTCGCTGATCATGCTAATCATGATTCTAAACTTTGTAATCCCATTAACAATACAATTAGAATCATCTTTTTATCACATAAAAATCAGCATGTAAAAATTCAGCACCCCTGAAAAATCTGCATGCAGAATTTTTCAGCATGCATGATCAATCAATTTTCAGATCTAATAAGCCTTTAAATATTTAATTCTTACCTTAATCTACGAAGCCTAGGCTCTGATACCACTGTTGGGAACCCGTCCATGCCGCTGATATTTCAAAAATTTTCAGATGGCAGCGGAATCGGCATGCACGGGTTCGACGTTCATCGCATGAACGCTTGTTTCGAGACCTTTCGTAATTAGGTAAGAATTAAAACTTTTAGAACTAATAGGAAGATCAAATCTTCACCTTGCGCGGGTAGATGATCACCGCGAATCTGAATTCGTAGTTTTGGAAGAGGGTTCGTTTGAAGCCGTTCAAACGTCCGGCCTCTACGGGTATCCACACGAAGTAGAGAACCGATCAAAGCTTTCTTGTCTTCCCGGGGTGCTAGCTCCCTTGCAAAGACTCCTTTGATGGCTGATCTCTTCTCTTTCTTTCAACTCTTGAAAGTGCTTGAGAGGAGGAAGAAGAAGAAGGAACTCAAGGAAGAAGAACACAGCTTCTGCAGCCTTCTTTCTTTTCCCTGCGTTGGAAGAAGGATTGGAGGAAGAGGATGAAGCCAACGCTTGGACTTTGCTCTCCCTTTGCTTGCGGCTGAACCAAGAGAGGAGAGGGGCTGGTGGCGGCAGCAAGAGGAGGAAGAGAGCTCTTGGCTAGGGCGCCGGCCTCATGCCTCCTTATAAAGCCATCTAGGACTCCTACAATCTAGGAGCCCTAGACATATTGCCTAAGAGGGAAGGGGGGCGCCGGCCCTTCTCTTCATGCCGCACTCAAGGAGAGGAGGAGGGGCGTGAACCCTCCTTCTTGTGATGCCCTAATCCTCTTCCAAAGAGGATTGGGTGCCTCTCTTATGGTTTAATCCCAATCCAATTAGGATTAGCCAAATTGGGTTCAATCTATGCTAGTCCTAATCCAATTAGGATTTGAATGAACCATGACTCAATTGAACTCTTCAATCCTAATCCAATTAGGAGTCATGTTGATTCATTAGATTAATCATTAATTTAGACTTAAGGAATCCTAATCTAATTAGGATGTATTTAATTTTAGTCCTAATCCAATTAGGACTCTATTTGAATCCGAAGTCCTAATCCAATTAGGATTTCTAGGAATCCTACTCCAAGTAGGAATCCAATTTTAATTCAAAATTCCTAATCTCATTAGGATTGTAGGAATCCTATTCCAAGTAGGAATTCCAGTCCTACTCCAACTAGGATTCCCAGCCCTAATCCAATTAGGACTCTAGGAATCCCTCCCGAAGTAGAATTTGTGTTTAAGTCTAATTAATTAATTTCCTTTGTTTCTTATTCAACTTCTTATCAATCAAATTGATTTCTTGTGATTCCTAATCACGATTTCAACCATCGGATCGGTCAATACTTCTAGTGTGTGTGACCCCATAGGTTCTATTCTGACTGGTAGTGAGATATATTGTGATCTCTATCACTATATTATTGAAAACTCCTTTCAATGGGTTGGAACGATTCCAACTCAACTCATTAGGGTTTATCGATCATCAAGATAATCCCTATGAGTCCCACCATCCACCAGTGACACCTAGCAGCATGTAGTGGCTACCCAGCAGAATGGAATGATGAACCTCTAGGTGCAGTTAACATGTGATACAGTCCTACTATCGTGGATCCCTACAGGACGGAGGTCATGGACAACTCGTCAAACCCCATCGTCTGTCATATGTCAAGATTTATTCGACTCGAGTTCGATAGTGAAAAAACTCTTTCTCCACTGTGCATACTGCCCCGGCCGAGGTCTTACGAACTCAGTCTGATAAATCACATAGGATCTCTCCTTATCTATCAAGGTCGATAGATTCCATATAGGTGCATACCCTACTCCTACAGTGAACTTACTGCAGCCAATCTACACTGCATGGACCCATATGGCTAGAGACCATGTATGTGTGCAGTCAAACTACAATAACCTCACTGTGAATAGCCGAAGCGCCGCAGGTCAAAGGACCAGTCACACTACTGCAACATCAAGCAAGTCACTGACGAGTGGATAGACATCCAAGTGACTTCTTGTATTGGTCACGCTCAGTACCCTTGTTCTCTAACAAGCACCTGCACTATCACTTCAGTGTCCCTACACTGTGGACTCAAGTCTCGTCCATCCAGAAGGAGAGTGATCTATGCACTGATCGGATCGATCACCGTCCTCGTGATGATCCTTTGATCAGGAGCATTTAGAAATTAATCACCAATGATACATGGCTCAAATTCTCAACTCTTGAGAATATGTATCATCATCTTATTAATTTCTTGGACGATTCATAGACACATAAACAATATTAATGAAAAAGATGCCTTTTATTTATTCAATAATAAATAGTCAAGTACAAAATTATGTCCCTAGAATCAACAATGTGTCAGCCAAATTGGCTTCTAGGGCATACATCTAACACCACCTCCACCCTACAGGACACCTCACACCTTGGATTGGCTTATCCATCCAGCCTGCGTCCTGGACATGTGGCACAGTGCATGTGTGCCACCTCCACCCTACAGGACACCTCACACCTTGGATTGGCTTATTCATCCAGCCTGCGGGGCCTGCGTCCTGGACATGTGGCACAGTGCATGTGTGCCACCTCCACCCTCCAGGGCACCTCACCCCCTAGACTGAGATTCTTTCTCATAGCCATCCAATCACACTTCATGAGAGCTTTATAGGCTATCATGAGCACCAGGACATGTGGCATCATGCATGTTTGACATGTGGCAAGTGAGCCCCTTTGTTGGACTTCCTCTCCCTCTATAAATAGGGGAGATGGCTGCCATCTTTGTAGAGAGAAAAAAAAGATCTGGCTTAGAGTATTTGGTGTTTTGACACCGGTTGGGAAAGAGTGAAGTGAGCTTTAAGAGTTGTTGCCCAGAAAGACAACCCAAGAGGGGGGGTGAATTGGGTTTTAAAATAATTTTGCAATTAAAACGTTTGTGGGACTAATTAATACTTTTGAAAGATGATTAATTAGTTGCTATGTGCTGTGAGTGAAATGAGAGTGAGAGAGAGAGACACAAGCAATCACAAACACAATGTTTATAGTGGTTCGGAGCTATCCCTTGCTCCTACGTCCACTCCCCAAGTCTCACTTGGGAATTCACTATAACCCCTTGGATTACAGCCGGTTGTTTTACAAGCTCACAACCCAACTTGTTGTTTTACGAGCTCACAACGAACTCGGTCGGTTTTTCCAGGCTCACCGACTAGAACCATCCCGATTGTTTTTTCGGGATCACAATCGAACCCTTACACGTTGGTTTTACCCTCGGCTCACCAACCAACCTCTACACTCTTGATTCAATCCCCTGATTGAATCAAGCAAAGACAAGATGGAAAGAACAAAGACAAATAGAAAAACAGAGCTTCTAAAAGCAGATATACAGCAATATAAATTAGAGAGAAGTTAAGAGCCCTCAAACACGTTTGAGTTGGAGTAGAGTAGGGCTTCTTGAACTGTGAGTCTCCTCTTGAATGTCTGGTCGACTTGAAGGCAGGAGGAGACTTCTTTAAATGCTGGAAAGAGGTAGCTGGATGGAGTTAATGGCGCTCTTTCTTCTTTTCTGTTGAAAAATAGTTGGCCGAGATAGGATGCTTGATTTCTTTGAGTGGAATGGTGCTTCTCTACCTTGCTACAGTCCTCTGTGGCTATTTAAGCCATCCCCCACGGAAACTAGCCGTTAGACATCTTTTTCTGCCCGTTCTGCACACTCTGCACATCCTGACAATATGTCCGTTGGGGTCGGAGTCGACTCGCGCGATCTGGAGTCGACTCATGCTTTTCTGGAGTTGGCTCGGCAACTGTTCCGGATTTGAATTAAAGTGACCTCCGCGACTGGGAGTCGACTCGACTTAACCCGGAGTCGACTCGCCAACTTCTGGAGCTGACTTGCCATTTTCGGAGTCGGCTCATCCCATGAAGTCCATGGAGCTAATTTTTCAACTTGGCCCACTCGAGTCGACTCGACAATCCTGGGAGTCGACTCGGCGCTCAGAGCCCGAACTCCCGATCTTCTGTCTTTTGGCTCGTCCAGTCTTGGAGTCGACTCGGACTGTTCCAGAGTCGACTCGGCTCTCAGTTTTCGAAACACAGCCTTCTGCCTTTTTGATGTAGCGCTGCCTTGGAGTCGACTCGAGCTGTCTGGGAGTCGACTCGGCTCTCAGAGACAATAATTCGGTCTTCTGTCTTTGGGGTCGCGCTGTCTCGGAGTCGACTCGTGCATTGCGGGAGTCGACTCGGATCTCAGAGTCCGAAAACTGCTCTCTGACTTTTGCCTTGTGTATCACTGAGAGTCGACTCTTGCTTTCTTTGGAGTCGACCTGCCAATCATCGGAGTCGACTCGCGTTCCACAGGAGTCGACTCGAATCTCAGGATCGAAAATCGCTCTCTGACTTTTCTGTCTGTAACTCCTTGGAGTCGACTCATACTACTCCAGAGTCGACTCTGTAAGCATCGGAGTCGACTCGCGCACTTCAGGAGTCGACTCGCTGACAGGTTTTGAGTTGAGTCTTTCTGTTCGTCTGTCTGTTCTCAGTCGGAGTCGACTCGTAATGATCCGGAGTCGACTCGAGCCCGTGCCAGGGATTCTGATACACTTGGAGTCGACTCGTACTATTCTGGAGTCGACTCGAGTCTCAGACTTTGGCTCAAACTGACTTCTTAACTTATCAAAATATCTTGAACCAAATCTAGAAACACTTAGACAAGATTTTCACTGAAACACTCAATTGAATTCATTAGTAAACAAAAGATATACTCAAATGCTTTGAGCTCATCAAAATCAAATAGGGTTTTAATCAATCACTCCACAATCTCCCCCTTTTTGATGATGACAAAACATTGAGTATATGTAAAGTGAATTGCTCAATAAACAAGGAAATACGATCTATAAATGAATTCAAGTGTCTGGTTATTTAATTTATCCAAGCTTGAAAGGTGTGAAACAATAAATTTTGGAGTTAAAGCTCCCCCTTTCATTTGGAATTATATAAACCTTCATATTATGCAATCAATTGTTTGGCTTATATATATTTAATGATTTAGCTTTAAAAATTCAGATTCTCCCCCTCAACATATGCATTCTACTTTGTTTTGATTCTTTGAATTTTCTTTTAATGCATTGAAGTTTTTGAACTTAAGTATTTGGTTTTTAGAGGGAAAATCTGTCAATTTGTTCTTGAGTAGGATTCAACTAATCTCCGAATATCCCTTGAATAGATTCTGGAGATTACTCCATTAGGAGCCCCAACAGAGAGATAATGAGCCTCGAGGTATCAAATCCACTAAGAACAAATTATTGTGTGTTTTAAAAGTTTTTTTTTATTGATTTTCATTTATTCCTTTTACATATCTATTACATATTTCTCCCCCTTTTTGTCATCGTATCAAAAAGGAAGTGAATAGAACACACAAGCAAGCAGAGATCAATTGGCACAGTATTGAAATGAATATGTCTACTCATTGTATTGATGTATATATAAATACATTTGTGAATACAATAAGTAAAGCAAAAGATACATGTCAAAATAAAACAAAAGCAGCTAGGGTCTCCTCGAGGATGTGGCTCCTCCTCTCAATCTGTTCTGTTCCATGAGGAGAGTGACCCCGTCTGTGACATTCCCAAGCTGGGAGATAATGGCCGAAGTGGCCCTGCTGTGTGTGGTGGAGAGCTCGGTCAGGGTCTCCTGCAGTGTGTCCAACTTGGCGATCAGTACATTCGCCAAGCGCTCTGCCCCCTGGGTAGTGGTGCCCATATCCTGTCGGACGTTATCGCGCATCTTCCGAGTAGTGCTCGTGACTTCGCTCATGCTATGGAACTGGGCTTGGATCAGGAACCTTACATTGTCGATCTCTTCCCGCACATGGGCCGTCATCTCAGCCACGGCGGACAGGGAAGGGACCAACGCTGAAGAAGGTGCAGGAGAAGAAGCAGGCACTGAACCCCGGAGCTCCCTAAGTAGGTCGTCCCGGAGATCTCTAACTATCTCCTGCCACAAATCCCGGAGCTGCTCAAGAGCGATCCGGACCTCCATGGGCTGAGTAGGTGGAGCTGAGGAGGAGGGTCCGGCTGAGGTGGTGGGACCAGAAGTGGAGGGAAAGGTAGGATAGTCTGAGTCTGGGTCAGGACTGGGAGAATGTCTGGTGGTATGTGTGGAGGTGGATGATTTCCTAACCCAGGTTCCCTCGACCTTTCGAAACCCCATCCTGTGTAGGATTCCCGGACGTATGCGATCTGTCCATCGCAATGCGCGAGAGGGTTCTGTTGGGAACCCGCCCATGCCGCTGATATTTCAAAAATTTTTCAGATGGCAGCGGAATCGGCATGCACGGGTTCGACGTTCATCGCATGAATGCTTGTTTCGAGACCTTTCGTAATTAGGTAAGAATTAAAACTTTTAAAGCTATTAGGAAGATCAAATCTTCACCTTGCGCGGGTAGATGATCACCGCAAATCTGAATTCGTGGTTTTGGAAGAGGGTTCGCTTGAAGCCGTTCAAACGTCCGGCCTCTACGGGTATCCACACGAAGCAGAGGACCGATCCAATCGCTCTAATCTCCCCGGGGTGCTAGCTCCCTTGCAGAGATATGTTTTGATGGATGAAATTCTTTCTCCTTGCAGCAAACAACACCTTGATTGCTCTCTCTTGAGGAAGAAGAATAGGAGAAAGAAGGATCAAAAGAAGCACGCTTGCTGCCTTTTGATTTGGTGGAAGAATGATGAATGAAAGATGCCAACACCACTCCCTTATTTTTGTTTTCCCTTGCGGCTGAAAGACAAGGAGGGAGAGAGAGGTTGCTTGCAGCTTCCAAGAGGGAGTTAATGCTCCTTTACGGCTGGGAGAGGGGAAAAAAATAATCACCTAGGGCGTACCCCCTAGGTCTCCTTTTATAAAACCGTGTGGAGCTCCTTTTAGGAAAGGGGAGGGGCCCTCTTATTTCTCACGCCGAGAGTTAAGGGCCCCCCTCCTTTTTCTTTAGCCGAGAGCCAAAGGAGGGGCGTACGCCCCTCCCCTATTTTCCTATTTTCCCTCTTATCTCATACCCCCCACTTAATCATATTAAGTAAGGGGGATGTAGCCACATGGATGGGAACCCAATCCTTTTCTAAAGAGGATTAGGTGAACCCAATCTATCTTTCATTCAAAATCCCAATCTAATTAGAATTTAATTGAATCATGACTCAATTGAACTCTTCAATCCTAATCCAATTAGGAGTCATGTTGATTCATTAGATTATTAATTAATTTAGACTTAAGGAATCCTAATCCAATTAGGATTTTAGTCCTAATCCAATTAGGATTCTATTTGAATCCGAAGTCCTAATCCAATTAGGATTTCTAGGAATCCTACTCCAAGTAGGAATCCGATTTTGATTCAAAATTCCTAATCTTATTAGGATTGTAGGAATCCTATTCCAAGTAGGAATCCTAGTCCTACTCCAACTAGGATTCCTAGTCCTAATCCAATTAGGACTCTAGGGATCCTACCCGAAGTAGGACTCTTGTTTCAAGTCCAATTATTTAATCCCCTTTGCTCCTTCTTCAACTTCTTATCAATCAAATTGATTACTCGTGATTCATAATCACTTTTCAACCATCGGATCGGTCAATACTTCTAGTGTGTGTGACCCCATAGGTTCTATTCTGACTGGTAGTGAGATATATTGTGATCTCTATCACTATATCATTGAAAACTCCTTTCAATGGATTGGAACGATTCCAACTCAACTCATTAGGGTTTATCGATCATCAAGATAATCCCTATGAGTCCCACCATCCACCAGTGACACCTAGCAGCATGTAGTGGCTACCCAGTAGAATAGAAAGATGAACCTCTAGGTGCAGTTAACGTGTGATACAGTCCTACTATCGTGGATCCCTACAGGACGGAGGTCATGGACAACTCGTCAAACCCCATCGTCTGTCATATGTCAAGATTTATTCGACTCGAGTTCGATAGTGAAAAACTCTTTCTCCACTGTGTATACTGCCCCGGCCGAGGTCTTACGAACTCAGTTTTATAAATCACATAGGATCTCTCCTTATCTATCAAGGTCGATAGATTCCATATAGGTGCATACCCTACTCCTACAGTGAACTTACTGCAGCCAATCTACACTGCATGGACCCATATGGCTAGAGACCATGTATGTGTGCAGTCAAACTACAATAACCTCACTGTGAGTAGCCGAAGCACCGCAGGTCAAAGGACCAGTCACACTACTGCAACATCAAGCAAGTCACTGACGAGTGGATAGACATCCAAGTGACTTCTTGTATTGGTCACGCTCAGTACCCTTGTTCTCTAACAAGCACCTGCACTATCACTTCAGTGTCCCTACACTGTGGACTCAAGTCTCGTCCATCCAGAAGAAAAGTGATCTGTGCACTGATCGGATCGATCACCGTCCTCGTGATGATCCATTGATCAGGAGCATTTAGAAATTAATCACCAATGATACATGGCTCAAATTCTCAACTCTTGAGAATATGTATCATCATCTTATTAATTTCTTGGACGATTCATAGACACATAAACAATATGAATGAAAAGATGCTTTTTATTTATTCAATAATAAATAGTCAAGTACAAAATTATGTCCCTAGAATCAACAATGTGTCAGCCAAATTGGCTTCTAGGGCATACATCTAACAATCTCCCACTTGCACTAAAGCCAATTGGTCATATATCTTAGGCCCATCTTCTCAAGGTGGGCTTCAGTCTTTTGCTGACTCAGCTGCTTAGTGAAAGGGTCTGCCACGTTATCCGCGGAGTCTACTCTCTGCACCTCTACATATTTCTTCTCCACATAGTCGCGTATGAGGTGAAAGCGCCGCTCTATATGCTTAGACTTCTGATGAGACCTTGGCTCCTCAGCAAGGGCTATGGCGCCATTGTTATCGCAGTAGAGTGTTATGGCATCTGATGTCATCACATCCAGCTCTGCAATGAATTTCTTGAACCAGAAGCCTTCCTTAGCAGCTTCAGAAGCGGCGATGTATTCGGCTTCCATAGTCGAATCAGCAATGATCGGTTGTTTAGAACTCTTCCAATTCACCGTACCACCATTGCACAAGAACACGTATCCAGATGTTGACTTCCTGTCATCGACATCAGTCATGAAGTCTGAATCTGTGTACCCTTCTACCTTTAACTCTGATGATCCTCCAAAAACCAAGAATAAATCTTTAGTTCTTCTCAAGTACTTAAGAATATTCTTCACAGCTGTCCAGTGTTCTTCACCTGGATTCGACTGATATCTGCTTGTGACACTCACAGCAAGAGCTATATCAGGTCGTGTACATAGCATGGCATACATGAGGCTTCCTATTGCCGATGCATAAGGAATCTTGCTCATGCGTTGAATCTCCTCAGGTGTGTTGGGGCACATCTTCTTGGAGAGATGAATTCCATGCCTTAGGGGTAAGAGACCCCTCTTGGAGTTTTCCATGCCGAACCTCTTCAGCACGTCCTCTATGTACATTTTCTGTGACAGGCCAAGCATCCTTTTAGATCTATCTCTATAGACCTTTATTCCCAAAATATAGGATGCTTCCCCAAGGTCTTTCATGGAGAATTCTTTTGACAACCAGACCTTGACCGAGGTTAGCATGGGAATATCATTCCCAATCAGGAGAATGTCATCTACGTACAGTACGAGAAAAACGACAGCACTCCCACTAACCTTTTTATAAACACATGGTTCCTCCTCGTTTTTGATGAAATCAAACGTTTTGATTGCATCACCGAAACGAGTGTTCCAACTCCGAGAGGCTTGCTTTAGTCCATAGATGGATCTTTGCAGCTTGCAGACCTTGTGATCTCCATCACTGGAAGTGAAACCCAAAGGCTGTTTCATATAGATATCTTCATCAAGATATCCATTCAGGAAAGCAGTTTTCACATCCATCTGCCAGATTTCATAATCATGAAATGCTGCAATGGCAAGCAATGTTCGGATGGATTTTAGCATGGCTACCGGTGAAAAGGTCTCCTGATAGTCAATGCCTTCGCGCTGACTATACCCTTTCGCCACAAGCCTTGCCTTATAGGTCTCTACCTCTCCATCCGAACCTATCTTCCTTTTGTAGATCCATTTGCATCCAATAGGTACAATACCTTCTGGTGGATCTACTAAGGTCCAGACTTGGTTGGAATGCATGGAGTCTATCTCTGACTTCATAGCTTCCAGCCATTTCTCGGAATCGATATCAGATATCGCCTCGTTGTAGGTTTTGGGATCCTGTATGTGATCCCTATCTCCCACTAGGAACATTTCCTCAGTATCCTCTTCAAGTATACCTAAGTATCTATCGGGAGGATGGGAGACTCTACTAGATCTACGAGGTGGTTGAGGGACATCGTGTACTGGCTCCTTATGAATAGGTTCTATAGGATCCATGACTCGTTGCTTTTCAGAGACTTTCTCTTCAAGCTCAATTTTCCTCCCACTGCCTCTATCAAGGATAAACTGATTTTCCAAGAAGATGGCATGACGGCTCACAAACACATTGTGATCCTCTGAGACGTAAAAATTGTATCCTAATGACTCTTTAGGATATCCTATAAAACGAGCACTTATGGTCCTAGCCTCTAACTTGTCCGCCTGTAGTCGCTTGACGTGGGCCGGACATCCCCAAATCTTGAGATGACCCAGACTTGGTTTCTTACCATGCCATATCTCATACGGTGTGGTAGGAACGGATTTAGAGGGAACTCTATTCAATAAATAAATCGCTGTGAGTAAGGCATCTCCCCAAAGGAACATAGGTAAATCAGTGAAGCTCATCATGGACCTGACCATATCCAATAGGGTCCGATTTCTCCTCTCTGACACCCCGTTGAGTTGAGGTGTTCCCGGAGGTGTCCATTGTGAGACTATGCCGTTTTCTTTGAGATAGTCCCGGAATTTCCCACTAAGGTATTCTCCTCCTCGATCTGATCGAAGAGCCTTAAGAGGTTTTCCAGTTTGTTTTTCTACTTCATTCTTGAACTCTTTGAACTTTTCAAAGGATTCAGACTTGTGTCTCATAAGATACACATACCCATACCGTGAATAATCATCGGTAAAGGTAATGAAGTAAGAATAACGTCCCCTGGCTAGCACATCGAATGGGCCACATACATCTGTATGTACTAGGGTAAGTATTTCAGTGGTCCTCTCCCCATGTCCTACAAAGGGTAGTCTGGCCATCTTTCCTTGAAGACAGGACTCGCAAACTGGATATGACTCGGAAGTCAATGAGCCTAAGAGCCCATCTTTATCCATTTTGTTCATTCTATCTTCTCCAATATGGCCAAGTCTGAGGTGCCACAAATATCTTTGGTTTATCTCATCTCTGGATCTTTTGGATCCTTTGGCACTCACATCTTGCTCGGTAACATTTACAGATACATCCATATGTAAATGATAGAGACTGTCAATCATAAAACCACGTGCTACTATTTTATTTCTCAAATAAATAGAACAGCAGTCTTTGTCAAATGTAAAAACATGACCTTCCTGTGCTAGACATGAAACAGAAATCAAATTTCTGCTAACAACAGGTACATAATAGCAGTCTCTAAGTATTAAACTAAATCCAGACGGTAGTCGCAGATGGTAGGTGCCCACAGCCACAGCAGCAACTTTTGCCCCGTTGCCAACCCGAAGGGTTGCCGCACCTTCCGCCAGCCTTCTACTTTCCTTTAGACCCTGCATGGTAGTGCACAAATGAGCACTAGAACCAGAATCTATAACCCAACTAGAAGTAGAAGAAACCGTTAGATTAGTTTCAATTATGAGCAAGTCTATACCTTCTGAAGGTGTGTCACCTTTCTTGTTCTTTAGGCTCTCGAGGTATGAAGGACAGTTTCTCTTCCAGTGGCCTTCGACATTGCAGTGGAAACATTTTCCTTTGTCGTTAGCCTTTTTCTTTTGAACTTCCTTCTTTGGCTTCTTGTCTTTCTTCTGCTTCTTAGCAGGCTTCTTTTTCTTCCAAGTAGACTTTCTCTTGGAACCAGAAGTCAACTCAGCAGCAAGGACATTGCCCCTTGAACCTTTCAAGGCTCCCTCAGCAGTTACCAACATGTTGATTAGTTCAGTCTTAGTGCATTCAATCTTATTCATGTGGTAGTTTACTATAAACTGACCAAATGAATCAGGAAGTGACTGTAGGATCAAATCCACTTGTAATTCCTTGTGCATGTCCATACCGAGCTTCTCAAGCTCCTCTAGGTCCTTGATCATGGTCAGACCGTGATCATGAACAGACTGCCCTTCGCGCATCTTCGCTTTGAAAAGCCTCTTGGACACTTCAAAACGAGCTGTGCGACTCTGCTCACCATACAACTCTTGTAGGTGTGCCAGTATGTCCCTAGCAGTCTTTATATTTTCATGCTGGCATTGGAGTTCATTAGACATAGATGCCATCATATAGCATTTTACTCTAATGTCATCGTCCAACCACTTTTTATGCATCTCACGCTGAACATCAGTGGGACGTGCTGGTAATGTGGGGATATCTGAATCGAGTATATAGCCTATCTTCTCACAGTCCAAAACTATTTTGAGATTTCTAAGCCAGTCCTTGTAATTGGTTCCGGTCAGTCGGTTGGTCTCAAGAATACGGGTCAAAGGGTTTGAAGCCGACATTGTATCTGCAGAGAGTAAAGATTCTAGTTAGACTTTTGTACTTGATCCTAATCTGTCCTAAGGTCTTTTAGAACAAATGTGACTCCCACTATTTTCTCGAATTCCTCACACTCCCCTGGTAGGAAAACGGAAATTCCACACGACTAGGGTTTCTAGTGGGTACTGCGGTCCCACCAATTTACATGCCACCTCACCTAACAGTTATTGGTGACACATAGATGGATGAGTGTACAACTCTTGTACAATGCTTCTCAAGCATGTTGCAGTGCAACTTGGTCTCTAAGCCATGAAGACCTCACCTAACAGTTATTGGTCCCATTTCTTAGTTAAGTCAGACCCACTGTATAACCGTAGGAATAAAGTCGTCATTGGGTCCTCACCTAACAGTTATTGGTGCCCAACCCCACCTTTACCCTACAACATCTCATGTCTATAGAGAGGTCCAGCCCCCCAATGCAACTTGACCACTGTATCCAGCCGAGACAAGTCAACATCAGAAAGGCCTTAGCAGCTCTACTACAGTGGAAGACCTATTGACTTAATATTGGTTAATCAGGTCTTAGTGTTTGCAACTTGAGCCTTTCATAAGAGGTAATCGAATAATTGGCCAGGTAAGCAGGTGGGAGGCTCCCCTTACTCAGAGAGTAAGGTCCTAATTAAGTAACCACCTTTCATGCTTTCCTAGACACCAATTAGATCAATTAATCTAATATGACTTGCTCATGTCGGTTCACTCTCGACTTGATTGAGGAGGTTTTGATTTAGGTCTCAATTGGGTTTGCTACATCACATGTAGACCTATCTACCCGACTCTCATTCACATCACATGCAAACGGCGCATTGCAGGCAGTTATAATCGCGGCAATAATTAAAGCTAAACTTTAACTAGGTGATGATCATGGATTCTAATTAGGTCGTATTACAAGCACATGCACATCAATCGATCAAGTGGTCTTCAACTCTTGAATTGGATCCAAGCTTCCTTGATTCGATCCTTGATCAACTCTTGATCCCATCGCCATCAACCGCTTAGACCCCTGTTCATCTCATGCATCGTCTTCGACTTGATCGTTGATGTACATCACATCACAGAAATACAACCAGATGTAAAATAAAAATAAAAATAATTTACATCTCCTTTTAGGAGGCACGCAGGCCTCTCAAAACATCAAATAAGATGCATGCAAGCATCTGAAAAATTACATGACATCGCAGATCACATCGCAGGTCATTACATTTGATACCAAAAGGGGTTGAATCCTATGATCATCACCGTATGCTACAATTATAATTTCAGATCTGAAAACTAACTGATTATATCATGACATAGGTCGCTGATCATGCTAATCATGATTCTAAACTTTGTAATCCCATTAACAATGCAATTAGAATCATCTTTTTATCACATAAAAATCAGCATGTAAAAAATCAGCACCCCTGAAAAAATCTGCAAGCAGAATTTTTCAGCATGCATGATCATTTAATTTTCAGATCTAATATGCCTTTAGATATTTAATTCTTACCTTAATCTACGAAGCCTAGGCTCTGATACCACTGTTGGGAACCCGCCCATGCCGCTGATATTTCAAAAATTTTTCAGATGGCAGCGGAATCGGCATGCACGGGTTCGACGTTCATCGCATGAATGCTTGTTTCGAGACCTTTCGTAATTAGGTAAGAATTAAAACTTTTAAAACTATTAGGAAGATCAAATCTTCACCTTGCGCGGGTAGATGATCACCGCAAATCTGAATTCGTGGTTTTGGAAGAGGGTTCGCTTGAAGCCGTTCAAACGTCCGGCCTCTACGGGTATCCACACGAAGCAGAGGACCGATCCAATCGCTCTAATCTCCCCGGGGTGCTAGCTCCCTTGCAGAGATATGTTTTGATGGATGAAATTCTTTCTCCTTGCAGCAAACAACACCTTGATTGCTCTCTCTTGAGGAAGAAGAATAGGAGAAAGAAGGATCAAAAGAAGCACGCTTGCTGCCTTTTGATTTGGTGGAAGAATGATGAATGAAAGATGCCAACACCACTCCCTTATTTTTGTTTTCCCTTGCGGCTGAAAGACAAGGAGGGAGAGAGAGGTTGCTTGCAGCTTCCAAGAGGGAGTTAATGCTCCTTTACGGCTGGGAGAGGGGAAAAAAATAATCACCTAGGGCGTACCCCCTAGGTCTCCTTTTATAAAACCGTGTGGAGCTCCTTTTAGGAAAGGGGAGGGGCCCTCTTATTTCTCACGCCGAGAGTTAAGGGCCCCCCTCCTTTTTCTTTAGCCGAGAGCCAAAGGAGGGGCGTACGCCCCTCCCCTATTTTCCTATTTTCCCTCTTATCTCATACCCCCCACTTAATCATATTAAGTAAGGGGGATGTAGCCACATGGATGGGAACCCAATCCTTTTCTAAAGAGGATTAGGTGAACCCAATCTATCTTTCATTCAAAATCCCAATCTAATTAGGATTTAATTGAATCATGACTCAATTGAACTCTTCAATCCTAATCCAATTAGGAGTCATGTTGATTCATTAGATTATTAATTAATTTAGACTTAAGGAATCCTAATCCAATTAGGATTTTAGTCCTAATCCAATTAGGATTCTATTTGAATCCGAAGTCCTAATCCAATTAGGATTTCTAGGAATCCTACTCCAAGTAGGAATCCGATTTTGATTCAAAATTCCTAATCTTATTAGGATTGTAGGAATCCTATTCCAAGTAGGAATCCTAGTCCTACTCCAACTAGGATTCCTAGTCCTAATCCAATTAGGACTCTAGGGATCCTACCCGAAGTAGGACTCTTGTTTCAAGTCCAATTATTTAATCCCCTTTGTTCCTTCTTCAACTTCTTATCAATCAAATTGATTACTCGTGATTCATAATCACTTTTCAACCATCGGATCGGTCAATACTTCTAGTGTGTGTGACCCCATAGGTTCTATTCTGACTGGTAGTGAGATATATTGTGATCTCTATCACTATATCATTGAAAACTCCTTTCAATGGATTGGAACGATTCCAACTCAACTCATTAGGATTTATCGATCATCAAGATAATCCCTATGAGTCCCACCATCCACCAGTGACACCTAGCAGCATGTAGTGGCTACCCAGTAGAATAGAAAGATGAACCTCTAGGTGCAGTTAACGTGTGATACAGTCCTACTATCGTGGATCCCTACAGGACGGAGGTCATGGACAACTCGTCAAACCCCATCGTCTGTCATATGTCAAGATTTATTCGACTCGAGTTCGATAGTGAAAAACTCTTTCTCCACTGTGTATACTGCCCCGGCCGAGGTCTTACGAACTCAGTTTTATAAATCACATAGGATCTCTCCTTATCTATCAAGGTCGATAGATTCCATATAGGTGCATACCCTACTCCTACAGTGAACTTACTGCAGCCAATCTACACTGCATGGACCCATATGGCTAGAGACCATGTATGTGTGCAGTCAAACTACAATAACCTCACTGTGAGTAGCCGAAGCACTGCAGGTCAAAGGACCAGTCACACTACTGCAACATCAAGCAAGTCACTGACGAGTGGATAGACATCCAAGTGACTTCTTGTATTGGTCACGCTCAGTACCCTTGTTCTCTAACAAGCACCTGCACTATCACTTCAGTGTCCCTACACTGTGGACTCAAGTCTCGTCCATCCAGAAGAAAAGTGATCTGTGCACTGATCGGATCGATCACCGTCCTCGTGATGATCCATTGATCAGGAGCATTTAGAAATTAATCACCAATGATACATGGCTCAAATTCTCAACTCTTGAGAATATGTATCATCATCTTATTAATTTCTTGGACGATTCATAGGCACATAAACAATATGAATGAAAAGATGCTTTTTATTTATTCAATAATAAATAGTCAAGTACAAAATTATGTCCCTAGAATCAACAATGTGTCAGCCAAATTGGCTTCTAGGGCATACATCTAACAGGTTCCCCCTCAGGAATGGGAATCTCAGCCTCCCTAAACAGAAGAGTGAACATCATGCCATAGGGGAGGGTGAGCCTAGGTCTATCTAGTGGCTCACATAGATATCTATACATCATCTTGGGAAAGTTGATTGGGGTGTCCTAGAGGATGTAGAACATAAGAGCTAGGTCTCTCTCAGATACAAAATCGAAGCGGCCAGTCTTCGGAAAGAGGGACCTAGAGATGATACTCAAGAGGAGCCGCATCTCAACAGAAAGTGAGCTAGCGGACACCTCATCTAAGGGGGACTGAGGTGGATGTCCTAGAATGGCCGTAAGGGCCTCAGTCCTATCCTCGGGGTGTGTGGGAGCTACCCCTACTTGTGGAAGGTGGAGGGTTTGGGCTATGAAATCCTCGAAAATAAACAATGGGACACCGGCTACAGTTCCCTCTATTCCCCCATTGCCCCTATGGACAGTACCATAAAACTCTCTAACTAGGCCAGGGTATGTGGGGAGATCTAAGGAACAAAAATACTCTAAACCCTGGGCCCGCAATCTCTCTCCTATGGTAAAGCCCTCCCGGGAGAGATAGTCAAAATCGACGTATCTCCCGGTGGAGACCGCCTTCCCGGCGCACGGCCTCGAGGGAACCTCCCTTGGCGGGGAACGAGCCGGAGGTTGTGGCCTCACGGGATCGTTCCGAGCTTTGGACCGTCGCTCGGTGCCGCTCGCGGGTTGGGGCCTCTTCCGGCTTGGGACAACGGCTTTACGAGGCATGGTCGACCTAGAATGGGGTAGAACGCTAATGGACGGAGGAAGGTCGACGGAAAAAGTCCTAAGGACGGTCGGAGACGATCTAGGAGACGGCTCTAGGGTTTTTTGAATAGTGGCGGCGGTGAATAGAAGTGTTGATAAAACGCTTGGATTAGGGTTAAAAACCCGGATCCCGACCTCGAGTCGACTCCACTGAGTCGCGAGTCGACTCGACCTCAAGTCGACTCCAAAGTATGCGCGAGTCGACTCCCCCTCATGAGCCATCGACTTAGAGTCGACTCCCGTCAATGTGCGAGTCGACTCCTCTTATGCTTCATCTTCCTCGAGTCGACTCCCGTCTGTGTGCGAGTCGACTCCTTCTTATGAGCCGACTCCGAAACTTACTCGAGTCGACTCGAACTCTGGCACGCACCTAAAAGTTATGCTATTTTCGTACCAAACCAGGGACACTCACTAAGTTATGATCTAATTTGATGATCATAGTTGAGAAACTCTATTTTTAATCATCAAAATCAATGAACTAGTGGAAAATACCACTAGGATGGATCAATCACTCCTAATCCCCTCCTAAGCACACTAAATCTCTCTTCACTTAAGGGTTTTGTAAAAATGTCAGCTAATTGATCATCAGTGCAAACAAATTGAAGTGTCACATCACCATTCAGTACATGATCTCTTATGAAGTGATGTCTTATCTCAATATGTTTAGTTCTTGAATGCTGAATTGGATTTTTAGTTAGGTTAATGGCACTTGTATTATCACAATTAATGGGAATTTTATCTTGTTTAATGCCATAATCTTTCAATTGTTGTTTGATCCACAAGATTTGAGCACAACAACTCCCAGCTGCAACATATTCAGCTTCAGCAGTAGATAATGCAACCGAGTTTTATTTCTTGCTAAACCATGAGATTACGTTTTCTCCTAGGAATTGACATGACCCGCTGGTGCTTTTTCTATCAAGTTTACATCCAGCAAAGTCTGAATCTGTGTATCCTATTAAGTTTAGGCTAGATTCTTTAGAATACCATAACCCTATATTCTTTGTTCCTATTAGGTATTTAAAGATTCTCTTGACTGCAATTAGATGAGATTCCTTAGGATTAGACTGATATCTAGCACACATGCAAACACTAAACATGATATCAGGTCTACTTGCAGTAAGATACAATAAAGATCCTATCATACCTTTATATAATTTCTGATCTACAGATTTACCTGATTCATCTTGGTCTAATTTGCATAATGAGCTCATGGGGGTGCTGATTGACTTGTTCCCCTCCATATCAAACTTCTTAAGCATCTCCTTGATGTACTTAGCTTGATTGATGAAGATGCCTTCTTCATATTGTTTGATTTGAAGCCCGAGGAAATAATTCAGCTCTCCCATCATGCTCATTTCAAATTCACTCTGCATCAAGTCAGCAAATTCTTCGCAGAGGCGATTGTTAGTAGCACCGAAAATAATATCATCAACATAAATCTGTACTAACAACATATCTTTGTTTTTCTTCTTTAGAAACAATGTTGTATCTACATTACCCCTAGAAAACTCATGTTCTAATAGAAATTTGCTAAGCCTCTCATACCATGCTCTAGGTGCTTGTTTTAAACCATAAAGTGCCTTGTTCAATTTATATACATGATTAGGGTATTGATGATTTTCAAAACTAGGAGGTTGTTCTACATATACCTCCTCATTAATATACCCATTTAAGAATGCACTTTTTACATCCATTTGAAATAATTTGAAGTCCTTAGAGCATGCAAATGCTAGTAGAAGTCTAATTGCTTCAAGTCTAGCTACAGGAGCAAAGGTTTCATCAAAATCTATACCTTCTTCTTGATTATAACCCTTTGCTACTAGTCTAGCCTTATTCCTTATTACAATTCCATTTTCATCAAGTTTATTTTTATAAATCCATTTGGTACCTATAATTGAATATTCAGTAGGTCTTTCAACTAGATTCCATACTTTGTTTCTAGTAAATTGGTTTAATTCTTCTTGCATTGCATTTATCCAATTTACATCTTTTTCAGCTTCTTCTATGTGTTTGGGCTCAAAATGTGAAACGAAAGCTAGATGATTGTTTAAGTTCCTAAGAGATGCTCTAGTCCTAACAGGTTGAGATGGATCATCTAGAATTAATTCCTTAGGATGCCCGTGAGCAAACCTCCAAGCCTTAGTCAGCCCATGATCCATAATAGCCTCTTGGCTTGATGATGCATTTTAAATTAATTTTTGATTATCATCTTCTAATGTCATCTCATCTATCTTCTCTTCAAGAATTTCACCATCATCATCAAAATTAACTCTCTTGCTAGAAGAGATATCACTAAAATCATCAAAAACAACATGTATGGATTCTTCTATAACTAGGGTTCTTTTATTAAAGATTCTATAGGCTTTACTAGTTGTGGAGTACCCCAAGAATATACCCTCATCAGATTTAGAGTCAAATTTTCCTAGATTATCTTTTCCATTATTATGAACAAAACACCTACATCCAAAAATATGAAAATAGTTCACTTTTGGTTTTCTGTTTTTCCAAAGTTCATAAGGTGTTTTCTTTATGATGGGTCTTAATAAAACTCTATTTAATATATGACAAGAAGTATTGACAGCTTCTCCCCAAAAGTACTGAGGGAGGTTACTTTCACACAACATAGTTCTAGCCATTTTCTCTAGAGTTCTATTTTTTCTCTCCACAACTCCATTTTGTTGTGGTGTCCTAGGTGCAGAAAAATTGTGTGTTATTCCCTTTTTACTACAAAACTCATTAAATAAATGATTTTCAAATTCGGTACCATGGTCACTTCTAATAGCTATTACAGAAGTATCTCTAGCATTTGTTACTTCTTTATGAAATTTCTTGAAAATTGAAAATGCTTGATCCTTATGGCCTAAGAACATGACCCAAGTATATCTAGAATAATCATCTACGATAACTAGACCATATTTATTTCCACCTAGACTTGTGGTTCTAGTTGGTCCGAATAGGTCCATGTGTAGTAGTTCTAGAGGTCTAGAGGTAGAGACACAATTTATAGATTTAAAGGAGTTCTATGATTGTTTGCTAAATTGACATGCTTCACATATTTTATTCTTTTCAAACTTTAATTTTGGCAAACCTATCACAGAATCTCTTTTAACTAGTTTAGATATGGTGTCCATGCTTGCATGACCTAACTTACGGTGCCATAACCAACTAGCATCATTATCCTTAGTTTCATTAACAACTAAACATGGGTTGTGTTTGGCAGGATCCTCAAGGTCTACAACATACACATTTCCACGTCTTATTCCTTTAAAACTAAACTATTGTCATTTGGGTTTGTTATGATGCATAGTGATGGTTTAAACATAACATTATAACCTCTATCACATAATTGACTAATGCTTAATAAATTATGCTTAAGACCATCAACATATCGAACATTATCAATAAAAGTTGAAGGGGTAATTTGTACTTTACCTATACCAATGATGTGACCTTGGTTATTGTCTCCAAAAGTCACAACACCTCCCTTCTTAGCTTCAAGGGTGAAGAATTGATCCTTGTCACCCGTCATGTGTCTTGAGCAGCCACTATCCAAGTACCAACAATTTTTGTCGACCTTGGCTGCAAGACACTCCTACACAAGCAAATCATATAATCTTAGGTACCCAAGTTTTCTTGGGTCCTTCATGGTTAGTAATGTTGGTTCCTTTTGGAACCCAAACCCTCTTAATTTTTCTTTTAGTTTTCCCTTTCCTATACTTACACACATTTACTTTATGTCCTAAAATTCCACAACAAAAGCAGGTTATTTTCTTAGTTTTACTTTCCCCTGCTTTAACAAAGAAGTTACTAAGAAGTTTTTGCTTATGTTTAGGTTTATACCCTAAACCCGCTCTATTGAATACCGCTCGTTGACTATTAAGTATCATATTCAATTTTTCAGAACTATATGTAAATTTTTCAACCAAGGGTTTGTATTTTTCAAGTTCGTTAGTTAGTGTTTGTTTTTCTGCTTTTAGATCATTTAGTTCTTTTGTGAGACTCTCATTTATATGTTTATTGTTTTTGGGTTCTAATGTTTCTTTGTTCAGCCTTTCATTTTCTTTAGTTAAGGTATTATTCTTTTGTATCAAGATTTGGTTACTTGTTTTAAGTTCTGCATTTTCTTTGATAAGAACATCTTTATCCTTAACTAATGAATCATACTTACGGAGATGAGTTTGGTTAGTTACTTTTAGTTCTTTGTTTTTAACATTTATTGTTTTGTATTCATCCATTAATTCATTGAAAGCATCATATAATTCATCGAAAGTAAAATCTAAATGTGATGCGGATGTTACCTCATTTTCATTGGCCATGAAGCAGAAATTGGCCTTTTCTCCTTGTTCCTCATCCGATGATGATGATGATGTGTCGGAGTCCGATAGCGTGGTGACAAGGGCTTTCTTCTTCTTGTACTTGCTCCCCTTCTTCAGTAAAGGACACTCAGCTCTGATGTGTCCCGGCTTCTTGCACTCATAACATCCAATCCCCTCATTTTCCCTTTCCTTACCTTTATCCTTTCGATAGAAATTTGAGGGGCCTCTCCTTTGATGAAAGGACTTCTTTTGGTTGATGAATCTTCTGAACTTACGTACGAGAAGAGCCTCATCATCCTCTCCCTCGTGATCTTCTTCTTCACTGCTGCTACTGCAAGACAAGTCTTTGTTAGATGATGTAGATTTGAGAGCTATTACCTTTTTCTTATGGGAGGACTCTTCTTCGCTGTGTTGCTTCATTGTTAGCTCGTGCGTCATTAGGGATCCAAGAAGCTCCTCAAGTGGTAGCTTGTTCAAGTCCTTGGCTTCTTGGATTGCCGTCACCTTGGTTTTCCATGACCTTGGTAGACAGCGAAGAATCTTCCTGACAAGATCACTGTTAGTATAGTTTTTGCCAAGGCTTTTTAGGCCATTGACAATGTCAGTAAATCTAGTGAACATGCAAGTGATTGTTTCATTAGAATCCATCTTAAATAGTTCATACTTATGAACCAATATGTTTATTTTGGATTCTTTGACTTGATTCGTGCCCTCATGGGTCACTTCAAGTCTATCCCAAATCTCTTTTGCAGAATTGCAAGTAGAGACTCTATTGAATTTATTCCTATCTAATGCACAGTAAAGCACATTCATTGCTTTGGAATTGAGTTGTGCCTTTCTCATGTCATGGTCATCCCAATCCTTTTCGAGTTTGGGTACAGTGACACCCTCTACATAGATGGATGGGATGTATGGTCCATTTACTATAATGGTCCACATCTCATAGTCTTGGGCTTGGATAAATATTCTCATCCTAGCCTTCCAATATGAGTAGTCGGATCCATTAAAGAATGGGGGTCTTTGGGTGGACTGACCCTCAATGTGGGAAGATCCAAATGGGGTTGTCATTTTGATCTTTTACTCTTAGGGTAGAAGAGTTTAGGCTCTGATACCACTTGTTGCCCAGAAAGACAACCCAAGAGGGGGGGTGAATTGGGTTTTAAAATAATTTTGCAATTAAAACGTTTGTGGATGACTAATTAATACTTTTGAAAGATGATTAATTAGTTGCTATGTGCTGTGAGTGAAATGAGAGTGAGAGAGAGAGACACAAGCAATCACAAACACAATGTTTATAGTGGTTCGGAGCTATCCCTTGCTCCTACGTCCACTCCCCAAGTCTCACTTGGGAATTCACTATAACCCCTTGGATTACAGCCGGTTGTTTTACAAGCTCACAACCCAACTTGTTGTTTTACGAGCTCACAACGAACTCGGTCGGTTTTCCCAGGCTCACCGACTAGAACCACCCCGATTGTTTTTCCGAGATCACAATCGAACCCTTACACGTTGGTTTTACCCTCGGCTCACCAACCAACCTCTACACTCTTGATTCAATCCCCTGATTGAATCAAGCAAAGACAAGATGGAAAGAACAAAGACAAATAGAAAAACAGAGCTTCTAAAAGCAGATATACAGCAATATAAACTAGAGAGAAGTTAAGAGCCCTCAAACATGTTTGAGTTGGAGTAGAGTAGGGCTTCTTGAACTGTGAGTCTCCTCTTGAATGTCTGGTCGACTTGAAGGCAGGAGGAGACTTCTTTAAATGCTGAGAAGAGGTAGCTGGATGGAGTTAATGGCGCTCTTCCTTCTTTTCTGTTGAAAAATAGTTGGCCGAGATAGGATGCTTGATTTCTTTGAGTGGAATGGTGCTTCTCTACCTTGCTACAGTCCTCTGTGGCTATTTAAGCCATCCCCCATGGAAACTAGCCGTTAGACACCTTTTTCTGCCCGTTCCGCACACTCTGCAATATGTCCGTTGGGGTCGGAGTCGACTCGCGCGATCTGGAGTCGACTCGGCTGTAGCGGAAGTCGACTCATGCTTTTCTGGAGTCGGCTCGGCAACTGTTCCGGATTTGAATTAAAGTGACCTCCGCGACTGGGAGTCGACTCGACTTAACCCGGAGTCGACTCGCCAACTTCTGGAGCTGACTTGCCATTTTCGGAGTCGGCTCATCCCATGAAGTCCATGGAGCTAATTTTTCAACTTGGCCCACTCGAGTCGACTCGACAATCCTGGGAGTCGACTCGGCGCTCAGAGCCCGAACTCTCGATCTTCTGTCTTTTGGCTCGTCCAGTCTTGGAGTCGACTCGGACTGTTCCGGAGTCGACTCGACTTTCAGTTTCCGAAACACAGCCTTCTGCCTTTTTGATGTGGCGCTGCCTTGGAGTCGACTCGAGCTGTCTGGGAGTCGACTCGGCTCTCAGAGACAATAATTCGGTCTTCTGTCTTTTTGGGGTCGCGCTGTCTCGGAGTCGACTCGTGCATTGCGGGAGTTGACTCGGATCTCAGAGTCCGAAAACTGCTCTCTGACTTTTACCTTGTGTATCACTGAGAGTCGACTCTTGCTTTCTTTGGAGTCGACCTGCCAACCATCGGAGTCGACTCACGTTCCACAGGAGTCGACTCGAATTTCAGGGTCGAAAATCGCTCTCTGACTTTTCTGTCTGTAACTCCTTGGAGTCGACTCATACTACTCCAGAGTCGACTCTGTAAGCATCGGAGTCGACTCGCGCACTTCAGGAGTTGACTCGCTGACAAGTTTTGAGTTGAGTCTTTCTGTTCGTCTGTCTGTTCTCAGTCGGAGTCGACTCGTAATGATCCGGAGTCGACTCGAGCCCGTGCCAGGGATTCTGATACGCTTGGAGTCGACTCGTACTATTCTGGAGTCGACTCGAGTCTCAGACTTTGGCTCAAACTGACTTCTTAACTTATCAAAATATCTTGAACCAAATCTAGAAACACTTAGACAAGATTTTCACTGAATCACTCAATTGAATTCATTAGTAAACAAAAGATATACTCAAATGCTTTGAGCTCATCAAAATCAAATAGGGTTTTAATCAATCACTCCACAAGAGTTCATGTTGTAAAAAAAAGAAACAAAAACGAAAAGATTGAAGAAGAGGGTAGCTAGTCCTCTTCCTCCTAGTTCTCTCCCTCTATCTCGGCCACCTGCTGCATCCCTGCGAGCTAGCACTCCTTGGGACGCCGGTTGATCCAGAGGCCTCGCGTGGATTACTTGTAGAGGCCGGACGCTTGTGCGGTTGCGGAGCAGCAAGCTAGAACCAACCTGCTAAAAGGTTAGTGTTTTGCTTTCAGTTTTTGGAGTTGAGATTTGATCTCAATTCAAGAACACATACGATGTGATCCATGCATGAATATTTCTATCATATATCCTGTGGATTCATTTAAAAATTTCGTAGGATTGGATCAGATCTAAAGTTTGCAATGGGCTGTTTTGAACATCCCTATTTTATTTTGCTGAAAATTATTTTCAAATTGTATACTTTCACCTTAATCGGTGAATCCTCGGTGCATACGATGCTCGAATTTCCTTCAATTGGTAACAGAGCTCGTCTAGGTTCTTTGTGATATCAAAGTTTTCATGCATGTGTGAATTTGAGAGAGAATGATTTGGATTTGAAAAGGGTTTCAAAGTCTGAATCGGTTTTCTGTTTCACAGTCGCCGTGTACAATTGTCGAGAAGTTACATTTAGTGGCCGACAACTCTACAGTTAAGCCGACTTAGTGGTCGATAAGAATATCTTTCAATTGTTAACCTTTGATTGTAGTTGTCAACAAGCCTGATATAGTTGTCGACCCCTTCTTCACAGTTGTCGACAAGTCTTCTGAAGTTGTCGACAATTGTGCTACTGGTCAGATTTATATGAAATATAATCTTTTGCATATGATGTAGTTAGATTATTTTATTTCATGATGTTATTCATATGATGAATAGACATGTTTGTATGCATGTGGAAACCATTTAACTTGAACATTAAAAGGGGTTTTAATGATTCAAAGTTGTAATGCATGCAAAACCAAGATAAGACATGAATAATGCAATACACTTAATTGTGAATTAAGTATTGATATAGCTCCTAGATTTTAAATGTGATTTAAACATCTAAGACATTGCATAAATCATGGGGGTAATGGGTTATCTAAATCAAATCTGGTTGGGTTAGACCCAATGGTCAAAATCAAAATATGGAAGAGTAACCGGTCAAATCTAATTTAAAATGTTTACTTTGGATTCAATCAAGGTAACTCTTGATCTTTGCAATAGTTGTAGTTGATCAAGTCCATGTCTCTTGATAAGACTAAATGGATGTTGATTTGGGCTCCGCGGTTGAGCACTGAGTTTTGATATTGATTGAATTGAAATTGATGAACTAGTTGGTGCCTAAGGCAACTGTTATCAGTAGGTTTTTAATTGGGAGCTACTTGCTGGGTTTCGGTCCAGTCAAGTTAATGGCATACCCTTCTACTGATTTCACTTACCTAGCTATCTAAGTGAATCTCTTTTGATCAGATCTCTGATTAACTCTTGTTGACCCATGCCAAATAAAGAAATCGGTTGGACCGATTTAGGTGCACTGACTCAAACCTGTTCTTATTAACCTTTGATTTGAAGAAGTCAGTGGGAGGATCAAGGTTAGTCAGCTTTTTCTGTTTCATAAAAATCCTCTAAATTATCAGGTTCTTAAAAATGGTGTGGTTAATGGAAGATGACTGTGTCATAGCCTCCCATTGCATTGAAATGATAATGAGTCCAATATGTTTATGATCATTGGAGGCGATACACGCCTGGTGCTCATCGGCTATTGGGATTGTCACTCAATTAATATTGAATCGGTTGCATCCATTAAATAGGTGGTCACGTGAGCCGAGCCACACTTGGGCTTGGTCATCTACTAATGTGATGAACTTATTGCAGCAAGTTGATGGTTGGACCTGACCAAGATTTTCAGTGGAGGTGACACACATCTGCTGAAGTGGCCTGTGGCAAAAGGATATTACTGAAAGTTGTTTGGTGAAACAATTGGTTATGAACCTACCCTTAGATACAGATGGGTTAGCCGAGACACACTCGAGCTCATCTGTAGTTTATGTGGATTCCGGTACCCACTAAAGAATTAGGAGTAATTCTTCGGATTAAAGTAGAGGCTATTGATTCATACAAAATGGTGGAAGGATCTTTGGACTAAAATCCAAATTTTTTGATTATATTGATTCATTTACTGATTAGGCTTTGTTGTCATTTTTTGCAGAAATGACCACTCAATTGTCACTTAGGTCATTATTAGATAATGATAAGTTGGCCGGTCCCAACTTTTCAATCTGGTTTAGAAAGCTTAAGATCGTCCTGGAACACGAGAGGACCATGTATATAATTACTGATCTGGCACCTGAATTGCCTCCTACTAATGCACGGGTAGCAGTCCGTGATGCTTACTAGAAATGGACGAGTGATCGGATCACTGTCCGGTGCATTATGCTAGCGACAATGAGTGACGAATTCTCGTAGAGATTCAAGAGTGCTCTGCCGAACGAGATCATTCAAGTGTTGAATGAATCGTTTGGCATCCCTGATGACGATAAAAGGTATAGTACCAGTTGCTGTATCTTCAACGCCAAACTCAGGGAAGGGGCCTCTGTTACGGACCATGTACTGTACATGATCAAGTTAATAGAGCGCCTGAGCAAACTCAGCTTTTCTCTGCATGAACAATTGGGAAAGAACGCGATTTTGAATTCCCTGCCTGATTCCTACCGACCATTCCTCACTCATTATAGAATGACTGACGCAATCGGGGTGGGCTGCAGATTTTTTTTCTTCTTTGAGGATGGCTGAATCTTTCTTCTCTTTTTTTTTTCTAAGCAATGGCAATGGAGGCTAGGGTTCTTTGTGGTGGAAGGAAGAAGAAAGAGGATGGGTTGGAAAAATTGATTTGAATTGGCAGCAATTGGCTCCAAAGAAAGGTTGGCGTTGGGCGGTTCTAGATTGCAATTGCATTCGTTGAGAGGAATCAATTCGAACCGATTGGATTGATCAATATAAGGTCTAATGGCTTGAGAGTTTTTTTGAGTATTAGATGGATTCTGAAAGGGATGAAGTATTAAAGAGGATGGAAGAAACTTTACTTGAATTTAATCAGGATTTCTAATAGGTTGGTGATGGAAGAACTAGGGCACAATCGGTACACCAAAAGGAACTAGTCTGAACCCGATTTGATGATCAATATGTTGGCTATATGAACGTAGATTTTTCTGAAGAATATGAAGGTTGGAAGCTCTTGTGGACGTGAGGGAACAATGGAGTATATTTTTTTTTTTTTTTGGATTTTATTTCTAAAGGATAACTAAGGAAACTAGGTTGAGTCTCACACCCTAGGTTCCTAGAATTTGAGGAGAAGGTTGGGGCGTCTCACCTTTATCTTCTTCTCTCCAATGGTGTCTCACCAATGGCTGGAAAAGAGCCCTTCTTTTCGTGGTCTCTCTCTCACCAATCTCTAGAATTTTTTTCAAATAAATTTGATATCATTTCATTCATCAAAACCTCCTCTTATAAAGAGAAAGAGGTTGGAAGTTACAAACAGATTTACTTAGACTCAAAATCAGATAAGGACATTTTTTAAAATTCAAATCTAATGATAAACTTCCTAAACAACTTGCCAACTAAAGGTTGGACAAGTGTCAACCCTTCATGGTGTGTGGGTTGGAGATTAGGAGCAGGAAACCCCAACCGCACCATTACTCAAACACCTTCTCGAGTACCAACATCAGTATGAAGTTCGGGAGACTCCTTAAATTTCATCTGATCTCCAAATTTCACGTTCTTATAGTCATTGGAAAGCTACGGATGTCTATTTTCCAACAAAATTTGAATCAACTTAATCAGACTTCTGTAGCTCCCAAAATCTTCAAAATACCATATGGTGTTCAATCTGTCACGGATTTCAACTGGATTTGAACTCTGAATTTCTTCCACATGTGAGAGATCTTCATGGTTGAACTTCTCCACGTGATGAGTGATGATCTTCACGGCATTAGGAATCCTTCTTAATGGCACTCAATCATAAGGACTCAATCTTAAACACATGGACTCAATCCTCTCGCATAAGGACTCAATTTCACTCATACGACTAAACTAAATTCTCCACACATGACCCAATATGACTTGACTCAATCCTTGCATAACATGGACTCTTTTGATGCCACTTGGCATTCAATTACAAACATAAATCAGCAAATTGCAAATCCAAAATAAGAACTCAAATAAACCCAAAATAAAAGGACTCAATGTGACCAAAATAGAATAGACTCAATCCAATTAAATGCTAGAAATTATGAACCCAATGTTTTTTCAGGCACTCCCAAGCAAGAATCCAAACTCGACGTGCATCCATTATGATTTGGGCTCGTGCTCCTACATCAATTCCCCCCTTCTGGAAAAAAGACTCGACTCTGTCGAGTTTCACAACTGATAGAGCTTGTAGAAGTTTGGGTTCAGCTGTTGGACTTCCTCCATCTTTAATCATGAGCGATCTGAATTTAGTCGGTCCTCCAATGAAAAACTTCTGATATCCTCCTCGGTGGGTGGACACTATCTGAACAACTAGGATGTCCTCAATGATGTCCGTCGGGGCTGATCGTCGAAGAAGTGAAGATGGTACAGATGGGATGTCTTCATCTTCAACATAGTGAGCATCATAGGGCTGCAACTCTTCAACATAGAAGATGGGGCTAACCTGCAAATCATCTGGTAACTCGAGCACAAAGGCCTTGGGTCCCATCCACTTCAGCACCTTGAAGAATTTGACTTGGCAAGGTTGAAGCTTCTGAAAATTTCTGCATTCAACACTCAACCACATCAACACAAAGTTTGCTTCCTTTCGCAGGGTCGGCAAATAGAACTTATCCTCCACCATGGTGACTGTTTTGACGTAGCCAAAGTGACCACCAAGGTCTCCGCCATGGACCTCTCGAACAATATGATCACCAAGTGAGGTCTCCGGGACACATAAAAGAAAGCAATCATGGGTCAAAAATTTTGAATGCTGCCACTGATCCACTGCTGAAACTTCTGTATAGATGGGCTGAAAATATACTTCAGAGGGGTACAAAAATTTTAGATTGGCAAACCCCATTACCTCAACATTCAAAAGAGTTAGAACATATGAATTTTGACTGAGGGCATCAGCAATAAAATCTTCTGCGTGCGGCCCATGCTTCAGGATTTGGCGACGAGGCTCCTCGTGTTCTTTTGGGTTCAACCAGCATGCAGGAAAGTTCGGCAAGCTTGATTTGGGCACCAAATCTATGGTGTGCTGGTTGTCTCTCTTCAGTGGAAGATCCTTGGGGAGACTCTCAAGGGTTACATTAGAGGAATCATCCAATATGGACTTGAAATCAGGAGGAACAACTTCTGAAATTTCAGAACTAGCACCCTTAGCAACTGATGCGAGTAGGGCTTCATCTGTAGGGGTTTCTTCTTCGTCTCCTTCATTTTCTTCATCAACAGTGGGCTGAGGAGAAGGAGGAACTTCAGAAGGCTCTATGATCTCGTCCTCCTCATATACCAACGTGGAACGTTGGTCTCTGGTGGGGCAAACAACGGCGGAATGGCCTCGACCGCCGCACTTGTAGCAATCCGTAGAGTTACTTCCTTGCAGCATGGATTGGGGCATACATCCTTTACCCCTTTCATTGGCCCATAAAGCACCTCTTTCTTGATAAGCACTTCGATTAAAAGAGGTTTTAGATCTGAAAATAGGGGCGTTACCTTGAGGAAAAGGGACTCCTTGGCTACTGCGTTCTAGAGGCCGTCGCACGATTGGTATTTGTGCAGGGCATCGTTGTCGCTGCTGTGACTCCATACGAAGCGCGAGTTGGTACGCCTCCTCCTTTTGCCGTATAAGATCCATTCGATGGAGGACTTCAGCCAGCTTCTTATCTTGTTGGCGACGATGTCGTAGTCGTGCCTCCGTACGATCCATCTCTTCTACTTCTCGTTATTGATCATCATTGTAGGGATGGCAACGATCATCGTAGTAGGAATGACATCGATCGACATTGTAGGGATAACGTCGATCTTCATAGTAGGGATAGCGACATCTTGTACTCATGATGGTGCAATAGAATCAGCAACAAAATTAGAGATAATAAAAACCCTTTGGCCGTCACCCAAGGGATGAACCGACCCTCCTTAAGGCTTCTTTCTCAAACTCTAACCCCCAGTGGTCGTCACCCAAGCGATGATCTGACCCACTTCAGATATATTTTTTTTTCTTTTTTTTTTCTTTTACACCACTCATTCAACCTCCAACTCTCTCACGGTATGGGGTTTACAAAGATGAAGAACAAAATATAAAATACCCCAAACCAAACTCAAACAAGAATTATTACTGCAGAAATTTCTGTATGATTTCAAACAAGTATAAGATGCTGAATTTTAATTCCCTTTAACTTCTATGAATCAATCAGATCTACCCAACACACCAAAAAAATCAGATCTGAATGTTCAAGATATGGATGTTACCTCCTGAGGGAAGATCTTCTTCTAGTACTCCTGTGGATCGATTCGCTCTGATACCAATTGACGCAATCGGGGTGGGCTGCAGATTTTTTTTCTTCTTTGAGGATGGCTGAATCTTTCTTCTAAGCAATGGCAATGGAGGCTAGGGTTCTTTGTGGTGGAAGGAAGAATATAGAGGATGGGTTGGAAAAATTGATTTGAATTGGCAGCAATTGGCTCCAAAGAAAGGTTGGCGTTGGGCGGTTCTAGATTGTAATTGCATTCGTTGAGAGGAATCAATTCGAACCGATTGGATTGATCAATATAAGGTCTAATGGCTTGAGAGTTTTTTTGAGTATTAGATGGATTCTGAAAGGGATGAAGTATTAAAGAGGATGGAACAAACTTTACTTGAATTTAATCAGGATTTCTAATAGGTTGGTGATGGAAGAACTAGGGCACAATCGGTACACCAAAAGGAACTAGTCTGAACCCGATTTGATGATCAATATGTTGGCTATATGAACGTAGATTTTTCTGAAGAATATGAAGGTTGGAAGCTCTTGTGGACGTGAGGGAACAATGAAGTATATTTTTTTTTTTTTTTTGGATTTTATTTCTAAAGGATAACTAAGGAAACTAGGTTGAGTCTCACACCCTAGGTTCCTAGAATTTGAGGAGAAGGTTGGGGCGTCTCACCTTTATCTTCTTCTCTCCAATGGTGTCTCACCAATGGCTGGAAAAGAGCCCTTCTTTTCGTGGTCTCTCTCTCACCAATCTCTAGAATTTTTTTCAAATAAATTTGATATCATTTCATTCATCAAAACCTCCTCTTATAAAGAGAAAGAGGTTGGAAGTTACAAACAGATTTACTTAGACTCAAAATCAGATAAGGACATTTTTTAAAATTCAAATCTAATGATAAACTTCCTAAACAACTTGCCAACTAAAGGTTGGACAAGTGTCAACCCTTCATGGTGTGTGGGTTGGAGATTAGGAGCAGGAAACCCCAACCGCACCATTACTCAAACACCTTCTCGAGTACCAACATCAGTATGAAGTTCGGGAGACTCCTTAAATTTCATCTGATCTCCAAATTTCACGTTCTTATAGTCATTGGAAAGCTACGGATGTCTATTTTCCAACAAAATTTGAATCAACTTAATCAGACTTCTGTAGCTCCCAAAATCTTCAAAATACCATATGGTGTTCAATCTGTCACGGATTTCAACTGGATTTGAACTCTGAATTTCTTCCACATGTGAGAGATCTTCATGGTTGAACTTCTCCACGTGATGAGTGATGATCTTCACGGCATTAGGAATCCTTCTTAATGGCACTCAATCATAAGGACTCAATCTTAAACACATGGACTCAATCCTCTCGCATAAGGACTCAATTTCACTCATACGACTAAACTAAATTCTCCACACATGACCCAATATGACTTGACTCAATCCTTGCATAACATGGACTCTTTTGATGCCACTTGGCATTCAATTACAAACATAAATCAGCAAATTGCAAATCCAAAATAAGAACTCAAATAAACCCAAAATAAAAGGACTCAATGTGACCAAAATAGAATAGACTCAATCCAATTAAATGCTAGAAATTATGAACCCAATGTTTTTTCGGGCACTCCCAAGCAAGAATCCAAACTCGACGTGCATCCATTATGATTTGGGCTCGTGCTCCTGCATCAATGACAAAGCCTGTACTCAACTTCCATGGTCTTTTGGGGTTGTTGCAGAACTTTGAGAAGGATAACCAGCTCAAGAAAGGGCCGGTTAATGTGGTTGGTGGTGGGACAGGACGTCGTCCCTTTGGAAAAGGGAAAAAGAAAAATAAAAATAAAAATAAAAGAAAGAGAAAGGTGCTAAGTGTCGGGACATCTTATCAGATGATAAGAAAGTGGGCTAACCCTAGAAAGGCCATATGTGATAAATTGACCTGGGTATTGGATACCGAAAGTTCTTATAATATTTGCAATTCATTATAGGGACTGCAGGTCAATAAGAGATTTGAGGATAATGAGAGGTTCCTGAATGTTGGAGATGGAAGGACTGTTCCAGTTCTAGCATTGGGAGATCTTAAGTTAGTTTTCAATTCTCATGTAATCACCTTAAGTGACTATCACTTTTGTTTGTCGTTCTTAATGAACGTCATTTCTGTAGGGCTCTTAGCCCGAAATGGTTATGAAATATCAATAAAGAATAGTTCTTGTAATATCATTGTGAATGGTTTTATTATGGTTGATTGTCTCTGATACCTACCTATGGCATTGCCGATTAGGACATATTAACAAGAACAGGTCAACAAGTTGGCCAAGTTGGGTATTCTGAATATTAATGATCTTGAATCATTTCCATCTTGTGAGTCTTGTCTTCTTGGTAAAATGACCAAATCACCCTTTACTGGAAAAGGTGAGAGAGCCACAGATATTCTAGGACTCGTACATGCGGATGTATGTGGACTTATGAGTACAAGTGCCAGAGAAGGGTACCGCTATTTCATTACGTTTACAAACGACCTGTCTAGGTACGGGCATGTGTTTCTTATGAGGCATAAGTCTGAGTCTTTTGAAATGTTCAAATTATACCGTAATAAAGTAGAGAAACAAACTGAAAAGCATATTAAAATTCTTCGATCTGATCGAGGAGGGGAATATCTCTCCAGTGATTTCTTGACTTATCTGGAAGAGAATGGGATTCTGTCTCAGTGGACCCCTCCTGGGACACCTCAGCATAACGGTGTATCTGAAAGGAGGAACAGGACTCTATTAGACATGGTCCGGTTCATGATGGGTTTCGCTAGCCTGCCTTTATCCTTTTGGGGATATGCTCTAGAATCTGCTTGCTATATCTTAAATAAGGTTCTTAGTAAGTTTGTGATTAAAACACCACATGAGATGTGGACTAGGCGTAGATCACTCACCTAAGAGTTTGGGGGTGTAAGGCCTATGTCAAGCGTTTGAAAGCAGATAAGCTGAAATCCAAGTCTGATAATTGTTTCTTTATCGGATATCCAAAAGAAACCTTAGGGTATTACTTCTATAATACTGATACGCAAAAGTTGTTTGTCTGTAATAGGGCTATTTTCCTTGAGAAGGAGTTCCTTGGTGAAGGAGCGACAGCTCTGATGTTGCACTTGATGAAGTCCAACGTATAGAAGAACCAGTACAGACTAAAGAACCGAATTTGATTAGATCAGATCCAGAATCCATTATAGAGACATCCGTGAGGCGATCCGGTAGAGTACCGCATCAGTCGGATAGATACTATGATTTTCTGGTCCAAGACGGCGAACTTGTTGGTCTCGATGAAAACACAGAGGATCCCGTCACCTACATGGATGCTATGCAAAGGTCTGATTCTGAGAAATGGCTTAATGCCATGAAATCTGAAATGGAGTCCATTGAGGTCAATGATGTATGGACATTGGTTGACCCACCTGAAGGAATCAAACCCATTGGGTGTAAATGGATCTTCTAGAGGAAGAGAGGCGCAGATGGAAATGTGGAAACCTACAAAGCTCATTTGGTTGCCAAGGGATTTCGCCAACATTATGACATAGACTATGATGAGACGTTTTCTCCTGTGGCAATGCTGAAATCCATTCGGATCATGCTTGCGATAGCTGCATATCTGGACTTAGAGATTTGGCAGATGGATGTTAAAACCGCTTTTCTGAATGGAGATTTAGAGGAATAAGTGTATATGATACAGCTTGAAGGTTTTATTTCTGCAGATGAGTCTAAGGTATGCAAGCTTCAAAAGTCCTTATACGGACTGAAACAGGCTTCTCGAAGTTGGAACAAACGCTTTGATACGGTGATCAAGACGTATGGCTTCATTAGGAACGAAGAGGAACCTTGCATATATAAGTGGGTAAATAGTTCAGTAGTGATGTTTTTTGTACTGTATGTGGATGATATTCTTTTAATAGGGAATGACATTTGAAAGGGGATCCTAGGTTCTTCGGTGTTAAGCATGCTGATTTTTTTTTTTTTAAAAAACCATGGCTGAACCTGATCGGGTTGCCTACGTACCCCTTCATAAGGGGGATCAAGCCATACATAGTTCTTTTTAAGTTTTAAAACACAGCGAAAAAATCGAATCAAACAATTTAATTCATGCATGCTTACAAGATCAAATCTAGAAATCAGCACCTTAAGAACACATAGGATTATGCCGGAATCATTTAAACAATTATGCTAAAACTTTCATGCATGATTAACTATCAGATCTGAAACTTAAGAACTCTATTCCGATTAATCTCCGAATATCCATTGAATGGATTCTGGAGATATCTCCGTGAGGAGCCCCAAAAGAGGGTAAAACCTCGGGGAATTAGACCTACATCTTGACACCATAATAAAAGATTAATGTAGGATTAATACCTTTTATGATGGATGAAACTTGTGGATCTGATCCTTGACTTTGCAGCCACGCACACAAATGGCCTCTACGAGAAGTCCACGCGAAGTTCCTGAAGAGATCCAATCCTGCGGAAGTGCTAGCTTGCGCAGAATTTCTTGAGGCTGAAATTTGATCTTCCAAACGCTATCAACTTTTGATCCGCCTTCTTGGAAGAACTTGGAGGAAAGGTTTAAATGGATTGAAGAGGACTTAGATCTGATCTAAAGACTTTTATCAGGGACCCCTAACACTAATGGCGCGATGGACTTAGAGGAGGAAGAAGTCAGCTAGATTGAATGCAGAATTTTTCCATGCATGAACTAGGGTTCCTCTCTTTTCTTTTCCCTTTTTTCTTCTTCTTTTTCTCTCTTTTTTCCTTGAATTCGACCACCAGATGATGGAGGTCCTTTTAATGTTGCTCTCCTACCTAACTTCATGCCAACCATCCCATATTTGTGGAGGATTTTGTGGGGTTTTGAATTTTGAATTCAAAATTCAAGTTCATGTGCCATTACATGATGAAGCTTGATCTAATCTAAACCATTCATCATGTTGCCACTTCCCTCTTTCAATTTCGAAATTCCCATGCCCCCAAACAGATTAGCGGGTCACGTGGTGATTTTGTGATGATTAAATTCGAAATTCAATCTTAATTAGAAGTGAGATAAAGATAAGGATGACATATGTCATGAAGAGAGAGAATTTGATCTTATCCAATTCTTTTCATGAATTTATCTCTCCATTTCGACCCATCTAATGATGAAAGAGGTCCCTGATGTTGCCAAGTGTCCCATGGCACCATTAAATAAATTAAATTAATTTTTAATCATATTAAAAATCAATTTATGGCGCCATGCATGGATATGTGACAAGTGGATTTCAAGATCCGAACAGTTTCAGATCAAACCCATTTAATTTAATTAAATCCTAACAATTAGAATGATCCAATTACCATGGGTTGAACCTAATCCAATTAGGTCAATCTCTAATTAAGCACAAATTTAATCTAATTTAATTTGGTCAACCTAAGTCCTCTTGATTCAGACCTAATCTAATCAGGTCAAAAATCCTGATTGAGCCCAGAATTGAATCTAATTCAATTTGGCTCATCCTTAGTCTAATTACTCAATCCAATTGAGTTCATTAGCAATCTAATTACTAATTAATCCTTCGATAATTACTTTAATTATTTTATAAGATAATTTGCCAATCGAATTGACCAAATTACCCCTGAATGATTCTTAATCATTCATCAGCCTTCTTGATCAATCAGGAATCTTCTATGCGTGTGACCTCATAGGTTCGAACCTAAGCCGGTAGTATAGGAACGACTTCCTACACTAATCGATGTGACCATCTAGCAATGGTACCTGATGTCCGAATAGGCCGAATATATGCAAAGCAAATATTCTGGAACCTTGAACTATGGTTACTGTATAATTCAATCCCTTTGACTCTTAATGCCAGGATGACTTAGAGCTCACTGTCAACCCTATAATTAGTACATCCATTATGTGATTAACTTTAGATATCCCGTGACTCCTCACTGGGATTATCCTGGCCAAGGTTTTGCTAAATTAATCACAAGACATTATTCCTATTTCCAGGAGGGGTCAATTCCATCTTGACTCACAACTGACTACGCAAGTACTTGACTGCACCCAGTGACCTTCCGTCACTGAATTAGAAATTCAGGTAGTTCGGTACCAAAGTACAGTGAGTTGCTTGCTAGTCACAGGTTGCGGTCTCAGGTCAGAGGGCCAAACTTATACCCATATCCACTCGGAACATCTCTCGACAGTAGAGCGTTCCGGAATTGGTCACGTTCAGTGAAATGTACTCCTACACTTCACCTGTATGGCATACCAGTGTCTCCACACTCCTTGGTTAAGAGGACAACCAACGTATATGTCACACAACGACCTAATCTCGATAATGTTGTCGTCCTAGTAACAACATATTATTTGGTCGCGAACAAGTTTAAGGACTCAAAGATAAATCCTCCTTTATCATAACATAAGTCCTAAGGACTTCATCATATAAGAGTTCATTTGAAGATGAAATGATGAATAATGCCAAATAATACTTTATTAATTTGTCAATTTATTTACAAAATTCAATCATCAATATGCTGACGATTGACATTTAGGATACAATTCCCAACAACTCCCACTTAGCCTAAAGCCAATCGGCACAGTATCTAATACCTATCTTCGACTTGTGTTCGTTGAACTCTTTGATACCGAGGACTTTGGTAAATGGGTCAGCCAGATTTTCTTTTGTGTCAATCTTCTGAAGATCAATATCACCTCGTTCTATAATCTCTCGAACCAGGTGATAGTGTCGCAGAATATGCTTGGTCCGCTGATGTGCTTTAGGTTCCTTTGCCTGAGCTATGGCTCCAGTGTTATCACAAAATATAGGAACTGGACCATCAATGGAAGGTGCCACTCCCAGCTCGGTGATGAACTTGCGCAACCATACGGCTTCCTTGGCTGCATCAGATGCTGCAATGTATTCTGCTTCACATGTAGAATCTGCCACTGTATGCTGCTTGGAACTCTTCCAGCAGATGGCCCCACCCTTAAGAGTGAAGATATATCCCGACACGCTCTTGCTATCATCTTGATCTGACTGAAAACTTGAATCAGTATATCCTTCAAGTTTTAAGTCAAAATCACCGTAGACAAGCCACTGATCTTTAGTATTTCTCAAATACTTAAGGATGGTTTTTACAACCTTCCAGTGGTTGCTACCTGGATCAGACTGGTATCTACTCACTACTCCTAGTGAGTATGCCACATCTGGTCTAGTCATGTCATGGCATACATTATAGATCCCACTGCCGAAGCATATGGAATTCTATCCATACTCTCTCTTTCTTGAGAGGTTGTCGGACAATCTCTTTTAGAGAGATTAATTCCATGGCCCATTGGAAGATAGCCTTTCTTGGAATTAATCATACTTAACCTTTTCAGTATAGTATCAATGTATGTGGATTGGGATAATCCAAGCAATCTTCTAGATCTATCTCTATAGATCTTCATCCCTAGGATGTAAGATGCTTCTCCCAAATCCTTCATGGCAAATTGAGATGATAGCCAAACCTTTATTCCTTGTAATGCAAGAATGTCATTCCCGATTAAAAGAATGTCATCCACATACAAAACAAGAAATATAATAACTGAACCATTAGCCCATTTATAAATGCAAGGTTCCTCTTCATTCTTAATGAAGCCATATGATTTGATCACCTTATCAAATCGTATGTTCCAACTCCGTGAAGCTTGCTTTAATCCATAAATGGATTTTTGAAGCTTGCACACCTTAGACTCATCTGCAGATATAAAACTTTCAGGTTGCATCATATACACCTCCTCTTCTAAATCTCCATTTAGAAAAGCGGTTTTAACATCCATCTGCCAGATCTCATAATCTAAGTGTGCTGCTATCGCAAGCATAATCCGAATAGATTTGAGCATTGCCACAGGAGAAAACGTCTCGTCATAGTCAATACCATAACGTTGACGATATCCCTTGGCAACCAGACGGGCTTTATAGGTCTCTACTTTTCCGTCTGCGCCCCGTTTTCTTTTGAAAAGTATGGGTTTAATCCCTTCGAGTGGGTCAACTAATGTCCATACATTATTGACTTCATGGATTCCAATTCGGATTGCATGGCTCCAAGCCATTTATCAGAGTCATACCTCTGCATTGCATCCATATATGTGATCGGATCCTCATTATTTTCATCAAGTTCGATAGGATCCCTGTCCCGGACCAAGAAACCGCAGTATCTGTCTGGCTGACATGGTACTCTACCCGATCACCTTAATGGTGCATCTAATATGGGTTCTGGATCTGATCTAATCAAATCCAACTCAACTAGTTCAGTAGATGGTGTCGGATCTTCTACATGTTGAACTTTCCTAAGCTCAACATTAGAGCTTTTAGTTCCTTCACTAAGGAATTCTTTGTCTAAGAAAACAGCTCTATTGCTTACGAATAACTTTTGTTCTTTAGCAAAGTAGAAGTAATATCCTTTAGTTTCTTTAGGATAACCAACAAAGAAACATTTGTCAGACTTGGTTCAAGTTTGTCTGTCTTCAAACGTTTGATGTACGCTGGACACCCCCAAACCCTAAGGTGAGAGAGCAACGGCTTACGTCCAGTCCACATCTCATGTGGTGTTTTATTTACAGACTTACTTGGAACCTTATTTAGAATGTAGCAGGCTGACTCAAGAGCATATCCCCAAAAGGATATGGGCAGATCAGCAAACCCCATCATGGATCGAACCATGTCTAACAGAGTTCGATTTCTTCTTTCTGATACACCGTTATACTGTGGTGTACCAGGAGGAGTCCATTGAGAAAGAATCCCATTTTCTCCTAGATATGTCAAAAACTCACTGGTGAGGTATTCACCTCCTCGATCTAATTGAAGAGTTTTAATACTCTTTCCAGTTTGTTTTTCTACTTCATTACGATATAATTTGAACATTTCAAATGATTCAGATTTATGTCTCATTAAATAGACATAACCATACCTAGAAAGGTCGTCTGTAAACGTAATGAAATATGAATACCCACCTCTAGCATTTGTGCTCATTGGCCCACATACATCAGAATGTACAAGGGTCAATAAGTCACTGGCTCGTTCACCTTTTTCGGTAAAAGGTGATTTAGTCATCTTACCAAGAAGACATGACTCACAGGTTGTCAATGATTCACAATCATTAACATTGAGGATTCCCTCTTTACTTAACCTGTTCATCCTATTCTTGTTAATATGACCTAGCCTATGATGCCAAAGGTAGACATCCGTGACGTTATCTATTCTAGGACGCTTACTTGACGTGTACATTACATTAACAGGTTGTGATAACAAGTAGATGCCAGTGCTCAATTGTCCATTCATTACAGTAACACCATTCATAATGATATCACAAGAACATTTCTTTATTGAAATTTCATAACCGTTCATGGCCAAAAGGCCTACGGAAATTACATTCAATAAGAATGTAGGACAATAGTGACAATCACTCAAAACAACTAAATGAGAATTGAAAATAAGTTTGAGATTTCCTAAAGCTAGAACTGGAACAGATCTTCCATCTCCAACATTCAGAAATCTCTCGCTGTTTTCAAATCTCTCATTGACCTGAAGTCCTTGCAACGAATTGCATATATTAAACGGACTTCCAGTATCTAATATCCAGGTCGAATTATCATATATAGAAAAATTACAAGGTGTTATCATATAAATACCTTGATCAGCAACTGATTGTCCTTTTCTCTTGCTTAGCCTGTTCGGGTCAAGTGAGGTAAGGTACTGAGGACAATTCCTCTTCCAATGCCTCTGCTTCTTACAATAGAAGCATTCTGCCTGACTTTGGTCATCCTTAATCCTTTTGGTCGGACTATGCTGAGTTTTCAGCTTTCTATACCAATTATTGAAGTTGGGACCAGTCAACTTGTCATTATCCAATAATGAGCGAAGTGACAAACTTGTGGCCATTTCTACATAAAAAAAATTTTGGCTATTAGTATATGAATTGACTAAACACATTAGACTTGGACTTTAGTCTAAAGGTACTTCCACTATTTTATACAAATTGGTAACCTCTACCTCCAATTCGAAAAATTACTCCTAATTCTTTAGTGGGCACTAGAACCCAATAGATCGCATATAGGCCCGAGTGTGGCTCGGCTAACCCATATGCACCTATTGGTAGGTTCTAAACCAGTTGCTTCACCAAGCAACTTCTAGTGATAATTTTGCCCTAAGTTCTTCGGCAGGCGTGTGGCGCCTCCACCGAATACCCTAGTCAGGTCCAACCATTAAATGATAGGGTTAAGTCTAATCAACTAATAGACGACCAAGCCCGAGTGTGGCTCGGCTCACCTGACCGCCTATTGAAGGTACACTTAACTCATCATATATTGAATGACAATTCCAATGCTTGATAAGTACCAGGCGTGTCGCGCCTCCAATAATTATCAAAGCATTGGACCCATTATCACCTAACTTAATGGGAGGCTATGACCTAGTTATGCCCATAACCATTTCATTTTAAGGATCTAATAATTTTAGAGGATTTCTTAATTAGGATAGATAAGAAGATCCGGTTAGTCTAATTTCTCCCACTGACTTCACCAAATCAGATTAGACTCAAACCGGTTAAGGAGGCACCTAAATCAATCAAACTGATTTTCCTTATAGGCATGGGCTAACTCGAATTATTAAGTGATCCAATCAAAATGTGATTGACCATGTCGGCCAGGTAAGTGAGATCGGTGGAAGGGATATGCCATTAACTCGGCAAAGACGAATCAGTGCGAGTAGCTCCCAATTAAAAACCACCGGTCAAAACTGCCAAACTTACCTTAGACACCGACTGGTTAATCAATTTGGATTTGATTACTCAAATGACTCGGGCTACACCTCTGAGCCTAAATCAAGTTCCATCTTGGTCTAATCAAAGACACGGACTTGATCCATCTACAACTATTGTAAATTGACCTAGAATTTCCTTGACCTAATCTAGTTACTACTTAATTAGATTTGATCAATTAATTCTATTTGTCCATGTATGATTCTAACCTTAGGTCTAACCCAATCCTAGGAACTTGATTCAAGCTAACCCATATGCCCAAATAATTATGCAATGTCAATTAATTGAGTTACAATTCTATTTCATAACACTTAATTCTCAATTAAGTTTAGACTTATGAAAGTTTTGATCATTGCATATTTCTTTTTAATTACATATTAATTACAATCTTTCAGTTCTTAAAACATATTTTCAGATCTGAGTTTTTGTAATTAATCACATGTAATCAGATTTAATTCATGTTTAAGTCATTATGTTTTATGTTCATGCATCACATATACACAACAACATGAATTAATTCAAACAACATACATCTTATGTATTTATTTTTTCACTTTTATTTTCAGATCTGATTTATTCATTAAAATCAGAGATCATATAAATCATAAACTTTATTTAGATCTAATCTAAATAATATTATAATTTCAGATTTATTCATGTTACTAAACCTAACACAAACATGCATCATATGCATCCAAAATTTCAGATCTAGTTAATCATGCATAATCAGCAATTAAATCAATCATAAAAAATACTTTAGATCTAATCTAAGCATGCTCATGATTTCAGATTTAATTACAAAAATTAAAATATAAAAGTTTAAACATGAACCTGGCTCTGATACCACTGAAAGGGGATCCTAGGTTCTTCGGTGTTAAGCATGCTGATTTTTTTTTTAAAAAAAATCGTGGCTGAACCTGATCGGGTTGCCTACGTACCCCTTCATAAGGGGGATCATGCCATACGTAGTTCTTTTTAAGTTTTAAAATGCAGCAAAAAAATCGAATCAAACAATTTAATTCATGCATGCTTACAAGATCAAATCTAGAAATCAGCACCTTAAGAACACATAGGATTATGCCGGAATCGTTTAAACAATTATGCTAAAACTTTCATGCATGATTAACTATCAGATCTGAAACTTAAGAACTCTATTCCGATTAATCTCCGAATATCCATTGAATGGATTCTGGAGATATCTCCGTGAGGAGCCCCAAAAGAGGGTAAAACCTCGGGGAATCAGACCTACATCTTGACACCATAATAAAAGATTAATGTAGGATTAATACCTTTTATGATGGATGAAACTTGTGGATCTGATCCTCGACTTCGCAGCCACGCACACGAATGGCCTCTACGAGAAGTCCACGTGAAGTTCCTGAAGAGATCCAATCCTGCGGAAGTGCTAGCTTGCGCAGAATTTCTTGAGGCTGAAATTTGATCTTCCAAACGCTATCAACTTTTGATCCGCCTTCTTGGAAGAACTTGGAGGAAAGGTTTAAAGGGATTGAAGAGGACTTAGATCTGATCTAAAGACTCTTATCAGGGACCCCTAACACTAATGGCGCGATGGACTTAGAGGAGGAAGAAGTCAGCTAGATTGAATGCAGAATTTTTCCATGCATGAACTAGGGTTCCTCTCTTTTCTTTTCCCTTTTTTCTTCTTCTTTTTCTCTCTTTTTTCCTTGAATTCGACCACCAGATGATGGAGGTCCTTTTAATGTTGCTCTCCTACCTAACTTCATGCCAACCATCCCATATTTGTGGAGGATTTTGTGGGGTTTTGAATTTTGAATTCAAAATTCAAGTTCATGTGCCATTACATGATGAAGCTTGATCTAATCTAAACCATTCATCATGTTGCCACTTCCCTCTTTCAATTTCGAAATTCCCATGCCCCCAAACAGATTAGCGGGTCACGTGGTGATTTTGTGATGATTAAATTCGAAATTCAATCTTAATTAGAAGTGAGATAAAGATAAGGATGACATATGTCATGAAGAGAGAGAATTTGATCTTATCCAATTTTTTTCATGAATTTATCTCTCCATTTCGACCCATCTAATGATGAAAGAGGTCCCTGATGTTGCCAAGTATCCCATGGCACCATTAAATGAATTAAATTAATTTTTAATCATATTAAAAATCAATTTATGGCGCCATGCATGGATATGTGACAAGTGGATTTCAAGATCCGAACAGTTTCAGATCAAACCCATTTAATTTAATTAAATCCTAACAATTAGAATGATCCAATTACCATGGGTTGAACCTAATCCAATTAGGTCAATCCCTAATTAAGCACAAATTTAATCTAATTTAATTTGGTCAACCTAAGTCCTCTTGATTCAGACCTAATCCAATCAGGTCAAAAATCCTGATTGAGCCCAGAATTGAATCTAATTCAATTTGGCTCATCCTTAGTCTAATTACTCAATCCAATTGAGTTCATTAGCAATCTAATTACTAATTAATCCTTCGGTAATTACTTTAATTATTTTATAAGATAATTTGCCAATCGAATTGACCAAATTACCCCCAAATGATTCTTAATCATTCATCAGCCTTCTTGATCAATCGGGAATCTTCTATGCGTGTGACCTCATAGGTTCGAACCTAAGCCGGTAGTGTAGGAACGACTTCCTACACTAATCGATGTGACCATCTAGCAATGGTACCCGATGTCCGGATAGGCCGAATATATGCAAAACAAATATTCTGGAACCTTGAACTATGGTTACTGTATAATTCAATCCCTTTGACTCTTAATGCCAGGATGACTTAGAGCTCACTGTCAACCCTATAATTAGTACATCCATTATGTGATTAACTTTAGATATCCCGTGACTCCTCACTGGGATTATCCTGGCCAAGGTTTTGCTAAATTAATCACAAGACATTATTCCTATTTCCAGGAGGGGTCAATTCCATCTTAACTCACAACTGACTACGCAAGTACTTGACTGCACCCAGTGACCTTCCGTCACTGAATTAGAAATTCAGGTAGTCCGGTACCAAAGTACAGTGAGTTGCTTGCTAGTCACAGGTTGCGGTCTCAGGTCAGAGGGCCAAACTTATACCCATATCCACTCGGAACATCTCTCGACAGTAGAGCGTTCCGGAATTGGTCACGTTCAGTGAAATGTACTCCTACACTTCACCTGTATGGCATACCAGTGTCTCCACACTCCTTGGTTAAGAGGACAACCAACGTATATGTCACACAACGACCTAATCTCGATAATGTTGTCGTCCTAGTAACAACATATTATTTGGTCGCGAACAAGTTTAAGGACTCAAAGATAAATCCTCCTTTATCATAACATAAGTCCTAAGGACTTCATCATATAAGAGTTCATTTGAAGATGAAATGATGAATAATGCCAAATAATACTTTATTAATTTGTCAATTTATTTACAAAATTCAATCATCAATATGCTGACGATTGACATTTAGGATACAATTCCCAACAACATTCCTGTACTACAGGGAATAAAGATCTGGCTGTCATCACAGTTCTCCATGAAAGATCTGGAAGATGCATCCTACATCCTAGGGATGAAGATCTATAGGGATAGGTCTAAAAGGTTGCTTGGGTTATCCCAGTCTACGTATATAGATATTGTGCTGAAACGGTTCAGCATGGAAAATTTCAAGAAAGGCCATCTTCCGATAGGTCATGGAATCACTCTTTCTAAAGGAGATTACCCGACAACTCCCCAAGAAAGAGAGCGTATGAGTAGAATTCCATATGCCTCTGCTGTGGGATCTATTATGTATGCTATGACATGTACTAGACCAGATATAGCGTATTCACTAGGAGTAGTGAGTAGGTACCAATCTGACCCAGGAGAGAGCCACTGAAAGGTTGTAAAGAAGTATTTGAGAAATACTAAGGATAAGTGGCTTGTTTATGGAGATACTGAGTTGAGACTTGTCGATTATATCGATTCAAGTTTTCAATCAGACCGTGATGATAGTAAGTCTGTGTCTGGTTATGTGTTTACCCTATTAGGTGGGGCCGTGTGCTGGAAAAGTTTCAAGTAGCATACCGTGGCAGACTCTGTATGCAAGGCTGAATACATTGCTGCATCTGATGCCGCTAAAGAAGCTGTCTGGTTACGAAAGTTCATTGCTGAGCTAGGAGTTGCACCCTCCGATGATGGACCAGTCCTACTATACTGTGATAGCACTGGGGCCATCGCTCAAGCTATGGAACCAAAGGCACACCAGCGCACCAAGCACATTCTGCGCCGGTATCACCTTGTTCGTGAGATAGTAGAACAAGGTAACGTTGATCTTCAAAAGATTGACAGGAAGGATAACTTAGCCGACCCCTTCACTAAGGCCCTTAGTGTAAAGGAGTTTAACCATCATTACTTGACGATAGGTATACGATACTGTACTGATTGGCTTTAGGTCAAGTGGGAGTTGTTGGAAATTGTATCCTAAATTCAATCAATTGTTGATTGTAAATGTATTTGAATCAGTTATAAATAACATGGTATTTATTCATCACCAGAACATCTTCACAAACTTCGATGTGATGAAGTCCTTAGGACTGCTTTGTGTAATGAAATATAATTTTGTCACACAGGTCCTTAATTGTTCATGACTGTATGATATACTATTAATAGGACGATAGTATTATCGGGCGTAGGTCATTGTGTATCATATTTGTTGGTTGTCTTCCAAACCAAAGAGTACAGAGATACTAGTATGGTATACAGGTGAATGGTAATGTACGTTCACTGAACGTGACCAATTGACGGACTCTCTCTTGTCAAGAGTTGTTCTGAGTGGATATGGGTATATATATCCTTTAGACCTGAGATTGCAACCGATGGCTTGCAAGCAACTCACTGTACTTTGATGCCGGACTACCTGAATTTCTAATCCAGCGACGAAAGATTTTTGGGTCTAGTCAACTACTTGTGGTAGTCAGTTGCAGATCAAGATGGGACTGACCTCCCTTAGAAATAAGGGTGAATGCCTTGTGTTTTCAATTAAGTAGTACCCTGGCCAGGAAAAGTCAAATCACACCTTGGATTGGCTTTGAGCTTATCCATCCAGCCAGCGGGGCCCGCGTCCTGGACATGTGGCACAGTGCATGTGTGCCACCTCCACCCTACAGGACACCTCACACCTTGGATTGGCTTATCCATCCAGCCTGCGGGGCCCGCGTCCTGAACATGTGGCACAGTGCATGTGTGCCACCTCCACCCTCCAGGGCACCTCACCCCCTAGACTGAGATTCTTTCTCATAGCCATCCAATCACACTTCATGAGAGCTTTATAGGCCATCATGAGCTCCAGGATACGTGGCATCATGCATGTTTGACATGTGGCAAGTGAGCCCCTTTGTTGGAATTCCTCTCCCTCTATAAATAGGGGAGATGGCTGCCATCTTTGTAGAGAGAAAAAAAAGATCTGGCTTAGAGTATTTAGTGTTTTGACACCGGTTGGGAAAGAGTGAAGTGAGCTTTGAGAGTTCATGTTGTAAGAAAAAGAAAGGAAAAAGAAAAGATTGAAGGAAAGGGTAGCTAGTCCTGTTCCTCGTAGTTCTCTCCCTCTCTCTCGGCCACCTGCTGCATCCCTGCAAGCTAGCACTCCCCGGGACATCGGTTGTCCAGAAGCCTTGCGTGGATTACTTGTAGAGGCCGGACGCTTGTGCGGTTGCGGAGCAGCAAGCTAGAACCAACTTGCTGAAAGGTTAGTGTTCTGTTTTCAGTTTTTGGAGTTGAGATTTGATCTCAATTCAAGAACATATACGATGTGATCCATGCATGAATATTTCTATCACATATCCTACGGATTCATCTAAAAATTTTGTAGGATTGGATCAGATCCAAAGTTTGCAATGGGCTGTTTTGAATAGCCCTGTTTTATTCCGCTGAAAATTATTTTCAAATTGCATACTTTCACCTTAATTGGTGAATCCTCGGTGCATACGATGCTCGAATTTCCTTCACGGCCATGGGAGGATGTTGAGATTTAAGTTTATATATATATATATGTGTGTGTGTGTGTGTTGTGATGAATTTTAAAAGAAGAATATGATTTTGGATATTAGGTTCTGTGTGGGATTTGCATATTAATTGGATTTGTTGTGAATCGCGTTCGCAAGGTAAGTGATGTGACCTCTTTTCTAGATTTATCGACAACTATATATATATTTTATGAATCGAATTATTCGTGATTTTGAATTTGATGCATGGATTATATGTATATTTTTAGAATATTATATGACTCTGATTGAACGTATTTGCTTCTAATTTGAATTGTATTTAATTGCTTTGACATTGCGCCTTTTCGCCTGGAACACTGAACATAATGTAAGAAAAATAGATTCAGACTTGGAGTCGGGCTATGTTGAGGACCCTGCCAATGGGGGCTAATACATTGGTACCGCAAGAAGAATAGTCGGTGATATGATCCTGCCACAGGGAACATGTGGTCATAGTTTCTGGCTGTTGAGTTGAATCTGATATATTGAAAGAAATTAAGATATGAACAATATTTGGTTTTGACACTGCATGCTTTCATGACTGAAATATAAAATAGTTAAATATTTAAGAGAACTAATTGAACTTCGACCTGGCTATGTTGAGGATCTCGCCAATGGGGGTAGATACGTTGGCAATTGATTGTCCTAAAGAACTCACCGCAAGAAGATTAGTCGGTGTGGTCATAGTCCAGGATCGACAAGATGAATTGAACATGTGAAAGAATCTCGAAACTGTGAAAAGAATCTTAAGAATTTAAGAAATATTTGACTTGTACCTTAGAACTGCATATATATTTATTTTTACATATTATTGCTTGATTAATCTAGCTAGAGTGTTCATTACTTACTGGGCTGTTTAGCTCATTATACAATTTCTTGTTATTTTACAGATTCCGAGAACTAGTCTATTGGAGTTCCAAAATGGGAGAGCGACTAGAAGGATAGTGACACAAGTTATCTGAGATTAGGGTTATTTAAGTTGATCTGTTATCTTGGACATTTATCATGTTTTTCTGGATATTGCGAGGTTTTGTTATTTTAAGAACTAAGTTTGCATGTTGCTAAATTATTGTTTCGCTGCGTATTTAGAACTGTGAGACTTTATGACTTGAGTTACTCAATGGAATAAGATTGCATTTATTTAGTTGAATTATTTTATATATTGAAATATATGGTTAAGATGCCTTGCATGCTCGTGAAGAGAGTTTTCTACGGGTGTGCGGCGGTTGGCGCGATCCCCCGCTCGCGATCTCGGGCCGGGGGCGGGACAACTTAAGTGGTATCAGAGCATATGTGGATAGAATCTAAGACAAAGAATCATACATGATATGAGTGTAGGTGGGTAGACACTAGGGATAATGGGACGTTAGGTGTAAAGAATGTGATGACTATTCTTATATATATATATATATATATATATATATATAAATTCAATTAATTCGGTGAGCTTTCTTTCTTATGAGTCTGTTGTTATTTGATGCATATAGGTCAGGATGCCTCCACGTCGGGTGAAAAAGACTACTATTGGTGCTACGGATGAGACACCGAACTAGTACGCTGACAGCACACCCCAACGGGTTGGGAGTATCCCTTAGCAGGAGGGAGTCGTGAGCCCTCAAATGGGACAGAAACCGGGCTTAGTCCAGGTTATGCAGACCATAGTGAGCCTTATGCAAATGCAACAGCAGGTGCAATAGCAGTTGCTCGCGACACAACCACAACAAGGACGAGGGCAACAGTGTGGACAACGTAGCAGTATAGCTGAATTTAAGAGGCTGGCTCCTCCAGCTTTCAAGGGGACTACAGAATCTTTGGAAGCAGACAATTGGCTTACAGAGATGGAAAAAGCATTTGCTGTCTTAAGATGCCGAGACAATGAAAAAATTTTGTTTGCATCATACGTGATGCCGGGATTGAAGGCTGAAATTAGGAAGCAAGTGGTACCCTATGAGTTGACTACCTATGCAGCTATGGTGAATAAAGCCTCAATCATTAAAAGGGAAGTCAATGAAACTTTTGCTGAAAGGGAAAGAAACCAAAAGAAAAGAAATAGATTTACTGAATTTAAAGGGGGAAACAAGAATTTCAAGAATCCAGCCCAGAAGCCAAATAAAGATATAAATCTCAAAAATGAGAGTGGGAAGTGTTCAAGATGTGGCGGTAATCATGAATTTGCAAATTATCCCTGGGTTACGGGTTCTTATTTTTATTGCGGACAGAAAGGTCATTAAATTGCAGACTGCCCACAAAGAAATGAGAATAAATCTACTTAGGCAATGGAAGGAAGCCAGAGGCCAAAGACTCAAGGAAGAATATTTGCACTTACACAGCAGGATGCACAAGCTTCTAATGCAGTGGTTGCTGCTTTACACCCCGTTCGATGTGACGTTCGCAGTAAAATTCGAACGGAACTTCGTTCATCGTATGAACGCGCCTCAAATCGTAGAGTTCAAAAATTTTCTAGATCCAAATCCAGAAGATCCTTGAACTCAAGAGGGAGGGAGATTAGGATATGAGGAGGGTTGATTAAGATTCATAAAACTGAAACAAAATTAGAAGTTATTAATTTGAAGATCTCATCTTCAAAAATTCTGCAGGTGTAGAACATCGTAGGCTGATGATCTTTCTAGGTTCCTGGTTAAGCCGCACACGTGTCCGGCCTCTACAGGTATCCACATGAGGATTTAATCATCTGAGATAAGGTCTTACCGGAGTACTAGCTCCTTGCAAAGACCTCTCATGACAATCATAATATGGAAAGATAAAAAATCTGCAGCATACCTCTTTGAAGAAGAATGCTTTCTTCTTCAACCTTGCTCGCAATTAAGGGAGAAATGGAGGTAGCTTTGCTCGTGGATCTTCCTCGCCTTGCAACCGTGGAAGAAGAGGATGAATAACACCCCTTGCTATCGTGGAGAAGGAGAAGAGGAAGACGGGGCTGACGTGAGGAAGAACACCTTCTTCCTTGGCGTGTTTTGATCTCTTCCTTTGATTCTTCTTCTTCTTTTCTTTCCAATGCTTGGAGGAAGAAGAACCCTTTCACCTTGCTGTCGTGAGGAGAGAAGAGAACCTCCTCTTGCTGCCGTGGAAAAGGAAGAAGGGAAGAGAAAAGGAGGCGTGGAGAGGAAGAGGAGAGAATTAATTCATAACGTCTTCCTTGCTACCCTTTTATAGATTGGGTTTAGGGCTTCTCCTAATGTTATTAGGAGTATGGGACTATAACCCACCCTTGGATTAATGCCAAGTGTCCAATCCTTGTGCTCATAGATGCATGACATGTGTCCACTTAATCAATTGATTAATTTTCTAATCACATTAGGACTCCTAATCTTATTAGGAGAATTAATTGATTTGAGAGCATGCATCCTATGATGCCGTGTAGACTTTAAAGTCCGCATAGTGTGAACATGACTTAAGTCATATTCTTCCTACGACGACATGTGGTCTTTAAAATCTACACAAACCTTGGTTTAATTAAATTGATCCAATCATGAACCCAAATCAATTTGGGTCGAACCCAATTTGATTTGGCTCATTAAATCAGCCCAATTGCAATCCAATTGCAATCAATTTCACTTAATTCTTCTTCCATTAACTCACTAACACTTAGTGGGTTAATTCAATCACCAATCATATTGATAATTGACTTCAATTGAGATTCTAAATTACAATTATGATAGTCTGACTAATTAAATCCTCTACGTGTGTGACCCCGTAGGTTCTATTCTGACTGGTAGTGAGACATATTGAGATCTCCATCTCAATATCACTGAAACTTCTTTCAGTGGACTAAAACGATTTCAGTTCTACTCTTAGGGTTCACTGATCACCAAGTGAATGCCTTCGAGTCTCACAATCCACTAGTGACTCCTAGCAGCATATGGTGGCAACCCAGCAGAATGAAATGTTTGAATCTCTAGGTGCAGTTAGCATATGTTACAGTCCCTCTATCATGGATCCCGACGTGACGAAGGTTATGGATATCTTGTCAAACCCCATCATCTGTCATATGTTAAATATATACGACTTCCAGTTTGAGATATGAAAAACTCTTTTTTCAAAATACCTAGCCAGAAATAATCTCATAAATCACAAAGGATCACTCCTAATCTATCAAGGTCGATAGATCCCATCTAGATCCAACCCTATTCCAAAATAAACCTACTGTAGCCAATCCGCACTACAAGGATCCGAATGGCTAGGGTTCAAGTTCACATGCTCGTCAAACTACAGCAACCTCATAGTGAATAGCTGAGGCATTGCAGGTCAAAGGACCAGTCATACAACTGCAGCATAAGTAGTCACTGACGAGTGGATAGACATCCATGTGACTACTATTTTTGGTCACTCTCAGTACCTTGTTCTCTAACAAGTACTTGCATAATCACTCCAGTGTCTCTATACCGTGGACTCGAGACTCGTCCATCTGACTAAGTGATCTGTGCACTAATCTCAGCGGATCGATCACCGTCCCTCGTGATGGATCCATCGATCAGGAGCATTTAGAAATTAATCCCTAATGACACATGCCTCAAATTTTCAACTTATTTGAGAATATGTGTCATCATCTATTAATTTTTTGGACGATTCATGAACACATACAAACATGAATGAAAAATAAATTGCCCAATCTTATTTATTAACAAGTGTCCAATTACAAATTTATGCTTCAGATTACAAATATGCGTCAGCCACGTTGGCTTCTAGGGCATACTTCTAATAATTTTCCACTTGCACTAAAGCCAATCAGACATGTATTTAAGTCCCATTTTTTCAAGATGGACTTTTAATTTTTTCTGACTCAGCTGCTTATTGAATGGGTCCGCCACGTTATCAGTGGAGTCTGCTCTCTGCACCTCTACATATTTCTTTCGAGGTAGTCGCGAATTAGATGAAATCGCTGCTCTATGTGCTTGGACTTCTGGTGAGACCTCGGCTCCTTAGCCAGTGCTATGGCGCCGTTGTTGTCGCAGAAAAGGGTTATGGCATCTGATGACATGACTCCTAGCTCTTCGACAAACTTCTTGTACCAAAATGCTTTCTTCGCAGCATCCGATGCAGCAATGTACTCTGCTTCCATGGTAGAATCTATAATAATTGGTTGCTTGAAACTCTTTCAATTTACCGATCCTCCATTGCATAAGAATACATATCCTGATGTAGACTTTCTATCATCAGGGTCAGTCATGAAATCTGAATCAGTATATCCTTCTACCTTTAACTCTGTGCCTCCCCCAAAGACCAAAAACATATCCTTTGTCCTTCTCAAGTACTTAAGGATATTTTTCACAGCTATCCAGTGCTCCTCACCTAGATTCGACCGATATCTGCTCGTGATACTCACAATATGTGCTATATCAGGTCGAGTACATAGCATGGCATACATGAGGCTCTCTATTGCCAATGCATAAGATATCCTACTCATGCGCTGAATCTCTTCAGATATTTTGGGACACATCTTCTTGGAGAGATTTATCCCATGCCTTAGGGGTAACAATCCTCTTTTAGAGTTTTTCATGCTGAACCTCTTCAGCACTTTCTCTATGTACATTTTCTGTGATAGGCCAAGCATTCTCTTAGATCTATCTCTATAGACCTTAATCTCCAAAATATAAGATGCTTCACCTAGGTCTTTCATGGAGAACTTCTTAGACAACTATAACTTGACCGATGTGAGCATGGGAATATTATTCCCAATCAGGAGTATATCATCCACGTACAATACGAGGAATACTATAGCCCTCCCACTGATCTTTTTGTACACACATAGTTCCTCTTCATTTTTGATGAAATCAAACGATTTGATCACATCATCGAAACGAGTATTCCAACTCCAAGTTGCTTGCTTTAGTCCATAAATGGATCTTTGCAGCTTGCAGACCTTGTGATCGCCATCACTGGAAGTAAAATCCTGAGGCTGTTTCATATAGATATCTTCCTCAAGATATCCATTAAGGAATGCAGTTTTCACATCCATCTGCCATATCTTATAATCATGATAAGCTGCAATGGCAAGCAACGTTCGAATGGACTTCAGCATGGCTACTGGTGAAAAGTTATCCTGATAGTCAATACCTTCACGCTGACTATAACCTTTTGCCACCAACCTTGCCTTATATGTCTCTACCTTGCCATCCGAATCCATTTCTTTTGTAGATCCATTTACACCCAATAGGTACAATACCTTCAGGTGGATCTACCAAGCTCCTTAAAGTATTCCATGTCATTGGGTCTATTATCCTTCCAAACCAATAGCAAGGGGGCCCTGTTACAACGGAAGATGAAGCTTGGTTATCCAATCATCAACCCTCGAGAGTGAGATCAAGGATCCTCCTCCAGAAGAATTCCAGAAGTTCAATATTTGGTAAGCCTCAACTCTAGGTCTGATTTATTGAAGAAAGCATCCTAATCTAGTGGTTTCTCAACCACAACGGTCCATTACTCTAAGTCCTAAATGAATTAGTACATGCGGATAACTAGTCCTGAAATTACTATGCTCATGATAATGCTTTCTTAGCTCATATGTGACTAAATTTTCTGTTGCAATTAGGTTAGTTAATCAACATAACTTACTGATAACCCTTATGTTTAAATCCCTCGCATTCATCCCGCATCATTTTTGGTATCAGAGCAGGCTAATTAGGACACGCACATTGATTATAACGAAATTCTGCACTTGCTGAAATTTCTGCCTTTTGCTGAAATCCATTGATGCTGAAATCCTAGTTTGCATGCCTTATTAAGTTTATGAATTAAATCTGAATTTTTTAAATTTTAATTCTAAATTTTAGTTATTAAAGTTGAGATCTGATCTCCACAAATTTAGGATTTGAAGTTAACAATTTCAAAGTTAAATTTGAAAAACTAAATTTGGGCTCCGAATCTGAAATTTCCAATTTGACTTGTGAATCCGAATTTCAAAACTTGAAATTTTGAAACATCAGATTTGAAATCCAAATTTAAAATTCAAAATTCAAAATTAAAAGTGGGGATTTAAATTGAAACAAAAAAAAAAATCTGAGATTCCAAAATTTAAATTTGAAATTTTAACTTGAAATTTGAAATTTGAAATTCAAACTGAAAACTAAAATTCAAATCTGAAATTCAAAATTCAAAAGTTTAAATTCGAAATTTGAAATTTGAAATTTTAAATCTCAACTTGTGTGGCCATTTAAAATAGTTGCATCCATCATAAATCATATTAAGGGCACTCTAAGGGAAGGATTTCATCACCTTTTCTTAGCCCAAAACAACCACCCTCATAAATCTAGAACCCAAGCCTAATTTAAAACTCAACTAGCCAACTTAACTTAGAAATTACAACGAGTCTTTAGGCTAATTGAATTTGGGTAATTCCTTGCTGTTTAGAAAAGTTTCGATCAGGGTCGTGGCTACCATCTTATCTGCCCAGACCTGTTAAGCGGTTGGTGTCAGCTAAGTATGGTTAATGGTGGTTACACAAACTCTTGGTCCAACTGGCCTAGGCAAGTGGTGAACCAATTTTGATTAGATAAGTCTTTGATTTAGATTTAGCAAACCCTAGCACAGGTTAGTCATTTTATTTTTTCTTGAGCCTTGTATGACAACTAGATCAGGAACACCCTACAACCCATCACATACACAACCCATTGAAGCTATGGACCCCAATCTTGAGACCATCCTAAGGACTATGACTGAGCAGTTCAAACAATTGAACAATAGGTTTGATCAAGTTGAGGAGAGGCTAGGAACCCTAGAGGAAAATCAACAGACCTACGTGGGACCTGAACTACCTGAATTGACACCCCAACCCCATCACCACCTTTTCACTCCTGAACATAATCAGCGACAACCACATCAGGATCATGTAGACCAGGATGAACGAGCCCTTAGGAGTATCAGACTTGATGCACCCTCCTTCGAAGGAAGTTTAGACCCTAAGGTATACATTGATTGGGAAAATGACATGGATCAATATTTTGAGTGGTATGAAATGTCGGAAGAAAGAAAATTCAAATTTTCCAAGCTTAGGTTGACACGACATGCAAGATTATACTGGAAAAATATTGAGAGGATCACTAGGCAAAGAGAAGAAGTACCTATCAATACATGGAGACAGATAAAAATTAAGCTAAGAGAGAAATACGTCCCATTATCCTACGAACAGAGGTTACTAGATCAATGGCAAAGATTAAATCAAGGAGGAAAAACTGTATCTGAGTACATTGCCAAATTTGATGAGTTCGCTATGAGGTGCAACATAATCGAGTCAGAAGCCATAACCCTATCTAGGTTTAGAGCTGGTCTTAAGGAGGACATTTAAAGGGAATTGTTCTTAAGGAAAATTCATGATTTAGACCAAGCCTACCAGATTGCCAGAGACTGCAAACGATTTCAGAGGGGACCCATTTTTCGACGACCTGAACCTAATAGGATTAACAACCCTGGAAGCAGGCCAAACCCAAGTCCAAACCCATTACACAGACCCAATCTTATTAGTCCATAGGCTCGTAGGGACGACAAAGGAAAGGCCCCTGAAGGTAGAAAGGAAAATAATATTCCTTGTTTTAGGTGTCATAAAATAGGACATTATGCAAGCCAATGCCCCACTAGAGCGTTACACATAAAAAAAGTAGAAGAAGAAGATCCTGAGACCCTAGAGAATTATGAAGAAGAAGTCTACGAAGTAGAGACCAATTTGGTAGATGAATATAAAGAAGAGGAAGAAATCATTGAGACATCTGAATTTCTAGGAGTTGTGAGATGTATATTGACCCAGGCTAAAGAACAAGAAGATTGGCGTAGGACCAACATCCTACAAACCTTTATTAAAATAGAAAAAAAAGCCTGCAAAATTATCTTAGATAGTGGAAGCTGTGTCAACGCCATATCAACCAATACTGTCAAGAGTTTAGGGTTGTCTACCGTACCCCATCCCAATCCCTATAAGGTATCTTGGATAAATTTGACCTCAATACCCATTAAACTTAGATGCTAAGTCCAGATACAATTCCAATCCTATCAGGAGAAGGTATGGTGTGATTTCCTTCCTATGGAAGTAAGTAGCATTATCCTAAGCAGGCCATGGCTATACGATCATGATGCTACCCTGTTTGGACGATCAAATTCGTGTTTCTTCAATCATAATGGAAAGAAAATTGTAGTTCACCCTACCCCACCTAAGGACAACGTTAAGAGGGGAGCTAGTAGTAGTCTGAAGGAAAAGAAACCTGGATTGAACCTAATCAATGCTAAGGAATTAGAGCAAGAGATCAATGAAGGTTTACCCATTTGGATGTTGATTGTTAAGGAGACCCAGGACCAAACCCCAGTAGCACACCCTCAAGAAGTGGTTGAAATCTTAGAGGAGTTCAAAGATGTAGTTTCTAAAGATCTTCCTGACAACCTACCACCTTTATGGGATATTCAGCATGCCATAGACCTAGTTCCAGGAGCCACCTTGCCCAATCTACCCCATTATAGGATGAATCCTTCAGAGCACCAAGAATTGCAAAAGCAAGTTGGCGAGTAACTTAGGAAAGTGTTCATTAGGGAGAGTTTAAGTCCTTGTACAGTACCTGCCCTTCTGAGCCCTAAGAAAGATGGCACTTGGAGAATGTATGTAGATAGTTGTGCCATCAATAAGATTACCGTCAAATACCGTTTCCCTATTCTCCGTCTAAACGACATGTTAGATATGATGGCCGGAGCCACGGTATTCTCCAAAATCGATCTTAAGAGTGGCTATCATCAAGTAAGAATTAGGCCGGGGGATGAATGGAAAACTGCCTTTAAAACTAAGGATGGCTTATTTGAATGGGTAGTGATGCCTTTCGGTTTATCCAACGCACCTAGTACCTTTATGAGGATCATGACCCAAATTTTAAGGACATTCATTGGAAAGTTTGTAGTGGTCTATTTGGATGACATTCTCATATATAGCAAAACAAAAGATGACCACTTGAATCATCTTAGACAAGTTTGTCAATCACTTAGACAAGATAACCTCTATGCTAATCGAAAGAAATGTGAATTCATGACACATAGGACTATCTTTTTAGGATTTGTCGTGACCACTGAAGGAGTATCTGCCGATCCCAAAAAAGTCAAATCCATAATTGAGTGACCCGACCCAAAAACATTCATGATGTTCGTAGCTTTCATGGTCTAGTCACATTCTACAGGAGATTCATTAGAGGATTCAGCACAATTGTTGCCCCCATTACTGATTGCCTTAAGAGAGAAAATTTTGAGTGGATCAAGGCAACTGAAAAAGCCTTTAGAGAGATTAAGGACAAGATGACGCAAGCACCTATATTGATGTTGCCCAAGGAGACAACCGAAGAGAGGGGGGGGGGGGTGAATTGGGTTTTAATTAAATATTGACCAATTAAAACTTAATGAGTAATTAACTAAATCTATTGCAAGCAAATTAGTTAGATTACTAGATGCAGTGTGTGAAGAGAGAGAAAAAGACAACTACCAATACAAACACAAGAAATTTTATAGTAGATCGGAGCCAACTCTTGCTCCTACGTCTACTCCCCAAGCCGCACTTGGGAGTTCACTATAATTCCTAGGATTACAGCCGGTTGTTTTACAAGCTTACAACCCAACTTGTTGTTTTCACGAGATTACAACGAACTCGGTCGGTTTTTACAGGCTCACTGACTAGAACTAACCCATTATTTTTCCGGGTTCACAATCAAACCCAGTTGGTTTTCTCCGGTTCACCAACCACAACCTTACACCGTTGGTTTTATCTTTAGCTCACCAACAAACTTTACAACCCTTGATTCAATCCCCTGATTGAATCAAGTAAGAAGAACAAAGTTTGGGAATTCACAAAGGAAGCTTCTAAAAAGCAGATGTGAGAACAATATAAGCAAAGTAAAGTTAGAAGCCCTAAAACAGATTTTAGATGGAGAAGTAGGGGCTTCTCGATTTCTGAGTCTCCTCTTGAAAGCACTGAAGGTTGGATAACAGTAGTAAAGCTTTAAATGCGAAGGAAGCACTTCTCGGATTGAGTTGAATGCACCTCTTTCTTCTTTTGCTTGTATTTACTCTTTTGAAGCTTTTGGTAGTTGAAAGGCTTTAATGCTCAGATGGAATAGCTCTCTTACTGTCTACTACTGTTCACTCTGGCTATTTAAGTGGTTCCATTCGAAAAATAGCCGTTAGAGACTGATTCATAGCCGTTCTGTCCCGTCTGCACATCCTAACAATGTATCCGTTGGGATCAGAGTCGACTCGTGCGATCTGGAGTCGACTCGGCTGTTACTGGAGTTGACTCACGCATTACTGGAGACGACTCGCCCACTGTTCAGGATTTGAATTAAAGTGCTTGTCTCGTCCTGGAGTCGACTCGGACCAAACCTGGAGTCGAGTCGCCAACATCTGGAGATTACTCGGGCACTTAGGAGTCGACTCATTCTCAGGATTCCAGAAATCCATCTTTCTGTTTTTCTTCCTCGAGTCGACTTGGATTTTCTTGGAGTCGACTCGGCTGTCTTGAGAGGCGACTCGAGATCTTCGGAACACGGCTCGTTCTCAGAGTCTGAAAAACCAATTCTCTGTTTGAACTGATCTACCTCGGAGTCGACTCGCGCTTTGTTGGAGTCGACTCGGCTGACTTGGGGGTCGACTCTGGAACTCTTGGAGTCGACTCGTTCTCAGGATTTTCGAGATCGGTTCTCTGCCTTTCAGACTGCTTTCCTCTGGAAGTCGACTCGGACATAACTAGGAGTCGACTCGCTAAATGTCAGAGTTGACTCGTAACCTTCTAGAGTCGACTCGGTAACAGGGTCTAAAATCCATCGTTCTATCTTTCTGTCTGTTACCCTTTGAAGTTGACTTGGAACCGTCGGGAGTCGACTCGGCAAGCATCGGAGTTGACTCGAAATCTTTTGGAATCGACTCGCTGACAGGGTCTGAAACTCTTCTTTCTATCTTTCTGTCTGTTCTCAGTCGGAGTCGACTCGTAGAGTACCGGAGTCGACTCGAGCTTGTGCCAGAACCTTTAAACCACTCGGAGTCGACTCGTAATCTTCTGGAGTCGGCTCGGGATGCAGACTTTGGTTCAAATTGAGTCCAATACTTATCCAAATTACTTTGAACCAAAGCTTGAGGCACTTAAACAGAAATTCACACATATTTGCCTGAAACACTAGATTGAATTCATTAGTACAACATAAAATATACTCAAATGCTTTGAGCTCATCAAAATCAAATAGGGATTTACTCAATCACTCCACAATCTCCCCCTTTTTGATGATGACAAAACATTGAGTATTTCTAAAGTGAATTGCTCAATCAAGAAGTGAATTGTAGTAAATTTCAAAATGAATTCAAATATCTAGTCATTTAGTGTATCCAAAATTGAAAGGTATGAGTCAATATACTTTGTAATTAAAGCTCCTCCTTTCATTTGGAATTATATAAGCCTTCAAAAACCTACATTCAATTGTTTGGCTTATATTCTTTTAATTAATTTGTTTTCTTAGAATTTTAGATTCTCCCCCTCAATATTTGCATTCTCTTTTGTTTGAACTTTGCTCAAGTTTTTTTTTTAAATTCTTTTAATTAGAGAAGGAAAAATCTGACAATTTGTTCTTTAATATGATTCAACTAATCTCCGAATATCTCTTGAATAGATCCTGGAGATTACTTCTTAAGGAGCCCCAATAGAGAGATAATGAGCCTCGAGGTATCGAATCCACAAAGACAAATCATATTTTGCTTAAAAAAAATCTTCTTGTTTAGTGATTCCCTTTACCTTCAATGTATCATATTTTCTCCCCCTTTTTGTCATCATAGCAAAAAGGTGAAGTATCAACAAATCAATGTAGAGGCACATAACACACAAAGTCATAACACAAAAGGCACAATGCTCAATTTTTCAGAAAATGACTTCAGTTCATTGATTACAAAATTTGAATACATTGATTGAAAGTCCAAAAGGACTTTAAATGAAAACATAAAAATATAAATCTAAAGACGTCTAGCAGAAGAAGATGATGCGCCCATACTCCGCCGGTGAGCCTGCAAAACCAAGCCCATTCCTTCAGAGACATTTTCTAGTTGTGTAATAATCTCTAAAGTCGTCCTAGCTTGTGTCTGGGTCAGTTGGGTCACACTTTCATTGATTATTGAGGATGATAGTGTTATTTTGATGATTAACAAGCAATTATCTAGAGTATGTTATAAGTTAAATCGATACTCCATTTATAAGTCTATTACTCTTAGTATATTTGTATAAATTGATATAGATACATTTCATTATTTATTTGAATGAATCTAACCTTGTGCAGCAAAGTGTGGATTGAGTTGACCCAAAGGATGATTGGGTCGACCTCGGCACATCAAGAAAGCATTTGGCACACTTCTGCAAAAATGGCACAGATGAACAGTAAGTTGGGTCGACCCAAGAAAAGCATGAGTCGACCCAAACCTCAAGCCTCTCAAAGACTCAGGAAAATGGTTCTCTGAAAATACTGAGAGGGTCGACCCAAGATGAAGTTGAGTCGACCCAAACCCTGAGAGGGTCGACCCAAAGGCAAGACAGAACAGAAGACAGAAAAGGTTCTCTGGAAACCCTGTTAGGGTCGACCCAAGAAGAAGTTGAGTCGACCCAACTGAACCTTGAGTCGACCCAAAGAAAGGTTGGGTCGACCCAAGTGAAGGAAGGCTGAATTGCAAGTTTCTGTGGTTCTGAGAGGGTCGACCCAAGGAAAGTTTGAGTCGACCCAAGTGAAAGTTGGGTCGACCCAAGGACAGGTTGAGCCGACCCAAACACGGACAGAAGCATAACGGCTAGTTCTGCAGATGTACTTTTTGTCCTTCCAACAGTGAGTAACGGCTAGTTTTTGAATTCTAACCATTGGGGCTTGTCCAATGGATGTAGAAAACTATTTAAAGGGGCACTATTCATCAGATAGAACATCTTTTCCAAAGAATATCAAAGAGCACACAAGAAAGAGAAAGTGCCCTAATCTTCTTCATTCAAGTACTTCATTCAAGAATCAAAGAAAGGGGTTGAGCAGATTCAAAGAGTCATCAAGAGCTCCATCCTCCCTTGAAGAGTGAAGCATCCTTGACAAAGAAGAGAGAAGTCACTACAAGCGATAAATACTTTCTAAACTCTTCTTTGTAGATTATATTGTTTTATTTGCTCATCTAGGAGTTTAAATTTTCTTTCTTTATTTGTTAAACTACTTGTAAAGGTTGGTTGGTTAGCCCGCAAAACCAACGGAATAGGTTGATTGGTGAACCCGGAAAACTAATTGTAAAGGTTCGTTGGTGAGCCCGTAAAACCAACAAAGGTTCGTTGGTGAGCCCGTAAAACCAACATAGGTTTTTGGTGAACCCGGAAAACCAAAGTGTAAAGGCTTTTGGATTGTGAGCCCGGAAAACAATCCAACTGTAATCCTCGGGATTATAGTGAATTTCCAAGGGGTCGCTTGGGGAGTGGACGTAGGTGCTAATGAGAGCACCGAACCACTATACTTCTTGTTGTTTGTATTGTGATTTGTTTAAGTTTACTAACTCATCATTTAACACAAGTAAGATAGTTAAAAGTAAAAGAAACCAATTCACCCCCCCCCCTCTTGGCTTGTCACCTTGGGCAATAAGTCGTATCAAAGCAAGGTGCTCCAATAGTACTTATTGATCTCACAATCAAGAGTTAAAGATCATGACAACCCAAGTGGGATGTTCTATGAGTGAGGGGCAATCCACAAATAGACCACCTCTATTTAATGGCACAAACTACACATATTGAAAAGCTAGGATGAGGATATTCATTCAAGCTTTAGACTATAAATTATGGTATATCATTACTAGAGGACCTCACACACCCACACTTAATATAGAGGGCACTATCACACCCAAACCAGAAATGGATTGGAATGAAAGTGATAGAAGATTGGCACAGTTAAATGCAAAAGCTATTAATGTACTTTATTGCTCATTAGATGTAAGTGAATTTAATAGAATATCTACTTGCATCTCTGCTAAAGAAATTTGGGACAAACTTGAGGTCACTCATGAAGGGACCAATCAAGTTAAGGAGTCAAAAATAAACATATTAGTATACAAGTATGAATTATTTAAAATAGAATCTACTGAGTCCATAACTGATATGTTTACTCGTTTTACTGAAATTATAAATGGGCTTAAGAGTTTAGAAAAGTCTTACACTAACTCTGAATTGGTGCGAAAAATTCTCAGGTCTCTACAAAGAATTTGGGAGGCCAAGGTAACTGCAATTTAGGAAGCTAAGGACCTCAACACGCTGCAATTAGAAGAACTTCTAGGATCACTCATGACCCATGAGTTGACAATGAGGCAAAATTCGGAAGATGAGGTCAAGAGAAGAAAGCCAATTGCCCTAAAGACTACCACCCTTAAACAACAAACTGAATCGGAAGATTCAGATGATGATGAGGAATTTGATGAAGAAGGGATGGCTATGCTTGGAAGAAAATTCAGAAAATTTATGAGAGGTAAGAATAGATTTTATAAAAAGAAACCCTTCCTCAAAGGTAGCTCAAGCAAAGAAAAGGGTAAGGACAAAGAAAAGGAAAAAGAAACTCCTATTTGCTATGAGTGTAACAAACCCGGGCATTATAAGATAGATTGCCCAGATTTGAAATGGATGGTAAGAAAACTGAAAAAGAAGAACTTCATGGCTGAATGGAGTGAAAGTGAGGAGTCAAGTTCTGAAGAGGAAGATCATCAAGAGACGGTCCAAATGTGTCATATGGCCAATGACGATGAGGTAGATTCTGAACTTGACTGTGATTTTACTGTTGATGAATTACATGATGCATTCTTAGAACTCATGGAAGAACATAAGAAACTAATCAATAAAAATAAAGTTCTAAAAGAAGAAAATCAATCTCTTATCAAAGATAAGTTAAAACTGTCTCATAACTATGAAACAATAAGTAGGAAACTTACAAATGAAACCAAGAATCTAATTGCTGAAAATATCAAGTTAAAAGAAGATGCTGAAAAATATAAATCCTTGGTAGATAAATTTACACTTAGTTCTACCAAATTAAATATGATTCTTGATAGTCAAAAAGCTGTATATGATAAGGCTGGATTAGGATATAAAACAAATAGGAAACAAAAATTCTTAAAGAACATTTTTGTAAAAGCTAAAAGTGAAAATATTACTTGTCATTGCTGCAATAAATTAGGACATAGAGCATATGAATGTAACTATAGAAAGTTCAGTCAAAACAAATTAAGTAATAATCAAAAGATTAAATTCAAGAAAGTTTGGGTTCCAAAAGGAACATCAAGTACTAACCCTAAAGGACCCAACATAGTTTGGGTACCTAAAGCTCTTTCTTGATCTTGATTGCAGGGGTGTCTTGCAGCTGATAAAATGGAAAAACGATGGTTTCTAGATAGCGGCTGTTCAAGACACATGACCGGTGACGTAAATCAATTTGTCACCTTGGAATCAAAGAAGGGTGGAGTAGTAACCTATGGAGACAATAGTAAAGGGCATATCATTGGAAAGGGTAAAATTTTCATTACTCCATCTATTTTTATAGAAAATGTCTTATTAGTTAAGGGATTGAAACATAATTTGCTTAGCATAAGTCAATTTTGTGATAAAGGGTTTAAAGTCACATTTGAAGCATCTGTATGCATAATCACAAATCCTAAAGATAATAGCATTGTACTTGTAGGACAAAGGCAAAGAAATATTTACTTGGTAGATCTTCATGATTTAGGCAAGAAAAATGGATTATGCTTAATTACTAATGAAGAAAAGAAAAATGAAACAAGTTGGCTTTGGCATCGTAGACTAGGACATGCTAGTATTGAATTAATCTCAAAACTAGTCAAGAAGGAATTGATAAAGGATGTGCCAAAATTGATTTTTGAAAAAGACAAAATCTGTGGACCATGTTCATTGGGAAAACAAACTAAATCATCTTTCAAATCAAAGAATATAGTATCAACAACTAGGCCTTTTGAACTCATACACATGGATTTATTTGGACCCACTAGAACTGCGAGTCTAGGAGGGAAGAAGTATGGACTAGTTATTGTTGATGACTTTTCAAGATATACATGGGTTTCATTTTTGGCACATAAGAATGAAGCATTTTTTCAGAATTCTTGAAACTATATAATAATATCATAAATGAAAAGAAACTCACCTTAGTAGCAATTCGAAGTGATCATGGTACTGAATTTGAAAATCAACACTTTGAAGAATTTTGTACTAAAAATGGTATTTCACATCAATTTTCAGCACCTAGAACGCCTCAACAAAATGGAGTTGTTGAAAGGAAAAATAGGACATTGGCAGAAATGGCACACACAATGTTGTGTGAGTCAAATCTTCCAAAGTACTTTTGGGCTGAAGCTATAAGCACTGCTTGCCATATTCTAAATCGAGTTTTGATACGACCAATAACCAAAAAAACTCCTTATGAACTTTGGAAGAATAAGAAACCAACTGCTAAATATCTTAAAGTATTTGGATGTAGATGTTTCATCTTATACAATGGCAAGGAGGATCTAAGTAAATTTGATGCCAAGTCAGATGAAGGTATCTTCTTAGGATACTCCACATCTAGTAGGGCATATAGAGTATTCAATAAAAGAACTCTAGTAGTGGAAGAGTCAATCAATATTATATTTGATGAGTCTGATAGTGAGTCTGCTAGGAAAGAAAATATTATTGATGATGATACAGGAATTATTGACTTTGAAAAGTTGAATATTAATGACGTGCCAATTCAAGATAAGGGAGATGATTGCGTGCCACCACAATCTCAAAACTTGCCAAAGGAATGGAGGTATGCATATGGACACCCTAAAGACTTAATCATTGGTGATCCATCTCAAGGGGTAAGAACTCGATCATCTCTTAGAAATTTAAATGATTATCTTGCTTTTGTTTCACAATTAGAACCTAAGACTTGTGAAGAAGCTGAAAAAGATACTAATTGGATAAATGCCATGCAAGAAGAATTAAATCAATTTAAAAGAAGTAATGTATGGACATTAACTGAAAGACCAAAGCATAACTCAGTAATTGGAACAAAATGGATATTTAGAAATAAATTAGATGAAAATGGAGTAGTTATAAGAAATAAGGCTAGACTTGTAGCTAAGGGATACAACCAAGAAGAAGGAATAGATTTTGACAAAACATTTGCTCCTGTAGCTAGATTAGAGGCTATTAGATTACTTCTAGCATTTGCATGTTTCATGGATTTCAAATTGTATCAAATGGATGTGAAGAGCGCATTCTTAAATGGTTTTATTGAGGAGGAAGTATATGTAGAACAACCTCCTGGTTTTGAGAGTCATGAATTGCCAAATCATGTGTTTAAACTATATAAGGCATTATATGGATTAAAGCAAGCTCCTAGGGTTTGGTATGATCGATTAAGCAAATTTCTGCTTAATAATGACTTTAGTAGAGGAAATGTAGATAAAACACTATTTCTCAAAAGAAAGAACAAAAATCTATTAGTGGTTCAAATATATGTAGATGACATAATCTTTGGTGCCACAAATGATACTCTGTGCAAAGAATTTGCTGATTTAATGCATGGAGAATTCGAAATGAGTTTGTGGAGTGATTGATTAAAACCCCATTTGATTTTGATGAGCTCAAAGCATTTGAGTATATCTTGTGATTACTAATGAATTCAATTGAGTGTTTCAGTGAAAATCCTGTCCAAGTGTCTCTAGATTTGGTTCATGGTATTTTGGATAAGGTAAGAAGTCTGCTGAACCAAAGTCTGAGACTCGAGTCGACTCCCGAGTATCACGAGTCGACTCCAAGCGTATCAAGTTCACTGGCACGAGCTCGAGTCGACTCCAGATTAGTACGAGTCGACTCCGACTGAGAACAGAAAGAAGAACAGAAAGCTTCATCTCAGAACCTGTCAACGAGTCGACTCCTGAAGTGCGCGAGTCGACTCCAATGTTCACCGAGTCGACTCCAGGGAAGTAAGAGTCGACTCCAAGCAGTCACAGGCAGAAAAGTCAGAGAGCAGTTTTTGGGTCTGAGATTCGAGTCGACTCCAGTGGAACGCGAGTCGACTCCGATGGTTGGCAGGTCGACTCCAAAGAAGGTAAGAGTCGACTCTCAGAGGAACACAAGGAAAAAGTCAGAGAACGATTTTCGGATTCTGAGATTCGAGTCGACTCCCGCAGTACACGAGTCGACTCCGAGACTGAGCGACCATCAACAGACAGAAGACCATGTTACTGCCTCTGAGATTCGAGTCGACTCACAGACAGCTCGAGTCGACTCCGAGACAAGCTTCATGTCAAAAGGCAGAAGACCAACTTTCGGAAACTGAGAGCCGAGTCGACTCCAAGGAAGTTCGAGTCGACTCCAAGACTGGATGAACCAAACGACAGAGAATCGAGAGTTCGGGCTCTGAGATTCGAGTCGACTCCCAGGACAGTCGAGTCGACTCGAGTGGACAAAATTCAAATTTGGATCCACGGACTTCAGTGGATGAGCCGACTCCAAAAATTACCAGGTCAACTCCAGAAGTTGGCGAGTCGACTCCAGGTCAAGACGAGTCGACTCCCAGTCAAGACGGCAACTTTAATTCAAATTTGGAACAGTTGCCGAGTCGACTCCGAAAAAGCGTGAGTCGACTCCTGCTACAGCCGAGTCGACTCCTGATCGCGCGAGTCGACTCCAACCCACCAACGGTCATATTGTCAGGCTGCGCAGAGTGTGCAGAACGGCCAGAAAAAGCAGAGTAACGGCTAGTTTCCGTGGGAATTGGCTTAAATAGCCACAGAGGACTGTAGCAAGGAGAGAACAGATACTCCACTCCAAGCATTCAAGTTTTCAAGCTCTCCAAGTGCTCTTAAACGAAAAAAGGGAGATCTGCATTTACTGCTCCAACAACTTCTTCCCAACAATCAAAGCTTCCTCCTCCTGCATTCAAGTCGACCACTCTTTCAAGAGGAGACCGGAGCTCAAGAAGCCATACCTCTTCACCAGCTTAAAAGCATTTGAGGGCTTCTAACTCCTTTACGATTATATTGTCTTAAATCTGCTTTTTGAGAAGCTATTTTCTGTTTTCTCCTATCTCTTGTATTTACTTGATTCAATCGGGGGATTGAATCAAGGGGTTTAAGGTTGGTTGGTGAGCCAAGTTAAAACCAACGTGTGTAAGGGTTTGATTGTGAGCCCGGAAAAACAATCGGGGTTGGTTCTAGTCGGTGAGCCTGGGAAAACCGACCGAGTTCGTTGTGAGCTCGTAAAACAACAAGTTTGGTTGTGAGCTTACAAAACAACCGGCTGTAATCCAAGGGGGTTATAGTGAAATTCCCAAGTGAGACTTGGGGAGTGGACGTAGGAGCAAGGGTTAGCTCCGAACCACTATAAAACTTTATGTTTGTAGTGCATTGTCTCTCATCTTCTTCCCCGCACATTACTCACAGCACTAGGCTTTAATTAAATAACTTGCTATAGTTTTTAATTAATCATCCACAAAGTTTTAATTAGCCAAATTATATTAAAAACCCAATTCACCCCCCCCCCTCTTGGGTTGTCTATCTGGGCAACAAGTGGTATCAGAGCCAAAAACTCTTCCACTCAAGAGTTAAAAGATCAAAATGACAACCCCATTTGGATCTTCTCACATTGAGGGTCAGTCCACCCAAAGACCCCCTTTCTTCAATGGATCTGACTACTCATACTGGAAGGCTAGGATGAGAATATTCATCCAAGCCCAAGACTATGAGATGTAGTCCATTGTAGTAAATGGGCCATACATCCCATCCATATACGTAGATGGTGTTAAGGTACCTAAACTTGAAATGGACTGGGATGAACATGACATGAGGAAGGCACAATTAAACTCTAAAGCAATGAATGTCTTCTATTGTGCCTTAGACCGTAATGAATTCAATAGGGTCTCTACTTGCAATTCTGCAAAAGAGATTTGGGACAGACTTGAAGTGACCCATGAGGGCACGAATCAAGTGAAAGAGTCCAAAATAAATATTTTGGTTCATAAATATGAACTATTTAAAATGGACTCTAACGAAACAATTACATGCATGTTCACTAGGTTTACTGATATTGTCAATGGCCTAAAAAGCCTTGGCAAGAACTATACTAACAGTGAACTTGTCAGGAAAATCCTTCGGTGTCTACCAAGGTCGTGGGAAGCTAAAGTGACGGCAATCCAAGAAGCTAAAGACTTGAACAAGCTTCCACTTGAAGAGCTCCTTGGATCCCTTATGACGCATGAGCTTACCATGAAACAACACAACGAGGAAGAGTCCTCCCATAAGAAAAAGGTAATAGCTTTAAAATCTACTTCTTCTAACAAGGACTTGTCTTGCAGCAGCAGCAGTGAAGAAGAAGAAGATGAGGAAGATGGTGGTGAGGCTCTTCTTGTGCGCAAGTTCAAGAAATTCATCAACCACAAGAAGTCCTATCATCAAAGGAGAGGCCCCTCAAATTCCTACCGCAAGGACAAAGGTAAGGAAAGGGAAAGTGAGGGGACCGGCTGCTATGAGTGCAAAAAGCCGGGACACATCCGAGCTGAGTGTCCCTTACTAAAGAAGAGCAGCAAGTACAAGAAGAAGAAGAAAGCCCTTGTCACCACCCTATCGGACTCCGACGCATCATCTTCATCATCGGATGAAGAACAAGAAGAGAAGGCCAATTTTTGTTTCATGGCCAACGAAAATGAGGTAACTTCCGATACGCACTATGATTTTTCATTTGATGAACTTTATGATGCATTTAATGAATTAATGGTAGAATATAAGGCTATAAATCTTAAGAATAAAGAACTGAAAATAACTAATCAATCATACCGACATAAATACGATAAATTAGTTAAGGATAAGGATTTAATCACCAAAGAAAATATAGAACTTAAAACAAGCAACCAACTTTTAACTCAAAAGACCAACACCTTAACTAAAGAAAATCAGACACTAACTAAAGAACTTAACAAATACAAACCCTTAGTTGAAAGATTTACCTATAGTTCTGAAAAATTAAACATGATACTAAATAGTCAACGTGCAGTGTTTAATAAAGCCGGTTTAGGATATAAACCAAGGAATAAGCAAAAACTTCTTAGTAACTTCTTTGTTAAAGCTGGGAAAACAAAAACTAAGAAAATAACCTGCTTTTGTTGTGGTACAGTAGGCCATAAAGCAAATGTATGTAATTTTAGGAAAAGTAAAACTAAAAGAAAAATTAAAAGGGTATGGGTTCCAAAAGGAACCAACTTGACTAACCATGAAGGACCCAAGAAAACTTGGGTACCTAAGATGACATGATTTGCTTGTGTAGGAGTGTCTTGCAGCCAAGGTCAACAAAAATTGCTGGTATTTGGATAGTGGCTGCTCAAGGCACATGACGGGTGATAAAGACCAATTTTTCACCCTTGAAGCTAAGAAGGGAGGTGCTGTGACGTTTGGAGACAACAACCAAGGTCACATCATTGGTATTGGTAAAGTTCAAATCACCCCTTCTACTTTTATAGATAATGTTAGATATGTTGATGGTCTTAAGCATAACTTGTTAAGCATTAGTCAATTATGTGACAAAGGATATGATGTTATGTTTAAACCATCACTGTGCATTATAACAAATACTAATGATAATAGTTTAGTTTTTAAAGGGATTAGACGTGGAAATGTATATGTGGTAGACCTAGAAGACCTTGCAAAACATAACCAATGTTTAGTTGTTAATGAAACTAAAGATAATAATGCTAGTTGGTAATGGCACCGTAAGTTAGGTCATGCAAGCATGGACACAATAACTAAATTAGTTAAAAGAGATTCCGTGATAGGTTTGCCAAAGTTAAAATTTGAAAAGAACAAAATCTGTGAAGCATGTCAATTTGGCAAACAATCTAGGAATTCTTTTAAACTCATAAAATGTGTCTCTACCTCTAGGCCTCTAGAATTATTACACATGGACCTATTTGGTCCAACTAGAACAACAAGCCTAGGTGGAAATAAATATGGTCTAGTCATAGTAGATGATTACTCTAGGTACACATGGGTCATGTTTCTAGCACATAAGGACCAAGCATTTTCCATGTTTAAAAAGTTCCATAAGAAAGTAACAAATGCTAGAGAGTCTTCAGTCATAGCCATTAGAAGTGACCATGGTACCGAATTCGAAAATCAATTATTTGATGAATTTTGTAGTAAAAAGGGGATAACCCATAATTTTTCTGCACCTAGGACACCACAACAAAATGGAGTTGTGGAAAGGAAAAATAGAACACTAGAGGAAATGGCTAGAACGATGTTATGTGAAAGTAGCCTCCCTAAGTACTTTTGGGGAGAAGCCATTAATACTTCTTGCCATATATTAAATAGAGTTCTATTAAGACCCATCATAAAGAAAACACCTTATGAACTGTGGAAAAACAGAAAACCAAAGGTTAACTATTTTCATGTTTTTGGATGTAGGTGTTTTGTACATAATAATGGAAAAGATAATCTAGAAAAATTTGACCCTAAATCTGATGAAGGAATATTCTTAGGTTATTCTACAACTAGTAAAGCCTATAGAGTCTTTAATAAAAGAACACTAGTTATAGAAGAATCTATACATGTTGTATTTGATGACTCTAGTGACATCTCCTCTAGTAAGAAAGCCAATCTTGATGATGATATTGAAATACTTAAAGAAAAGATAGATGAGGTGGGATTACAAGATGGTAATCAAAAGTTGATTGAAGGAGAATCATCAAACCAAGAGCCTATAGTGGATCATGGGCTAACTAAAGCTTGGAGGTATGCTCACGGGCATCCTAAGGAACTAATTCTAGATGATCCATCACAACCGGTTAGGACTAGAGCATCTCTTAGAAATTTGAATAACCATCTAGCTTTTGTTTCACACTTTGAGCCCAAACATATAGAAGAAGCCGAAAATGATGTAAATTGGATAAATGCAATGCAAGAAGAACTAAACCAATTTACTAGAAACAAAGTGTGGGATCTAGTAGAGAGACCTTCTGAATATCCAATAATAGGTACAAAATGGATATATAAAAATAAACTAGATGAAAATGGAATTGTTATAAGGAATAAGGCTAGACTAGTAGCAAAGGGTTATAATCAAGAAGAAGGCATAGATTTTGATGAAACCTTTGCTTCCGTAGCTAGACTTGAGGCGATTAGACTTCTATTAGCATATGCATGCTCTAAAGACTTCAAGCTATATCAAATGGATGTAAATAGTGCTTTTGTAAATGGGTTTATTAATGAGGAGGTGTATGTAGAACAACCTCCTGGTTTTGAAAATCATCAATATCCTAATCATGTGTATAAACTGAACAAAGCGCTTTATGGACTAAAACAAGCACCTAGAGCATGGTATGAGAGACTTAGTAAATTCCTATTAGAACATGAATTCTCTAGGAGAAATGTAGATACAACATTATTTCTGAAAAAGAAAAATAAGGATATGTTATTAGTACAGATCTATGTTGATGATATCATTTTCGGTGCTACTAACAATCGACTCTGCGAGGAATTTGCTGATTTGATGCAGAGTGAGTTTGAGATGAGCATGATGGGAGAGCTAAACTATTTCCTCGGGCTTCAAATCAAACAATCTGAAGGAGGCATCTTCATCAATCAAGCAAAATATATCAAGGAGATGCTCAAGAAGTTTGATATGGAGGGAAACAAGTCAATCAGCACCCCCATGAGCTCATCATGCAAGTTAGACCAAGATGAATCAGGTAAATCTGTAGATCAAAAACTTTATAGAGGTATGATAGGTTCTTTACTGTATCTTACTACAAGTAGGCCTGATATTATGTTTAGTGTGTGCATGTGTGCTAGATATCAGGCTAATCCTAAAGAATCACACCTAGCTGCAGTTAAGAGAATCTTTAAATACTTGATTGGAACTAAGAACATAGGGCTGTGGTACTCTAAAGAATCTAGCCTAAATTTAATAGGGTCCACAGATTCAGACTTCGCTGGATGTAAGCTTGATAGAAAAAGTACCAGCGGATCTTGTCAATTTCTAGTAGAAAACCTAATCTTATGGTTTAGCAAGAAACAAAACTCGGTTGCATTATCCACTGCAGAAGCTGAATATGTTGCAGCCGGGAGTTGTTGTGCTCAAATCTTATGGATTAAACAACAATTAGAATATTATGGCATTAAACAAGATAAAATTCCCATTAATTGTGATAACACAAGTGCCATAAATCTAACTAAAAATCCAATTCAACACTCAAGAACTAAACACATTGAGATAAGACATCACTTCATAAGAGATCATGTATTGAATGGTGATGTGTCACTCCAATTTGTGTGTACTGATAATCAATTAGCAGATATTTTTACAAAACCCCTAAGTGAAGAGAGGTTTAGTGTGCTTAGAAGGGGATTAGGAGTGATTGATCCATCCTAGTGGGAGTTTTTCACTAGATTAATTGATTTTGATGATTAGAATGAGGTTAAAATAGAGTTTCTATGCAGTGATCATCAAATCAGTCCTTAATTAGGTAATTTTCCCTCATTTGGCACGATTATGGCATGGTTTTTAGGTGCGTGCCAAGGTTAGAGACGACTCGAGTAAGTTTCAGAGCCGGAACCTAAGGGGGAGTCGACTCGCGCATTAGCGGGAGTCGACTCGCAAAGTTGGCAGGTGAGGGGGAGTCGACTCGCACACTGTCGGGAGTCGACTCGAAGTCTACATGAGCTAACAGAGAGTCGACTCGCGCACTTCAGGAGAGTCGACTCGCAGTCGGGATCCGACTTTTTAACCCTAGGTTTGTCGTTTCGCAAACACTTTTCCTCAAGCCGCCACTGTTCACAAAGCCCTAGAGCCGACTCCTAGGTCATCCCCGATCGTCTCCAAGCCCTTTTCCCGTCGATTCTTCGCCGGACATTGAGTTTCCGTCCGTTCCTAGGTCATTTCCGGTCCGTCCCGAGCTTCCTCTGTAGGTTCTTCACCGTCCTCTAGGTATTTTTCTTCCTGTTTAAGTCAAGATGCCTCGTAAGACCGTCGTTAGGAAGAGGTCCCGTCCCGAGGCCGGTCCCGAGCGACGCTCCAAGGCGCGGCACGATCCCGCGAGGCAACCACCTCCGGATCGGTCCCCGCCTAGGGTGGTTCTCGTTAGGCCGTTGGCCGGGAAGGCCGTCACCTCCGGGAGGTTTGTCGATTTCGACTATCTCTCCCGGGAGGGGTTCACCATAGGCGATAGGCTTAGAGCCCAGGGCCTAGAGTACTTCCTCACCTTGGACCTTCCCACCTATCCTGACCTAGTTCAAGAGTTTTACAGTACCGTCCATCGGAGAGATGGAGGTATCGAGGGTACGGTAGTAGGTGTCCCGTTGCGTGTCACAGAGGACCTCATTGCCCATATCCTTCATCTTCCATTAGTAGGGGTGGCTCCCGCACACCCTGAGGATAGAGTTGCGGCCCTTACGGTCGTCTTAGGGCATCCACCTCAGTCCCCCCTAAATGAGGTATCTGCTAGCTCACTTCCTATTGAAGTGAGAATCCTTTTGAGCATTCTGTCCAGGTCCATCTTTCCTAAGACAGGGAGATTTGATTTTGTGAATGAGAGGGACTTAGCTATTATGTCTTATATCCTTCAGGACACCCCGATCAACTTCCCAAAGCTCATTTATAGGTATATGTGTGAGCCCCTAGATAGACCTAGGCTCTCACTCCCATACGGGATGTTGTTCACTCTTCTTTTTAGGCAGTACGAGATTCCCATTCCTGAGAGGGAACCCTCTCGTGCCTTGCGATGGACTGATCGCTTATGTACGGGGACTATGCACAGGATGGGGTTTCGGAAGAGAGAAGGGATCTGGGTTAGGAAGTCCACTCTTACTGCTCAGACCACCAGACCATCACCCAGTCCTGAGCCAGATTTAGACTACCCAGACCTTCCAGACCATCCAGACCTCCCATCCACTCCTCCTGCTCCTACCACCTCTGCCGGACCTTCCTCCTCAGTTCCACCATCTATGGAGGTCCGTATTGATACAGAGCAGCTCCGGGAGCTGCGGCAGGAGATCGTCCGAGATCTGAGGGATGAGCTGCTTCGGGAGCTCCGAGGTGCAGTGCCTGCCCCCACTCCTGCACCCGTATCTTCTCAGTTGGTCCCTTCCTTGACAGCCGTGACTGACATGACGGCTCATGTACGGGAAGAGATCTACAATGTCCGGAGTTTGGTCCAGGCCCAGTTCCACAGCATGAGTGAGGTCACGAGCTCCACTCGACAGATGCGAGAGGAGATAGGTCGTGACATGCACACCACCACCGAGGGGGCCGAGCGCTTGGCGAATGTACTCATCGACAAGCTGGACGCACTTCAGACATCGGTGACTGGGCTTCAGGCGTCGGTGACAGAGCTCTCCACTACACATAGCAGAGCCACCACGTCTATTATCACGCAGCTCGGACATGTGACAGATGCAGTCACCCTCCTCATGGAGCAGAGCCGATTGAGAGGAGGTGCCACATCCTCCAGAGGAGGAGATGCATCCTCGAGAGGGGGATCTTCATCCTCGAGGAGACCATAGATGTTCTTTTTGTTTTGTTTTGTTTTGCTTTACTTATTGTATGCTCAAATGTATTCACATTCATATCAATACAATGAGTAGACATCTTATCTTCAGTTCTGTACCATTTGATGATGGGTTGTGCCATTTGTGCCATTGATTGTGTGTGATTACCTCCTTTTTGGTATGATGACAAAAAGGGGGAGAACTACGTATAAAATGTGTAAAAGGAGAGAAATATGGAAAAATATGTAAAAGAAATCAATGGAAATAAATAAAAAGATAAACTCTTAAAAACACACTCAAATTTGTTCTAAGTGGATTCGGTACCTCGAGGCTCATTATCTCTCTTTTGGGGCTCCTAATGGAGTAATCTCCAGAATCTATTCAAGGGATATTCGGAGATTAGCTGAATCCTACTCAAGAACAAATTGACAGATTTTCCCTCTAAAAAGATAAAATTCAGTTCAAAAACTTCAAAGCATTAAAAGGAAATTCAGAGAATCAAAATATAGTTGAATGCATATGTTGAGGGGGAGAATCTGAATCTTAATCAAGCTAAATCATTAATGACATATAAGCCAAACAATTGATTGCATAATATGAAGGCTTATATAATTCCAAATGAAAGGGGGAGCTTTAACTCCGAAATTTAATGTTTCACTCCTTTCAAACTTGGATAAATTAAATTATCAGACATTTGAATTCATTTATGGATTTTACTTCATTGTTTTATGAGCAATTCATTTTTCACATACTCAAAGTTTTGTCATCATTAAAAAGGGGGAGATTGTGGAGTGATTGATTAAAACCCCATTTGATTTTGATGAGCTCAAAGCATTTGAGTATATCTTGTGATTACTAATGAATTCAATTGAGTGTTTCAGTGAAAATCCTGTCCAAGTGTCTCTAGATTTGGTTCATGGTATTTTGGATAAGGTAAGAAGTCTGCTGAACCAAAGTCTGAGACTCGAGTCGACTCCCGAGTATCACGAGTCGACTCCAAGCGTATCAAGTTCACTGGCACGAGCTCGAGTCGACTCCAGATTAGTACGAGTCGACTCCGACTGAGAACCGAAAGAAGAACAGAAAGCTTCATCTCAGAACCTGTCAACGAGTCGACTCCTGAAGTGCGCGAGTCGACTCCAATGTTCACCGAGTCGACTCCAGGGAAGTAAGAGTCGACTCCAAGCAGTCACAGGCAGAAAAGTCAGAGAGCAGTTTTCGGGTCTGAGATTCGAGTCGACTCCAGTGGAACGCGAGTCGACTCCGATGGTTGGCAGGTCGACTCCAAAGAAGGTAAGAGTCGACTCTCAGAGGAACACAAGAAAAAAGTCAAAGAACGATTTTCGGACTCTGAGATTCGAGTCGACTCCCGCAGTACACGAGTCGACTCCGAGACTGAGCGACCATCAACAGACAGAAGACCATGTTACTGCCTCTGAGATTCGAGTCGACTCACAGACAGCTCGAGTCGACTCCGAGACAAGCTTCACGTCAAAAGGCAGAAGACCAACTTTCGGAAACTGAGAGCCGAGTCGACTCCAAGGAAGTTCGAGTCGACTCCAAGACTGGATGAACCAAATGACAGAGAATCGAGAGTTCGGGCTCTGAGATTCGAGTCGACTCCCAGGACAGTCGAGTCGACTCGAGTGGACAAAATTCAAATTTGGATCCACGGACTTCAGTGGATGAGCCGACTCCAAAAATTGCCAGGTCAACTCCAGAAGTTGGCGAGTCGACTCCAGGTCAAGACGAGTCGACTCCCAGTCAAGACGGCAACTTTAATTCAAATTTGGAACAGTTGCCGAGTCGACTCCGAAAAAGCGTAAGTCGACTCCTGCTACAGCCGAGTCGACTCCTGATCGCGCGAGTCGACTCCAACCCACCAACGGTCATATTGTCAGGCTGCGCAGAGTGTGCAGAACGGCCAGAAAAAGCAGAGTAACGGCTAGTTTCCGTGGGGATTGGCTTAAATAGCCACAGAGGACTGTAGCAAGGAAGAGAACAGATACTCCACTCCAAGCATTCAAGTTTTCAAGCTCTCCAAGTGCTCTTAAACGAAAAAGGGGAGATCTGCATTTACTGCTCCAACAACTTCTTCCCAACAATCAAAGCTTCCTCCTCCTGCATTCAAGTCGACCACTCTTTCAAGAGAAGACCGGAGCTCCAGAAGCCATACCTCTTCACCAGCTTAAAAGCGTTTGAGGGCTTCTAACTCCTTTACGATTATATTGTCTTAAATCTGCTTTTTGAGAAGCTATTTTCTGTTTTCTCCTATCTCTTGTATTTACTTGATTCAATCGGGGGATTGAATCAAGGGGTTTAAGGTTGGTTGGTGAGCCAAGTTAAAACCAACGTGTGTAAGGGTTTGATTGTGAGCCCGGAAAAACAATCGGGGTTGGTTCTAGTCGGTGAGCCTGGGAAAACCGACCGAGTTCGTTGTGAGCTCGTAAAACAACAAGTTTGGTTGTGAGCTTGCAAAACAACCGGCTGTAATCCAAGGGGGTTATAGTGAAATTCCCAAGTGAGACTTGGGGAGTGGACGTAGGAGCAAGGGTTAGCTCCGAACCACTATAAAACTTTGTGTTTGTAGTGCATTGTCTCTCATCTTCTTCCCCGCACATTACTCACAGCACTAGGCTTTAATTAAATAACTTGCTATAGTTTTTAATTAATCATCCACAAAGTTTTAATTAGCCAAATTATATTAAAAACCCAATTCACCCCCCCCCCTCTTGGGTTGTCTATCTGGACAACAGAGTTTGATGGGAGAACTAAGCTTCTTTCTAGGATTACAAATCAAACAAACTAAGAAAGGCATTTTCATTCATCAAACTAAGTATACAAAGGAAATACTAAAAAAGTTTGGGAATGAAAATCATAAGGGAGTAGGCACTCCAATGAATCCTACTAGTAAGCTAGACAAAGATGAAAAAGGGAAGAGTATTGATATTAAGCTCTATAGAGGACTAATTGGATCCTTGCTCTACCTTACTGCTAGTAGACCCGACATCGTATTTAGTGTAGGAATATGTGCCAGATACCAATCGGATCCTAAGGAGTCACATTTAAGTGCTGTTAAAAGAATCCTTAGATATTTAAGAGGAACTACCAATATAGGATTATGGTACTCAAGAGACTCCTGTCTAGATTTGCTTGCATATTCAGATGCTGATTTTGCCGGATGCAAATTAGATAGGAAGAGCACAAGTGGCACATGTCAATTCTTAGGAAATAACTTAGTATCATGGTTTAGCAAAAAGCAGAATTCAGTGGCACTGTCCATAGCTGAAGCTGAATATATAGCTGCTGGTAGTTGTTATGCTCAAGTACTATGGCTTAAGCAACAACTAGAGGACTATGGAGTTAAGCTAGATAATATTCCTATTAAATGTGATAACACTAGTGCCATCAATCTTACTAAAAATCCAGTTCAGCATTCTAAAGCCAAACACATAGAAATAAGGTATCATTTTATTAGGGATCATGTGCAAAATGGAAACATATGTATCGAACATATATGCACTGAAAAATAATTAGCCGACATATTTACAAAACCCTTGAGTGAAGATAGATTCTGCACGCTAAGGAGGGAATTAGGCATATGTGATCCTTTTTATTGAAGAAATATAAAAGGGAGTAAGTAGTCTCATGATACATTTCTCCAATTTCTAAAAACTCATGAAACATGAGTCAAACTTGTTATCTATAGATTCCTTACTCATGTATCATTGTCCCAGAAAGAATTTATAAGGATTGGAAGCAAGAAAAGTTTTTAGAAACAAAAAGGAAGAGAAAAGAAAAATTCTGCACTTGGGTCGACCCAACCCAGAATAGGGTCGACCTAACGTTGAGTCGACCCAAGAAATTTCTTGAGTCGACCCAACGTCGGGACCCCACTGTTAAAAGGGAGACCCGAGAGCACTATTAGGGCACTGTTTGCCCTTGTCCTCTTCTGAATACTCTAATCCCCACTCTCCAAACTCCTCCAAACTCCTCCAAACAGTAGATTACTTTAAAATCTTGGAGAAATGGGACCCAAAAGAGCCGTAGCCAAGAGATCCGGAAGAGTCTCACGGATCCAACGTGAGGAAAGGCAACCTACGGAGCCATCTACAGTGTCTCCACAACGTGAGGCACGTGCGGAGCCACCTCCTCTTCCTTCCCCCTCAGTTATACTTGCAAGATTTGCGGGGAGACCGATTACAACGGGGAGAAGGATCTATTCCGAGTTCTTTGATCAAGAAGGGTTTAGGTTGAGGGAATGGATCCAAAGGCAAGGTTGGGAGTATCTTTGCTCCCTAGATGTGATGATCTACCCCGGATTAGTTCGGGAGTTCTATGCCTTCCTTAAAACTGGAATGGGAGGGCTTATTTCGGAAGTTCGAGGAGTTAGGGTTCGAGTTTCCGAGGAGAGTTTAAGTGAGCTACTTCATCTTTCCTGCGAAGGAGCCACTCCGGAAAAGCCAGAAAACAAGATGAGAGCTCTACAGTTGATTATGGAAAATGAGGACTTTGACTTCTCAGAAAAGGTAATAGCAAGCTCTTTATCTGTTGAAATGAGATTATTGCTCAATATCATAAATAGAATTTTATTTCCAAAGAGCGGGAGATTCGATCTCATCACAGAGCGAGATCTAGTAGTGATGGAGTATATTGTTGGGAACCCGCCCATACCGCTGAAATTTCAAAAATTCAGATGCAGCGGAAGAGGCATGTGCGGGATCAACCGTTCATCGCATGAACGTTGTTTAAAAACCGTTCGTAGATAGATAAGGATTAAAAACTTTTAAATAACATTAGAAGATCAGATCTTCACCTTTGTGCGGGTAGATGATCACCGCAAACTGATGATCGTGGTTTAGGATGAAGGTTCGTGTTGCCCAGTAGATACAACCCAAGTGGGGGGGTTGAATTGGGTCTTTTAAAACTTTTAACCTACTTCTGAAAGTTTTTGATTAATCATGCTAAGTTGTATGGATGCACAGTGAAAGTCAACAGTTTGATGTATAGAATGTGACTTGATTGAATATGCTTGCAACTAAAGGATGCGCGGATAACAGTAAAGCAAGCAATTTATCTAAGTAAGTAAGTGTGTTAATTAGACAATGACAAGAGGCATTACAAACACAACAAACATATAGTGGTTCGGTGCACCCCAGCACCTACATCCACTCCTCAAGACCTCTTGGGAATTTCACTATAATCCTACAGATTACAGCCGGTTGTTTTACAAGCTCACAACCGAACTTGTTGTTTTACGAGCGCACAACGAACTCGGTCGGTTTTTCCAGGCTCACCGACTAGAACCACCCCGATTGTTTTCCCGGGATCACAATCAAACCCTTACACCGTTGGTTTCGACCTAGGCTCACCAACAAACCTCTCACCGTTGGTTTTCCTTTTGGCTCACCAACAAACCTTAACCCCTTGATTCAATCCCTTGATTGAATCAAGTTACTAGATATTAAAAACAAAGTTTAAAACAAATCAAAGCTTCTTAAACAAGCAAATATAACAATATAAACAAATAGAGTAAAGAGAAGCCCTCAAACGAGTTTTGAAGATGAAGGAGCTCGGCTTCTTCTTTACTTGACCCTCTTCTGATTTGGCACGAAGTAGAGGATCACCGAGGCAGCACATGGATGGAGAGGAAGCTTTGGGATGCACTTGGATGCTCTTCTTCTCTCTATTTCACTTTGAGTGGCCCTTTTGTGCTTATGGGAGATTTCCCTTGTAATCTCTTTGAAATCTCTTTCCTAAATGTTCTCTCCCACTTCCATGCCTTCTCCCCTAGCTCTCCTCTTGTTTTTATAGCTTTAGATGGCGTGGAAACAAGAATCTAGCCGTTAGAGACAAAAAATAGAGCCGTTGGACACAGTCTGCACCTCCTGACAATATTACCGTTGGGATCGGAGTCGACTCGCGCGATCAGGAGTCGACTCGCCTGTTGCAGGAGTCGACTCGTGCTTTACTGGAGACGACTCGGCCACTGTTCCAAATTTGAATTAATGTGCTTGCCTTGTCCTTGGGTCGACTCGGATCAAACTGGAGTCGACTCGCCAATGGCTGGAGACGACTCGGGTACTTGGGGGTCGGCTCATTCTCAGGAATTCAGAGGACATACTTTCTGATTTTCTTCCTCGAGTCGACTCGGCTCTCAGAGCCCGAAAAATTGATCCTCTGTATTTTTGGGTTCGCGCTGCCTTGGAGTCGACTCGAACTGTCTTGGAGTCGACTCGCCTCTCAGAGACGAAAATACCATCTTCTGTCTTTGGGGTTGCGCTGTCTTGGAGTCGACTCGGACTTTGTGGGAGTCGACTCGAATCTCAGTGTCCGAAAAATTGCTCTCTGACTTTTCCCTTGTGTAACACTGAGAGTCGACTCGAATCTCAGCCCTAAATGTCTTTTCTGTCTTTCTGTCTTGTTACTCCCTGGAGTCGACTCGTTCTACTCTGGAGTCGACTCGAAGACTGTTCTTTTGAATTTTCCTTTGAATTTGCTCCTCCAATTTGAATCCTTTGAACTTGAAACTTGGGCCAATAAATTGTAGCTTTCTTCCAACTTTTCTTGAGAGCTTTGGAGGCCTTCTTGTGTTCTTTCAACTTGCTATGTTCCTTGCAAAATAAATATCTTTCTCCTTGCAACACAAACATTAGTATTTATACTTCAAGGTTTTGTGATCATCAAAATCAATATCTTTGGGTCATCAGTCTCCCCCTTTTTGATGATGACAAAACTTGGAGTATATGCAATATAAAATATATTGTGTTCTAGAAGTAATACATAGCTAAGTTGCATAAAGTAGAAAACATATATATTTAAAAAACATACTTCATGATAATGCTTTAGATTTAATCATCTTAACACAATCAACATATTTCAATTTAAGCTGATTTGTATTCAATTCAAAACACAAAGCATTATGAGCATATACTTAGATATTTCTCCCCCTTTTTGACAACATCAAAAAGATAGTGAAATAAAGCACAAAGATCAGAATGCTCATATATTTTTTTTCCTTATTGTACTCTGATTTGCATGTCAAATTATTGCAAGGATATGAATCATATAACTCAAGGCAATAATATTAGAATCAGATTAATGAGCATAGATCAGAGCCAATTAAGATAATTTCAGAGCAGAACACATCGAATGTGATTTCAAGAAGTTTTCTAATTTGATACCACAGATAGTTTTCTAATCAAGTGTAGGTGGAATCTTTCTTAAATTAATTCAAGAAGTACCACAAATGATATTCAAGGAAAACACGAATGGAAATCTAACCTCTCTTCAATAATAAGTATGAAAGCTTGTTCATTTAAGATCTTTTGCCCAATCTATTAAGTATTTTATCAACATGAGAGCAATTTAATTAATTTTCACAGTATAAGATCAAAACTTACATACTTGAAAAACATATCATCATGTTGGATCATTAATTCTTAATGACTTCAAAGTTCTTTTATGATAGTAAGAGCATTGGGGCACAAATACCAAAATATGAAATCATGCAATTTTTGATATATCTTAGAGCATACATAAAATTCAAAGCTTTGAAGGTTCTTTTAGAGCTCTTTTAAAGACTTTATTCCTTTAAAAAAATATATATATATATTTTTGGTACATATAATAATGAACTGGTACAATATTGAAGTTCTAAAGAGCAAGCCAATTAGGACTCATTAGTGAAGTTCAAAATAGATTTTCTAAGAGATACTCAAGAAAATTTAACACATTATTCTCCCCCTTTTTCATTAAATTAGAGGCTCTTAAGATTTGCAATTTGGTTCATGAGTGATGCATAAGATATACTAACCAACTAACACGCCTCAATGGTGTATCATAAAGATTTTCAGATGATACATATTGGAGAGTATTAGGATCACTTTTCATTTAGTATTCTTTCCCTCTTCTTTAGTTATAGATTTATGGGATTAAGTTCCATTTAAGAGTTAGAATTTGAAGATAATGTTCAATAAAATTGTCAATCTCAAAAATATATTTTCTATAAGTTTCAGCTTATTTTCATAAGACTCAAGGTTTGAGATAAGACAGCCTTTATAGAGCTCATCTCAAGGTAATTAAAGCATGTCTTGCAATATAAGAGGTTCATCAAAATCAATCCAGAAAATTCAAGGTATGCATTAAAGTATCTTTAGGATAAGATATCTAAATCTCCCCCTCAAAAGATGCATTCCTCTTTAATCATTCTTTTCTTTTGTTGAATTTCAGATTTTAATGACAAGCGTGAATAAAACTGAAATTCTATGATATCGAGAATGTAAAGTGATCAAGAATTATTCAAAATTTATAGCAATCATCCTTTTTAATCTTTCAAGAACAAGTTATGCTTTCTCTTAATCTTAGAGAAAATGTATAGAAATATTAATCAGAAAATGATTCATTTGAAGCTCAGTTTCTTTCAAAAGCATTTACATTTTCTTTCTTTTAGAGTCATTTGAGTGAGCTAAAATATTTCTAGCTTTAAGATGATTCACTCTATATATATTCTGATGGAAATCTTTAAGAATGTAGGAGAGAAAAACATATAGATGATCATTGAGGTATATATATTTATAGAACTCAATTTCTTAATCATAGTTTTTCACCAATGTATTCATAAAACACAATAAATCTTTTTAATATCAAAATAAGATCATATATTTAAAAATATTTGTTTGCAATTAAGATCATTGAAAGACACATCATTTAGACCAATATTAGTACACTTTAAGGATAAGAAAAGATATGTTTCGGATGCGTATCGAGACAATCAACCAAGGCGTCAAAATTAATTCTGTTTTTCTTATATTAAAATTTTCATTTAGAAATCATATTGAGTTATTCTCCTGAATGACATGATCATAGAAGCATATAACTAAGGTTACAAAGATGTAATAATATAAGCATTTTTAAGTTAAGTTTAAGCTTTTATACAAAATCAGATTCTGAATTTTCATAAGAATTTCCAAGAAGGCTTTCACAATTATAATTTGAGATATGTATCTTCTACATTGTAGCTCATCTTAAATCACTAAGATTGAAAACACATATTTCAATAACATTCGAGCACTTTCAGAATCTTTGTATTTAATATTGAGTTTCGATACAAAGTAAAGGATATTTTAACAAGTATTAGGACATTATGTATCAAAGTTAGGCAAGTAGAAAGATAGATCAAGATCAATTCATTTTGCCTAAATAGAAATATCCTTCTCTTCTTCTTTTTGTAAATCTATTTAACTTTCAAAGATAATCGTGAATGATAAAACTAAAATTTCTTTTTAATATTACTTAAAAAAAACTTTATGTAGTATTTTAAACATTCAAGCATTGGAACACAAGTTAGTTTGAGGCAAGGGTGAAGCAAAGACTTGTGAGCAAAGTTAAGACATATTCCAAGTTAAAACATAATTCAATCAACTTATCCAAGCATGGAGCATTACAAAATATTGAGAACCCATAATTCAAAACATCATGCCACATGCAAAATATATTATGTGTTAAGTCATGCATTAAAATATTAAGAACAAGCATGTCAAGGATCAAAATCAATTCTTTTCAAATAAACTCCCCCTATTTAAACATTATCTTGCAATGATTTCATCCTTAAAGTGTGTTTTCAAGTGATTAAAAATTTGACTTGATTCTTCTTATATACTTTCATTAACTTTGTCTTTCATTTTTACTTTCTTATGCTCTATACTCTATTTGCTCCCTATCCAGTGGAGTTGGGAAGGGGCACGAGGTACTACCACTAGCCTCCCTCTTGTGCCGTCCCTAATATGCCCTACACCGAATAGTTGGGTCAAATAGTGCCGGGTACTACCACTAGCCTCCCCATTGGCACCATCCCTATGATGAGCAATATAGAAATGTTAAAAAGTTTTTACTTCAAACTCTCCCTGTTTAAGTGTAATTAATTGCGGATTTTATCCCTTTCGCGAGTCTCATAAATGTCCCAAATATATTATGCTTGTTTTGCTTTTCCTTAAGATTGAAGTATTTGCCTTTACTTAGATTTTACTTCTCTTGAATAATATATATTTTTTTTTCTTTATCTCTCTCTCTCTTTTCGTTATTCTCAAGTAATTTACATGAAAGAGCAGAATAAAGAAATAATCTTATGTATCATATAGATGTATATCATGCAAACAACATTTTCATTGTGCTCAAGGATTCATAATTTCTCACAAGTCATTTTAAATCAAAATTTTAAGCATACACTTGTGTATTTCATGGTTATGACATAGGCAAAGATATATTTTAGTTTGGGCAAACCATGAAACAATTTCTAAAAGTATAAGTCAATCAATATATATAGATATAGACATGATATCAAAAATTAATAATTTAAAGACCTTAATCATGCCATAATAAGATTTAAGTTATTGACTTTGCTCAATTAATTTATGAGAGAAGTATCTAGAATTACAAATTCATTCTGCATTCTTCAGTCAAATACCTACTAGATTTCTTATGTATGAACTTTTGGCTGAAGAAGGTCTTCTCTCTTGTTTGCATGTGAATGTTTAGTGTATGAAGATATCCTTCAAGTTGAAATCTCTCATTTTCTTGCTCAAGGATCCTGCATTATTAACAAAGTTCTTTTCTTTCTTGAAGGAAAGTCATTAGTTTCTTCAAGATACAAAACATTCATCCAACATATTTTTTATTTATTTTTTTTTTAACTATATGACTCAATATAAGATATGACAATAGTTGCATGTTGAGTCACTTTACTCAAGAGATTGCCTAAATATAAGCAAGCACATATCACTTGAACTAAAGAGATAGTTTCATTAACCAAGATAGTTCAAGGACAAACATGTGAGGCAATAGGAAGATTTATCAAGGTCAAATCAATTTCTTATTTTCAAAATCGATTTAGTTTAGATTTTATTTGCTTAAGATAATTGTCAATAAGACATGCTAGTTAAGTTTTAATCAACTTATCTTAAACGGTTGTTTCTATCAAAATTCAGATTATGATTTATTTGTTATCAATAAAATATGATTCATTAAAGTTGGATTGAAGTCTTACATAAGGGCACATAATAAGCATACAATCTGGTCTACTAGCTGTATGATAAAATAATTATTCTATCATCCTTCAATGCAGTTTTAAACAATAGATCTACTTTGCTCATCCTTTTCAAATTCTACAAGATGGGGTCATAGACATACCTTCTTCATGCCAATCTTCTATAAGGGTTTTCTTGTGGACTAACTTTGGTCAATGAAGATCTCCTTTCTTGTTTGTCTTAATTTAGAGTTTGAGAGAAGATGTTCATCATACATATTTCAAACTCACCTTACATGAGCTAAGTAAAATCTTCATATAAATTTCCATTAGTAGAACCAAGAATGATGTCATTAATGTATACTTTGAGCAAGTAAGATATCACATTTTTTTTGATGCAAAGAATTATCACTATTACTTTATATCAAAAAGGTTGCTTAAGCTTTTTATATCATGCTTTTGATGCTTGTTTCAAATCATATATTGCTTTATCATATTTGTAATGAGTGTTTTCAAATATGGTGGTTATTTAACATATATCTTCTTTAATAAAATAAGCACCTAGGAGTGCATTCTACACATTCATTTGATAGAATATAAAGCTCATAAAGCAAGCAAATGATAATGGTGATCTTTACTTCTAATCATGCAAGAATCAAGATCTATTTCATCTTTTCTTGATTTAGTCTTTTAGTAGTCATCAATTTTTCTTCATTAAGTGCATTTCTGAAAAACTCAATTTTGTTATAATTATTAACAAGTTTTCAGATTGTTATATGTAAAAGATTAACCATATATATAATTTAATTTTAGTATCTTCATAATAAATCATTAGTCTCATAAGGAATAAAATGAATTGATATTTCTACACTTCGAAATTTTTCATTGAATGTTCTATATGCATTGCTTGATGAATGATATCCAAGGATAGAAATATCTTTATCAGATTTGGCATTATTTTCATAAGAACATATCAAGCATAGTATGTACGACTGAAAAATATGAGAGATATGCAATAGTTCATTTTCTATTTTTCAGAAGATCAAATGAAGTTTTCATCAAAAATAGATCTAATAGAAGTCATATGTATGACAAGCAGTGATGATAGCCCTTTTTTAAAAAAATCATTTAAGTAGATGACTATCATACACAATTGTCTTTTTCATTTCTTCAAGAATTCTATTAACCCTATTTTACTTAAGGTGTCCTTGGTGCTGAAATAATTAATTTCTGTATAAACTTTATCAGGATTTTGGTTTTCAACACTGTGCCATGATACTCTTTATCTTCACAGTTTGGAAACCTTTTTCATTTGAAACACTTTTACAAGATTTAGCAAATACAGAAAATACTTCAATTTTATTTGTCAAGAACAAATCCAATGTAAGCTTTTGAAAACTTAGTGATGGAAACAACTTCCTTAGATTTAGAAATTGATTCTTGTTTGTTTCCTTAGTTAACATGCATAACAAACTTTGACCTTACAGAAGATAATCTAAGTAAACCGATGACAAGGTCTTTTGAAATTAGGTCCACACTAGCATAAGGTAAGTTTACATGCCAAAAAGGATTCTTTGATCTTAGTATTTAAATACATATATTCAAAGGTATACCAAGTACACATTCTCATGTTTATGATCAATAAAAATAATGCCATGGATAGAAATTCTTAATCAAGCATATAGAGAATTCATAGAGTTATTTTTAATAAATTAATTAATCATTTAGCAACTTATCCAATAGTGAGTGGAGCATACTATAAAATGAAGTGATTTGAATATATTTTCTTTTCATACCAAAAAAAAAAATATCACTTATATCACAAAAATGATTAATACTTGCAAGTTATGTTTTAATCAACTAATAAAGTAATTTTAATACGAGAGGATGCAAGAATTACTTATTTCATTATTTCTTTCATTTAAATCATTCTTCTTAATTACATTTTAAATTCAATTCTTTAACACATGTCTAGAGCACCCATTGTTTAGATAACATCTTTCATTAGAACCTTGGATAGCTAGACATGCTTGCTGAAAAATAATCATATTTTCAACTTAGGAACCCAAGCTCTTTTGGGTCCTTGTAGGTTAGCTATACTTGTTCCTTTTGGAACCCATATTTTCTTAATAGCTATTTTGTCCATAAATTTAAAGATTTTAGGATTACAAGGGATGTATTTCTGTATCCTCTTGTTGAATTTAACAAACATAGATCTAACATAAGTAGTAGATAAACCTTCAGTTTTCTGTTTTTGCCTTTTAGGTTCATCAAATTTGTAATGTATAGATTTAGGAACAACAGAAGAGATTTTACTTAGCTTTTGTTTATCAGTATTGTAAGAATCTGTTTTAGAATAATTAAAAACTGTTTTAACAAACATATTCTTAAAAGATTTTTGGGTGTACCAAGGTTGATATCCTAATCCAACTTTATCAAATTCAGCTCTTTGATTATTTATCATTAGGTTCAATTTTTCAGAGCTGAAGGTAAATCGTTCAACAATAGGTTTTAATTTGTCAACTTCTTTAGTTAATCTTCTGTTATCTTCTGAAAGTAATTCATTGTTTTTCTTAAGTTTATCTTGACTTTCAGTGAGAAGTTGATCTCTTTGATTTAGTTCTTGATTTTCTTTAACTAAGATTTCAATTTTACTAGTTAGTTTCAGTTTTTCATCTATTAGAATTTGATTTTCATTCTTCAAGTTCTTGTTCTTACAAATAAGTTTCTTATATTCTAAATACAAATCAGAAAAGGCATCATGGAGTTCATCAAATATAAAATTGCTTTCAGTTTCAGCATGTACCTCTTGTGCCACGAAGCATGGATTTGCAATATGATACTGCTCTTGTTCTACACATGATGTTTCAGATTTGTTAGTGCATTCATATTTGTCTTCAAGCATATTCCATATTTCTTTAGCAGTCATGCAAGAAGATATGCAATTAAACTCATTCCTATCTAGTGCACAATATAATAGGTTCATGGCTTTTGAATTTTGTTGAACCATTTTCTCATTATGACTAGTGTTTGTGTATGTTCCATTGACTATAATGCTCCATAAATTATAATCAAGTGATTGTATAAAAATGCGCATGCGTGCTTTCCAATGTGTATAGTTTATGCCATTAAATAGTGGAGGTGTATCAATTGATTGTCCTTCTCCTAGAAAACTATCTATTTGAGTTGTCATGATCTTTGGCTCTTGATCATGAGATCAATAATTAATCTTAGAGCACTTGCTCTGATACCACTTGTTGCCCAGTAGATACAACCCAAGAGGGGGGGTGAATTGGGTCTTTTAAAACTTTTAACCTACTTCTGAAAGTTTTTGATTAATCATGCTAAGTTGTATGGATGCACAGTGAAAGTCAACAGTTTGATGTATAGAATGTGACTTGATTGAATATGCTTGCAACTAAAGGATGCGCGGATAACAGTAAAGCAAGCAATTTAGCTAAGTAAGTAAGTGTGTTAGTTAGACAATGACAAGAGGCATTACAAACACAACAAACATATAGTGGTTCAGTGCACCCCAGCACCTACATCCACTCCCCAAGACCTCTTGGGAATTTCACTATAATCCTACAGATTACAGCCGGTTGTTTTACAAGCTCACAACCCAACTTGTTGTTTTACGAGCGCACAACGAACTCGGTCGGTTTTCCCAGGCTCACCGACTAGAACCACCCCGATTGTTTTCCCGGGATCACAATCAAACCCTTACACCGTTGGTTTCGACCTAGGCTCACCAACAAACCTCTCACCGTTGGTTTTCCTTTTGGCTCACCAACAAACCTTAACCCCTTGATTCAATCCCTTGATTGAATCAAGTTACTAGATATTAAAAACAAAGTTTAAAACAAATCAAAGCTTCTTAAACAAGCAAATATAACAATATAAACAAATAGAGTAAAGAGAAGCCCTCAAACGAGTTTTGAAGATGAAGGAGCTCGGCTTCTTCTTTACTTGACCCTCTTCTGATTTGGCACGAAGTAGAGGATCACCGAGGCAGCACACGGATGGAGAGGAAGCTTTGGAATGCACTTGGATGCTCTTCTTCTCTCTATTTCACTTTGAGTGGCCCTTTTGCGCTTATGGGAGATTTCCCTTGTAATCTCTTTGAAATCTCTTTCCTAAATGTTCTCTCCCACTTCCATGCCTTCTCCCCTAGCTCTCCTCTTGTTTTTATAGCTTTAGATGGCGTGGAAACAAGAATCTAGCCGTTAGAGACAAAAAATAGAGCCGTTGGACACAGTCTGCACCTCCTGACAATATTACCGTTGGGATCGGAGTCGACTCGCGCGATCAGGAGTCGACTCGCCTGTTGCAGGAGTCGACTCGTGCTTTACTGGAGACGACTCGGCCACTGTTCCAAATTTGAATTAATGTGCTTGCCTTGTCCTTGGGTCGACTCGGATCAAACTGGAGTCGACTCGCCAATGGCTGGAGACGACTCGGGTACTTGGGGGTCGGCTCATTCTCAGGAATCAAGAGGACATACTTTCTGATTTTCTTCCTCGAGTCGACTCGGATTCTCTTTGAGTCGACTCGGCTCTCAGAGCCCGAAAAACTGATCCTCTGTATTTTTGGGTTCGCCCTGCCTTGGAGTCGACACGAACTGTCTTGGAGTCGACTCGCCTCTCAGAGACGAAAATACCATCTTCTGTCTTTGGGGTTGTGCTGTCTTGGAGTCGACTCGGACTTTGTGGGAGTCGACTCGAATCTCAGTGTCCGAAAAACTGCTCTCTGACTTTTCCCTTGTGTAACACTGAGAGTCGACTCGAATCTCAGCCCTAAATGTCTTTTCTGTCTTTCTGTCTTGTTACTCCCTGGAGTCGACTCGTTCTACTCTGGAGTCGACTCGAAGACTGTTCTTTTGAATTTTCCTTTGAATTTGCTCCTCCAATTTGAATCCTTTGAACTTGAAACTTGGGCCAATAAATTGTAGCTTTCTTCCAACTTTTCTTGAGAGCTTTGGAGGCCTTCTTGTGTTCTTTCAACTTGCTATGTTCCTTGCAAAATAAATATCTTTCTCCTTGCAACACAAACATTAGTATTTATACTTCAAGGTTTTGTGATCATCAAAATCAATATCTTTGGGTCATCAGTCTCCCCCTTTTTGATGATGACAAAACTTGGAGTATATGCAATATAAAATATATTGTGTTCTAGAAGTAATACATAGCTAAGTTGCATGAAGTAGAAAACATATATATTTAAAAAACATACTTCATGATAATGCTTTAGATTTAAACATCTTAACACAATCAACATATTTCAATTTAAGCTGATTTGTATTCAATTCAAAACACAAAGCATTATGAGCATATACTTAGATATTTCTCCCCCTTTTTGACAACATCAAAAAGATAGTGAAACATAAAGCACAAAGATCAGAATGCTCATATATTTCTTTTCCTTATTGTACTCTGATTTGCATGTCAAATTATTGCAAGGATATAAATCATATAACTCAAGGCAATAATATTAGAATCAGATTAATGAGCATAGATCAGAGCCAATTAAGATAATTTCAGAGCAGAACACATCGAATGTGATTTCAAGAAGTTTTCTAATTTGATACCACAGATAGTTTTCTAATCAAGTGTAGGTGGAATCTTTCTTAAATTAATTCAAGAAGTACCACAAATGATATTCAAGGAAAACACGAATGGAAATCTAACCTCTCTTCAATAATAAGTATGAAAGCTTGTTCATTTAAGATCTTTTGCCCAATCTATTAAGTATTTTATCAACATGAGAGCAATTTAATTAATTTTCAGAGTATAAGATCAAAACTTACAACTTGAAAAACATATCATCATGTTGGATCATTAATTCTTAATGACTTCAAAGTTCTTTTATGATAGTAAGAGCATTGGGGCACAAATACCAAAATATGAAATCATGCAATTTTTGATGTATCTTAGAGCATACATAAAATTCAAAGCTTTGAAGGTTCTTTTAGAGCTCTTTTAAAGACTTTATTCCTTTAAAAAAAAAAAAAAAAACACATTTTGGTACATATAATAATGAACTGGTACAATATTGAAGTTCTAAAGAGCAAGCCAATTAGGACTCATTAGTGAAGTTCAAAATAGATTTTCTAAGAGATACTCAAGAAAATTTAACACATTATTCTCCCCCTTTTTCATTAAATTAGAGGCTCTTAAGATTTGCAATTTGGTTCATGAGTGATGCATAAGATATACTAACCAACTAACACGCCTCAATGGTGTATCATAAAGATTTTCAGATGATACATATTGGAGAGTATTAGGATCACTTTTCATTTAGTATTCTTTTCCTCTTCTTTAGTTATAGATTTATGGGATTAAGTTCCATTTAAGAGTTAGAATTTGAAGATAATGTTCAATAAAATTGTCAATCTCAAAAATATATTTTCTATAAGTTTCAGCTTATTTTCATAAGACTCAAGGTTTGAGATAAGACAGCCTTTATAGAGCTCATCTCAAGGTAATTAAAGCATGTCTTGCAATATAAGAGGTTCATCAAAATCAATCCAGAAAATTCAAGGTATGTATTAAAGTATCTTTAGGATAAGATATCTAAATCTTCCCCTCAAAAGATGCATTCCTCTTTAATCATTCTTTTCTTTTGTTGAATTTCAGATTTTAATGACAAGCGTGAATAAAACTGAAATTCTATGATATCGAGAATGTAGAGTGATCAAGAATTATTCAAAATTTATAGCAATCACCCTTTTTAATCTTTCAAGAACAAGTTATGCTTTCTCTTAATCTTAGAGAAAATGTATAGAAATATTAATCAGAAAATGATTCATTTGAAGCTCAGTTTCTTTCAAAAGCATTTACATTTTCTTTCTTTTAGAGTCATTTGAGTGAGCTAAAATATTTCTAGCTTTAAGATGATTCACTCTATATATATTCTGATGGAAATCTTTAAGAATGTAGGAGAGAAAAACATATAGATGATCATTGAGGTATATATATTTATAGAACTCAATTTCTTAATCATAGTTTTTCACCAATGTATTCATAAAACACAATAAATCTTTTTAATATCAAAATAAGATCATATATTTAAAAATATTTGTTTGCAATTAAGATCATTAAAAGACACATCATTTAGACCAATATTAGTACACTTTAAGGATAAGAAAAGATATGTTTCGGATGCGTATCGAGACAATCAACCAAGGCGTCAAAATTAATTCTATTTTTCTTATATTAAAATTTTCATTTAGAAATCATATTGAGTTATTCTCCTGAATGACATGATCATAGAAGCATATAACTAAGGTTACAAAGATGTAATGATATAAGCATTTTTAAGTTAAGTTTAAGCTTTTATACAAAATCAGATTCTGAATTTTCATAAGAATTTCCAAGAAGGCTTTCACAATTATAATTTGAGATATGTATCTTCTACATTGTAGCTCATCTTAAATCACTAAGATTGAAAACACATATTTCAATAACATTCGAGCACTTTCAGAATCTTTGTATTTAATATTGAGTTTCGATACAAAGTAAAGGATATTTTAACAAGTATTAGGACATTATGTATCAAAGTTAGGCAAGTAGAAAGATAGATCAAGATCAATTCATTTTGCCTAAATAGAAATATCCTTCTCTTCTTCTTTTTGTAAATCTATTTAACTTTCAAAGATAATCGTGAATGATAAAACTAAAATTTCTTTTTAATATTACTTAAAAAAAACTTTGTGTAGTATTTTAAATATTCAAGCATTGGAACACAAGTTAGTTTGAGGCAAGGGTGAAGCAAAGACTTGTGAGCAAAGTTAAGACATATTCCAAGTTAAAACATAATTCAATCAACTTATCCAAGCATGGAGCATTACAAAATATTGAGAACCCATAATTCAAAACATCATGCCACATGCAAAATATATTATGTGTTAAGTCATGCATTAAAATATTAAGAACAAGCATGTCAAGGATCAAAATCAATTCTTTTCAAATAAACTCACCCTATTTAAACATTATCTTGCAATGATTTCATCCTTAAAGTGTGTTTTCAAGTGATTAAAAATTTGACTTGATTCTTCTTATATACTTTCATTAACTTTGTCTTTCATTTTTACTTTCTTGTGCTCTATACTCTATTTGCTCCCTATCCAGTGGAGTTGGGAAGGGGCACGAGGTACTACCACTAGCCTCCCTCTTGTGCCGTCCCTAATATGCCCTACACCGAATAGTTGGGTCAAATAGTGCCGGGTACTACCACTAGCCTCCCCATTGGCACCATCCCTATGATGAGCAATATAGAAATGTTAAAAAGTTTTTACTTCAAACTCTCCCTGTTTAAGTGTAATTAATTGCGGATTTTATCCCTTTCGCGAGTCTCATAAATGTCCCAAATATATTATGCTTGTTTTGCTTTTCCTTAAGATTGAAGTATTTGCCTTTACTTAGATTTTACTTCTCTTGAATAATATATATTTTCTTTTCTTTATCTCTCTCTCTCTTTTCGTTATTCTCAAGTAATTTACATGAAAGAGCAGAATAAAGAAATAATCTTATGTATCATATAGATGTATATCATGCAAACAACATTTTCATTGTGCTCAAGGATTCATAATTTCTCACAAGTCATTTTAAATCAAAATTTTAAGCATACACTTGTGTATTTCATGGTTATGACATAGGCAAAGATATATTTTAGTTTGGGCAAACCATGAAACAATTTCTAAAAGTATAAGTCAATCAATATATATAGATATAGACATGATATCAAAAATTAATAATTTAAAGACCTTAATCATGTCATAATAAGATTTAAGTTATTGACTTTGCTCAATTAATTTATGAGAGAAGTATCTAGAATTACAAATTCATTCTGCATTCTTCAGTCAAATACCTACTAGATTTTTTATGTATGAACTTTTGGCTGAAGAAGGTCTTCTCTCTTGTTTGCATGTGAATGTTTAGTGTATGAAGATATCCTTCAAGTTGAAATCTCTCATTTTCTTGCTCAAGGATCCTGCATTATTAACAAAGTTCTTTTCTTTCTTGAAGGAAAGTCATTAGTTTCTTCAAGATACAAAACATTCATCCAACATATTTTTTATTTATTTTTTTTTTAACTATATGACTCAATATAAGATATGACAATAGTTGCATGTTGAGTCACTTTACTCAAGAGATTGCCTAAATATAAGCAAGCACATATCACTTGAACTAAAGAGATAGTTTCATTAACCAAGATAGTTCAAGGACAAGCATGTGAGGCAATAGGAAGATTTATCAAGGTCAAATCAATTTCTTATTTTCAAAATCGATTTAGTTTAGATTTTATTTGCTTAAGATAATTGTCAATAAGACATGCTAGTTAAGTTTTAATCAACTTATCTTAAACGGTTGTTTCTATCAAAATTCAGATTATGATTTATTTGTTATCAATAAAATATGATTCATTAAAGTTGGATTGAAGTCTTGCATAAGGGCGCATAATAAGCATACAATCTGGTCTACTAGCTGTATGATAAAATAATTATTCTATCATTCTTCAATACAGCTTTAAACAATAGATCTACTTTGCTCATCCTTTTCAAATTCTACAAGATGGGGTCATAGACATACCTTCTTCATGCCAATCTTCTATAAGGGTTTTCTTGTGGACTAACTTTGGTCAATGAAGATCCCCTTTCTTGTTTGTCTTAATTTAGAGTTTGAGAGAAGATGTTCATCATACATATTTCAAACTCACCTTACATGAGCTAAGTAAAATCTTCATATAAATCTCCATTAGTAGAACCAAGAATGATGTCATTAATGTATACTTTGAGCAAGTAAGATATCACATTTTTTTTGATACAAAGAATTATCACTATTACTTTATATCAAAAAAGTTGCTTAAGCTTTTTATATCATGCTTTTGATGCTTGTTTCAAATCATATATTGCTTTATCATATTTGTAATGAGTGTTTTCAAATATGGTGGTTATTTAACATATATCTTCTTTAATAAAATAAGCACCTAGGAGTGCATTCTACACATTCATTTGATAGAATATAAAGCTCATAAAGCAAGCAAATGATAATGGTGATCTTTACTTCTAATCATGCAAGAATCAAGATCTATTTCATCGTTTCTTGATTTAGTCTTTTAGTAGTCATCAATTTTTCTTCATTAAGTGCATTTCTGAAAAACTCAATTTTGTTATAATTATTAACAAGTTTTCAGATTGTTATATATAAAAGATTAACCATATATATAATTTAATTTTAGTATCTTCATAATAAATCATTAGTCTCATAAGGAATAAAATGAATTGATATTTCTACACCTCGAAACTTTTCATTGAATGTTCTATATGCATTGCTTGATGAATGATATCCAAGGATAGAAATATCTTTATCAGATTTGGCATTATTTTCATAAGAACATATCAAGCATAGTATGTACGACTGAAAAATATGAGAGATATGCAATAGTTCATTTTCTATTTTTCAGAAGATCAAAAGAAGTTTTCATCAAAAATAGATCTAATAGAAGTCATATGTATGACAAGCAGTGATGATAGCCCTTTTTTAAAAAAATCATTTAAGTAGATGACTATCATACACAATTGTCTTTTTCATTTCTTCAAGAATTCTATTAACCCTATTTTACTTAAGGTGTCCTTGGTGCTGAAATAATTAATTTCTGTATAAACTTTATCAGGATTTTGGTTTTCAACACTGTGCCATGATACTCTTTATCTTCACAGTTTGGAAACCTTTTTCATTTGAAACACTTTTACAAGATTTAGCAAATACAGAAAATACTTCAATTTTATTTGTCAAGAACAAATCCAATGTAAGCTTTTGAAAACTTAGTGATGGAAACAACTTCCTTAGATTTAGAAATTGATTCTTGTTTGTTTCCTTAGTTAACATGCATAACAAACTTTGACCTTACAGAAGATAATCTAAGTAAACCGATGACAAGGTCTTTTGAAATTAGGTCCACACTAGCATAAGGTAAGTTTACATGCCAAAAAGGATTCTTTGATCTTAGTATTTAAATACATATATTCAAAGGTATACCAAGTACACATTCTCATGTTTATGATCAATAAAAATAATGCCATGGATAGAAATTCTTAATCAAGCATATAGAGAATTCATAGAGTTATTTTTAATAAATTAATTAATCATTTAGCAACTTATCCAATAGTGAGTGGAGCATACTATAAAATGAAGTGATTTGAATATATTTTCTTTTCATACCAAAAAAAAAATATCACTTATATCACAAAAATGATTAATACTTGCAAGTTATGTTTTAATCAACTAATAAAGTAATTTTAATACGAGAGGATGCAAGAATTACTTATTTCATTATTTCTTTCATTTAAATCATTCTTCTTAATTACATTTTAAATTCAATTCTTTAACACATGTCTAGAGCACCCATTGTTTAGATAACATCTTTCATTAGAACCTTGGATAGCTAGACATGCTTGCTGAAAAATAATCATATTTTCAACTTAGGAACCCAAGCTCTTTTGGGTCCTTGTAGGTTAGCTATACTTGTTCCTTTTGGAACCCATATTTTCTTAATAGCTATTTTGTCCATAAATTTAAAGATTTTAGGATTACAAGGGATGTATTTCTGTATCCTCTTGTTGAATTTAACAAACATAGATCTAACATAAGTAGTAGATAAACCTTCAGTTTTTTGTTTTTGCCTTTTAGGTTCATCAAATTTGTAATGTATAGATTTAGGAACAACAGAAGAGATTTTACTTAGCTTTTGTTTATCAGTATTATAAGAATCTGTTTTAGAATAATTAAAAACTGTTTTAACAAACATATTCTTAAAAGATTTTTGGGTGTACCAAGGTTGATATCCTAATCCAACTTTATCAAATTTAGCTCTTTGATTATTTATCATTAGGTTCAATTTTTCAGAGCTGAAGGTAAATCGTTCAACAATAGGTTTTAATTTGTCAACTTCTTTAGTTAATCTTCTGTTATCTTCTGAAAGTAATTCATTGTTTTTCTTAAGTTTATCTTGACTTTCAGTGAGAAGTTGATCTCTTTGATTTAGTTCTTGATTTTCTTTAACTAAGATTTCAATTTTACTAGTTAGTTTCAGTTTTTCATCTATTAGAATTTGATTTTCATTCTTCAAGTTCTTGTTCTTACAAATAAGTTTCTTATATTCTAAATACAAATCAGAAAAGGCATCATGGAGTTCATCAAATGTAAAATTGCTTTCAGTTTCAGCATGTACCTCTTGTGCCACGAAGCATGGATTTGCAATATGATACTGCTCTTGTTCTACACATGATGTTTCAGATTTGTTAGTGCATTCATATTTGTCTTCAAGCATATTCCATATTTCTTTAGCAGTCATGCAAGAAGATATGCAATTAAACTCATTCCTATCTAGTGCACAATATAATAGGTTCATGGCTTTTGAATTTTGTTGAACCATTTTCTCATTATGACTAGTGTTTGTGTGTGTTCCATTGACTATAATGCTCCATAAATTATAATCAAGTGATTGTATAAAAATGCGCATGCGTGCTTTCCAATGTGTATAGTTTATGCCATTAAATAGTGGAGGTGTATCAATTGATTGTCCTTCTCCTAGAAAACTATCTATTTGAGTTGTCATGATCTTTGGCTCTTGATCGTGAGATCAATAATTAATCTTAGAGCACCTGCTCTGATACCACTTGTTGCCCAGTAGATACAACCCAAGAGGGGGGGGTGAATTGGGTCTTTTAAAACTTTTAACCTACTTCTGAAAGTTTTTGATTAATCATGCTAAGTTGTATGGATGCACAGTGAAAGTCAACAGTTTGATGTATAGAATGTGACTTGATTGAATATGCTTGCAACTAAAGGATGCGCGGATAACAGTAAAGCAAGTAATTTATCTAAGTAAGTAAGTGTATTAGTTAGACAATGACAAGAGGCATTACAAACACAACAAACATATAGTGGTTCGGTGCACCCCAGCACCTACATCCACTCCCCAAGACCTCTTGGGAATTTCACTATAATCCTACAGATTACAGCCGGTTGTTTTACAAGCTCACAACCCAACTTGTTGTTTTACGAGCGCACAACGAACTCGGTCGGTTTTCCCAGGCTCACCGACTAGAACCACCCCGATTGTTTTCCCGGGATCACAATCAAACCCTTACACCGTTGGTTTCGACCTAGGCTCACCAACAAACCTCTCACCGTTGGTTTTCCTTTTGGCTCACCAACAAACCTTAACCCCTTGATTCAATCCCTTGATTGAATCAAGTTACTAGATATTAAAAACAAAGTTTAAAACAAATCAAAGCTTCTTAAACAAGCAAATATAACAATATAAACAAATAGAGTAAAGAGAAGCCCTCAAACGAGTTTTGAAGATGAAGGAGCTCGGCTTCTTCTTTACTTGACCCTCTTCTGATTTGGCACGAAGTAGAGGATCACCGAGGCAGCACACGGATGGAGAGGAAGCTTTGGGATGCACTTGGATGCTCTTCTTCTCTCTATTTCACTTTGAGTGGCCCTTTTGTGCTTATGGAAGATTTTCCTTGTAATCTCTTTGAAATCTCTTTCCTAAATGTTCTCTCCCACTTCCATGCCTTCTCCCCTAGCTCTCCTCTTGTTTTTATAGCTTTAGATGGCGTGGAAACAAGAATCTAGCCGTTAGAGACAAAAAATAGAGCCGTTGGACACAGTCTGCACCTCCTGACAATATTACCGTTGGGATCGGAGTCGACTCGTGCGATCAGGAGTCGACTCGCCTGTTGCAGGAGTCGACTCGTGCTTTACTGGAGACGACTCGGCCACTGTTCCAAATTTGAATTAATGTGCTTGCCTTGTCCTTGGGTCGACTCGGATCAAACTGGAGTCGACTCGCCAATGGCTGGAGACGACTCGGGTACTTGGGGGTCGGCTCATTCTCAGGAATCCAGAGGACATACTTTCTGATTTTCTTCCTCGAGTCGACTCGGATTCCCTTTGAGTCGACTCGGCTCTCAGAGCCCGAAAAACTGATCCTCTGTATTTTTGGGTTCGCGCTGCCTTGGAGTCGACTCGAACTGTCTTGGAGTCGACTCGCCTCTCAGAGACGAAAATACCATCTTCTGTCTTTGGGGTTGCGCTGTCTTGGAGTCGACTCGGACTTTGTGGGAGTCGACTCGAATCTCAGTGTCCGAAAAACTGCTCTCTGACTTTTTCCTTGTGTAACACTGAGAGTCGACTCGAATCTCAGCCCTAAATGTCTTTTCTGTCTTTCTGTCTTGTTACTCCCTGGAGTCGACTCGTTCTACTCTGGAGTCGACTCGAAGACTGTTCTTTTGAATTTTCCTTTGAATTTGCTCCTCCAATTTGAATCCTTTGAACTTGAAACTTGGGGCAATAAATTGTAGCTTTCTCCCAACTTTTCTTGAGAGCTTTGGAGGCCTTCTTGTGTTCTTTCAACTTGCTATGTTCCTTGCAAAATAAATATCTTTCTCCTTGCAACACAAACATTAGTATTTATACTTCAAGGTTTTGTGATCATCAAAATCAATATCTTTGGGTCATCAGTTCGCTTGAAGCCGTTCAAGTGCCCGGCCTCTACGGGTATCCACACGAAGCAGAAAACCGATCCAAGCTTTCTATCTCCCCGGGGTGCTAGCTCCCTTGCAGAGATAACTTTGATGGCTGATATCCTCCCTTTCAATCAATCCTTGATTGTGCTTGGGAGGAGGAAGAAGAAGGATGAAGAGAAGAAGAGGAACGAAGCCCTGCAGCCTTCTTTTTCTTCCTTGCATTGGAACCAAACGGTGGAGAAAGAAGGAGGCCACCAAGATCCTTTTCTTCCCTTTGTTGTTGGTGGCTGAAAAGAGAGGAGAGGAGGGTGGCCACATGATGGAGAGGAGGAGGGCTTCACTTTTTTTTAGGGCACCTCCTTTCAAAGCCTTATAAAGGCATCTAGGGCTCCTATTTGGTTTAGTCCAAATCATGAATCAATTGGGTTCAATCTATGCTAGTCCTAATCCAATTAGAACTTGAATGAACCATGACTCAATTGAACTCTTCAATCCTAATCCAATTAGGAGTCATGTTGATTCATTAGATTAATAATTAATTAGAACTTAAGAAATCCTAATCCAATTAGGACTTGTTTAATTCTAGTCCTAATCCAATTAGGACTCTAATTTGAATTCGAAGTCCTAATCCGATTAGGACTCTAGGAATCCTACTCCAAGTAGGAATCCAAATTTAATTCAAAACTCCTAATCTAATTAGGATTGTAGGAATCCTACTCAAAGTAGGAATCCCAGTCCTACTCCAAATAGGATTTCCAGTCCAAGTAGGAATCCCAGTCCAAGTAGGAATCTCAGTCCAAGTAGGATTCCTAGTCCTAATCCAATTAGAACTCTAGGAATCCTACTCCAAGTAGGACTCTTATTTTAAGTCCAATTAATTAATTCTCTTTGTTCCTTCTTCAGCTTATTATCAATTGAATTGATTACTTGTGATTCCTAATCACGATTCAACCATCGGATCGGTCAATGCCTCTAGTGTGTGTGACCCCATAGGTTCTACTCTGACTGGTAGTGAGATATATTGTGATCTCTATCACAATATCATTGAAAACTCCTTTCAATAGGTCGGAACGATTCCAACTTTACTCATTAGGGCTTATCGATCATCGAGATAATCCCTATGAGTCCCACCATCCACCAGTGACACCTAGCAGTATGCAGTGGCTACCCAGCAGAATAGAATGATGAACCTCTAGGTGCGGTTATCATGTGATACAATCCTTCTATCGTGGATCCCTACAGGACGGAGGTCATGGATAACTCGTCAAACCTCTTCGTCTGTTATATGTCAAGATTTATTTGACTCGAGTTCAACAGTGGAAAACTCTTTCTCCACTTTATATTACTGCCCTGGCCAAGGTCTTAGAACTCAGTCTAACAAATCACATAGGATCACTCCTCTTCTATCAAGGTCGATAGATTCCATGTAAGTGCATACCCTACTCCTACAGTAAACTTACTGCAGCCAATCTACACTACAAGGACCCATATGACTAGAGACCATGTATACGTGTAGTCAAACTACAATAACCTCACTGTGAGTAGCCGAAGCACCGCAGGTCAAAGGACCAGTCATACTACTGCAAGATCAAGCAAGTCACTGACGAGTGGATAGACATCCAAGTGACTTCTTGTCTTGGTCACGCTCAGTACCCTTATTCTCTAACAAGCACCTGCACTATCACTTCAGTGTCCCTACACTGTGGACTCAAGTCTCGTCCATCCAGAAGGAAAGTGATCTGTGCACTGATCTCATCGGATCGATCACCGCCCTCGTGATGATCCATCGATCAGGAGCATTCAGAAATTAATCACCAATGATGCATGGCTCAAATTTTTAACTCTTAAGAATATGCATCACCATCTTATTAATTCTTGGACGATTCATAGACACATAAATAATATGAATGAAAAGATGCCTTTTATTTATTCAATAATAAATTGTCAAGTACAAAATTATGTCCCTAGAATTAATAATGTGTCAGCCAGATTGGCTTCTAGGGCATATATCTAACAATCTCCCACTTGCACTAAAGCCAATCAGTCATATATCCAAGCCCCATCTTCTCAAGGTGGGCTTCAGTCTTCTGCTGACTTAGCTGCTTAGTGAACGGGTCTGCCACGTTATCCGTGGAGTCTACTCTCTGCACCTCTACATATTTCTTCTCAACATAGTCGCGTATGAGGTGGAAGCGCCGCTCTATGTGCTTGGACTTCTGATGAGACCTTGGCTCCATAGCTAGTGCTATGGTGCCAATGTTATCGCAGTAAAGTGTTATGACATCTAATGACATTACACCTAACTCTGCAATGTACTTTTAACCAGAAGGTTTCCACTGCACCCTTAGATACGGCTTAACATTCAGCTTCTAAGGTAGAATCTATAATGGTCGGTTGTTTGGAACTCTTCCAATTTACTGAACCACCATTGCACATATTCTGATGTAGACTTTCTATCATCAATATGTGTGCATCCTTCTACCTTCAACTCTGATCTTCTTCCAAAGACCAAGAACATGTCCTTAGTTCTTCTCAAGTACTTAAGACTGTTCTTCACAGCTATCTAGTGCTTTTTGCCTGGATCTGATTGACGTATGCTCGTGACATTCACAGCATGTACTATATCAAGTCATGTACATAGCATGGCATACATGAGGCTCCCTATTGCTGATGCATAGGAGATTTTGCTCATGCGTTGAATCTCTTCAGATGTGTTGGGGCACATCTTCTTGGAAAGATTAATTCCATGCCTTAGGGGTAAGCGACCCCTTTTAGAATTTTTCATGCTGAACCTTTTCAGCACTTCCTCTATGTACATCTTCTGTGATAGGCCAAGCATCCTTTTAGATCTATCTCTATAGACCTTTATTCCCAAAATATAGGATGCTTCCCCAAGGTCTTTCATGAGAACCTTTTTGACAACCTGACCTTGACCGAGGTTAGCATGGAAATATCATTCTCTATCAGGAGGATGTCGTCCACGTACAGTACGAGAAATACAACAGCACTCCCACTAATCCTTTTGTAAACACATGGTTCCTCTTCGTTTTTGATGAAATCAAACGTTTTGATTGCGTCATTGAAACGAGTACTCCAACTCCGAGATGCTTGCTTTAGTCCATAGATGGACCTTTGCAGCTTGCAGACCTTGTGATCTCCATCATTGGAAGTGAAACCCAAAGGCTGTTCCATATAGATGTCTTCATCAAGATATCCATTCAGAAAAGCTGTTTTCACATCCATCTGCCAGATTTCATAATCATGAAATGCTGCAATGGCAAGCAATGTTCGGATGGATTTCAGCATGGCTACAGGTGAAAAGGTCTCCTGACAGTCAATGCCCTCGCGCTGACTATACCCTTTCGCCACAAGCTTTGCCTTATAGGTTTCTACCTCTCCATCCGAACCTATCTTTCTTTTGTAGATCCATTTGCATCCAATAGGTACAATACCTTCTGGTGGATCTACTAAGGTCCAGACTTGGTTGGAATGCATGGAGTCTAACTCTGACTTCATAGCTTCCAACCATTTCTCGGAATCGATATCAGATATCACCTCATCGTAGGTTTTGGGATCCTGCGTGTGATCCCTATCTCCCACTAGGAACATTTCCTCGGTATCCTCTTCTAGTATACCTAAGTATCTATCGGGAGGATGGGAGACCCTACTTGATCTGCGAGGTGGTTGAGGGACATCGTGTACTGGCTCTGTATTAATGGGTTCGATAGGATCCATGACTCGTTGCTTTTCAGAGACTTTCTCTTCAAGCTCAATTTTCCTCCCACTGCCTCTATCAAGGATAAACTGATTTTCCAAGAAGATGGCATGACGGCTCACAAACACATTGTGATCCTCTGAGACGTAAAAACTGTATCCTAATGACTCTTTAGGATATCCTATAAAACGAGCACTTATGGTCCTAGCCTCTAGTTTGTCCGCCTGTAGTCTTTTGATGTGGGTCGGACATCCCCAAATCTTGAGATGACCAAGACTTGGTTTCTTACCATGCTATATCTCATACGGTGTGGTAGGAACGGATTTAGAGGAAACTCTATTCAACAAGTAAATAGCTGAAAATAGGGCATCTATCTAAAGAAACAAGGATAAATCAGTGAAGCTCATCATGGACTGGACCATATCAATAGAGTCCGATTCCTCCTCTCTGACACTCCATTGAGCTGAGGTGTACCAGGAGGAGTCCATTATGAAACTATACCATTCTCCTTGAGATAATCACGAAACTCTCCATTAAGGTATTCACTTCCTCGATCTGATCGAAGAACCTTAATGAGTTTTTGTGCTTATTTTTCTACTTCATATCTAAGCTTTTTGAACCTTTCAAAAGTTTCATATTTGTGTCTCATACACATATCCATACCGTGAGTAATCATCGATAAAATGAAGTAAAAATTATAACCCTAGCCTGCACATCGAATGGGCCACACACATCAGTGTGTACTAGGGTAAGTATTTGAGTGGACCTCCCTGTGTCCTACAAAGGATAACTTGGCCATCTTTCCTTGAAAGCAGAATTCACAAATCAAATATGACTCGAAAGTCAATGAGCCCAATGCTCATATTTCTCCAATTTGTTTATTTTGTCTTCTCCTATTTGGCCAAGCCTGAGGTGCCATAAATACTTTAGATTTATCTCATTTTTGGATCTATTAGATCCTATGGTATTCACTGTTTGCTCAGATATATTCACAGATACATCCATATGTATGTGATAGAGACTGTCAATCATAAAACCATGTTGAATCAATTTAATTTTTAAATAAAAATCTTTCCGTGCTAAATAAAATACAGAAATCAAATTTCTGCTAGCAATAGGTAACAGTCCCTAAGTATCCTGAGCATATCTGACAAACCTTCTGAAGGTCTGTCACCCTTCATGTTCTTTATGCTTCCCATGTTTGTAGGACAGTTCCTCTTCCAATGGCCGCCCATTATGCAATGGAAACACTTTTCCTTGCAATTGGCCTTTTTCTTGAAACTTCCTTACTTGGTGTTTTCTTAGTCTTTTGCTTCTTCGCAGGCTTCTTCTTCTTTCAAATAGACTCTCTCTTGAAAGTAGAAACCAACTTGACAGCGAAAACGATGCCCCTTGAACTTCTTCAAGGTCCCTAAGTTAGTTACCAATTTATTTAACAATTCTATTTTGGTGCATACAGTCTTGTTTATATGGTAATTTACTATAAACTGTTCATATGAAGCTAGAAGGGATTGTGGGATCAAATCCGTTTGCAATTCCTTGTGCATGGTCATGCCAAGCTTCTCAAGCTTCTTTAAGTTCTTTATCATGGTCAAACCATGATCATGGATAGACTGCCCATCGTGCATCTTGCCTTTGAAGAGCCTCTTGGACACTTCAAACCGAGCTGCGTGACTCTGATCACCATACAACTCTTGCAGGTGATTTAATATGTCCCTGGCAGTCTCATGTTCTCATGCTAGCATTGTAATTCATTGGACATGGATGCTATTGTGCAGCACCTAACTTTATTGTCATTGTTCATCCACTTAAGCATGCATCTTATGCTGATCAGTGATCAGACAGATTGGTAACACAGGGATTCCATGGTCTAGCACATACCCGAATTTCTCACAATTTAAAACCATTTTTGAAATTTGCTGAGCCAATCTTTATAATTGGGTTTGGTCAAACGGTTATTCTATAGGATATGAGTTAAGAGTCTAGAAGCTGACTTTATAATTCTCAGAGAGTAAAGATTCTAGTTAGACTTTTGTACTTGATCCTAATCTGTTCTAAGGTCTTTTAGAACAAATGTAACTCCCACTATTTTCTCGAATTCCTCACACTCTCCTGGTAGGAAAATGGAAGTCCCACACGACTAGGGTTTCTAGCGGGTACTGCGGTCCCACCGATTTACATGCCACCTCACCTAACAGTTATTGGTGACACATAGATTGATGAATGTACAACTCTTGTACAATGCTTCTCAAGCATGTTGCAGTGTAACTTGGTCTCTAAGCCATGAAAACCTCACCTAACAGTTATTGGTCCCATTTCTTAGTTAAGTCAGACCCACCGTATAACCGTAGGAATAAAGTCGTCATTGGGTCCTCACCTAACAGTTATTGGTGCCCAACCCTACCTTTACCCTACAACATCTCATGTCTATAGAGAGGTCCAGCCCTCCGATGCAACTTGACCACTGTGTCCAGCCAAGACAAATCAACATCAGAAAGGCCTTAGCAGCTCTACTACAGTGGAAGACCTATTGACTTAATATTGGTTAATCAGGTCTTAGTGTTTGCAACTTGAGCTCTTCATAAGAGGTAATCGAACAATTGGCCAGGTAAGCAGGTGGGAGGCTCCCCTTACTCAGAGAGTAAGGTCCTAATTAAGTAACCACCTTTCATGCTTTCCTAGACACCATTAGATCAATTAATCTAATATGACTTGCTCATGTCGGTTCACTCTCGACTTGATTGAGGAGGTTTTAATTTAGGTCTCAATTGGGTTTGCTACATCACATGTAAACCTATCTACCCGACTCACATTCACATCACATGCAAACGGCACATTGCAGGCAGTTATAATTGCAGCAATAATTAAAGCTAAACTTTAAATAGGTGATGATCATGGATTCTAGTTAGGTCGTATTACAAGCACATGCACGTCAATCGATCAACTGGTCTTCAACTCTTGAATTGGTTCCAAGCCTCCTTGATCCGATCCTTGATCAACTCTTGATCCAATCGCCATCAACCGCTTAGATCACCTGTTCATCTCATGCCTAGTCTTCAACTTGATCGTTGACGTACATCACATCACACAAATACAACCAGATTGTAAAATAAAAATAAAAATAAATTACATCTCCTTTTAGGAGGCACGCAGGCCTCTCAAAACATCAAATAAGATGCATGCAAGCATCTGAAAAATTACATGACATTGCAGATCACATCGCAGGTCATTACATTTGATACCAAAAGGGTTTGAATCCTATGATCATCACCATATGCAACAATTATAATTTTCAGATCTGAAAACTAACTGATTATATCATGACATAGGTTGCTGATCATGCTAATCATGATTCTAAACTTTGTAATCCCATTAACAATGCAATTAGAATCATCTTTTTATCACATAAAAATCAGCATGTAAAAATCAGCACCCTAGGAAAAAATCTGCATGCAAAAATTTTCAGCATGCATGATCATTCAATTTTCAGATCTAATAAGCCTTTAGATAATTAATTCTTACCTTAATCTACGATGCCTAGGCTCTGATACCACTGTTGGGAACCCGCCCATGTCGCTAAAATTTCAAAAATTCAGATGCAGCGGAAGAGGCATGTGCGGGATCAACCGTTCATCGCATGAACGTTGTTTAAAAACCGTTCGTAGATAGATAAGGATTAAAAACTTTTAAATAACATTAGAAGATCAGATCTTCACCTTTGTGCGGGTAGATGATCACCGCAAACTGATGATCGTGGTTTAGGATGAAGGTTCGCTTGAAGCCGTTCAAGTGCCCGACCTCTACGGGTATCCACACGAAGCAGAAAACCAATCCAAGCTTTCTATCTCCCCGGGGTGCTAGCTCCCTTGCAGAGATAACTTTGATGGCTGATATCCTCCCTTTCAATCAATCCTTGATTGTGCTTGGGAGGAGGAAGAAGAAGGATGAAGAGAAGAAGAGGAACGAAGCCCTGCAGCCTTCTTTTTCTTCCTTGCATTGGAACCAAACGGTGGAGGAAGAAGGAGGCCACCAAGATCCTTTTCTTCCCTTTGTTGTTGGTGGCTGAAAAGAGAGGAGAGGAGGGTGGCCACGTGATGGAGAGGAGGAGGGCTTCACTTTTTTTTAGGGCACCTCCTTTCAAAGCCTTATAAAGGCATCTAGGGCTCCTATTTGGTTTAGTCCAAATCATGAATCAATTGGGTTCAATCTATGCTAGTCCTAATCCAATTAGAACTTGAATGAACCATGACTCAATTGAACTCTTCAATCCTAATCCAATTAGGAGTCATGTTGATTCATTAGATTAATAATTAATTAGGACTTAAGAAATCCCAATCCAATTAGGACTTGTTTAATTCTAGTCCTAATCCAATTAGGACTCTAATTTGAATTCGAAGTCCTAATCCGATTAGGACTCTAGGAATCCTACTCCAAGTAGGAATCCAAATTTAATTCAAAACTCCTAATCTAATTAGGATTGTAGGAATCCTACTCAAAGTAGGAATCCCAGTCCTACTCCAAATAGGATTTCCAGTCCAAGTAGGAATCCCAGTCCAAGTAGGAATCTCAGTCCAAGTAGGATTCCTAGTCCTAATCCAATTAGAACTCTAGGAATCCTACTCCAAGTAGGACTCTTATTTTAAGTCCAATTAATTAATTCTCTTTGTTCCTTCTTCAGCTTATTATCAATTGAATTGATTACTTGTGATTCCTAATCACGATTCAACCATCGGATCGGTCAATGCCTCTAGTGTGTGTGACCCCATAGGTTCTACTCTGACTGGTAGTGAGATATATTGTGATCTCTATCACAATATCATTGAAAACTTCTTTCAATAGGTCGGAACGATTCCAACTCTACTCATTAGGGCTTATCGATCATCGAGATAATCCCTATGAGTCCCACCATCCACCAGTGACACCTAGCAGTATGTAGTGGCTACCCAGCAGAATAGAATGATGAACCTCTAGGTGCGGTTATCATGTGATACAGTCCTTCTATCGTGGATCCCTACAGGACGGAGGTCATGGATAACTCGTCAAACCTCTTCGTCTGTTATATGTCAAGATTTATTTGACTCGAGTTCAACAGTGGAAAACTCTTTCTCCACTTTATATTACTGCCCTGGCCAAGGTCTTAGAACTCAGTCTAACAAATCACATAGGATCACTCCTCTTCTATCAAGGTCGATAGATTCCATGTAAGTGCATACCCTACTCCTACAGTAAACTTACTGCAGCCAATCTACACTACAAGGACCCATATGACTAGAGACCATGTATACGTGTAGTCAAACTACAATAACCTCACTGTGAGTGGCCGAAGCACCGCAGGTCAAAGGACCAGTCATACTACTGCAAGATCAAGCAAGTCACTGACGAGTGGATAGACATCCAAGTGACTTCTTGTCTTGGTCACGCTCAGTACCCTTGTTCTCTAACAAGCACCTGCACTATCACTTCAGTGTCCCTACACTGTGGACTCAAGTCTCGTCCATCCAGAAGGAAAGTGATCTGTGCACTGATCTCATCGGATCGATCACCGCCCTCGTGATGATCCATCGATCAGGAGCATTCAGAAATTAATCACCAATGATGCATGGCTCAAATTTTTAACTCTTAAGAATATGCATCACCATCTTATTAATTCTTGGACGATTCATAGACACATAAATAATATGAATGAAAAGATGCCTTTTATTTATTCAATAATAAATTGTCAAGTACAAAATTATGTCCCTAGAATTAACAATGTGTCAGCCAGATTGGCTTCTAGGGCATACATCTAACATATATTATTCAGGGTATTCCCCTGAATCTCCCGGCCATGATACTGAAGCAGATGAGGAAAGTGATCTGCAACTCCAGAGTATCACTACCTTATGGTATGATACTCACGTTGATTTTTCGACAGCACAGTATATCTGTCGAGGGGGAGGCATCCAGGAGTCTGCTTCATACTGACACATACACTGCACGGACACTTATACGCATGGGATATGAGAAAGTGAATGGGCAGTGGATTAATACTGGAGCAGGGATTCAGGGTGAGGCACCAGAGGGTGATGCACCAGATCATGGAGACCCTATCCCTGAGGATGAGGAGCACATGGATCATCCTACTGCACCTTCAGAGGCTGGACCATCGTCATCTGTTCCTCCGAGAGATACCGATGAGTTCTGGAGTAGGATGACTGAGATCATGTCAGCTCAGGCGAGGACTATCACTGACGGGCTGATGAGCAGATTAGATAGTATGTCAGCTCAGGCGAGGACTATTACTGATGGGCTGATGAGCCGACTGGACATCATGTCTGCTGAGATCAGTGATCTGAGGCAGCAGATAGGAGCACTCCGGAGAGAGAGAGAGACCCATGGACCATCTGTGCCACAGGCTGCTAAGTTAGAGATATCGGCACAGAGTCATCCAGCTCGTCGTGCTCCACGCCAGACACAGTCTCACCAGGCTCGACCTCCCCTCGCCACGTACACTAGGAGGATGAGGACTAGATCCCAGCCATTAGATACTCCCTAGGCTGATATTAGCATTTCTGTTTAGAGCCTAGGCTAGATATCTAGTCTCATATGTATTTTGCTTTTATCATGTATCTTTAAACTTTGATTAAGGAACATTGTATTTGTTTTTGTTTTTGGGCATGAATGTACTAAAATGTTTCTATTTTGATCAATGAAGTTTGAATGTTTGTTATTTATTGTGTCTTTTCCCATGCATCTGTTTGATGATAACAAAAAGGGGGAGAAGTAAAGAAAGAGTAATAGGGGGAGAAGTAAAGGTAGAGTGATAAGAGGAGAAGTAAAGAAAGAAGGAGAAATAATGAAATAACTTGTAAAATAAATTGAAAATCATATAGGAAAGCATATACATCCAAGGGGGAGCAATTTGCAACAATGAAAATGATCAAATCAAAAATTTCTATCAAATTTCAGAATTTGGCATATAGAATTTCAGAATTTGGCACGCACCTTTCACACCTCGATACATAACCTGAAACTCATGTTTTATCTCAAACTTTTGGAGTTTCATCTTTAATGAATTATAAATGAAAGGGGGAGCAATTCAAAAAGTCAAATTGGCAACATTTGAATGATATAGGGGGAGACTTCACTCTTATATATGAAAAGCTGAAATTCAGCAAGTTAAGCCCTTTCAAAAACTGATTTTAAGATAAGTATCAATAGGCTCATACTCTTTATTTTGTAATCATCAAAAAGGGGGAGATTGAGGATGATAGTGTTATTTTGATGATTAACAAGCAATTATCTAGAGTATGTTATAAGTTAAATCGATACTTCATTTATAAGTCTATTACTCTCAGTATATTTGTATAAATTGATGTAGATACATTTCATTGTTTATTTGAATGAATCTAACCTTGAGATGCAGCAAAGTGTGGATTGAGTCGACCCAAAGGATGATTGGGTCGACCCCGGCACATCAAGAAAGCATTTGGCACACTTCTGCAAAAATGGCCCAGATGAGTCAAGGAAAGCATGAGTCGACCCAAACCTCAAGCCTCTCAAAGACTCAGAAAAATGGTTCTCTGGAAATACTGAGAGGGTCGACCCAAGATGAAGTTGAGTCGACCCAAGCTTGAGTCGACCCAAACCCTGAGAGGGTCGACCCAAAGGCAAGACAGAACAGAAGACAGAAAAGGTTCTCTGGAAATCCTGTTAGGGTCGACCCAAGAAGAAATTGAGTCGACCCAACTGAACCTTGAGTCGACCCAAAGAAAGGTTGGGTCGACCCAAGTGAAGGAAGGCTGAATTGCAAGTTTCTGTGGTTCTGAGAGGGTCGACCCAAGGAAAGTTTGAGTCGACCCAAGTGAAAGTTGGGTCGACCCAAGGACAGGTTGAGCCGACCCAAACACGGGCAGAAGTATAACGGCTAGTTCTGCAGATGTACTTTTTGTCCTTCCAACAGTGAGTAACGGCTAGTTTTTGAATTCTAACCATTGGGGCTTGTCCAATGGATGTAGGAAACTATTTAAAGGGGCACTATTTATCAGATAGAACATCTTTTCCAAAGAATATCAAAGAGTACACAAGAAAGAGAAAGTGCCCTAATCTTCTTCATCCAAGTGCTTCATTCAAGAATCAAAGAAAGGGGTTGAGCAGATTCAAAGAGTCATCAAGAGTTCCATCCTCCCTTGAAGAGTGAAGCATCCTTGACAAAGAAGAGAGAAGTCACTACAAGCGATAAATACTTTCTAAACTCTTCTTTGTAGATTATATTGTTTTATTTGCTCATCTAGGAGTTTAAATCTTCTTTCTTTATTTGTTAAACTACTTGTAAAGGTTGGTTGGTTAGCCCGCAAAACCAACGGAATAGGTTGATTGGTGAACCCGGAAAACCAATTGTAATGGTTCGTTGGTGAGCCCGTAAAACCAACAAAGGTTCGTTGGTGAGCCCGTAAAACCAACATAGGTTTTTGGTGAACCCGGAAAACCAAAGTGTAAAGGTTTTTGGATTGTGAGCCCGGAAAACAATCCAACTGTAATCCGCGGGATTATAGTGAATTTCCAAGGGGTCGCTTGGGGAGTGGACGTAGGTGCTAAGGAGAGCACCGAACCACTATACTTCTTGTTGTTTGTATTGTGATTTGTTTAAGTTTACTAACTCATCATTTAACACAAGTAAGATAGTTAAAGTAAAAGAAACCAATTCACCCCCCCCTCTTGGCTTGTCACCTTGGGCAACAATTATATTAAGCTTGTCTATCAATACATTTGCAAGCCTTTCTGCACCTTGACTTTGCCTTAGCAGCTCTGATCTAATAGTATCTCGCATTTGCCTCGTGTCTTTCTTAATAGCTGTGAGGCTCAAGTACTAACCCTGAACTAGACTCCTTAGACTTGACAACTCCTTCTTGACTTCAGCTACCATCATGGATACTGCTGCTGTGGAGGGAGTGAAGTTAGTGGAGGGTGCACTGGAGGTACCTCTGAGTTCCCTCACTATGTCATCCCTCAACTCTCGGAGCTGGTCAGGACTAATCCTAATCTCTAGTGGCTGCTGAGGTGGTGGCACTGTGGAAGGTCCAGCAGAGGTCGATGGCTCGACAGTGAATGAGGGACCAGCTGTGGATGGGAAGGTGGAAGGATCTGTGTAGTGGTCCTGATCATGGTCAGAGATAGGTGAGTGATAAGTAGTGGGGACAGATGGTATGGATGTGGATGATTTTCTAACCCAAACATCCTCCACCTTGTGGAAACCCATTCGGTGGAGAGTCCCCTCACCCATATGATCTGTATATCTGAGGGAGCGAGAGGGTTCTCCCTTAGGGATAGGGACTTCTAACTCCCTAAAAATGAGTATGAAAAGCATGCCATAGGGGAGACTCAACCTAGGTTTGTCTAGGGGTTCACAGATATAGCTGTAGATAAGTTTGGGAAAGTTGATGGGAATGTCATGTAGAATGTAGAACATCAAGGCTAGGTCTTTTTCAGAAATGAAATCAAACCTACCGGTCTTAGGAAAGAGAGTCCTAGAGATGATACTCAGGAGGAGTCGCATTTTAGCTGAAAGCTGATTTGCAAACACCTCCTCTATAGGGAATTGAGGTGGTCTCCCTAGGATGGCTGTAAGGGCCTCAGTCCTATCAGTGGAATGTGTGGGAGCAATCCCCTCTCGGGAGAGGTGGAGGACTCGAGCAATGAGATCCTCCGAGACAGAAATAGGGACATTTGCTACAGTCCCTTGGATACCACCGCCATTCTGTGTGACGGTCCCATAAAATCCCCTAACTAGCCCTAGGTAAGTAGGGAGGTCAAGGGAACAAAAATAATCTAGACCTTGGGCCCTAAGGTGATGCCCTAAGGTGACCCCTTCCCGGGAGAGGAAGTCGAAGTTGACCTTTCTCCCGGTGGAGACAACCCTTCTGGCGCACGGACGCGAGGGTATCGATCTAGGCGGAGAAGGAACCAAAGGTGGTGGCCTCACGGGTTCGTTCCACGCCTTGGACCATCTCTCGGCGCCGCTCGCGGTGAGAGGTCTCTTCCGGCTCGGGACGACGGCTTCCAAGGCATTTTTGACCTAAAGCCGAAAGGAAAGACGGAAAAAGGAAGGAAACACGGGGGAAGGACGAGGAAAGTCGTCGGAGATGAGGTAAGAGACGACTCTAGGATTTTTGAACAGTGGCGGCCGAAAAGGAAGTGTGGGAAAAAATATTTCGATTAGGGTTAAAAGATGGATTTTCGACCTCGAGTCGACTCCAATAAGGCGTGAGTCGACTCCTGAATTTGCGCGAGTCGACTCGAACTCTGGCACATACTCAAAATCTCAGTTAATTCTGTTCCAAAAGTGAGAGATATGGAGATCTTTAGATCTTAAGGAATGATTTGATGATCACAGACGTGAAATTCTATATCCAACATAAGTTAATCATCAAAATCAATGAATTAGAGAAAAGTATCACAGGAATGGATCAATCACTCCTAATCCTCTTCTAAGAATACAAAATTGATCTTCACTCAAGGATTTTGTGAAGATATCAGCAAGTTGATCATCAGTACAAATAAATTTAAGCATCATATCACCATTTAACACATGATCTCTTATGAAGTGATGTCATATCTCAATATGTTTAGTTTTCGAGTGCTGAATTGGAAATTTAGTTAGATTTATGGCACTTGTATTATCACAATTTATGAAAATCTTATCTTGTTTAATGCCATAATCTTCAAGTTGTTGCTTGATCCATAAAATTTGAGCACAACAACTTCCAGCAGCAACATATTCGGCTTCCGCCGTAGATAGTGCAACCGAGTTTTGTTTCTTGCTAAACCATGAGATTAAGTTTTCTCCTAAAAATTGACATGACCCGCTGGTGCTCTTTCTATCAAGTTTACAACCAGCAAAGTCGGAATCAGTGTACCCTACTAAGTTTATGCTTGATTCTTTAGAGTACCATAGACCTATGTCTTTTGTTCCTATTAGATATTTAAAAATTCTCTTAACTGCAATTAGGTGTGATTCCTTAGGATTAGATTGATACCTAGCACACATGCATACACTAAACATGGTATCATGTCTACTTGCCGTAAGATATAATAATGATCCGATCACACCTCTATTCAGCTTTTGATCTACTGACTTATCCGATTCATCTTTGTCTAGTTTGCATGATGAGCTCATGGAAGTGCCAATTGACTTGTTTCCATCCATATCAAATTTCTTTAGCATTTTCTTGATGTACTTAGCTTGATTGATGAAAATTCCTTCCTTAGATTGTTTGATTTGAAGTCTGAGGAAGTAGTTCAATTCTTCCATCATGCTCATCTCAAATTCACTCTGCATTAATTCAACAAATTCTTCGCAAAGACGATTGTTAGTAGCACCGAAAATAATATCATCTACATAAATCTGCACTACTAATATATCTTTGTTTTTCTTTTTCAAAAATAAGGTTGTGTCTACATTCCCTCTAGAAAATTTATGGTCTAATAAAAATTTGCTAAGTCTTTCATACCATGCTCTAGGGGCTTGTTTTAGACCATAAAGTGCTTTATTTAATTTGTAAACATGGTTGGGGTATTGATGATTTTCAAAACCAGGAGGTTGTTCTACATAAACCTCGTCATTAATATACCCATTCAAGAAAGCACTTTTTACATCCATTTGAAATAATTTGAAATCTTTAAAACATGCAAATGCTAGTAACAATTTAATTACCTCAAGTCTAGCCACAGGAGCAAAAGTCTCATCAAAGTCTATACCTTCTTCTTGATTATAGCCCTTTGCTACCTGTTAGAAAATCCCGATCATGCCGCTGAAATTTTAAAAAAAATCAGATGCAACGGAAGAGGCATGCGCGGGATCAACCGTTCATCGCATGAACGTTGTTCAAAAACCGTTCATAGATAGATGAGGATTAAAAAAAAACTTTTAAAACATTTAGAAGATCAGATCTTCACCTTGTGCGGGTAGATGATTACCGCAAACTGAAGTTCGTGGTTTAGGATGAAGGTTCGTTTGAAGCCGTTCAAGCGCCCGGCCTCTACGGGTATCCACACGAAGCAGGATCCGATCCAAGCTCTCAATCTCACCGGGGTGCTAGCTCCCTTGCAGAGATAACTTTTGATGGCTGATCACCTCCCTTTCTTTCAACTCTTGAATGCTAGAGGGAGGAGGAAGAAGATGAAAGGATCAAGGAAGAAGATCCAAAAAGCTAGATGCAGCCTTTCCTTTCCTTGCGTTGAATCCCAAACGGAGGAGGAAGAAGGAGACCACCATGGATCTTTTTCTTTCTTGCTTGCGGCTGATCCAAGAGGAGAGGAGAAAGGGGGCGTACGGCCACAAGGGGAGAGCTTCTCATATAAATTAGGTCAGCCCCCAAGCCTCCTCTTAAATAGCATCTAGGGCTCCTATTTGGTTTAGTCCAAATCATGAATCAATTGGGTTCAATCTATGCTAGTCCTAATCCAATTAGAACTTGAATGAACCATGACTCAATTGAACTCTTCAATCCTAATCTAATTAGGAGCCATCTTGATTCATTGGATTAATAATTAATTGGGACTTAAGAAATCCTAATCCAAATAGGACTTGTTTAATTCTAGTCCTAATCCAATTAGGACTCTAATTTGAATTCAAAGTCCTAATCCGATTAGGACTCTAGGAATCCTACTCCAAGTAGGAATCCAAATTTAATTCAAAACTCCTAATCTAATTAAGATTATAGGAATCCTACTCCAAGTAGGAATCCTAGTCCTACTCCTAATTGGATTCCCAGTCCAAGTAGGAATCCCAGTCCAAGTAGGATTCCTGTCCTAATGCAATTAGGACTCTATGAATCCTACTCCAAGTAGGACTCCTAGTCCTACTCCAAATAGGATTTTCAGTCTAAGTAGGAATCCCAGTCCAAGTAGAATTTCTAGTCCTAATCCAATTAGGACTCTATGAATCCTACTCCAAGTAGGACTCTTGTTTTAAGTCCAATTAATCAATTCCCTTTGTTCCTTCTTCAACTTATTATCAATCAAATTGATTACTTGTGATTCCTTATCACGATTCAACCATCGGATCAGTCATTACTTCTAGTGTGTGTGACCCCGTAGGTTCTACTCTGACTGGTAGTGAGATATATTATGATCTCTATCACAATATCATTAAAAACTCCTTTCAATGGATTGGAACGATTCCAACTCTACTCTTTAGGGTTTATCGATCATCGAGATAATCCCTGTGAGTCCCACCATCCACCAGTGACACATAGCAGCATGTAGTGGCTACCCAGTAGAATAGAATGATGAACCTCTAGGTGCAGTTATCGTGTGATACAGTCCTACTATCGTGGATCCCTACAGGACGGAGGTCATGGATAACTCGTCAAACCCCTTCGTCTGTCATATGTCAAGATTTATTCGACTCGAGTTCGTTAGTGGAAAACTCTTTCTCCACTTTATATTACTGCCCTGGCCAAGGTCTTAGAACTCAGTCTAACAAATCACATAGGATCACTCCTCTTCTATCAAGATCGATAGATTCCATGTAAGTGCATACCCTACTCCTACAGTGAACTTACTGCAGCCAATCTATACTACAAGGACCCATATGACTAGAGACCATATATACGTGTAGTCAAACAACAATAACCTCACTGTGAGTAGCTGAAGCACCGCAGGTCACAGGACCAGTCATACTACTGCAACATCAAGCAAGTCACTGACGAGTGGATAGACATCCAAGTGATTTCTTGTCTTGGTCATGCTCAGTACCCTTGTTCTCTAACAAACACTGCATTATCACTTCAGTGTCCCTACACTGTGGACTCAAGTCTCGTCTATCCAGAAAGAAAGTGATCTGTGCACTGATCGGATCGATCACCGTCCTCGTGATGATCCATTGATCAGGAGCATTTGGAAATTAATCACCAATGATACATGGCTCAAATTCTCAACTCTTGAGAATATGCATCATCATCTTATTAATTTCTTGAACGATTCATAGACACATAAATAATATGAATGAAAAGATGCCTTTTATTTATTCAATAATAAATAGTCAAGTACAAAATTATGTCCCTAAAATTAACAATGTGTCAGCCAGATTGGCTTCTAGGGCATACATCTAACAATCTCCCACTTGCACTAAAGCCAATCAGTCATATATCTAAGCCCCATCTTCTCAAGGTGGGCTTCAATCTTTTGCTGACTTAGCTGCTTAGTGAACGGGTCTGCCACGTTATCCGCGGAGTCTACTCTCTGCACCTCTACATATTTCTTCTCAACATAGTTGTTCGTCCTTTTTCTGTCTAACTAAAAATATGCTAGACCGATCGTTGTTAGAACCGACGAACAAAAGTTAAATTTAATTCTACTCTTACCTGTTCTACTCGAAGAATAGCGGTTGTAAGAGGTCGATCTACAGGGAGGCGATTGGAGTTGCATAAAAATTAGAACGTTCACTCGGATTCAAAATCGACTTTTGAATGATGGAAGAAAAAAAACATTATGTCGGGGATATTGACTGATTTCCTAGTCTACCAGAGAATTATTTTTTATTGAAATCAACTAGAGGACATATACTTAGATTTAAAAAAACATTTATATATTTAATAAAAAAAAGAAAGCTCTGAACTAAAATGGATGAAAACAGTGCTAGGAATATTGAAGACTAGAACATCGATTTCATGAAAGAAATTTTAATATATTAAAGAAAGATTACAGAATCTGAGGAATGGAAATTAAAAACAACATAAATTAAAAACTTTAGCATAAATAAAACTCTTTATTAAACTAAATCTAAAAACCCCAAAACAACATGTTTCAAAATAAAACTCTTACTAAAAAATTAAAACATTGCTCTCAATTAAACTAAAGAAATAGGAACAACATAATACCCAAAATCACTAATACACAAATTAAAAACATAACTTCTAAAAAAATAAACAACAAAAACAATAATAAAAAAAACTAAGGAAGCGTGATGCTCTGTTTTCAAATCTGAAAACAGAGCATTACTCTTCCCCTCTTTCTTCTCTCACAAACAGAAGGTTCCGTTCCCCTGTTTCTTCTTCTCCCTTGGACCAGCCGGCCACCCCCCTTCAGCCGAGAGCTTTGGCCCAACCGAGCTCTTCCTCCTTCTCTGGTTCTTGGCCTCAACCCCCAACCGAGCACACCCTCCTTCCCTCTTCCTCCTTCTCCTCTTATAGCCGCGGACGGACGCCTGATGCGGAAGGGAGATGGCAGACGCGGTGAGGACGCGGGGAGGAGTCGATCACGGACGAGATCCGGGCGCTGGGAGCAGGCTGGATCGCTGATCACGGGCGGAAGCTTTGTGGACGGCTGCGAGGCGGAGGAGGAGCGATCTTGGCGTGATCCGTGGAGGAGATTGACCACGGATGCAGTGGATGCTGATTCGGGAAGCGGTGAGATGCGGTTCCTTGATCACAAACGGAAGGAGATGCGATGAAGACGCGGTGGGGGATCGTCGGGATTGGAAGCGGAAGAGGAAAGATGCTGGGAGCTGAAACGGAAGGTGGGAACGCGGTGCGGGATCACCGGAAATTGGATCACGGCTGGGGCTTTCTTCTTCGGGTGCTGGGATTTCGGGATGATGGGATTCTGGGTGTTGCTGGCACGGTGGCTGGCACGCAGAAGGACTTCCTTCTTTGGTTGCTGGGAAGGAGCGGAAGGTGTGGCTGGCTGGCGGGCTGAGGCATTGAAGACGGGAGAGGAAAATGGATGCGTGATGCTGGGGATCTAACGGGAGCTGGCACGCAGAATCAAGATGCGCGCGATTGGGAGCTGGAATCAAAGTTGGGCTGAGACAACGGTGGGTGGCAGCCGGTAGTGACTCGACTCCATCAGGATGATGCCCGTGGGAATTAAGACAAGTCAGATGCAGTTGGGCTCGGTTGAACCTGGACATGGAATGTGGGATGCTTGCACAAATAAAACATTAGTTAGTTAATTTTATTTTAAATGATTAGCTAAAATACTAATTAAAATGGCCTGACGATTGCACTTTTGTGCTCTCATCACACCCCCCAACCAGCTTATTGCTAGTCTCTAGCAATTTTGTGCGACAATGATAAAATGAGAGTGCAAAAGTGTTATTTATTTTATAAATATACTAAGATAAATACTCACTTTCGTAGAGCATTACGATTGCACTTAGCACGTGCAACAAGCCGTTAAACCCCTAGGTTACCCTAGTGGACGAGTATTGTCTCGTGAGGATTTGCAGTGAAGTTACCCACAAACTTCGATCCCAAAATAAAATTTGGTTTGTGAAATGAAAGTTTAATTTCAACTACATAACTGATAAGAATTTCAAAAGCACACAAGGTTTTAATTACTAAGTAGCCCAATTTCTAGGTGTTGCTGGTGGTCCAAACCGAGAACGATTGGCACAGCGGTGTGAACGGGGTTCCCTTTGAGTTGCTTTGGTTGCGCTCCGCCCTCTGCCGTGAAACCTGCAAGCAAGCCTCGCACCACCACCGGGGTAGTGGGGGCCCTCCGACGATCAAGTCAGAGGAGATCGAAGGAGAAGGAGAAGGAGAAGGTAGCAGGTGAGATGATACTCTGGAAGATATCTCTTACCCTCCCCCTTCCCCCCCAGCCTCATATATATCAGGCTGGGGGATTTTTCCGGGGATTCGTCATCGTGTGGCACGATGGGGCTGCCACTGACATGGCCGTTACAGGGCGTCGTGGGGCAGCGCTGGGTACAGCCATGGCAGGGCATAGTGGAGCTCCGCTTTGTACGGCTGTTACAGGGGATCGTGGGGCAGCGCCGGATACGGCCGTTGCAGGGAGTAGTGGAGCAGGGGGCCGCGGCGTGCCTCAGAGGAACAGTCTGTTGTTGTCGAGAGATTGCCGACTCGGGGTCGGATTGCTGGATCAAGGGGCAGCCGACTCGGGGTCGGGCTGCGGAGCCGAAGATATCCGACCCGAGGTCGGATTGCTGGATCAAGGGGCAGCCGACTCGGGGTCGGGCTGCGAAGCCGAAGATATCCGACCCGAGGTCGGATTGTTGGATCAAGGGGCAGCCGTAGTCTTCCTGGGCGCGCGTGCCGGTCACATGGGGCATGGTGGCTAAGTTCCCCCATAACAGTAGCCCCCCACTCCCGAGCCTGGAACCAGGAGGGGAACGGGTGAAGGGAGTGATGCTTCGGGATTGCCGCCATCCCTCGGAAAGGCGCGCGCGCTCCGAGCTTCCCGCCTTCTTTATGGCGTATGGCAGTTGTCGCTGATCTGGCGGTCTGCGGATTTCGGCGGACATCCTTCCTCTTTTTAACTCTCGGTAGCGCCTCGCCGACTCCTGACTCTTGAAGTTCCTCCGGTGCTAGGCCAGGCATCCGAGGGTTAGGCCTCAGGAAATTCATCCGGCGCTAGGCCAGGCATCCGAGGGTTAGGCCTCAGGAAATTCATCCGGCGCTAGGCCAGGCATCCGAGGGTTAGGCCTCAGGAAATTCTTCCGGCGCTAGGCCAGGCATCCGAGGGTTAGGCCTCAGGAAATTCATCCGGCGCTAGGCCAGGCATCCGAGGGTTAGGCCTCAGGAAATTCATCCGGCGCTAGGCCAGGCATCCGAGGGTTAGGCCTCAGGAAATTCATCCGGCGCTAGGCCAGGCATCCGAGGGTTAGGCCTCAGGAAATTCTTCCGGCACTAGGCCAGGCATCCGAGGGTTAGGCCTCAGGAAATTCTTCCGGCGCTAGGCCAGGCATCCGAGGGTTAGGCCCCAGAAAATTCATCCGGCGCTAGGCCAGGCATCCGAGGATTAGGCCTCAGGAAATTCTTCCGGCACTAGGCCAGGCATCCGAGGGTTAGGCCTCAGGAAATTCTTCCGGCGCTAGGCCAGGCATCCGAGGGTTAGGCCTCAGAAAATTCCGCTCGTTGGTCGGCCAAGGCTGGCGCAAGCCGAGGCGACCGGTCGGGGCTTCAGGCTAGTCTGCCCCCGGGATGGTCATCGGGTTAGCCTGGCATCCGAGGGCCGAGCCTCGGGGAATTCTGCTCATTGGTCGGCCAAGGCTGGCGCAAGCCGAGGCGACCGGTCGGGGCTTCAGGCTAGTCTGCTCCCGGGATGATCATCGGGTTAGCCTGGCATCCGAGGGCCGAGCCTCGGGAAATTCCGCTCATTGGTCGGCCAAGGCTGGCGCAAGCCGAGGCGACCGGTCGGGGCTTCAGGCTAGTCTGCTCCCGGGATGATCATCGGGTTAGCCTGGCATCCGAGGGCCGAGCCTCGGGAAATTCCGCTCGTTGGTCGGCCAAGGCTGGCGCAAGCCGAGGCGACCGGTCGGGGCTTCAGGCTAGTCTGCTCCCGGGATGATCATCGGGTTAGCCTGGCATCCGAGGGCCGAGCCTCGGGAAATTTCGCTCATTGGTCGGCCAAGGCTGGCGCAAGCCGAGGTGACCGGTCGGGGCTTCAGGCTAGTCTGCTCCCGGAATGATCATCGGGTTAGCCTGGCATCCGAGGGCCGAGCCTCGGGAAATTCCGCTCGTTGGTCTGCCAAGGCTGGCGCAAGCCGAGGCGACCGGTCGGGGCTTCAGGCTAGTCTGCTCCCGGGATGATCATCGGGTTAGCCTGGCATCCGAGGGCCGAGCCTCGGGAAATTCCGCTCGTTGGTCGGCCAAGGCTGGCGCAAGCCGAGGTGACCGGTCGGGGCTTCAGGCTAGTCTGCTCCCGGGATGATCATCGGGTTAGCCTGGCATCCGAGGGCTGAGCCTCGGGAAATTCCGCTCGTTGGTCTGCCAAGGCTGGCGCAAGCCGAGGTGACCGGTCGGGGCTTCAGGCTAGTCTGCTCCCGGGATGATCATCGGGTTAGCCTGGCATCCGAGGGCCGAGCCTCGGGAAATTCCGCTCATTGGCCACGCGCCTGTCGCTTGCCGCTTGACGGGATTTCTCCGTGGCCAGCCACGATCGTGTTTCTCCTATTCTCCAAGCGTCGCCTGGGGAACACCAGAAGGGTATTAAATGCTAATTGAGGCGTTACCTGGGAAATCGGATCGCCAGTTGCTGCTTGCAAGGAGTGTCAGTTAAGCGGCCGCGATACGCGCGCTCTTCGAGGCGGATGCGGCCTGGGCGCGAGCGGAGATACGTGGGCCGTGGGATACACACCGCCCGGAGTGTCCTGCATGAAGAATGCAATTAAGGAGAACGACGCTTAGGAGATCGTGGGAGGATACGCCTCGAGAGCTGGAACGGCTCCGGATTCGGTGCGCTCGCCTTTATTGGAGCCACCCGCATCGGAACGACCGGGGGGCCACAGTTTGGCTATAAATATAAGTGCAGGTGCGGTGATTGGTGCCAAGGGGACAGAAGGGACTCTCTGGACGTTGGCATGGCGCTGGCAGGCGTCGCATTTCCGTACATGATCCTTTGAGTCCTCCAACAAGGTAGGCCAATAATAGCCTTGCCTCATGATCTTGTGCGCCAAGGACCTAGCCCCCCAAGTGCGATCCGCAAACGCCCTCGTGGACTTCGCCGAGGACGTAGGCCGCCTCCGAGGGTCGGAGGCACCTTAAGAGGGGGGCGGTAAACGAGGCCCGATACAGCCTCCCTTCATAGAGTACGTAGTGGGCGGACTTCTTGACAAGTCGCCGAGCTTGATCTTCGTCTTCAGGGAGGATCCCTTCGGCGAGGTAGGCGACGAGCGGGTCCATCCAAGATGGCTCCGGATCAATCGCCATCACCGCTCCAGCCTTGCCGATGCTCGGGGCCTCCAGGGTCTCCAGGTAGATTGCCCTCGACAAGTTGTGCGCCTCTGCGCTCACCAAGCGGGACAACCTGTCGGCCCTAGCATTTTCGCTTCTGGGGACCTGCTGGATGTCGACACTGCCGAGATCGGGAATGAGTGCTTGCACCTTCCGGACGTAGTTCTGCATGGTCGGGCTCCGGGCCTCGAACTCCCCACGGACCTGCCCGACCACCAGCTGGGAGTCGGTGAAGACCTTCAAACGCCGGATGCCGAGCTCCCTGGTGAGTTTGAGTCCCGTGACTAGGGCCTCGTACTCCGCCTCGTTGTTGGTCACTGGAAATCCAAATCTCAAGGCATACTCGGCTATCACTCCATCAGGACTGGTAAGGACCAGCCCGGCTCCTCCACCCTCGGGGTTCGATGACCCATCGATGTGAAGCGTCCAGGTCGGGAGGTCGAGGCTGGGCGTTTCCGGCGGTCTAGGTTCCGCCTCCTGCACCGTGCACTCAGCGAGGAAATCCGCGAGCACCTGGGCCTTGATGGCGGGTCAAGGCTGGTAGCGGATGTCGAACTCACCGAGTTCTATTGCCCACTTCACCAGCCGTCCCGCATTCCCGGGGTTGCTGAGGATCTGTCGTAGTGGTTGATCAGTTAAGAGGGTGACAGAATGGGCCTGGAAATAGGGGCGGAGTCTCCTGGTCGCGGTCAGCAGCGCGAAGGCGATCTTCTCAGCCTTCGTATACCGCGTCTCGGCATCCCGTAGGACCCGGCTGATGTAGTACACGGGCTTCTGGAGCTTTGCCTCTTCCCGAACCAGCACCGCACTGACCGCGGTTGGGGAGACCGCCAGATAGAGGTAGAGCATCTCCCCTTCTTGCGGCTTGGACAGTAGGGGAGGAGACGCCAGGTATTCCTTGAGCTGGTCGAATGCTGCTTGACATTCGGCCGTCCAGAGAAAGTCTTTCGGGCATTTTAACACCTTGAAGAATGGTTGGCAGCGTTCGGCCGATTTTGCCACAAATCGTCCAAGCGCGGCGACCCTTCCAGCGAGCTCCTGAACCTCCTTTACTTTGGTCGGAGGGGACATACCTTGGATGGCCTTGATTTTGTCCGGGTTGGCTTCGATACCCCGCTGGTTGACAATGAAACCGAGGAACCTCCCGGCCGAAGCGCCGAAGGCGCACTTCGCTGGGTTCAGCTTCATGCGAAACTTCCGCAAGGTGGTAAAAGTCTCCTCCAAATCCGCGATGTGCTGGTCTGCATGGCGGCTCTTCACCAGCATATCGTCCACGTACACCTCCATGTTCCGGCCGATTTGCTCTTTGAAGATTTTGTTGACGAGGCGCTGGTAAGTAGCGCCAGCATTCTTCAGACCGAAGGGCATTACCTTGTAGCAGTACAGCCCCCGGTCTGTTATAAAGGCAGTTTTCTCCTCGTCCTGTGGGGCCATCATTATCTGGTTGTAATCGGAGAAGGCGTCCATGAAAGACAGCAGCTGATATCCGGAAGTCGCGTCGACCAGTTGGTCTATTCGCGGAAGCGGAAAGCTATCCTTAGGGCACGCCTTGTTCAGGTCGGTATAGTCGACGCACATCCTCCACTTCCCGCTCGCCTTCCGGACAAGTACAACATTTGCCAGCCACTCGGGGTAGCTTACCTCCCTTATGAATCCTGCCTCCAAGAGCTTGTCTACCTCCTGGTCGACCACCCGAATCCGATCCGGGGCACAGTGTCTCTTCTTCTGCTTTATTGGTCGGTGGGTCGGGTCGACGTTGAGGGCGTGAGAAATGACCTCCGGGTCGATCCCAGGTACATCGGCCGCCGACCAGACAAATACATCGGTATTGGCTCGGAGGAATTCCACCAACCGGGCCCGAGCTCCCGGATCGAGATTGGCGCCGACCCGGACCGCCCGGTCGGGGCGGCCTTCCTCGAGGGGGACTTCGACCACACCCTCGGCCGGCTCCCCCTGCCGCAAGGCCACCTCGTCTCTGGCATCAAGGGACTCGACGCTTAGGGCTTCCACAGGCTTCTTCCCTTTGAGGGTTGCTAGAAAACATTGCCGTGCGGTCGGTTGGTCACCTCGGACCTCTCCGATTCCGACCGCCGTGGGGAACCGCATGAGCAAGTGGTACGTGGAGACCACCGTGCGAAGGGCGTTCAGCCCGGGTCGCCCGAGGATAGCGTTGTAGGCCGAGGAAACACGGACGACCAAGAACCCGAGTCGCACCGTGGCTTCTACGGGTGCGACGCCCGCAATCACAGGCAGCTCAACGACACCTTCCGCCGGGACAGCGTCACCGGTGAATCCTACGAGGGGGGTGGACATTTTGTGCAACAACTGTCTGGACAAGCTCATCTTTTGGAAGGCCTCGTAAAACAAAATATCAGCTGAGCTTCCACTATCCATGATGAGAAGACAAAAGTGCAATCATCGTACCACCATAATTAGTATTATAGTTAATTTTTAATAATAAAATTAATTAATTAACAGTTTATTTGTGTTTGAGTGCAAGGAGTCCAAAAGACCCAATAACATTGGGTTTGAGTCCAATGCGCAGCAGCCCGAGCTCAATTCAAGTCCAGCCAGTCCATGCGATCACGAGAGACCCCCGCTCATCCCAATTTCATTCCATATCAGCCTATCTCTCAAATCTCCAGCTTCATTCGTGCAGGGGAGAAGGAATGATCCCAGCATCGCACACGAGCCCCTGTGATCCCGTGATTTCATTCCACTGCAGCCTCCGCATCCGGACATCCCGCAACCAGCCGGGAAATGAACGATCGCCTCCTCCCAGTAAAGCCCTCTTCCGTGATCAACGTCCCCGCATCCAGCGCATCCAGCGCATCCAGATCAGCTCCCACCCGGCTTCTTCCGCTCCTCCCAACGGTTCACAACAGCATCCCCTCCTCCGCGTCTGCACTCCTCCGCCTTAGCCCGCGCCTCCTCCTCCAGCATCAACGCGATCCATCCTAGCAATCCAGATCACGCGATCACGCCTCCGTCCGCATTCCCAGCTCCATTCCAAAACCCCTCTCCTTCCTTCCGCGATCCGAATCCTAGCATCGCGCCCGTCTCAGCCTCCCATCTCATTTTCTTCCGTCAGCACATCAATCTCCCGTTGATCCCGCTGCGGCCAGCCATGAAGCATTCCGGATTCCATCCGCAACCCAGCCGCTCGTGAAGCCCCGTGATCAGCGTCCCTCCTCCGTGATGCAGCAGCGCACGATCCTCCCAGCTTCTTCCGCTCCTCCCAACGGTTCACAGCAGCATTTCTTCCTCCGTTTCAGCAGCCCAGCATCTTCCGTCCAGTGATCCACGCGTCTCCAACCAACGCTTCCAGCTCCTCCAGCTCATCCCGCAGCGTCTTCTTCCTTCCCAAATCAGCAAGCCGGGATCTTCTTCATCCGGCACCCCAGCAATCACGCCGTCCTCCTTTCGGATCGGCGCCCGTCTGCAGCTCCTCCCTCCTTTCGTGTCCAAGATCCCGTGATGCATGCAGAGATCCAGCCCGTCCCAGCCTCTCCTGGCCATCCACGTGTGTCTCGCATTCATCCTTCCGCATCCCGGACGACCTTCTTCCCCGATTCCAGCGATCCCGCGCCCATCAAGCGTGCTGTGATCAAGCCACCGTTCCAGCCAAGAGCCCGTCCGCCCTCTCCTTCCGCCCGTGATTCAGCCATCCACGCTTGCTGTGGCACTATAAGAAGGGGAGGAGGAAGAAGAAGGGGGCCGGCGGGTCCACAGAAAAGAGAAGAACAGGGGAGAGGGCTCGGTTTGGGAGAGAAGAAAGAAAATCAAAAAGAAAATCAAACAGGGGAGATGGCTCTGTTTTGTGAAAAGAAAGAATAAAAAATAGGAGAGAGGGAAAAGGGGAGTTTTCTTGTTTTTCTTCCTTTGTTTTTATATTTTATTTTGTAGAAGGAGGAAGCATTAGGCTTCCAATCTTCATTTTACTATTGTAATTGTTCTTTTATCCAATCCATTAATTTTTCTTTTATGCAATTCATGTTTTAGGTTAAGTTTAATTTCCGCAATTTATTTTTATGCATTCAAGAATTCTTGTTTTAGTTGCAATATATGAAATTTTCTTTCATGCAGTTTATGTTTCAGGCTTCAATCTTCCTAAGCACTGTTTTCATCCATGCCAAAGTTTTCCTTTGAATAGTTAAATATTTTATTAAATTTATAAATGCTCTTCTATTCCAAGTATTTGTCTTTTCGTTATTTTCAAATGGAAAACCTTCTCTGGCAGACTAGAGAATCATCTAACATCCTCAAAGTAATGTTTTTCTTTTGTTATTCAAAAATCGATTTTGAATCCGAGTGAACGTTCTAATTTTTATGTAACTCCAACCGCCTCCCTGTGGATCGACCTCTTACAACCACTATTCTTCGGGTAGAACAGGTAAGAGTAAATTAAATTTAAACTTTGTTCGTCGGTTCTAACAACGATCGGTCTAGCATATTTTTAGGTAGACAGGAATCGGACGAACAGAATTTTGGCGCCGTTGCCGGGGAGGCAAATCGAGAAGCAAGAACGATTACGAAGATCAAATTGGATTTTGGATGCCCGGAGTGAACGCACTCCGGTAGTAAGTTTTTATTTTTATTATTTTGATTATTTTCAGTTAATAATTTCGTAGTTATTAAATTCTGAAATTTGAAATTCGAAAAAAAAAATTCAAAAAAAAAATAATATATATATATAAAATATTTCAAAATTTAAAAATTCAAAAATTTAAATTCAAAATTTGAATTCTGAAATTCGAAAAAAAGAAAGCCCGGGTCTCCCTCCCATATATTTCATCCAACATATTTTTGCCCTGGTGGGTCTCTCTCTCATTTAATAAATGTCTGGAACCTTGGGTTACTAATTGGTGGAATACCGGAAATTTGAAATTTAAATTTAAATTTTAAAAAAAATATATTAAAAAAAAATTCAAAAAAAAAAATTTTTTAAAATTTTTTTTTCTATATTATTTTTGCTAGTAATTGATTAGGCGCAATCCCCCGAGGTGATCATACCTTTATTGGGGCTCCTCACGGAGTAATCTCCAGAGCTTATTCAACGGGCATTCGGAGATTGACTGACGCATAAGGGTTAGTTTTAGTTTACATTCAAGTTATTCCTATATTAAAAATTAAAAAAAAACAACATAAAATTAAAAAAAAAAAAATTAAGAAAAATAAAAAAATAAAAAAAATTGCTTGCTCATTTAATCAGTACAACCTAATGACATTGTATAAACTTTAAAAAAAAAATATTGATTATTTGCTGCATTTAGTATTAAGCATTTGCATAAAGTAATTAAGGGCGAAACCCATTAAAAAGATAAGGTCGGGAAGTCATTACCTGTCCTTAGCCCAAAAATCACCCCTTGCATATTTATCCTAAGCCAAATTAAATTAAAATCAAATTAGACGTTGGCCTTAGGGTTTTCGAGCTCAATTAGGCTCTTGGAAAGAAGCGGCTGAAAGCCACTCCAGTGAGAATTTAGTAATTGGTGATGTCTAGGAAAGTTTTACAACAGTGAGAACTGTTACGGGTATTGTGGTATCGGTGTATCCCTTCTGGCACCACCACACACCCCGGGACTTTCCTGGTCACTGATTACTGGATTGCTTAACTGGTAAGCTCAAGCTTAATCTGAAAGGGAGATTAGGAGCTATCTAATCTAGGAGAGAATTTCAGGAACTTTTTAACCTGATACATCTCTGTGCAACTAGATTTAAGAAGCTACTAAACCTCACTTAGTTCTAAGACTAATAGGGTCAAATTGTTGTGTGGTGTTGGTTGTGGTCATCTGTGTCTAGCCCTTCTCTTCTTTTAGGATTTCGTTCATTGTAGGAGTCGAATCTAATTAAGTTGTGGAAAATGTATGCATGGTAGAAGGTCATTTGATCCTGAGATTGACAGAACTTTTCATCATAACCTGCGAACTGTAAACCAACCGTCGATCTCTACAATGGGTGAACATATTAGAACCCTAAATGAATTATTTGCACCCGCATCCGCTAGTCCCCCTACCTGCATAGTATTACCAATTAATAATGCAGCCCAATTCGAGATTCGGGCTGCAACAATAAACATGTTACCCAAGTTTCATGGGTTCGAGAGTGAACAACCCTACATTCATCTAAACAATTTTTTGACAATCTGTCAAACGTTTAGAAATCAAAATTTAGATGAAGAGGGTATTAAATTAAGGTTATTTCCCATGACTTTAGAGGATCGTGCTGCTGCATGGCTGTATTCCCTTGCTTCAAATTCTATCACATCATGGGAACAACTATCTAGGAAGTTCATGGCAAAATTTTACCCCATGATTAAAACAGAAAAAATTAAGGATGCTATAAGAACTTTTAGAGGAAAATCTGAGGAGGAATTTTTCCAATTTTGGAAAAGATTCCATGACTTGTTGGTCAAATGCCCACACCATGGGCTTGACAAGGCTGATCTAGTACATTTCTTTTACAAAGGACTACCTCCGGCACATAGAAACATGATCGAGTCCATGCACAAGGGTAGGTTCATGAACCAAACCCCAGATCAAGCCTATGAGTTTCTCGTTGACTTAGCCGAGAATGCCCAAAATTGGAGTAGCTATGGTGAGGAAGTAAATAGAGATGAGTTCGGGTCTAAAAAACTAAGTAATTATGAAATGAAAGCAGACCCAGAACTCAAAAATGTCATGTCCAATCTAGTGACTGGAATGAACAATTTAAGCAAAAAGTTTGATGCTCTCACTGTTTCCACTAGCTCAAGTTCATATAAAGAGTTAAATCCCATCATGAAAGTGGATCATGAGTTACAAAGTTTATGTATCTTGTGTAACAGTTCTGAGCATCTAGTGGAGTGTTGTCCTAGTTTACCCAACATTAAGGCTGAGCAGGTAAACGCTCTAAACTCATATAGTGCCTTCAAGAAGCCCACTCCCAATTCATTCAGCCCAGTCTACCATCCTGATAATAGGTTCCATCCAAATTTCTCATACAAGCAAAATGAACCTATTCAGCATCAAGGTGGTCCACCAGGTTTTCAGAGGAACGTTCTCAGAATAGGTCCATCACAAATGAACCAACCTTTAGTTCCATCTGTACCTCCTTACAATACCCCTGCCCCACAACAATCTTCAGCTCTAGAAACCATGATGGCTAATATGATGAAGCAGCAACAAGACTTCATCCAACAGCAACAACAGACCAACATGGCTCAATCACAAACTAACCAATTCCATGCACAAGCAATTGCAAAACTTGAGGTTAGTCTGAGCCAAATGGCTAACTCTCTAGGGGATAGGAAGAGAGGTGAATTGCCAAGTCAGCCAGTACCTAATCCTAGTAGGCAACAGAATCAAGGGCCGAGAGGCCAGTTTCAAATTGATTCTAATGGAAACCCTAACCATGAAGTCCAGGCAATTACCACTTTACGGTCTGGCAAGCAAGTGGACAATAAAGTCCAACTTCCTGTACAAGAAAAAGAAGAAAAGCATGAACCAAATCCCACTCAGAAAAAGGCACAAGAACAAGGAACACAAGGAGTAGAGGAGAAACCAATAGAGACATACACACCCAAGGCTCCCTTTCCTAGTAGACTTCAGGACTCCAAGAAACAATCTAACTTTGATGAAATAATGGAAGTCTTTAAAACTGTTCAAATAAATATACCTTTTTTCGATGCCATAAGACAAATTCCCTCTTATACAAAATTCTTGAAAGATCTTACCACGGTTAAAAGAAAAACCAGCATTCCTAGGCAAGCTGTTATGGCTGCACAAGCCTCATCTCTCATTCAACAACAGATTGCCCCGAAATTCAAAGATCCTGGTTGCCCCACCATTGAAATAAAAATAGGAGAGACGATCATCCAGAGAGCCCTATTAGATTTAGGAGCCAGTGTGAACCTACTTCCCTACTATGTGTACCAAAAGTTAGGTTTGGGGAAATTAAAGCCCACAAATATTACCCTTTCCTTAGCAGATAGGACGGTGAAGTACCCCAAAGGGATTGTAGAGGATGTAATAGTGAAGGTAAACGAGTTTTACTATCCTGTGGACTTCGTTATCCTTGAGACCGAACCTGTAATACATCCAGACAATCACACACCTATAATTTTAGGTAGACCCTTCTTAGCCACAGCAAATGCTGTGATCAATTGTCGGAATGGGATGCTGAAGTTATCTTTTGGCAATATGAAAGTCGAACTTAATGTCTTTAATATAAGTAAACAACCACCAGACGACAAAGAAATCAATGAAGTTGACATGATTGAAAGTCTGGTTCAGGAGACTTTCTTACAAACTTATAATAAGGACCCTTTAGAAGCTTACCTTGCCCATTCTGAGGAAGTGGTCGAGCATGCACCCCCTAGTTCTGTTCCTCTTATAAGCATAGATCGTCACCAGCCAACTGTTCTTTCTTGGACTCTTCCAAAACCATTCTTAGATAATGGTTGAAAAAAAAAGAAGAGATTTACATTTTGTCTGGCTGAAGACATAAAACTTAGCGCTCTTGGGAGGCAACCCGACATGTAAATATTTTCAAAAAAAAAAAAAATATGCAGGTTTGTGATTTTTGCCCCTATTGTCACTTTACCTACCCATATCAGGTAACTTCTCCTCTATCTTATTACTGTTTTAAATTTTCTTTCACATTGAGGACAATGTTAGATTTAGGTGTGGGGGAGAGAATATTTTTGATTTTTTTATGCAATTAAAAAAAATTATTATTAAAATTAAAAAATAATAATAATAAAAAAAGGGATTTCAAATTTTTAACTCAAAATCTAATCTTTTTGGCTGTATAAAGTAGGAATTGCTTTGACAATAGCTTTGAGTTAAGAAATATGATAGCAGTTCTAGCTTAAGTTTTCATCCCACCTATCTTCTGCTAACATTATATAAGATGATTTAGCACCTACACATAAGCACATGAATAGTGGGGTATGTAAACTTACGACTAATATGAATACTTTTAATCTTCGGGATAATTTAGAGTTATATGTGTGATGAACACCCTAACCTAACCAAAAAAAAAAAAGAAGAGATAAAATAAAATAATGAGTTTAATTTAAGTCTCCTTACTGAGTAACCGGGCCTCCTGCCTGGCAAGCAGCGAGTGTTCGCGTAAAAAGGTGAGTACATTGAGATTAAACTCTGAGTGACTAATTTGGCCTTGAAGCCTAGTTAACTTGAGTTATTAAGCCTGTTAGGGTGTCTCTACACCTAGTGCCCTGAGCCATCTGGATCGGGAGTCATTGGCCTAACACTCGCTACATGGGTTAGCTAGAAAGCTTAATAAGGCTAGATATTGCACAAGTCATTCTTCTTAGCATTCAGTCTGAAAAAAAAAAGAATAAATAAATCCGGGGTGTTCATTACCATTTAACTCTAGAAAGTCTTGAAAATTGGAGTGATCATGTTGGAAGTAAGTGAAAGCCACTCATTTATATGATACTATCTTGCACCTCACTACATTCTTGACTTGTTAGCAGATAGATGGGGTGTAATGAAACTTGAGTTAGAGTCTGTTTAAATATGATAACAACAAGTCTCTATTGTCCTTGCAATTCTAGTTTCATACAGTAATACTTGTTCAAATTTCGAGTTAAAATTTGGAAATCCCTGACTGATGAAATTTGTGGGTAACTTCACTGCAAACCCTCACGAGACAACACTCGTCCACTAGGGTAACCTAGGGGTTTAACGGCTTGTCGCACATGCTAAGTGCAATCGTAATGCTCTACGAAAGTGAGTATTTATCTTAGTATATTTATATAATAAATAACACTTTTGCACTCTTATTTTCGCACTAAATTGCTAGAGACTAGCAATAAGCTAGTTGGGGGGTGTGATGAGAGCACAAAAGTGCAATCATCGTACCACCATAATTAGTATTATAGTTAATTTTTAATAATAAAATTAATTAATTAACAGTTTATTTGTGTTTGAGTGCAAGGAGTCCAAAAGACCCAATAACATTGGGTTTGAGTCCAATGCGCAGCAGCCCGAGCTCAATTCAAGTCCAGCCAGTCCATGCGATCACGAGAGACCCCCGCTCATCCCAATTTCATTCCATATCAGCCTATCTCTCAAATCTCCAGCTTCATTCGTGCAAGGGAGAAGGAATGATCCCAGCATCGCACACGAGCCCCTGTGATCCCGTGATTTCATTCCACTGCAGCCTCCGCGTCCGGACATCCCGCAACCAGCCGGGAAATGAACGATCGCCTCCTCCCAGTAAAGCCCTCTTCCGTGATCAACGTCCCCGCATCCAGCGCATCCAGCGCATCCAGATCAGCTCCCACCCGGCTTCTTCCGCTCCTCCCAACGGTTCACAACAGCATCCCCTCCTCCGCGTCTGCACTCCTCCGCCTTAGCCCGCGCCTCCTCCTCCAGCATCAACGCGATCCATCCTAGCAATCCAGATCACGCGATCACGCCTCCGTCCGCATTCCCAGCTCCATTCCAAAACCCCTCTCCTTCCTTCCGCGATCCGAATCCCAGCATTGCGCCCGTCTCAGCCTCCCATCTCATTTTCTTCCGTCAGCACATCAATCTCCCGTTGATCCCGCTGCGGCCAGCCATGAAGCATTCCGGATTCCATCCGCGACCCAGCCGCTCGTGAAGCCCCGTGATCAGCGTCCCTCCTCCGTGATGCAGCAGCGCACGATCCTCCCAGCTTCTTCCGCTCCTCCCAACGGTTCACAACAGCATTTCTTCCTCCGTTTCAGCAGCCCAGCATCTTCCGTCCAGTGATCCACGCGTCTCCAACCAACGCTTCCAGCTCCTCCAGCTCATCCCGCAGCGTCTTCTTCCTTCCCAAATCAGCAAGCCGGGATCTTCTTCATCCGGCACCCCAGCAATCACGCCGTCCTCCTTCCGGATCGGCGCCCGTCTGCAGCTCCTCCCTCCTTTCGTGTCCAAGATCCCGTGATGCATGCAGAGATCCAGCCCGTCCCAGCCTCTCCTGGCCATCCACGTGTGTCTCGCATTCATCCTTCCGCATCCCGGACGACCTTCTTCCCCGATTCCAGCGATCCCGCGCCCATCAAGCGTGCTGTGATCAAGCCACCGTTCCAGCCAAGAGCCCGTCCGCCCTCTCCTTCCGCCCGTGATTCAGCCATCCACGCTTGCTGTGGCACTATAAGAAGGGGAGGAGGAAGAAGAAGGGGGCCGGCGGGTCCACAGAAAAGAGAAGAACAGGGGAGAGGGCTCGGTTTGGGAGAGAAGAAAGAAAATCAAAAAGAAAATCAAACAGGGGAGATGGCTCTGTTTTGTGAAAAGAAAGAATAAAAAATAGGAGAGAGGGAAAAGGGGAGTTTTCTTGTTTTTCTTCCTTTGTTTTTATATTTTATTTTGTAGAAGGAGGAAGCATTAGGCTTCCAATCTTCATTTTACTATTGTAATTGTTCTTTTATCCAATCCATTAATTTTTCTTTTATGCAATTCATGTTTTAGGTTAAGTTTAATTTCCGCAATTTATTTTTATGCATTCAAGAATTCTTGTTTTAGTTGCAATATATGAAATTTTCTTTCATGCAGTTTATGTTTCAGGCTTCAATCTTCCTAAGCACTGTTTTCATCCATGCCAAAGTTTTCCTTTGAATAGTTAAATATTTTATTAAATTTATAAATGCTCTTCTATTCCAAGTATTTGTCTTTTCGTTATTTTCAAATGGAAAACCTTCTCTGGCAGACTAGAGAATCATCTAACATCCTCAAAGTAATGTTTTTCTTTTGTTATTCAAAAATCGATTTTGAATCCGAGTGAACGTTCTAATTTTTATGTAACTCCAACCGCCTCCCTGTGGATCGACCTCTTACAACCACTATTCTTCGGGTAGAACAGGTAAGAGTAAATTAAATTTAAACTTTGTTCGTCGGTTCTAACAACGATCGGTCTAGCATATTTTTAGGTAGACAGGAATCGGACGAACAATCCACAAGAACACGCCTTACATCATAGTTTGCCATAGTGAGGGAGATCACCATGGCGTCATCGTGGGGAGTCTGAACCCCCTTTACATCCTCATCAGAAAAGGTGATTACATTGCCGACCCTCTGCCTCTTTACGACGGCCGTCCCTGATGCTTCCGTCGAGCCCCCTGCGTTCCTCACGGGCCGAGAGCAGCCCCCAGTGATAGTGTGGATCACGCCCGCAACGGGTCGATTCTGCTCCTGAGGCTCCGGAGGAGCCGGGTCGGCCGGACGCGGGTCTGCGGGGGGACGTCGGTCGCTCACATATCGACCGAGACGCCCCCGACGGATAAGAGCCTCGATCTCGTCCCGAAGCTGGAAGCAGTCCTCTGTGTCGTGGCAGTGGTCTCGGTGGTACTCACAGTACGCCCGGGAGGGCCTCTTTCCAGGGATCCTTCGTATCTGTCTCGGGGCCGGGAGGTCCTCCCGCCCCTTGATCTCCATAAAGATCTGGGCCCGGGGAGTCAGGAGAGGGGTGTACCGGTTGAAACGTCGGGGCGGAGAACAAGGGCGTGGGGCGCCGTGGTTCTTCGCCGGCGACGGGCTTCTGCGCCGACGCTGGGGCGTCGGGCTCCTCCTCTGGCGTGCCTCTTTCCGCCTTTTCTTCCCAAGCTTTGGAGGGATCTCGGCAGCCTCCTTGCTCCGGTGGGCGGCCGCCTCCTCGGCGTCCGCATACTGGTTCGCCCGGGACAACAGCTCTGGGAAGCTCCGCGGCAGGCGTTTGTCCAGGGAGAAGGTGAGCCTGCCCTTCCGGAAGCCACGCTTCAGGGCTGAAAGAGCTACCTCCTGACTCAGGTTCCGGACCTCCAGCGTAGCCCTGTTGAAGCGGGTAAGATAATCCCGCAGGCTTTCTCCCTCGTTTTGCCGGACGTCAAAGAGGGAGTCGGAGACCAGTCGCCGCCGGCTACTGACGGCGAAATGAGTGATGAAGAGGCGAGTGAACTGGTCGAAAGACCGGATTGAGTCAGCCTCCAGCCCGGCGAACCACGCCCTCGCTGGGCCACGGAGGGTTGCCGGGAAGGCCTTGCAGAGAAGGGGATCTGATGCTCCGTGGAGGAGCATAAGGGTCCTGAAACTCTCGACGTGATCCCGCGGGTCTGCCGCCCCGTCATAGGGCTCGATCGCCGGCATTTTGAACCACGGGGGATTCGGGGTCCGCAGGATCCTCGAGGCAAGCGCCGGCTGGGAGGAGATCTCTAAGTCGGCGAAGGGATCTTTGGAATGGCCCTTCAGGACCTGGAGTTGTCGGTGGAGATCGTCCACCCGCCGGTCCAGGGAGCGCGACCGGTGGGTGGGAGACAAGGAGCGGCGAGTGGGGGACCGACTGGAGCGCGGGTTCCTCGAGGACTGGGGGGTCTGGGAACGCGCCCGGGCCCGCCTCTCGTACCCCGCGCAGCTCCGATGGGAAGGTCCCGACAGAATAGACCGTGCTCGAGAATCCTCCTCGCGCCGGCGCTCCTCCCCATGGGAGAGGAAGGAGCGCGGGTTGAGGAGGACAGGCGAGCGCTCAGGGAGCAGTGGCTCCTGAGCCCGCTGCGGCGCCCGGGACATCGCACCCTGCAGATTCTGCACCGCCTCCGCGAGGGTGCGAACCTGCTGGGCTAGCTGGTCGAACTGGGCGGCTTCGACCGTCTGAATGGGCGGTGGGGTGGTGGAGTGTTGCTGAGAGTGTGTTGGAGATGCAGCGGCCTCCCGGCCGGAGGCGCGAGAGGCCCCGCGACCAGAAGCATTGGAAGCTCCACGACCACCTCGCCGTGCCATTACGATCGCTCGGAGGTTCAGTCCCTTCCTCTAGCGCCAACTGTTGCTGGTGGTCCAAACCGAGAACGATTGGCACAGCGGTGTGAACGGGGTTCCCTTTGAGTTGCTTTGGTTGCGCTCCGCCCTCCGCCGTGAAACCTGCAAGCAAGCCTCGCACCACCACCGGGGTAGTGGGGGCCCTCCGACGATCAAGTCAGAGGAGATCGAAGGAGAAGGAGAAGGAGAAGGTAGCAGGTGAGATGATACTCTGGAAGATATCTCTTACCCTCCCCCTTCCCCCCCAGCCTCATATATATCAGGCTGGGGGGTTTTTCCGGGGATTCGTCATCGTGTGGCACGATGGGGCTGCCACTGACATGGCCGTTACAGGGCGTCGTGGGGCAGCGCTGGGTACAGCCATGGCAGGGCATAGTGGAGCTCCGCTTTGTACGGCTGTTACAGGGGATCGTGGGGCAGCGCCGGATACGGCCGTTGCAGGGAGTAGTGGAGCAGGGGGCCGCGGCGTGCCTCAGAGGAACAGTCTGTTGTTGTCGAGAGATTGCCGACTCGGGGTCGGATTGCTGGATCAAGGGGCAGCCGACTCGGGGTCGGGCTGCGGAGCCGAAGATATCCGACCCGAGGTCGGATTGCTGGATCAAGGGGCAGCCGACTCGGGGTCGGGCTGCGGAGCCGAAGATATCCGACCCGAGGTCGGATTGTTGGATCAAGGGGCAGCTGTAGTCTTCCTGGGCGCGCGTGCCGGTCACGTGGGGCATGGTGGCTAAGTTCCCCCATAACACTAGGTTAGTATGCAATTTAAGTTGAAGTTATTAAGTTTTCCGTTAGGAAGTTGTAAGACTTATTTATACTTGAGTGCTCAGTGAAGTTTGGACCATGCACAAGCTAAGGTTTTGGATCTCCAAAATATCGCTAATATTAGTAGTTTCCAAGAATTGGTCGGACAAGACCTATTTGCTGATTCAAAATCATCTTTTCTACAGGATTTCGAGAGCTGTGGATGTTTACTTTAATACCTCATGGGCTTTATCTGTAATATTCCAGTTTACTCGAATTTTTACAACGACGGCTTTCACACTATTGTCTTTCTTAAGGTCAGTATACATTTTTTTTTCATTTTTTTTTGTTTTGTTTTTTTTTGCATTAAAGAGAAATGATAATGTATATATTGTGCACTTTTACTCCTGTGATGATTCCTCCATGTAGCGAGCAATTAGTCGACAATTCTCACACCAGTTGGCATGAGGTGTCGAGCATCAAGACTCCCCTACGGACCTATGCTCGGGTTCCTCATCACAAGCCCGCTGACCTTTGACAATAGGTAGCCCTTTTCGATGTACCTGACTAAATCCACCATTTTTTTTTTTTTGGATCTGAAAAAGATGGTTCATCAGGATTCGAGGTTGCTACCATATTCTCAACACAATGTCGAACCTATACCTTAGAAAATGCAGGCCAGATGTGTTGTGAAATTCAAAGTACTAATTAGCTTACAACTCACTAAATGGAACTTAATAAAAAGAACTCACTTTGCACTACTTCCAACTAGTCATTGGGCTCTTAGATTTTATATACCTTGTGTGTTGTATATTTTTTTTTTCAAAAATTTTAACTAAAAATATTTTTTTTTTATAAAATTTCAAATGCGTAAAAATACCGCCAAACCTAAATCTAACATTGTCCTCAATGTTAAAGAAAATTTAAAGCAGTAAGAGGACAGAGGAGAAGTAAATGATATGGGTGTGTTAATTGAAAGTTGGGGCAAAATCTCCCAAACCTGCATGTTAGTATTTTTTTTTTTTTATAGAAGATATTTATATGTTGGGTTGCCTCCTAAGAGCGCTAAGTTTTATGTCTTCAGCCAGACAATTCTAATTCATTCATGATAAACAGGGTTGGTCAGAAGTGTCTCCTCAACTTCTGGACTCAGATACTCAAGGTATGGTTTTAAACGATGTCCATTGACTTGAAAGGACCTACCATCCTTGGTATTGCATATTACTACTGCACCATGCGGGTGCACTTTCTCTACTGTGTATGGGCCAGTCCAGCGAGATTTAAGTTTTTCAGGGAATAGATATAATCGAGAATCATATAGAAGGACTTTTTGTCCTTGGTGAAATTTCTTACGAATGATCATTTTATCATGCATGATCTTCATGCGATCTTTGTACTTTTTGGCATACTCGTAAGCATCGTTTCTAATTTCTTCAAGCTCATCGAGTTGAAGCTTCCTATGTTCTCCTGCTTTGTCAAGATCGAAATTTAAATGTTTAATAGCCCAATAGGCCTTGTGCTCTAACTCAACAGGTAAATGGCAGGCCTTGCTATAGACAGTTCTATATGGAGACATTCCAATTGGTGTTTTGTAGGCCGTTCGATATGCCCACAATGCATCTGTTAACCTAAGGGACCAATCCTTTCGAGATGGATTGACAGTTTTTTCAAGGATGGTCTTGATTTCTCTGTTGGAAATCTCAACTTGTCCACTTGTTTGTAGATGATATGGTGTACTGACCTTATGGGTGATGTTGTACTTCCTAGCAAGGGCTTTAAAAATTCTATTGCAAAAATGTTTCCCCCCATCACTAATGATAGCACGAGGGGTGCCAAAGCGAGTGAAGACAGACTCCTTAAGAAACTTGATCACTACTTTGTGATCATTGGTCTTACATGCGACAGCCTCAATCCACTTGGACACATAGTCAACAGCTAGGAGTATGTACTGGTGCCCAAATGACATCGAAAAAGGACCCATAAAATCAATACCCCAAACATCAAAGATTTCTACAATTAAGATCGGGTTCAGGGGCATCTCATTTTTTCTTGAAATTTTTTCTAGTCTTTGACATCGGTCACATGATTTGCAATACTCGTGTGAGTCATGAAATAGTGTGGGCCAATAGAATCCGCACTGCAAAACCTTTGCAGCCGTCTTTTTACCATTGAAATGACCACCACAGGCATGGTCATGACAAAAGGAAAGGACTTTCCTTTGCTCGTATTCAGGAATACACCGTCGGATGATCTGATCAGGGCAATATTTAAATAGGTATGGTTCATCCCAAAAATACCACTTCACACGAGCTAGGAAGCGACATTGCTCCTATTTGGTCCAAGAGCTAGGCATTTGTTCAGTAACGAGGTAGTTGACTATGTCAGCATACCATGGAATATTGGTATGGAAAATCATCATTAGTTGTTCATCCGGAAAAGTTTCGGATACAGGTAAGGATTCTGCAGATGACTCAACAATTAGTCTGGACAAGTGGTCAGCTACTACATTTTCAGATCCCTTTTTGTCTCGAATTTCGAGATCAAATTTCTGGAGCAATAGGATCCAATGAATGAGCCTTGCCTTAGCATCCTTCTTTGTGAGAAGGTACTTAAGGGCGGCATGATCAGAATAAATAAGAACCTTAGATCCTATCAGGTAGGGGCGGAATTTATCTAGAGCAAAAACAACTGCCAACAATTCTTTTTCAGTGGTGGAATAGTTGAGTTGGGCGTCATTTAGAGTTTTGCTTGCATAATGAATAACATGGGGAAGCTTCTCTACTCGCTGACCTAAGACAGCACCTATGGCATAATCAGATGCATCACACATGATTTCAAAAGGACGACTCCAATCGGGACTCCTTATGATGGGTGCTGAAGTTAGTTCAGACTTTAGTCTTTCGAAAGCAGTTATACAAATTGGCGAAAAATTAAAAGTAGCATCTTTCGCCAACAAATCGCATAAGGGTTTCGACAATTTACTGAAATCCTTGATAAAGCGGCGGTAAAAACCCGCATGCCCTAAAAAGGATCTGACTTCCCTAACAGTTTTGGGAGGTGGCAATTTAGCAATTAATTCTACTTTGACCTTATCCACCTCAATTCTCCTTTGTGACACAATGTGTCCTAAAACAATACCTGATTCTACCATGAAATGACACTTCTCCTAGTTAAGAACTAAGTTTTTCTGTTTACAGCGTTCTACAACAAGTGTCAAGTGGTGTAGACATTCCTCAAAATTGGATCCAAATACAGAAAAATCATCCATGAAAACTTCTAAAAATTTCTCCACCATGTCGGAGAAAATACTCATCATACACCGTTGGAATGTAGCTAGTGCATTGCATAGCCCAAAAGGCATGCGACGATAGGCAAAAGTGCCATAAGGACAGGTGAATGTGGTTTTCTCTTGATCCTCACGTGCGATAGGGACTTGGTTATATCCAGAATAACCATCGAGGAAACAGTAATGGGAGTGGCCAGGTAGCCGTTCTAGCATTTGATCGATGAAGGGTAGAGGAAAGTGGTCTTTCCTAGTCATGGCATTAAGCTTCCTATAGTCGATGCATACTCGCCATCCCGTTTGGACTCGAGTAGGGACTAACTCATTGTGATCATTTTTCACCACAGTGATGCCAGACTTTTTAGGTACGACTTGAACTGGGCTTACCCACTGACTATCATAAATAGGATATATAATCCCTGCATCTAAAAGCTTGATGACCTCGGCTCGAACTACGTCCTTCATGATTGGATTAAGTCGCCTTTGTGGTTCTCTAGAAATTTTTGCATCTTCTTCTAGATGGATTTTATGTTGGACCACAGAAGGACTAATCTCCTTAATATCAGCTATAGACCAACCGATAGCTTCCTGATTCTTCCGAAGGATACTTAACAACTTCTCTTCCTGTTCTTTAGTTAGATTCGTTGCAATTATAATAGGTAAGGTCTGGTTTTTCCCAAGAAATGCATACTTCAAGTTTTCGGGAAGGTCTTTGAGTTCTAGTTGTGGAGGTTTGACATTGGATGACACTAGCTGAGATTCCGAAATAGGCAATGATTCAAACTTGGTGGCCCATCTGCTAGTATCCATCACAGGAATGAAATCTAACAATGCATTAACCTCTTGACTTGACTCACAATCTTGACCAAAATTAGCCAAACATCTTTCTAATGGGTCAGAATAACTCGACTCTTCAAAAGAACTGCTAATTATATTCTCAATCATGTGAATTTCTTCCAAATCGTCCATCTCAGTTGACTGACTACTACTATGAAAAATATTGAGCTGGACAGTCATGTTCCCAAAGGCTAGAGTCATTATTCCATTTCGGCAACTAATCACAGCATTTGAAGTGGCCAAAAATGGTCTACCTAGGATCACCGGGATGTGACTTTCTGAATTTTTTACTGGTTCAGTTTCAAGGACTACAAAATCCACAGGGTAGTAGAATTCATTAACTTTTACAATCACATCCTCCACAATTCCTTTGGGATACTTCACAGTCCTATCTGCTAATGACAAGGTAATATTTGTGGACTTTAATTCCCCCAAACCTAGTTCGGTGTAGACAGAATAGGGTAATAGGTTCACACTTGCTCCTAAGTCTAATAGGGCTCTCCGAATGATGGTTTCTCCTATTTTAATTTCAACAGTGGGGCAACCAGGGTCCTTGTATTTTGGGGCAATCTGTTGTTGAATAAGAGATGAGGCTTGTGCCGCCATCACAGCTTGCCTAGGAATACTGGTTTTCCTTTTTACTGTGGTTAGGTCTTTAAAGAATTTTGTATAGGAGGGGATCTGTCTGATGGCATCTAGGAAGGGTAAATTTATTTGAACATTTTTAAAGACTTCCATAATTTCATCGTACTGAGATTTTTTCTTTGAGTCTTGTAGTCTACTAGGAAAGGGAGCCTTAGGTGTGTAAGTTTCTATTGGTTTCTCCTCTATTCCTTGTGTTCCCTGTTCTTGTGCCTTTTTCTGGGTGGGGTTTGGGTCATGTTTTTCTTCTTTTTCTTGCACAGGAAGTTGGACTTTGTTGTCCACTTGCTTGCCAGACCGTAAAGTGGTAATTGCCTGGACTTCATGGGTAGGGTTTCCATTAGAATCAATCTGAAACTGGCCTCTCGGCCCTTGATTCTGTTGCCTATCAGGGTTAGGTACTGGCTGACTTGGCAATTCACCTCTCTTCCTATCCCCTAGAGAGTTAGCTATTTGGCTCAGACTAACCTCAAGTTTTGCAATCACTTGCGCATGGAATTGATTAGTCTGGATTTGAGCTATGTTGGTCTGTTGTTGCTGTTGGATGAAGTCTTGTTGCTGCTTCATCATGTTAGCCATCATGGCTTCTAATGATGTAGTTTGCTGAGGGATAGGGGCACTATAAGTAGGAATAGGTGGAGCCAATGATTGGTTTATTTGTGATGGACCTATCCTGGAAAAATTCTTCTGAAAACCTGGTGGACCACCTTGATGCTGAATAGGTTCATTTTGCTTGTATGAAAAATTTGGGTGGAACCTATTATCAGGGTGGTAGACTGGGCTGAATGAATTGGGAGTGGGCTTCTTGAAGGCACTATATGAGTTAAGAGCATTTGCCTGTTCAGCCTTAATGTTGGGTAAACTAGGACAATACTCCACTAGATGCTCAGAACTATTACACAAGATACATAAACTATGTGCCTCGTGATCCACTTTCATGATGGGATTTAACTCTTTATATGAACTGGAACTAGTGGAAACAGTGAAAGCATCAAACTTTTTGCTTAAGTTGTTCATGCCAGTCACCAGATTGGACATGACATTTTTGAGTTCTGGGTCTGCTTTCATTTCATAATTACCCGATTTTCTAGACCCGAACTCATCTCTATTTACTTCCTCACCATAGCTACTCCAATTTTGGGCATTCTCGGCTAAGTCAACAAGAAATTCATAGGCTTGATCTGGGGTTTGGTCCATGAACCTACCTTTGTGCATGGACTCGATCATGTTTCTATGTGCCGGAGGTAGTCCTTTGTAAAAGAAATGTACTAGATCAGCCTTGTCAAGCCCATGGTGGGGGCACTTGACCAAAAGATCATGGAATCTTTCCCATAGTTGGAAAAATTCCTCCTCAGATTTTTCTCTAAAAGTTCTGATTGCATCCTTAATTTTTTCAGTTTTTACCATGGGATAGAACTTAGCCATGAACTTCCTGGATAGTTGTTCCCATGATGTGATGGAATTTGAAGCTAGGGAATACAGCCATGCAGCAGCACGATCCTCTAAAGTCATGGGAAATAACCTTAATTTAATACCCTCTTCATCTAAATTTTGATTTCTAAATGTTTGACAGACTGTCAAAAATTTGTTTAGATGAATGTAGGGTTGTTCACTCTCGAACCCATGAAATTTGGGTAACATGTTTATTGTTGCAGCCCGAATCTCGAATTGGGCTGCATTATTAATTGGTAATACTATGCAAGTAGGGGGACTAGTGGATGCGGGTGCAAACAATTCATTTAGGGTTCTAATATGTTCACCCATTGTAGAGATCGACGGTTGGTTTACAGTTCGCAGGTTGTGATGAAAAGTTCTTTCAATCTCAGGATCAAATGGGGTTAACTTATCCCTTAATGACCTTCTACCATGCATACATTTTCCACAACTTAATTAGATTCGACTCCTACAATGAACGAAATCCTAAAAGAAGAGAAGGGCTAGACACAGATGACCACAACCAACACCACACAATAAATTGACCCTATTAGTCTTAGAACTAAGTGAGGTTTAGTAGCTTCTTAAATCTAGTTGCACAGAGATGTATCAGGTTAAAAAGTTTCTGAAATTCTCTCCTAGATTAGACAGCTCATAATCTCCCTTTCAGATTAAGCTTGAGCTTACCAGTTAAGCAATCCAGTAATCAGTGACCAGGAAAGTCCCGGGGTGTGTGGTGGTGCCAGAAGGGATACACCGATACCACAATACCCGTAACAGTTCTCACTGTTGTAAAACTTTCCTAGACATCACCAATTACTAAATTCTCACTGGAGTGGCTTTCAGCCGCTTCTTTCCAAGAGCCTAATTGAGCTCGAAAACCCTAAGGCCAACGTCTAATTTGATTTTAATTTAATTTGGCTTAGGATAAGTATGCAAGGTGGTGATTTTTGGGCTAAGGACAGGTAATGACTTCCCGACTTTATCATTTTAATGGGTTTTGCCCTTAATTACTTTATGCAGCAAATAATCAATTTTTTTTTTTTAAGTTTATGCAATGTCATTAGGTTGTATTGATTAAATGAGCAATCAATAAATTTTTTTTATTACTTTTTTTATATTTTTTTTTATTATTTTTTTTTATATAGCAATAACTTGAATGTAAACTAAACACAATTCTTATGCGTCAGTCAATCTCCGAATGTCCGTTGAATAGGCTCTGGAGATTACTCCGTGAGGAGTCCCAATAGAGGTATGATAACCTCGGGGGATTGCACCCTATCAATTACTAGCAAAAATAATAATTTTTTTTTATATTTTTTTTTTGATTTAATTAAAATTTTTTTCTCTTTTAAACTTCAAATTTCAAATCTTAGAATTCAAATTTTGAATTTAAAAAATTTTTGAATTTTTGAATTTTTTTTAATTTTAATTTTTTTTTGAATTTTAAATTTCGAATTTCAAATTTCAGAATTTAATAACTACGAAATTATTAACTAAAAATTATCAAAATAAGAAAAATTAATAAAAATAAAAATAAAAACTTACTACCGGAGTACGTTCACTCCGGGCATCTAAAATTTGATTTGATCTTCGTGATCGTTCTTGCTTCTCGATTTGCCTCCCCGGCAACGGCGCCAAAATTTTGTTCGTCCTTTTTCTGTCTAACTAAAAATATGCTAGACCGATCGTTGTTAGAACCGACGAACAAAAGTTAAATTTAATTCTACTCTTACCTGTTCTACTCGAAGAATAGCGGTTGTAAGAGGTCGATCCACAGGGAGGCGATTGGAGTTGCATAAAAATTAGAACGTTCACTCGGATTCAAAATCGACTTTTGAATGATGGAAGAAAAAAAACATTATGTCGGGGATATTGACTGATTTCCTGGTCTACCAGAGAATTATTTTTTATTGAAATCAACTAGAGGACATATACTTAGATTTAAAAAAATATTTATATATTTAATTAAAAAAAGAAAGCTCTGAACTAAAATGGATGAAAACAGTGCTAGGAATATTGAAGACTAGAACATCGATTTCATGAAAGAAATTTTAATGTATTAAAGAAAGATTACAGAATCTGAGGAACGGAAATTAAAAACAACATAAATTAAAAATTTTAGCATAAATAAAACTCTTTATTAAACTAAATCTAAAAACCCCAAAACAACATGTTTCAAAATAAAACTCTTACTAAAAAATTAAAACATTGCTCTCAATTAAACTAAAGAAATAGGAACAACATAATACCCAAAATCACTAATACACAAATTAAAAACATAACTTCTAAAAAAATAAACAACAAAAACAATAATAAAAAAAACTAAGGAAGCGTGATGCTCTGTTTTCAAATCTGAAAACAGAGCATTACTCTTCCCCTCTTTCTTCTCTCACAAACAGAAGGTTCCGTTCCGCTGTTTCTTCTTCTCCCTTAGACCAGCCGGCCACCCCCCTTCAGCCGAGAGCTTTGGCCCAACCAAGCTCTTCCTCCTTCTCTGGTTCTTGGCCTCAACCCCCAACCGAGCACACCCTCCTTCCCTCTTCCTCCTTCTCCTCTTATAGCCGCGGACGGACGCCTGATGCGGAAGGGAGATGGCAGACGCGGTGAGGACGCGGGGAGGAGTCGATCACAGACGAGATCCGGGCGCTGGGAGCAGGCTGGATCACTGATCACGGGCGGAAGCTTCGTGGACGGCTGCGAGGCGGAGGAGGAGCGATCTTGGCGTGATCCGTGGAGGAGATTGACCACGGATGCAGTGGATGCTGATTCGGGAAGCGGTGAGATGCGGTTCCTTGATCACAAACGGAAGGAGATGCGATGAAGACGCGGTGGGGGATCGTCGGGATTGGAAGCGGAAGAGGAAAGATGCTGGGAGCTGAAACGGAAGGTGGGAACGCGGTGCGGGATCGCCGGAAATTGGATCACGGCTGGGGCTTTCTTCTTCAGGTGCTGGGATTTCGGGATGATGGGATTCCGGGTGTTGCTGGCACGGTGGCTGGCATGCGGAAGGACTTCCTTCTTTGGTTGCTGGGAAGGAGCGGAAGGTGTGGCTGGCTGGCGGGCTGAGGCGTTGAAGACGGGAGAGGAAAATGGATGCGTGATGCTGGGGATCTAACGGGAGCTGGCACGCAGAATCAAGATGCGCGCGATTGGGAGCTGGAGTCAAAGTTGGGCTGAGACAACGGTGGGTGGCAGCCGGTAGTGACTCGACTCCATCAGGGTGATGCCCGTGGGAATTAAGACAAGTCAGATGCAGTTGGGCTCGGTTGAAGCTAGACATGGAATGTGGGATGCTTGCACAAATAAAACATTAGTTAGTTAATTTTATTTTAAATGATTAGCTAAAATACTAATTAAAATGGCCTGACGATTGCACTTTTGTGCTCTCATCAATAGTCGCGTATGAAGTGGAAGCGCCGCTCTATGTGCTTGAACTTCTGATGAGACCTTGGCTCCATAGCTTGTGCTATGGTGCCAATGTTATCGCAGTAAAGTGTTATGGCATCTAATGACATTACACCTAACTCTGCAATGAACTTTTAACCAGAAGGTTTCCACTGCACCCTTAGATACGGCTTAACATTCAGCTTCTAAGGTAGAATCTATAATGATCGGTTGTTTGGAACTCTTCCAATTTACTGAACCACCATTGTACATATTCTGATGTAGACTTTCTATCATCAATATGTGTGCATCCTTCTACCTTCAACTTTGATCTTCTCTTAAAGACCAAGAACATGTCCTTAGTTCTTCTCAAGTACTTAGGACTGTTCTTCACAGCTATCCAGTGCTTTTTTGCCTGGATCTGATTGACATATGCTCGTGACATTCACAGTATGTACTATATCAAGTCATGTACATAGCATGGCATACATGAGGCTCCCTATTGCTGATGCATAGGGGATCTTGCTCATGCGTTGAATCTCTTCAGATGTGTTGGGGTACATCTCTTTGGAGAGATTAATTTCATGCCTTAGGGGTAAGAGACCCCTTTTAGAGTTTTCCATGCTGAACCTTTTTAGCACTTCCTCTATGTACATCTTCTGTGATAGGCCAAGCATCCTTTTAGATCTATCTCTATAGACCTTTATTCCCAAAATATAGGATGCTTCCCCAAGGTCTTTCATGGAGAACCTTTTTGACAACCAGACCTTGACCGAGGTTAGCATGGGAATATCATTCCCTGTCAGGAGGATGTCGTATAGTACGAGAAATACGACAGTATCCCACTAACCCTTTTGTAAACACATGGTTCCTCTTCGTTTTTGATGAAATCAAACGTTTTGATTGCGTCATCAAAATGAGTGTTCCAACTCCGAGATGCTTGCTTTAGTCCATAGATGGACCTTTGCAGCTTGCAGACCTTGTGATCTCCATCACTGGAAGTGAAACCCAAAGGCTGTTCCATATAGATGTCTTCATCAAGATATCCATTCAGGAAAGCTGTTTTCACATCCATCTGCTAGATTTCATAATCATGAAATGCTGCAATGGCAAGCAATGTTCGGATGGATTTCAGCATGGCTATAGGTGAAAAAGGTCTCCTGATAGTCAATGCCTTCGCGCTGACTATACCTTTTCGCCACAAGCTTTGCCTTATAGGTCTCTACCTCTCCATCCGAACCTATCTTCCTTTTGTAGATCCATTTGCATCCAATAGGTATAATACCTTCTGGTGGATCTACTAAGGTCCAGACTTGGTTGGAATGCATGGAGTCTAACTCTGATTTAATAGCTTCCAACCATTTCTTGGAATCGATATCAGATATCGCCTCGTTGTAGATTTTGGGATCCTGCGTATGATCCTTATCTCCCACTAGGAATATTTTCTCGGTATCCTCTTATAGTATACCTAAGTATCTATCGGGAGGATGGGAGACCCTACTTGATCTGCGAGGTGGTTGAGGGACATCGTGTACTGGCTCTGTATGAATGGGTTCGATAGGATCCATGACTCATTGCTTTTCAGAGACTTTCTCTTCAAGCTCAATTTTCCTCCCACTGCCTCTATCAAGGATAAACTGGTTTTCCAAGAAGATGGCATGACGGCTCACAAACACATTGTGATCCTCTGAGACGTAAAAACTGTATTCTAATGACTCTTTAGGATATCCTATAAAACGAGCACTTATGGTCCTAGCCTCTAACTTGTCTGCCTGTAGTCTCTTGACGTGGGCTGGACATCCCCAAATCTTGAGATGACCAAGACTTGGTTTCTTACCATGCCATATCTCATACGGTGTGGTAGGAACGGATTTAGAGTGAACTCTATTCAGTAGATATACTGCGGTAAGTAAGGCATCTCCCCAAAGAAACATAGGTAAATCAGTGAAGCTCATTATGGACCTGACCATATCCAATAGGGTCTGATTCCTCCTCTCTGACACCCCGTTGAATTGAGGTGTACCCGGAGGTGTCCACTGTGAGACTATGCCATTTTCCTTGAGATAGTCCCGGAATTCCCCACTAAGGTATTCTCCTCCTCGATCTGATCGAAGAGCCTTAAGGAGTTTCCAGTTTGTTTTTCTACTTCATTTCTGAACTCTTTGAACTTTTCAAAAGATTCAGACTTGTGTCTCATACACATATCCATACCAAAAGAAATAATCGGTAAATGAAGTAAAAATTACAACCCCTAGCCTGCACATCGAATGGGCTACACACATCTGTGTGTACTAGGGTAAGTATTTCAGTTGACCTCCCCTGTGTCCTACAAAGGATAATTTGGCAATCTTTCCTTGAAGGCAGGATTCACAAATCGGATATGACTCGAAAGTCAATGAGCCCAAAAGCCCATGTTTATCCAATTTGTTTATTCTGTCTTCTCCTATATGGCCAAGTTTGAGGTGCCACAAATACTTCTGGTTTATCTCATCTCTAGATCTTCTTGATCCTATGGCACTCACTATTTGCTCAGATACATTCACCGATACATCTATATGTAAGTGATAAAGACTGTTAGTCATAAAACCACATGAAACCCATTTATTTATCAAATAAATAGAACAGTAGTTTTACAAAACTCTTCCTATGCTAAACAAAATACAGAAATCAAATTTCTGCTAGCAGTAGGTAACAGTCCCTAAGTATCCTAAGCATATCTGACATACCTTCTGAAAGACTGTCTGCCTTTTTGTTCTTCAGGCTCTCGAGGTATGAAGGACAGTTTCTCTTTCAGTGGCCGTCGACATTGCAGTGGAAATATTTCCTTTGTCATTGGCCCTTTTCTTTTGAACTTCCTTCTTTGGCTTCTTGTCTTTCTTCTGCTTCTTAGCAGGCTTCTTTTTCTTCCAAGTAGACTTTTTCTTGGAACCAGAAGTCAACTCAGCAGCAAGGACATTGCCCCTTGAACCTTTCAAGGCTCCCTCAACAGTTACCAACATATTTATCAGTTCAGTCTTAGTGCATTCAATCTTATTCATGTGGTAGTTTACTATAAACTGACCAAATGAATCAGAAAGTGACTGTAGGATCAAATCCACTTGCAATTCCTTGTGCATGTTCATTCCGAGCTTCTCAAGCTCCTCTAAGTCCTTGATCATAGTCAGACCGTGATCATGGACAGACTGCCCTTCGTGCATCTTTGTCTTGAAGAGCCTCTTGGACACTTCAAAACGAGCTGTGCGACTCTGCTCACCATACAACTCTTGCAGGTGTGCTAGTATGTCCCTAGCAGTCTTGAGATTCTCATGCTGGCATTGGAGTTCATTGGACATGGATGCCATCATATAGCACTTGACTCTAATGTCATCATCCATCCACTTTTGATGCATCTGTCGCTGAACATCAGTAGGACGTGTTGGTAGTGTGGGGATATCTGAATCGAGTATGTAGCCTATTTTCTCATAGCTCAAAATAATTTTGAGGTTTCTAAGCCAGTCCTTGTAATTGGTTTCGGTCAATCGGTTGGTCTCAAGAATACGGGTCAAAGGGTTTGAGGCTGACATTATGATCTGCAGAGAGTAAAGATTCTAGTTAGACTTTTGTACTTGATCCTAATCTGTTCTAAGGTCTTTTAGAACAAATGTAACTTCTACTATTTTCTCGAATTCCTCACACTCCCCTGGTAGAAAAACGGAAATCTCACACGACTAGGGTTTCTAGTGGGTACTGCGGTCCCACCGATGTACATGCCACCTCACCTAACAGTTATTGGTGACACATAGATTGATGAATGTACAACTCTTGTACAATGCTTCTCAAGCATGTTGCAGTGTAACTTGGTCTCTAAGCCATGAAAACCTCACCTAACAGTTATTGGTCCCATTTCTTAGTTAAGTCAGACCCACCGTATAACCGTAGGAATAAAGTCATCATTGGGTCCTCACCTAACAGTTATTGGTGCCCAACCCCACCTTTATCCTACAACATCTCATGTCTATAGAGAGGTCCAGCCCCCCGATGCAACTTGACCACTGTATCCAGCCGAGACAAATCAACATCAGAAAGGCCTTAGCAGCTCTACTACAGTGGAAGACCTATTGACTTAATATTGGTTAATCAGGTCTTAGTATTTGTAACTTGAGCTCTTCATAAGAGGTAATCGAACAATTGGCCAGGTAAGCAGGTGGAAGGCTCCCCTTACTCAGAGAGTAAGGTCCTAATTAAGTAACCACCTTTCATGCTTTCCTAGACACCAATTAGATCAATTAATCTAATATGACTCGCTCATGTTGGTTCACTCTCGACTTGATTGAGGAGGTTTTAATTTAGGTCTCAATTGGATTTGCTACATCACATGTAAACCTATCTACCCGACTCTCATTCACATCACATGCAAACGGCACATTGCAGCCAATTATAATCGCAGCAATAATTAAAGCTAAACTTTAAATGGGTGATGATCATGGATTCTAATTAGGTCGTATTTCAAGCATATGCACGTCAATCGATCAATTAGTCTTCAACTCTTGAATTGGTTCCAAGCCTCCTTGATTCGATCCTTGACCAACTCTTGATCCAATCGCCATCAACCGCTTAGACCCCTGTTCATCTCATGCCTTGTCTTCAACTTGATCGTTGACGTACATCACATCACAGAAATACAACCAGATGTAAAATAAAAATAATAATAAATTACATCTTCTTTTAGGAGGCACGCAGGCCTCTCAAAACATCAAATAAGATGCATGCAAGCATCTGAAAAATTACATGACATTGCAGATCACATCGCAGGTCTTTACATTTAATACCAAAAGGGTTTGAATCCTATGATCATCAGCACATGCAGCAATTATAATTTTCAGATCTGAAATCTAATTGATTATCTCATGCCATAGGTTGCTGATCATGTTAATCATGATTCTAAACTTTGTAATCCCATTAACAATGCAATTAGAATCATCTTTTTATCACATAAAAATCAGCATGCAAAAATCAGCACCCTAGAAAAATCTGCATGCAGAAAATTTTCAGTGAAGCCAAGGCTCTGATACCACTGTTAGAAAATCCCGATCATGCCGCTGAAATTTTAAAAAAATTCAGATGCAGCGGAAGAGGCATGCGCGGGATCAACCGTTCATCGCATGAACGTTGTTCAAAAACCGTTCGTAGATAGATGAGGATTAAAAAAAAAACTTTTAAAACATTTAGAAGATCAGATCTTCACCTTGTGCGGGTAGATGATCACCGCAAACTGAAGTTCGTGGTTTAGGATGAAAGTTCGCTTGAAGCCGTTCAAGTGCCCGGCCTCTACGGGTATCCACACGAAGCAGGATCCGATCCAAGCTCTCTATCTCACCGGGGTGCTAGCTCCCTTGCAGAGATAACTTTTGATGGCTGATCACCTCCCTTTCTTTCAACTCTTGAATGCTAGAGGGAGGAGGAAGAAAATGAAAAGATCAAGGTGTTGGGAATCCGCCCATGCCGCTGATATTTCAAAAATTTTCAGATGGCAGCGGAATCGGCATGCGCGAGTTCGACGTTCATCGCATGACGTTGTTTCGAGACCTTTCGTAATTAGGTAAGAATTAAAACTTTTAAAACTACTAGGAAGATCAAATCTTCACCTTGCGCGGGTAGATGATTACCGCGAATCTGAATTCGTGGTTTTAGGAAGAGGGTTCGCTTGAAGCCGTTCAAACGTCCGGCCTCTACGGGTATCCACACGAAGTAGAGAACCGATCAAAGCTTTCTTGTCTTCCCGGGGTGCTAGCTCCCTTGCAAAGACTCCTTTGATGGCTGATCTCTTCTCTTTCTTTCAACTCTTGAAAGTGCTTGAGAGGAGGAAAAAGAAGGATGAAGAAGAGGAAGTAGATGAACCCCTGCACAGCCTTCTTTCTGTTGCTTGCGCTGGATGAAGAAAAGGAAGAGGAGGAGGCCGCCAACACTTGGAGGTTCCTTCTTTCTTGCTTGCGGCTGCAACTAGAGGGAGGAAGAGGGTGGCCACGGCACAAGGGAAGAGGGCTCCAATACTTAGGGCGCCGGCCTCATGGTGCTTCTTATAGCTATCAAGGGCTCCTCCAAAGTTGGAGCCCTAGATAACTTTCCAAAGAAAGAAGGGGGCGCCGGCCCTAGCTCCTCTCTTCTTGTCGCCCCAAGCAATTGGAGAGGGGCTGATGCCCCTCTTAGTTGGTTAACCTAATCCTCTTCCAAAGAGGATTAGGTGCCTCTCTCATGGTTTCATCCTAATCTAATTAGGATTAGCCAATTTGGGTTCAATCTATGCTAGTCCCAATCTAATTAGGACTTGAATGGATCATGACTCAATTGAACTCTTCAATCCTAATCCAATTAGGAGTCATGTTGATTCATTAGATTAATAATTAATTAGGACTTAAGGAATCCTAATCCAATTAGGATTTGTTTAATTTTAGTCCTAATCCAATTAGGACTCTATTTGAATCCGAAGTCCTAATCCAATTAGGATTTCTAGGAATCCTACTCCAAGTAGGAATCCAATTCAAAATTCAAAATTCCTAATCTCATTAGGATTGTAGGAATCCTATTCTAAGTAGGAATCCCAGTCCTACTCCAACTAGGATTCCCAGTCCTAATCCAATTAGGACTCTAGGAATCCTACTCGAAGTAGGATTTGTGTTTAAGTCCAATTAATTAATTCCCTTTGTTCCTTCTTCAACTTGTTATCAATCAAATTGATTACTTGTGATTCCTAATCACGATTTCAACCATCGGATCGGTCAATACTTCTAGTGTGTGTGACTCCATAGGTTCTATTCTGACTGGTAGTGAGATATATTGTGATCTCTATCACTATATCATTGAAAACTCCTTTCAATGGGTTGGAACGATTCCAACTCAACTCATTAGGGTTTATCGATCATCAAGATAATCCCTATGAGTCCCACCATCCACCAGTGACACCTAGCAGCATGTAGTGGCTACCCAGCAGAATGGAATGATGAACCTCTAGGTGCAGTTAACATGTGATACAGTCCTACTATCGTGGATCCCTACAGGACGGAGGTCATGGACAACTCGTCAAACCCCATCGTCTGTCATATGTCAAGATTTATTCGACTTGAGTTCGATAGTGGAAAACTCTTTCTCCACTTAACTGCCCTGGCCAAGGTCTTAGAACTCAGTCTAACAAATCACATAGGATCACTCCTCTTCTATCAAGGTCGATAGATTCCTTATAGGTGCATACCCTACTCCTACAGTGAACCTACTGCAGCCAATCTACACTGCATGGACCCATATGGCTAGAGACCATGTATGTGTGCAGTCAAACTACAATAACCTCACTGTGAGTAGCCGAAGCACCGCAGGTCAAAGGACCAGTCACACTACTGCAACATTAAGTAAGTCACTGACGAGTGGATAGACATCCAAGTGACTTCTTGTCTTGGTCACGCTCAGTACCCTTGTTCTCTAACAAGCATCTGCACTATCACTTCAGTGTCCCTACACTGTGGACTCAAGTCTCGTCCATCTAGAAGGAAAGTGATCTGTGCACTGATCGGATCGATCACCGTCCTCGTGATGATCCATTGATCAGGAGCATTTAGAAATTAATCACCAATGATACATGGCTCAAATTCTCAACTCTTGAGAATATGTATCATCATCTTATTAATTTCTTGGACGATTCATAGACACATAAACAATATGAATGAAAAAGATGCCTTTTATTTATTCAATAGTAAATAGTCAAGTACAAAATTATGTCCCTAGAATCAACAATGTGTCAGCCAAATTGGCTTCTAGGGCATACATCTAACAATCTCCCACTTGCACTAAAGCCAATTGGTCATATATCTTAGGCCCATCTTCTCAAGGTGGGCTTCAGTCTTTTGCTGACTCAGCTGCTTAGTGAAAGGGTCTGCCACGTTATCCGCGGAGTCTACTCTCTGCACCTCTACATCATAGTCGCGTATGAAATGGAAGTGCCGCTCTATGTGCTTGGACTTCTGATGAGACCATGGCTCCATAGCTAGTGCTATGGTGCCAATGTTATCGCAGTAAAGTGTTATGGCATCTAATGACATTACACCTAACTCTGCAATTAACTTTTAATCAGAAGGTTTCCACTGCACCCTTAGATACGGCTTAACATTCAGCTTCTAAGGTAGAATCTATAATGATCGGTTGTTTGGAACTCTTCCAATTTACTGAATCACAATTGCACATATTCTGATGTAGATTTTCTATCATCAATATGTGTGCATCCTTCTACCTTCAACTCTGATCTTCTCCCAAAGACCAAGAACATGTCCTTAGTTCTTCTCAAGCACTTAAGACTGTTCTTTCACAGCTATCCAGTGCTTCTTGCCTGGATCCGACTGATATCTGCTTGTGACACTCACAGCAAGAGCTATATCAGGTTGTGTACACAGCATGGCATACATGAGGCTTCCCATTGCCGATGCATAGGGAATCTTGCTCATGTGTTGAATCTCTTCAACACCTCTTTTATGTACATCTTCTGTGAAAGGCCAAGCATTCTTTTAGATCTATCTCTATAGACCTTTATTCCCAAAATATAGGATGCTTCCCCAAGGTCTTTCATGGAGAATTCTTTTGACAACCAGACCTTGACCGAGGTTAGCATGGGAATATCATTCCCAATCAGGAGAATGTCATCTACGTACAGTACGAGAAAAACGACAGCACTCCCACTAACCTTTTTATAAACATATGGTTCCTCTTCGTTTTTGATGAAATCAAACGTTTTGATTGCATCATCGAAACGAGTGTTCCAACTCTGAGAGGCTTGCTTTAGTCCATAGATGGACCTTTGCAGCTTGCAGACCTTGTGATTTCCATCACTGGAAGTGAAACCCAAAGGCTGTTCCATATAGATATCTTCATCAAGATATCCATTCAGGAAAGCAGTTTTCACATCCATCTGCCAGATTTCATAGTCATGAAATGCTGCAATGGCAAGCAATGTCCGGATGGATTTTAGCATGGCTACAGGTGAAAAGGTCTCCTGATAGTCAATACCTTCGCGCTGACTATACCCTTTCGCCACAAGCCTTGCCTTATAGGTCTCTACCTCTCCATCCGAACCTATCTTCCTTTTGTAGATCCATTTGCATCCAATAGGTACAATACCTTCTGGTGGATCTACTAAGGTCCAGACTTGGTTGGAATGCATGGAGTCTATCTCTGACTTCATAGCTTTCAGCCATTTCTCGGAATCGATATCAGATATCGCCTCGTTGTAGGTTTTGGGATCCTGTATGTGATCCCTATCTCCCACTAGGAACATTTCCTCAATATCCTCTTCTAGTATACCTAAGTATCTATCGGGAGGATGGGAGATCCTACTAGATCTACGAGGTGGTTGAGGGACATCGTGTACTGGCTCCTTATGAATAGGTTCTATAGGATCCATGACTCGTTGCTTTTCAGAGACTTTCTCTTCAAGCTCAATTTTCCTCCCACTGCCTCTATCAAGGATAAACTGATTTTCCAAGAAGATGGCATGACGGCTCACAAACACATTGTGATCCTCTGAGACGTAAAAATTGTATCCTAATGACTCTTTAGGATATCCTATAAAACGAGCACTTATGGTCCTAGCCTCTAACTTGTCCGCCTGTAGTCGCTTGACGTGGGCCGGACACCCCCAAATCTTGAGATGACCCAGACTTGGTTTCTTACCATGCCATATCTCATACGGTGTGGTAGGAACGGATTTAGAGGGAACTCTATTCAATAAATAAATCGCTGTGAGTAAGGCATCTCCCCAAAGAAACATAGGTAAATTAGTGAAGCTCATCATGGACCTGACCATGTCCAACAGGGTCCGATTTCTCCTCTCTGACACCCCGTTGAGTTGAGGTGTACCCGGAGGTGTCCATTGTGAGACTATGCCGTTTTCTTTGAGATAGTCCCGGAATTTCCCACTAAGGTATTCTCCTCCTCGATCTGATCGAAGAGCCTTAAGAGGTTTTCCAGTTTGTTTTTCTACTTCATTCTTGAACTCTTTGAACTTTTCAAAGGATTCAGACTTGTGTCTCATAAGATACACATACCCATACCGTGAATAATCATCGGTAAAGGTAATGAAGTATGAATAACGTCCCCTGGCTAGCACATCGAATGGGCCACATACATCTGTATGTACTAGGGTAAGTATTTCGGTGGTCCTCTCCCCATGTCCTACAAAGGGCAGTCTAGCCATCTTTCCTTGAAGACAGGACTCGCAAACTGGATATGACTCGGAAGTCAATGAGCCTAAGAGCCCATCTTTATCCATTTTGTTCATCCTATCTTCTCCAATATGGCCAAGTCTGAGGTGCCACAAATATCTTTGGTTTATCTCATCTCTGGATCTTTTGGATCCTTTGGCACTCACATCTTGCTCGGTAACATTCACAGATACATCCATATGTAAATGATAGAGACTGTCAATCATGAAACCACGTGCGACTATTTTATTTCTTAAATAAATAGAACAGCAGTCTTTGTCAAATGTAAAAACATGACCTTCCTGTGCTAGACATGAAACAGAAATCAAATTTCTGCTAGCAACAGGTACATAATAACAGTCTCTAAGTATTAAACTAAATCCAGACGGTAGTCGCAGATGGTAGGTGCCCACAGCCACAGCAGCAACTTTTGCCCCGTTGCCAACCCGAAGGGTTACCGCACCTTCCGCCAGCCTTCTACTTTCCTTTAGACCCTGCATGGTAGTGCACAAATGAGCACTAGAACCAGAATCTATAACCCAACTAGAAGTAGAAGAAACCGTTAGATTAGTTTCAATAATGAGCAAGTCTATACCTTCTGAAGGTGTGTCACCTTTCTTGTTCTTCAGGCTCTCGAGGTATGAAGGACAGTTTCTCTTCCAGTGGCCTTCGACATTGCAGTGGAAACATTTTCCTTTGTCGTTAGCCCTTTTCTTTTGAACTTCCTTCTTTGGCTTCTTGTCTTTCTTCTGCTTCTTTGCAGGCTTCTTTTTCTTCCAAGTAGACTTTCTCTTGGAACCAGAAGTCAACTCAGCAGCGAGGACATTGCCCCTTGAACCTTTCAAGGCTCCCTCAGCAGTTACCAACATGTTGATTAGTTCAGTCTTAGTGCATTCAATCTTATTCATGTGGTAGTTTACTATAAACTGACCAAATGAATCAGAAAGTGACTGTAGGATCAAATCCACTTGCAATTCTTGTGCATGTCCATACCGAGCTTCTCAAGCTCCTCTAGGTCCTTGATCATGGTCAGACCGTGATCATGGACAGACTGCCCCTCGCGCATCTTCGCTTTGAAAAGCCTCTTGGACACTTCAAAACGAGCTGTGCGACTTTGCTCACCATACAACTCTTGCAGGTGTGCCAGTATGTCCCTAGCAGTCTTTATATTTTCATGCTGGCATTGGAGTTCATTAGACATAGATGCCATCATATAGCATTTTACTCTAATGTCATCGTCCAACCACTTTTTATGCATCTCACGCTGAACATCAGTGGGACGTGCTGGTAATGTGGGGATATCTGAATCGAGTATGTAGCCTATCTTCTCACAGTCCAAAACTATTTTGAGATTTCTAAGCCAGTCCTTGTAATTGGTTCCGGTCAGTCGGTTGGTCTCAAGAATACGGGTCAAAGGGTTTGAAGCCGACATTGTATCTGCAGAGAGTAAAGATTCTAGTTAGACTTTTGTACTTGATCCTAATCTGTCCTAAGGTCTTTTAGAACAAATATGACTCCCACTATTTTCTCGAATTCCTCACACTCCCCTGGTAGAAAAACGGAAATCCCACACGACTAGGGTTTCTAGTGGGTACTGCGGTCCCACCGATTTACATGCCACCTCACCTAACAGTTATTGGTGACACATAGATGGATGAGTGTACAACTCTTGTACAATGCTTCTCAAGCATGGTGCAGTGTAACTTGGTCTCTAAGCCATGAAGACCTCACCTAACAGTTATTGGTCCCATTTCTTAGTTAAGTCAGACCCACTGTATAACCGTAGGAATAAAGTCGTCATTGGGTCCTCACCTAACAGTTATTGGTGCCCAACCCCACCTTTACCCTACAACATCTCATGTCTATAGAGAGGTCCAGCCCCCCAATGCAACTTGACCACTGTGTCCAGCCGAGACAAGTCAACATCAGAAAGGCCTTAGCAGCTCTACTACAGTGGAAGACCTATTGACTTAATATTGGTTAATCAGGTCTTAGTGTTTGCAACTTGAGCCCTTCATAAGAGGTAATCGAACAATTGGCCAGGTAAGCAGGTGGGAGGCTCCCCTTACTCGGAGAGTAAGGTCCTAATTAAGTAACCACCTTTCATGCTTTCCTAGACACCAATTAGATCAATTAATCTAATATGACTTGCTCATGTCGGTTCACTCTCGACTTGATTGAGGAGGTTTTGATTTAGGTCTCAATTGGGTTTGCTACATCACATGTAGACCTATCTACCCGACTCTCATTCACATCACATGCAAACGGCGCATTGCAGGCAGTTATAATCGCGGCAATAATTAAAGCTAAACTTTAACTAGGTGATGATCATGGATTCTAATTAGGTCGTATTACAAGCACATGCACATCAATCGATCAAGTGGTCTTCAACTCTTGAATTGATTCCAAGCTTCCTTGATTCGATCCTTGATCAACTCTTGATCCCATCGCCATCAACCGCTCAGATCACCTTTCATCTCATGCCTGTGCTTCAGCTTGATCGTTGATGTACATCACATCACAGAAATACAACCAGATGTAAAATAAAAATAAAAATAAATTACATCTCCTTTTAGGAGGCACGGAGGCCTCTCAAAACATCAAATAAGATGCATGCAAGCATCTGAAAAATTACATGACATCACAGATCACATCGCAGGTCATTACATTTGATACCAAAAGGGTTTGAATCCTATGATCATCACCATATGCAACAATTATAATTTTCAGATCTGAAAACTAACTGATTATGTCATGACATAGGTTGCTGATCATGCTAATCATGATTCTAAACTTTGTAATCCCATTAACAATGCAATTAGAATTATCTTTTTATCACATAAAAATCAGCATGCAAAAATCAGCACCCCTGAAAAATCTGCATGCAGAATTTTTCAGCATGCATGATCATTCAATTTTCAGATCTAATAAGCCTTTAGATATTTAATTCTTACCTTAATCTATGAAGCCTAGGCTCTGATACCACTGTTGGGACCCGCCCATGCCGCTGATATTTCAAAAATTTTCAGATGGCAGCGGAATCGGCATGCGCGAGTTCGACGTTCATCGCATAAACGTTGTTTCGAGACCTTTCGTAATTAGGTAAGAATTAAAACTTTTAAAACTACTAGGAAGATCAAATCTTCACCTTGCGCGGGTAGATGATCACCGCGAATCTGAATTCGTGGTTTTAGGAAGAGGGTTCGCTTGAAGCCGTTCAAACGTCCGGCCTCTACGGGTATCCACACGAAGTAGAGAACCGATCAAAGCTTTCTTGTCTTCCCGGGGTGCTAGCTCCCTTGCAAAGACTCCTTTGATGGCTGATCTCTTCTCTTTCTTTCAACTCTTGAAAGTGCTTGAGAGGAGGAAGAAGAAGGATGAAGAAGAGGAAGTAGATGAACCCCTGCACAGCCTTCTTTCTGTTGCTTGCGCTGGATGAAGAAAAGGAAGAGGAGGAGGCCGCCAACACTTGGAGGTTCCTTCTTTCTTGCTTGCGGCTGCAACTAGAGGGAGGAAGAGGGTGGCCACGGCACAAGGGAAGAGGGCTCCAATACTTAGGGCGCCGGCCTCATGGTGCTTCTTATAGCTATCAAGGGCTCCTCCAAAGTTGGAGCCCTAGATAACTTTCCAAAGAAAGAAGGGGGCGCCGGCCCTAGCTCCTCTCTTCTTGTCGCCCCAAGCAATTGGAGAGGGGCTGATGCCCCTCTTAGTTGGTTAACCTAATCCTCTTCCAAAGAGGATTAGGTGCCTCTCTCATGGTTTCATCCTAATCTAATTAGGATTAGCCAATTTGGGTTCAATCTATGCTAGTCCCAATCTAATTAGGACTTGAATAGATCATGACTCAATTGAACTCTTCAATCCTAATCCAATTAGGAGTCATGTTGATTCATTAGATTAATAATTAATTAGGACTTAAGGAATCCTAATCCAATTAGGATTTGTTTAATTTTAGTCCTAATCCAATTAGGACTCTATTTGAATCCGAAGTCCTAATCCAATTAGGATTTCTAGGAATCCTACTCCAAGTAGGAATCCAATTCAAAATTCAAAATTCCTAATCTCATTAGGATTATAGGAATCCTATTCTAAGTAGGAATCCCAGTCCTACTCCAACTAGGATTCCCAGTCCTAATCCAATTAGGACTCTAGGAATCCTACTCGAAGTAGGATTTGTGTTTAAGTCCAATTAATTAATTCCCTTTGTTCCTTCTTCAACTTGTTATCAATCAAATTGATTACTTGTGATTCCTAATCACGATTTCAACCATCGGATCGGTCAATACTTCTAGTGTGTGTGACCCCATAGGTTCTATTCTGACTGGTAGTGAGATATATTGTGATCTCTATCACTATATCATTGAAAACTCCTTTCAATGGGTTGGAACGATTCCAACTCAACTCATTAGGGTTTATCGATCATCAAGATAATCCCTATGAGTCCCACCATCCACCAGTGACACCTAGCAGCATGTAGTGGCTACCCAGCAGAATGGAATGATGAACCTCTAGGTGCAGTTAACATGTGATACAGTCCTACTATCGTGGATCCCTACAGGACGGAGGTCATGGACAACTCGTCAAACCCCATCGTCTGTCATATGTCAAGATTTATTCGACTTGAGTTCGATAGTGGAAAACTCTTTCTCCACTTAACTGCCCTGGCCAAGGTCTTAGAACTCAGTCTAACAAATCACATAGGATCACTCCTCTTCTATCAAGGTCGATAGATTCCTTATAGGTGCATACCCTACTCCTACAGTGAACCTACTGCAGCCAATCTACACTGCATGGACCCATATGGCTAGAGACCATGTATGTGTGCAGTCAAACTACAATAACCTCACTGTGAGTAGCCGAAGCACCGCAGGTCAAAGGACCAGTCACACTACTGCAACATCAAGTAAGTCACTGACGAGTGGATAGACATCCAAGTGACTTCTTGTCTTGGTCACGCTCAGTACCCTTGTTCTCTAACAAGCACCTGCACTATCACTTCAGTGTCCCTACACTGTGGACTCAAGTCTCGTCCATCCAGAAGGAAAGTGATCTGTGCACTGATCGGATCGATCACCGTCCTCGTGATGATCCATTGATCAGGAGCATTTAGAAATTAATCACCAATGATACATGGCTCAAATTCTCAACTCTTGAGAATATGTATCATCATCTTATTAATTTCTTGGACGATTCATAGACACATAAACAATATGAATGAAAAAGATGCCTTTTATTTATTCAATAATAAATAGTCAAGTACAAAATTATGTTCCTAGAATCAACAATGTGTCAGCCAAATTGGCTTCTAGGGCATACATCTAACACAAGGAAGAAGATCCAAAAAGCTAGATGCAGCCTTTCCTTTCCTTGCGTTGAATCCCAAATGGAGGAGGAAGAAGGAGACCACCATGGATCTTTTTCTTTCTTGCTTGCGGCTGATCCAAGAGGAGAGGAGAAAGGGGGCGTACGGCCACAAGGGGAGAGCTTCTCATATGAATTAGGTCAGCCCCCAAGCCTCCTCTTAAATAGCATCTAGGGCTCCTATTTGGTTTAGTCCAAATCATGAATCAATTGGGTTCAATCTATGCTAGTCCTAATCCAATTAGAACTTGAATGAACCATGACTCAATTGAACTCTTCAATCCTAATCTAATTAGGAGCCATCTTGATTCATTGGATTAATAATTAATTGGGACTTAAGAAATCCTAATCCAATTAGGACTTGTTTAATTCTAGTCCTAATCCAATTAGGACTCTAATTTGAATTCGAAGTCCTAATCCGATTAGGACTCTAGGAATCCTACTCCAAGTAGGAATCCAAATTTAATTCAAAACTCCTAATCTAATTAGGATTATAGGAATCCTACTCCAAGTAGGAATCCTAGTCCTACTCCTAATAGGATTCTCAGTCCAAGTAGGAATCCCAGTCCAAGTAGGATTCCTGTCCTAATCCAATTAGGACTCTATGAATCCTACTCCAAGTAGGACTCCTAGTCCTACTCCAAATAGGATTTCCAGTCCAAGTAGGAATCCCAGTCCAAGTAGGATTTCTAGTCCTAATCCAATTAGGACTCTATGAATCCTACTCCAAGTAGGATTCTTGTTTTAAGTCCAATTAATCAATTTCCTTTGTTCCTTCTTCAACTTATTATCAATCAAATTGATTACTTGTGATTCCTAATCACGATTCAACCATCGGATCGGTCATTACTTCTAGTGTGTGTGACCCCATAGGTTCTACTCTGACTGGTAGTGAGATATATTATGATCTCTATCACAATATCATTAAAAACTCCTTTCAATGGATTGGAACGATTCCAACTCTACTCTTTAGGGTTTATCGATCATCGAGATAATCCCTGTGAGTCCCACCATCCACCAGTGACACCTAGCAGCATGTAGTGGCTACCCAGTAGAATAGAATGATGAACCTCTAGGTGCAGTTATCGTGTGATACAGTCCTACTATCGTGGATCCCTACAGGACGGAGGTCATGGATAACTCGTCAAACTCCTTCGTCTGTCAGATGTCAAGATTTATTCGACTCGAGTTTGATAGTGGAAAACTCTTTCTCCACTTTATATTACTGCCCTGGCCAAGGTCTTAGAACTCAGTCTAATAAATCACATAGGATCACTCCTCTTCTATCAAGATCGATAGATTCCATGTAAGTGCATACCCTACTCCTACAGTGAACTTACTGCAGCCAATCTACACTACAAGGACCCATATGACTAGAGACCATGTATACATGTTGTCAAACTACAATAACCTCACTGTGAGTAGCTGAAGCACCGCAGGTCAAAGGACCAGTCATACTACTGCAACATCAAGCAAGTCACTGACGAGTGGATAGACATCCAAGTGATTTCTTGTCTTGGTCATGCTCAGTACCCTTGTTCTCTAACAAACACTGCATTATCACTTCAGTGTCCCTACACTGTGGACTCAAGTCTCGTCCATCCAGAAGGAAAGTGATCTGTGCACTGATCGGATCGATCACCGTCCTCGTGATGATCCATTGATCAGGAGCATTTAGAAATTAATCACCAATGATACGTGGCTCAAATTCTCAACTCTTGAGAATATGCATCATCATCTTATTAATTTATTGGACGATTCATAGACACATAAATAATATGAATGAAAAGATGCCTTTTATTTATTTAATAATAAATAGTCAAGTACAAAATTATGTCCCTAGAATTAACAATGTGTCAGCCAGATTGGCTTCTAGGGCATACATCTAATAGTCTAGCCACAGGAGCAAAGGTCTCATCAAAGTCTATACCTTCTTCTTGATTATAGCCCTTTGCTACTAGTCTAGCCTTGTTCCTAACCACAACTTCATTTTCATCAAGTTTATTTTTGTACACCCATTTAGTTCCAATTATTAAGTATTCAGAGGATCTTTCAACTAAGTTCCATACCTTGTTTCTTGTAAATTGGTTAAGTTCCTCTTGCATAGCATTTATCCAATTTACATCACTTTCAGCTTCTTCAATGCTTTTAGGTTCTAAATGTGAAACAAATGCAAAATAATTATTTAAGTTTCTAAGAGAGGCTCTAGTTTTAACAGGTTGAGATGGATTATCTAAGATTAACTCTTTAGGATGACCGTGAGCATACCTCCAAGCCTTTGTAAGCTCAAGTTCAGCAATTACCTCTTGGCTTGTTGAAGTCTCTTCAATTTGCTTTGGTTCATCCTCTTGTAAGGTCATGTCATCCATCTTTTCTTCAAGTTGTTAGATGTATGCCCTAGAAGCCAATCTGGCTGACACATTGTTAATTCTAGGGACATAATTTTGTACTTGACTATTTATTATTGAATAAATAAAAGGCATCTTTTTATTCATATTATTTATGTGTCTATGAATCGTCCAAGAAATTAATAAGATGATGATACATATTCTCAAGAGTTGAGAATTTGAGCCATGTATCATTGGTGATTAATTTCTAAATGCTCCTGATCAATGGATCATCACGAGGACGGTGATCGATCCGATCAGTGCACAGATCACTTTCCTTCTGGATGGACGAGACTTGAGTCCACAATGTAGGGACACTGAAGTGATAGTGCAGGTGCTTGTTAGAGAACAAGGGTACTGAACGTGACCAAGACAAGAAGTCACTTGGATGTCTATCCACTCGTCAGTGACTTGCTTGATGTTGCAGTAGTGTGACTGGTCCTTTGACCTGCGGTGCTTCGGCTACTCATAGTGAGGTTATTGTAGTTTGACTGCACACATACATGGTCTCTAGCCATATGGGTCCATGCAGTGTAGATTGGCTGCAGTAGGTTCATTGTAGGAGTAGGGTATGCACCTACAAGGAATCTATCGACCTTGATAGAAGAGGAGTGATCCTATGTGATTTGTTAGACTGAGTTCTAAGACCTTGGCCAGGGCAGTAATATAAAGTGGAGAAAGAGTTTTCCACTATCGAACTCGAGTCGAATAAATCTTGACATATGACAGACGATGGGTTTGACGAGTTGTCCATGACCTCCGTCCTGTAGGGATCCACGATAGTAGGACTGTATCACATGGTAACTGCACCTAGAGGTTCATCTTTCTATTCTACATGCTGCTAGGTGTCACTGGTGGATGGTGGGACTCACAGGGATTATCTCGATGATCGATAAACCCTAATGAGTTGAGTTGGAATCGTTCCAACCCATTGAAAGGAGTTTTCAATGATATAGTGATAGAGATCACAATATATCTCACTACCAGTCAGAGTAGAACCTATGGGGTCACACACACTAGAAGTATTGACCGATTCGATGGTTGAAAAGTGATTATGAATCACAAGTAATCAATTCGATTGATATTCAGTTGAAGAAGGAACAAAGGGAATTAATTAATTGGACTTGAAACAAGAGTCCTACTTCGAGTAGGATTCCTAGAGTCCTAATTGGATTAGGACTGGGAATCCTAGTTGGAGTAGGACTGGGATTCCTACTTGGAATAGGATTCCTGCAATCCTAATGAGATTAGGAGTTTTGAATCAAAATTGGATTCCTACTTGGAGTAGGATTCCTAGAGTCCTAATCGGATTAGGACTTCGGATTCAAATAGAGTCCTAATTGAATTAGGACTAAAATTATATATGTCCTAATTTGGATTAGGGTTTCTTAAGTCACAATTAATTATTAATCTAATGAATCAATAAGACTCCTAATTGGATTAGGATTGAAGAGTTCAATTGAGTCAAAATTGATTTAAGTTCTAATTGGATTAGGACTTACCTAGATTGGATCCAAATTGGTTCACCCTTGGGCTAAGCCTAATTGGATTAGGGCTTGACCACATTAGGGCATTCCAATCCCTACCTAATATGGATTAGGGTTTACCATGAGGAAGGGGATAAGCCCCTCCCCTTTCCACGTGGAGAAGGGAGAAGAGACGGTGCCCCCTCTTAGGAAAGACATCAAGAACTCCTAAATGTTAGGAGCTCCACATGTCTATAAAAAGGGACTTATGGGCGGCACCTAGGGCATAGAAGAAGTCCTCTTCCTCCTTGCCGTATGCCTCCCTCTCCTCTCCTCTTGGTTTAGCTGCAAGCAAGGAAGATAAAAGCCAAAGGTGTTGGCGGCATCCTCTTCCTCCCTTCTTCCTTCCAACGCAGGGAAAAGAAAGAAGGCTGCGTGGGGATTCTTCTTCTTCCTCTTCTTCATCCTTCTTCTTCCTCCTCTCAAGCACAATCAAGGGTTGATTGAAAGAGAGGAAATCAGCCATCAAAAAAAGTCTTTGCAAGGGAGCTAGCACCTCGGGAAGACAAGAGAGCTTTGATCGGATCACTGCTTCGTGTGGATACCCGTAGAGGCCGGACACTTGAACGGCTTCAAGCGAACCTTCATCCTAGACCACGAACTTCAGTTTGCGGTGATCATCTACCCGCACAAGGTGAAGATCTGATCTTCCTAAAGGTTTAAAAAGTTTTAATTCTTATCTAACTACGAACGGTTTATGAAACAACGTTCATGCGATGAACGTCGATCCCGCTTATGCCGATTCCGCTGCCATCTAAATTTTTTTGAAATATCAGCGGCACGGGCGGGTTCCCAACAGTGGTATCAGGGCCTAGGCTTCGTAGATTAAGGTAAGAATTAATTATCTAAAGGCTTATTTGATCTGAAAATTGAATGATCATGCATGCTGAAAATTTCTGCATGCAGATTTTTCAGGGGTGCTGATTTTTGCATGCTGATTTTTATGTGATAAAATGATGATTCTAATTGCATTGTTAATGGATTTACAAAGATTAGAATCATGATTAGCATGATCAGCAACCTATGTCATGATATAATCAGTTAGTTTTCAGATCTGAAAATTATAATTGTTGCATATGGTGATGATCATAGGATTCAAACCCTTTTGGTATCAAATGTGATGACCTGCGATGTGATCTGCAATGTCATGTAATTTTTCAGATGCTTGCATGCATCTTATTTGATATTTTGAGAGGCCTGCGTGCCTCCTAAAAGGAGATGTAATTTATTTTTATTTTTATTTTACATCTGGTTGTATTTCTATGATGTGATGTACGTCAACGATCAAGTTGAAGACAAGGCATGAGATGAACAGGTGATCTAAGCGGTTGATGGCGATTGGATCAAGAGTTGATCAAGGATCGAATCAAGGAGGCTTGGAACCAATTCAAGAGTTGAAGACCAGTTGATCGATTGACGTGCATGTGCTTGTAATACGACCTAATTAGAATCCATGATCATCACCTATTTAAAGTTTAGCTTTATTTGATGCTGCGATTATAACTGCCTGTGATGTGCCGTTTGCATGTGATGTGAATGCGGGTCGGGTAGATAGGTTTACATGTGATGTAGCAAACCCAATTGAGACCTAAATCAAAACCTCCTCAATCAAGTCGAGGGTGAACCGACATGAGCAAGTCATATTAGATTAATTGATCTAATTGGTGTCTAGGAAAGCATGAAAGGTGGTTACTTAATTAGGACCTTACTCTCTGAGTAAGGGGAGCCTCCCACCTGCTTACCTGGCCAATTGTTCGATTACCTCTTATGAAGAGCTCAAGTTGCAAACACTAAGACCTGATTAACCAATATTAAGTCAATAGGTCTTCCACTGTAGTAGAGCTGCTAAGGCCTTTCTGATGTTGATTTGTCTCGGCTGGACACAGTGGTCAAGTTGCATCGGGGGGCTGGACCTCTCTATAGACATGAGATGTTGTAGGGTAAAGGTGGGGTTGGGCACCAATAACTGTTAGGTGAGGACCCAATGACGACTTTATTCCTACGGTTATACGGTGGGTCTGACTTAACTAAGAAATGGGACCAATAACTGTTAGGTGAGGTTTTCATGGCTTAGAGACCAAGTTACACTGCAACATGCTTGAGAAGCATTATACAAGAGTTGTACATTCATCAATCTATGTGTCACCAATAACTGTTAGGTGAGGTGGCATGTAAATTGGTGGGACCGCAGTACCCACTAGAAATCCTAGTCGCGTAGGATTTCCGTTTTCCTACCAGGGGAGTGTGAGGAATTCGAAAAAATAGTGGGAGTTATATTTGTTCTAAAAGACCTTAGAACAGATTAGGATCAAGTACAAAAGTCTAACTAGAATCTTTACTCTCTGCAGATACAATGTCAGCTTCAAACCCTTTGACCTGTATTCTTGAGACCAACTGATTGACCAAACCCAATTATAAAGATTGGCTCAACAAATTTCAAAAAAATAGTTTTGAATTGTGAGAAATTCAGGTATATGCTAGACCATGGAATCTCCGTGTTACCAATCCGTCCGATCACTGATCAGCGTAAGACGCTTGTTAAGTGGACGAACAATGACAATAAAGTTAGGTGCTGCACAATGGCATCCATGTCCAATGCATTACAATGCCAGCATGAGAACATGAAGACTGCCAGGGACATATTAAATCACCTGCAAGAGTTGTATGGTGATCAGAGTCACGCAGCTCGGTTTGAAGTGTCCAAGAGGCTCTTCAAAGCCAAGATGCACGATGGGCAGTCTGTCCATGATCATGGTTTGACCATGATAAAGGACTTAGAGAAGCTTGAGAAGCTTGGCATGACCATGCACAAGGAATTGCAAACAGATTTGATCCCGCAATCCCTTCCAGTTTCATATGAATAGTTTATAGTAAACTACCATATGAATAAGGTTGTATGCACTAAAATAGAATTGTTAAATAAATTGGTAACTACATGAGGGAGCCTTGAAAGGTTCAAGGGGCAATGTCCTTGCTGCTGAGTTGACTTCTAGTTCCAAGAGAGTCTATTTGGAAGAAGAAGAAGCCTGCGAAGAAGCAGAAGACTAAGAAAACACTAAGTAAGGAAGTTCCAAGAAAAAGGCCAATTGCAAGGAAAAGTGTTTCCATTGCATCATGAACGGCCATTGGAAGAGGAACTGTCCTACATACATGGGAAGCATAAAGAACATGAAGGGTGACAGACCTTCATAAGGTATGTCAGATATGCTCAGGATACTTAGGGACTGTTACCTATTGCTAGCAGAATTTTGATTTCTGCATTTTATTTAACACAGAAAGATTTTTATTTATTTGAAAATTAAATTGATTCAAAATGGTTTTATGATTGACAGTCTCTATCACATACATATGGATGTATCTGTGAATATATCTGAGCAAACAGTGAATACCATAGGATCTAATAGATCCAAAAATGAGATAAATCTAAAGTATTTATGGCACCTCAGGCTTGGCCATATAGGAGAAGACAAAATAAACAAATTGGAGAAATATGAGCTTTTGGGCTCATTGACTTTCGAGTCATATTTGATTTGTGAATTCTGCCTTCAAGGAAAGATGGCCAAATTATCCTTTATAGGACACAGGGAGGTCCACTGAAATACTTACCCTAGTGCACACTGATGTGTGTGGCCCATTCGATGAGCAGGCTAGAGGTTGTAATTTTTACTTCATTTTACCGATGATTACTCACGGTATGGATATGTGTATGAGACACAAATATGAAACTTTTGAAAGGTTCAAAATGCTTAGATATGAAGTAGAAAAATAAGCACAAAAACTCATTAAGGTTCTTCGATCAGATCGAGGAAGTGAATACCTTAATGGAGAGTTCCGTGATTATCTCAAGGAGAATGGTATAGTTTCATAATGGACTTCTCCTGGTACACCTCAGCTCAATGGAGTGTCAGAGAGGAGGAATTGGACTCTATTGATATGGTCCAGTCCATGATGAGCTTCACTGATTTACCCTTGTTTCTTTAGATAGATGCCCTATTTTCAGCTATTTATTTATTGAATAGAGTTCCCTCTAAATCCGTTCCTACCACACCATATGAGATATGGCATGGTAAGAAACCAAGTCTGGGTCATCTCAAGATTTGGGGATGTCCGGCCCACGTCAAGAGACTACAGGCGGACAAACTAGAGGCTAGGACCATAAGTGCTCATTTTATAGGTGTTGCTGGTGGTCCAAACCGAGAACGATTGACACGACGGTGTGAACGGGGTTCCGCCTGAGTTGTCTTGGTTGGTGCTGGTCGCGCTCCACCTTTCGCCAAGGAACCTGCAAACAAGCCTTGCACCACCACCAGGGTGGTGATGGCCCTCCGACGGTCAAGTCAGAGGAGATTGGAGGAGGAGAGATGATAATCCCAAGTGGGAGAGAGTGCTCTGGGAGGTATTGCTTACTCCCCCCCCTTCTCCCCCCAGCCGCATATATGCCTGGCTGGGAGGTCTCTCAGGGGGGTTTGTCGTCGTGAGGCACGATAGAATGGCCACTGACATGGCCGTTACGGGGCGTCGTGGAGCAGCGCCGGGTACGGTCGTTGCAGGGAGTAGTGGAGCAGGAGGCCGCGGCGTGCCTCTGGAGAATAGCCTATCGTTATCAAAAGATCTCCGATTCGGGGTCGGAATGCTGGATCATAGGGCAGCCGACCCGGGGTCGGGCTGCGGAGCCGAGGAGGTCCGACTCGGGGTCGGAGTGCTGGATCATAGGGCAGCCGACCCGGGGTCGGGCTGCGGAGCCGAGGAGGTCCGACTCGGGGTCGGAGTGCTGGATCATAGGGCAGCTGTAGCTTTCCTGGATACGCGTGCCGATCACGTGGGGCATGGCGGCTCAATTCCCCCATAACAGTAGCCCCCCACTTCCGAGCCTGGAACCAGAAGGGGAACAGGTGAAGGGAGTGATGTTTCGAGATTGCCGCCATCCTTCGGAGAGGCGCGCGCGCTTCAAGCTTCCCGCCTTCTTTATGGCGTATGGCGGTTGCTGCTGACCTGGCAACCTGAGGATTTCGGCGGACATCCTTCCTTAATGGTGTCGATTCGCCTTTGGGGTGCGAGCGACCCTTCGGCGGCCAGGCGTCTTCTGGCGTCATCGAGGTGTCACTTGCCCTTTCGCCTATTTAATCGGGGGCCCTCCCCCGTCCGTCTTCTTCTTTACGGACATTTTCGAGTTTCTCCTTTGCGCTACCGTTGTTGCCGCCGAAACGTTCGCTTGCTTTTCCTTTGACGCTCTCGGAGCCGTTCTTCCTCCTCTTCAAGTGAGTTTCCCACTCTTCTACTTTGAGCTCTTCATACTTTTTCTTTTTGTACTAGTGCACCCCAGTCGTTCCGGCCTTTCCCTCCTTCTTGACCCCGTCCTGACCGTAGATTGGCCATTAGGGATGGGCGAAGTGGGAGCAGATAGCATCAAATCAAAACTGGTCGCCGAGGACTTAGACGGATTTGTGGCTCGGTACCACCTTCCCGAGGCCTGCAATGTCACGCTCCCAGGGCCTGAGGAGAGGATGTCTCATCCTCCCCGAGGGAAGATCGCCATCAATGAGGGCATCCTCCAAGCCGGGTTCCGCTTTCCCCCTTCAGACCTAGTCTTACAGGTGCTCCGGGGTTTAGGAATGGCACCGACGCAACTGGTGCCGAACTCGTGGCGTGCTCTGACGGTCTTCCAGGTTCTCTGTCGCTTGCATGCGATTCCCGCCACCTTGAACGTTTTCTGGGAGCTCTACGGCCTGAGCGGCCACCCCCAGGACAAAGGGTGGTGGTGCTTCGCAGCGCGGCGAGGGTGCGGCCTTGTCAAGGAGGGTCCTACCTCCATTCACCACTGGAAGGAGCGCTTCTTTTTCGTTGATGCAGACCCCTCCTGGGAAATCAGGGCAATCTGGGGGACGCCGGTGAAGTCCCCAATTGGCCTGTCGAAGTTGTCGAGGGAGGAATCCGAGGGCGTCGCCGCCTTGAAGGGGTTGGTCGCCGAGGGCCAGCTTCCCCCGGTGGGCCGCCTCATTTCTGAGGATACCTTGGTGAACGTCGGTTTGAGCTCGGTCCCCACCGACCGTGAGTCCGCCATCGTTTCTTTAGCTCTTTTCTTCTCTTTCGTTCCTTTTTCCTTTCGGTTTCTCAGTCCCTGACCATCCCGTCCTTCTTGCAGAGGTCGACGACGTCATGCTGTCGGTGAAGTCGAAGGCTGTTGGTAGGGCGTCCCTGCTGGAAGCAGTCCGGAGGAGGAAACGAGCTCTTCCGAGCGGGGCCCCACCGGCGAAGAAGTCCCGTAAGGAGATACCTCCGATGCCGACCGACGAGTCCGGGCCCACCGGTCAGGGAGATGTCGTGGGCACCGACCGGCAGCTGACGCTGTACCAGCCCTCCGGTGGTAAGGTTGCCGCTACTCCGGAGGTGCCACCTGAGCCTGCTCAAGACGGACGGGTCGGACGTGATCGGTCCCCGACCCGGCCTTCGACTCGGTCGGCTCCTGATGACTCGAGGAGGGACGCGCCGAGGCCCCGGCCGAGCGGGACCCTATCAATTCCTGGGGCGACCCCCGCCCCGAGCGCGATCAGTCGGACTCTTCCCCAGGCGATGGATAAGGGTAAGGCTGCAGAACCACCATCCGGCTCCGGGGAGAAATCGGGGTCTGCCTTCACTACCGATGGCGCCCGAAATCTCATCGAAACAGTGTTGCTGGAGAAGGACCGTCGGCGGGTCCGGGAGTTGGATGTCTCTGACGTTGGGGCCGCCAGCTGCGTCTGTCTCATGTCGGTGAGTGTTCTTCTGGCCGTCTTTCACCATTTATTGGCTCTGTTGTTCTCCGCCTGACTCCCTTATCTTTCCTATTTCTTAGCTCGCCCAGTACATGATCCGTCTGGAGGAGTGCTACAAGGAACAGGCGGGGCTTTTGGCGAAGGCCGAGGACCGGCTGAAAGCAATGGAAGAGGGAGGCCGGGCTGCGGCAGGCAGGACGACCGGGGACCTCGAGGCGAGGCTCCGGGAGGCCGAAGAGCGGGCACTCGGCTTCGCCGCCCTGGAGGAGCAACTGTCAGAGGCTCGGGAGCAACTCAAAGCTGCCTCGGGCCTCGAAAGCAGGGTCAAGAAGGCGGAGGAACGGGCTGAAAAGCAGTCCCGGAAGATCGCGGACTATCGAGAGCGGTGGGAGAAGGCCCAGCGGTCTGCCGACAATGCCTGCGACCGAATCCGCTCTTTTGAAGCCAAACTAGGCGAACTAGAGTCGGCCCTGGAGAAGTCATGCACGGACGTCCAAGAGCTCCGTTCGCGCCTGAAGGAAGCCGAGGCCGCTCGGGTTGCTACCGAGGCGAAGCATAAAGAGGCTCAGGCTGATCTGCTGAGGGTCTCCTCTGAGGCCGAAGGCCGGATTGTGGCGAAGGTCTTGGAGGCCAAGGCTCAGATTATGGAGCGAGCTGAGGCGGAGCTGGCCGAGAAGAGGGCGGAAATCGGGCGTCAGGCGGTAGAGGCTTATCGCCAGTCCGCCGAGTTCGCCCATGATATGTCGGAGGCAGTGCGGACCTATCGCCAGTCTGACGAGTTTGTCCATGACGCGTCGGACGCGGGGGCCGAAGCCTTCACCTTGGGCTTCGAGAAGGGCCTGGCAAGGGTGTCGGCTAAGTATCCCGAAGTTGACCTGAGCGAGATCTCCCTCCTGGACTCCTCTCCGGCGCCATCGCCTGCTGGTTCTCCTGCTGCTTCCCTACCTCCCGCTGACGAGCCCGGCGTTCCCGACTCGGGAGTTCCTCCAAGCTGACCTCTTGTACCTTCCATTGTCTTTTTTATTTTTGTATGTCGGCGTTTTGCCCAATTGTATGGGCCTCGGCCCTGAAAATTAATGCACGTTGAATATTTCTTCATCTCGCCCTCGTCCTCTTTTTTTTTTTTTTAGCTCTTGGTTGCTTCTTGCTGACTTTTGATTCCCGAAGTTCTTCCGGCGCTAGGCCAGGCATCCGAGGGTTAAACCTCAGGAAACTCTTCCGGCGCTAAGCCAGGCATCCGAGGGTTAGGCCTCAGGAAATTCTTCCGGCGCTAAGCCAGGCATCCGAGGGTTAGGCCTCAGGAAATTCTTCCGGCGCTAAGCCAGGCATCCGAGGGTTAGGCCTCAGGAAATTCTTCCGGCGCTAAGCCAGGCATCCGAGGGTTAGGCCTCAGGAAACTCTTCCGGCGCTGAGCCAGGCATCCGAGGGTTAGGCCTCAGGAAACTCTTCCGGCGCTAGGCCAGGCATCCGAGGGTTAGGCCTCAGGAAACTCTTCCGGCGCTAAGCCAGGCATCCGAGGGTTAGGCCTCAGGAAATTCTTCCGGCGCTAAGCCAGGCATCCGAGGGTTAGGCCTCAGGAAACTCTTCCGGCGCTGAGCCAGGCATCCGAGGCCCGAGCCTCGGGGAATTCTTCCGGCGCTAGGCCAGGCATCCGAGGGTTAGTCCTCAGGGAATTCTTCCGGCGCTAAGCCAGGCATCCGAGGGTTAGGCCTCAGGAAATTCTTCCGCTCGCTGGTCGACCAAGGCTGGCGCAAGCCGAAGCGACCGGTCGGGGCTTCCGGCTAGTCTGCTCCCGGGATGATCATCGGGTTAGCCAGGCATCCGAGGCCCGAGCCTCGGGAGATTCCACTCGTTGGTCGGCCAAGGCTGGCGCAAGCCGAGGCGACCGGTCGGGGCTTCCGGCTAGTCTGCTCCCGGGATGATCATCGGGTTAGCCAGGCATCTGAGGGTTGTCAAGCCTCAGGGAAATTCCGCTCGTTGGTCGGCCAAGGCTGGCGCAAGCCGAGGCGACCGGTCGGGGCTTCCGGCTAGTCTGCTCCCGGGATGATCATCGGGTTAGCCAGGCATCTGAGGGTTGTCAAGCCTCAGGGAAATTCCGCTCGTTGGTCGGCCAAGGCTGGCGCAAGCCGAGGCGACCGGTCGGGGCTTCCGGCTAGTCTGCTCCCGGGATGATCATCGGGTTAGCCAGGCATCTGAGGGTTGTCAAGCCTCAGGGAAATTCCACTCGTTGGTCGGCCTAGGCTGGCGCAAGCCGAGGCGACCGGTCGGGGCTTCCGGCTAGTCTGCTCCCGGGATGATCATCGGGTTAGCCAGGCATCTGAGGGTTGTCAAGCCTCAGGGAAATTCCGCTCGTTGGTCGGCCAAGGCTGGCGCAAGCCGAGGCGACCGGTCGGGGCTTCCGGCTAGTCTGCTCCCGGGATGATCATCGGGTTAGCCAGGCATCTGAGGGTTGTCAAGCCTCAGGGAAATTCCGCTCGTTGGTCGGCCAAGGCTGGCGCAAGCCGAGGCGACCGGTCGGGGCTTCCGGCTAGTCTGCTCCCGGGATGATCATCGGGTTAGCCAGGCATCCGAGGGCCGAGCCTCGGGAGATTCCACTCGTTGGTCGGCCTAGGCTGGCGCAAGCCGAGGCGACCGGTCGGGGCTTCCGGCTAGTCTGCTCCCGGGATGATCATCGGGTTAGCCAGGCATCCGAGGGCCGAGCCTCGGGACATTCCACTCGTTGGTCGGCCACTTGTCGCTCGCCGCCCATCGGGGTTTCTCTGTGCCCAGCCGCGACCGTGTTTCTCCTCTCCTCCAAGCGTTGCCTGGGGGGAACACGAGAAGGGTATTAAACGCTAATTAATGCGTTACCTGGGAAATCGGATCGCCAGTTGCTGCTGGTGAGGAGTGTTAGTTGAGCGGCCGCGATACGCGGGTTCTTCGAGGAGGATGCGGCCTGGGCGCGAGCCGAGACACGTGGACCTAGGGGTATACGTCACCCGGATCGTCCTGCACAAAGAATGCGATTCAAGGAGAATGACGCTTAGGAAATCGCGGGGAGATACGCCTCGGGAGCCGGTACGGCTCCGGATTCAGTGCGCCTGCATTTATTGGAGCCACCCGTATCGGAACTACCAGGGGGCCGCAGCTTGGCTACAAATACAGGTGCAGGTACGATGGAATTTGCTAAGCCGGAGCTGCAGGTTGCCATGGATCGCGGACCTCCTCCTTGGCATATGACTGAGAGACTCCTGTCGAAGGAAAGGGGAGGCGCTCCCCTTACAACTTCAGCCAACTAGCCGTTTCATCTGGGATCAGCAAGGAGGGTCTCCCCGGCGGAACTCCGCTCTAGGCGTTTCATCCGGGATCACATCTCCCCTCCTTGAAGTTCAGCCTCCCGGTTGAGCTCTGCGCCGGACGCTCAATCCGGGACCGCGCCTCCATATACTCTTCCCCCTCGAATCCCTTCTCTTTCCTACCACTGGGGAAGATGGGAATATCCTTTGGAGGCGGCGTTCCCCTGGGGGCAGCGGGAGCTTCTTCTGCGGCGGCTCCTCCTCTTTTTGGTGAGGTGCTGGATGGCGCCTCCGGTTAGAAGCACCCACTTCTGGTGGGACTGCAGCCGCCCTGGGTTGAGGGTTTGGGTCCCCACCTCTTCTTTACTTTCTTTACTCCCTAATTCCCCTCTGGGAATTTCTTGTAATCACACGAGCACGCCACTGTAACCAGAAATTATTGAAATGAAAAGTATTGCACCTTTTTAAATTGTCTTTCTGGCCTTGTTGTTCTACTGGTAATACATCCGCAGGTTAGCGGAATTCCAGCCCCTTGGAATTTCTCGGCCATCTAGGGCTTCCAACTGGTAGGAGCCAGGTCGGTTTACCCAACGAACTTTATACGGGCCTTCCCAATTTGGCGCTAGCTTCCCACCTTCCGTAGGTTGAGATGCCTTAGCTCGCCTCAGCACCAGATCTCCAATTCTGAAAAGCTTCGGTCGGACTTTGGAGTTGTAATATCGGGCCACCCTCTGCTGATACATTGCCATCCGTACCTGAGCCATTTCCCTTGCCTCTTCCAAGAGATCCAAGTTCCCTCGGAGTTGCTCTGAATTGGCCTCGGGTCGGTGCGCGGCCACCCGAGGCGAGGGGAGTCCGAGCTCCACGGGGGCAACGGCTTCCGTGCCATAGGTTAGGCTGAAAGGCGTCTCTCCAGTAGGAGTCCGTTGTGTGGTCCGATACGCCCAAAGGACATTCTCGAGTTCCTCGACCCAAGCTTGCCCCGTCCGGCCGATCCGCGCTTTGATACCTTGGAGGATTGTCCGATTTGTGACCTCGGCCTCGCCGTTGGTTTGGGGATGCGACACGGATGTGAACCGATGCTCGATCCCGAATTCCTCGCAGAAGTCCCGGAAGTGCTTGTTATCAAACTGTCGACCGTTATCCGAGATGAGGACCCGAGGTACTCCAAATCGGACAATGATGTTCTTCTTCACGAACTTCCGGACTTGTGCCTCCGTGATGGTGGCCAGTGGCTCTGCCTCCACCCACTTGGTGAAGTAGTCGATGGCGACAATCAAAAATTTTCGCTGGGCCGAAGCGACGGGGAATGGTCCGAGGATATCCATTCCCCATTGTGCGAAGGGCCAGGGCGCGGTGATTGGCGCCAAGGGGACAGAGGGGACTCTCTGGACGTTGGCGTGGCGCTGGCAGGCGTCGCATTTCCGCACGTGGTCCTTCGAGTCCTCCATCAAGGTCGGCCAATAGTAGCCTTGCCTCATGATCTTATGCGCCAAGGACCTAGCCCCCAAGTGCGATCCGCAGATGCCTTCGTGGACTTCGCCGAGGGCGTAGGCCGCTTCCGCGGGGCGGAGGCACCTTAAGAGGGGGGCGGTAAACGAGGTCCGATACAGCCTCCCTTCATAAAGTACGTAGTGGGCGGACTTCTTTACAAGCCGCCGGGCCTGATCTTCGTCTTCAGGGAGGATTCCTTCGGCGAGGTAGGCGACGAGCGGGTCCATCCAAGACGGCTCCGGATCAATTGCCATCACCGCTCCAGCCCCGTCAATGCTCGGGGCATCCAGGGTCTCCAGGTAGATTGCCCTCGACAAGTTGTGCGCGTCTGCGTCCACTAGGCGGGACAACCTGTCGGCCCTGGCATTTTCGCTCCTCGGGACCTGCTGAATGTCAACACTGCCGAGGTCGGGAATGAGTGTTTGCACCTTCCGGACGTAGCTCTGCATGGTCGGGCTCCGCGCCTCGAACTCCCCTCGAACCTGCCCGACCACCAGCTGGGAGTCGGTGAAGACTTTCAGACGCCGGATGCCGAGCTCCTTGGCGAGTTTGAGTCCCGCGACTAGGGCCTCGTACTCCGCCTCATTGTTGGTCACTGGAAATCCGAACCTCAAGGCATACTCGGCTATCACTCCATCGGGATTGGTGAGGACCAGCCCAGCCCCTCCACCTTCAGGGTTCGACGATCCGTCAATGTGGAGCGTCCAGATCGGGAGATCGAGGCTGGGTGTCTCCGGCGGCTTAGGTTCCGCCTCCTGCACAGTGCACTCAGCGAGAAAGTCCGCGAGTACCTGGGCCTTGATGGCTGGTCGGGGCTGGTAGCGGATGTCGAACTCACCAAGTTCTACTGCCCACTTCACCAGCCGTCCCGCATTCTCTGGATTGCTGAGAATCTGCCGCAGTGGTTGATCGGTCAAAAGAGTGACAGAATGAGCCTGGAAATAGGGGCGAAGCCTCCTGGTCGCAGTCAGCAGCGCGAAGGCGATCTTCTCAGCCTTCGTGTACCGCGTCTCGGCATCCCGGAGGACTCGGCTGATGTAGTATACAGGCTTCTGAAGTCTTGCCTCTTCCCGAACCAGTACTGCGCTGACTGCGGTTGGGGAGACCGCCAGGTAAAGGTAGAGCATCTCCCCTTCTTGCGGCTTGGACAGCAGGGGAGGAGACGCCATGTACTCCTTGAGCTGGTCGAACGCCGCATGGCATTCGGCCGTCCAGAGGAAGTCTTTTGGGCGCTTCAACACCTTGAGGAATGGTTGGCAGCGTTCGGCCGACTTTGCCACAAATCGTCCGAGCGCGGCGACCCTTCCAGCGAGCTCCTGAACCTCCTTCACTTTGGTCGGAGGGGACATATCTTGGATGGCTTTGATCTTGTCCGGGTTGGCCTCGATCCCGCGCTGGTTGACAATGAAACCGAGGAACCTCCCGGCCGAAGCACCAAAAGCGCACTTCGCTGGGTTTAGCTTCATGCGAAACTTTCGCAAGGTGGTGAAAGTCTCCTCCAGATCTGCAATGTGCTGGTCTGCATGGCGGCTTTTTACCAGCATATCGTCCACGTACACCTCCATATTCCGGCCGATCTGCTCCTTGAAGATTTTATTGACGAGGCGCTGGTAAGTGGCGCCAGCGTTCTTCAGACCGAAGGGCATTACCTTGTAACAGTACAGCCCCCGGTCTGTTATGAAGGCAGTTTTCTCCTCGTCCTGTGGAGCCATCATTATTTGGTTGTAGCCGGAGAAGGCGTCCATAAAAGACAGTAGCTGATATCCGGAAGTCGCGTCGACCAGTTGGTCTATCCGTGGAAGCGGAAAGCTATCCTTGGGGCACGCCTTGTTCAGGTCGGTGTAGTCGACGCACATCCTCCACTTCCCGCTCGCCTTCCGGACAAGTACGACGTTTGCCAGCCACTCGGGGTAGCTCACCTCTCTTATGAAACCTGCCTCCAAGAGTTTGTCTACCTCCTGGTCGACCACCCTGATCCGATCCGGGGCACAGTGTCTCTTCTTTTGCTTTACCGGTCGGTGGGTCGGGTCGACGTTGAGGGCGTGAGAAACGACCTCCGGGTCGATCCCAGGTACATCGGCCGCCGACCAGGCAAACACATCTGCATTGGCTCGGAGGAATTCCACTAACCAGAGCCGAGCTTCCAAGTCGAGGTTGGCACCGACCCGGACCGTGCGGTCCGGGCGGCCTTCTTCGAGGGGAACTTCGATTACGCCCTCGGCCGGCTCCCCGTGCCGCAAGGCCACTTCGTCTCTGGCGTCAAGTGACTCGACGCTTAGGGCCTCCATGGGCTTCTTCCCTTTGAGAGTTGCTAGGAAACACTGCCGTGCGGTCGGCTGGTCACCTCGGACCTCTCCAATCCCGGCCGCTGTGGGGAACCGCATGAGCAAATGGTAGGTAGAAACCACCGCGCGAAGGGCGTTCAGTCCGGGTCGTCCGAGGATAGCGTTGTAGGCCGAGGGGACACGGACGACCAAGAACCCGAGCCGCACCGTGGCTTCTGCGGGTGCAATGCCCGCAGTCACAGGCAGCTCGATGACACCTTCGGCCGAGATAGCGTCTCCAGTGAATCCTATGAGGGGGGTGGATGTTTTGTGCAACAATTGTCGGGAAAAGCCCATCTTTTGGAAGGCCTCGTAATACAAAATATCAGCTGAGCTTCCACTATCCACAAGAACGCGCCTTACATCATAGTCCGCCATAGTGAGAGAGATCACCATGGCGTCATCGTGGGGAGTCTGAACCCCCTTTACATCTTCATCACAAAAAGTGATTACATTTCCGACCCGCTGCCTCTTTGCGACGGCCACTCCTGATACTTCCGCCGAGCCCCCTGCGTTCCTCACGGGCCGAGAGCAGCCCCCAGTGATGGTGTGGATCACTCCCGCAACGGGTCGATTCTGCTCCCGAGGCTCCTGAGGGGCCGGGTCGGCTGGACGCGGGTCTGCGGGGGGACGTCGGTCGTTTACATATCGACCGAGACGTCCTCGGCGAATGAGAGCCTCGATCTCGTCCCGAAGCTGGAAGCAGTCTTCGGTATCGTGGCCGTGGTCTCGGTGGTACTCACAGTACGCCCGAGAAGGCTTCCTCCCAGGGATCTTCTTCATCTGCCTCGGGACCGGGAGGTCCTCCCGCCCCTTGACCTCCATGAGGATCTGGGCCCGGGGGGCTAGGAGTGGGGTGTACCGGTTGAAGCGTCGGTGCGGAGAACGAGGGCGTGTGGCGCCGTGGTTCCTTGCTGGTGACGGGCTTCTGCGCCGGCGTTGAGGCGTCGGGCTCCTCCTCTGGGGTGCCTCTTTTCGCCTTTTCTTCCCGGGCTTTAGAGGGGCTTCGGCGGCCTCCTTGTTCCGGTGGGAGGCTGCCTCCTCGGCGTCTGCATACTGGTTTGCCCGAGACAACAGCTCCGGGAAGCTCCGCGGCAGACGTTTGTCCAGGGAGAAGGTGAGTCTGCCCTTCCGGAAGCCTCGCTTCAGGGCTGAGAGAGCCACCTCCTGGCTCAAATTCCGGACCTCCAGTGTTGCCTTGTTGAAGCGGGTGAGATAATCCCGCAGGCTCTCTCCCTCGTTCTGCCGGACATCGAAGAGGGAGTCGGAGACCAGTCTTCGCCGGCTACTGACGGCGAAATGGCTGATGAAGAGACGGGTGAACTGGTGGAAGGACTGGATGGAATTAGCCTCCAGGCCGGCGAACCACGCCCTTGCCGGGCCGCGGAGGGTCGCCGGGAAGGCCTTGCAGAGGAGAGGATCCGATGCTCCATGGAGGAGCATAAGAGTCCTGAAACTCTCCACGTGGTCCCGTGGGTCCGCCGCCCCGTCGTAGGGTTCGATCGCCGGCATTTTGAACCCCGGCGGGTTTAGGGTTCGCAGGATCCTTGAGGCAAGCGCCGGCTGGGAGGAGATTTCCAAGTCGGCGAAGGGATCTTTGGAGTGGCCCTTCAGGACCTGGAGCTGTCTGTGGAGATCGTCCACCCGCCGGTCCAGGGAGCGCGACCGGTGGGTGGGAGACAAGGAGCGGCGCGAGGGGGACCGACTGGAGTGCGGGCCCCTCGAGGACTGGGGTGTCTGAGAACGCGCCCGGGTCCGCCTCTCGTACCCCGCGCAGCTCCGATGAGAAGGTCCTGGCAGAATGGACCGCACTCGAGAATCCTCCCCGCGCCGGTGCTCCTCTCCATGGGAGAGGAAGGAGCGCGGGTTGTGAGGAAGAGGCGAGTGCTCGGGGAGCAGCGGCTCCTGAGCCCGCTGCGGCACCCGAGAGATCACACCCTGCAGATTCTGCACTGCCTCCGCGAGGGTGCGAACCTGCTGGGCTAGCTGGTCGAACTGAGCAGGTTCGACCGTCTGAATGGGAGGAGAAGCGGTGGAATGCTGCTGAGAGTGTGTTGGGGACGCAGCAGCCTCCCGGCCAGAGGCGCGAGAGGCTCCGCGACCGGAAGCATTGGAAGCTCCGCGACCACCTCGCCGTGCCATTACGATCGTTCTGAGATTCGGTGCCCTCCTTCTAGCGCCAACTGTTGCTGGTGGTCCAAACCGAGAACGATTGACACGACGGTGTGAACGGGGTTCCGCCTGAGTTGTCTTGGTTGGTGCTGGTCGCGCTCCACCTTCCGCCAAGGAACCTGCAAACAAGCCTTGCACCACCACCAGGGTGGTGATGGCCCTCCGACGGTCAAGTCAGAGGAGATTGGAGGAGGAGAGATGATAATCCCAAGTGGGAGAGAGTGCTCTGGGAGGTATTGCTTACTCCCCCCCCTTCTCCCCCCAGCCGCATATATGCCTGGCTGGGAGGTCTCTCAGGGGGGTTTGTCGTCGTGGGGCACGATAGAATGGCCACTGACATGGCCGTTACGGGGCGTCGTGGAGCAGCGCCGGGTACGGTCGTTGCAGGGAGTAGTGGAGCAGGAGGCCGCGGCGTGCCTCTGGAGAATAGCCTGTCGTTATCAAAAGATCTCCGATTCGGGGTCGGAATGCTGGATCATAGGGCAGCCGACCCGGGGTCGGGCTGCGGAGCCGAGGAGGTCCGACTCGGGGTCGGAGTGCTGGATCATAGGGCAGCCGACCCGGGGTCGGGCTGCGGAGCCGAGGAGGTCCGACTCGGGGTCGGAGTGCTGGATCATAGGGCAGCCGACCCGGGGTCGGGCTGCGGAGCCGAGGAGGTCCGACTCGGGGTCGGAGTGCTGGATCATAGGGCAGCTGTAGCTTTCCTGGATACGCGTGCCGATCACGTGGGGCATGGCGGCTCAATTCCCCCATAACAATAGGATATCCTAAAGAGTCATTAAGATACAATTTTTACGTCTCAGAGGATCACAATGTGTTTGTGAGCCGTCATGCCATCTTCTTGGAAAATCAGTTTATCCTTGATAGAGGCAGTGGGAGGAAAATTGAGCTTGAATAGAAAGTCTCTGAAAAGCAACGAGTCATGGATCCTATTGAACCCATTCATACAGAGCCAGTACACGATGTCCCTCGACCACCTCGTAGATCTAGTAGGGTCTCCCATCCTCCCGATAGATACTTAGGTATATTAGAAGAGGATACCGAGGAAATGTTCCTAGTGGGAGATAGGGATCATATACAGGATCCCAAAACCTACAACGAGGCAATATCTGATATCGATTCCGAGAAATGGCTGGAAGCCATGAAGTCAGAATTAGACTCCATGCATTCCAACCAAGTCTGGACCTTAGTAGACCCACCAGAAGGTATTGTACCTATTGGATGCAAATGGATCTACAAAAGAAAGATAGGTTCGGATGGAGAGGTAGAGACCTATAAGGCAAGGCTTGTGGCGAAAGGGTATAGTCAGCGCGAAGGCATTGACTATCAGAAGACCTTTTCACCTGTAGCCATGCTAAAATCCATCCGAACATTGCTTGCTATTGCAGCATTTCATGATTATGAAATCTGGCAGATGGATGTGAAAACTGCTTTCCTGAATGGATATATTAATGAAGATATCTATATGGAACAGCCTTTGGGTTTCACTTCCAGTGATGGAGATCACAAGGTCTGCAAGCTGCAAAGGTCCATCTATGGACTAAAGCAAGCATCTCGGAGTTGGAACACTCGTTTCGATGACGCAATCAAAATGTTTGATTTCATCAAAAACGAAGAGGAACCGTGTATTTACAAAAAGGTTAGTGGGAGCGCTGTCGTATTTCTTGTACTGTACGTGGACGACATCCTACTGATAGGGAATGATATTCCCATGCTAACCTCGGTCAAGGTCTGGTTGTCAAAAGAATTCTCCATGAAAGACCTTGGGAAAGCATCCTATATTTTGGGAATAAAGGTCTATAGAGATAGATCTAAAAGGATGCTTGGCCTTTCACAGAAGATGTACATAGAGGAGGTGCTGAAGAGGTTCAGCATGGAAAACTCCAAGAGGGGTCTCTTACCCCTTAGGCATGGAATTCATCTCTCCAAGAAGATGTGCCCCAACACATCTGAAGAGATTCAACGCATGAGCAAGATTCCTTATGCATCGGCAATAGGAAGCCTCATGTATGCCATGCTATGTACACGACCTGATATAGCTCTTGCTGTGAGTGTCACAAGCAGATATCAGTCGAATCCAGGTGAAGAACACTGGACAGCTGTGAAGAATATTCTTAAGTACTTGAGAAGAACTAAAGATTTATTCTTAGTTTTTGGAAGATCATCAGAGTTAAAGGTAGAAGGGTACACAGATTCAGACTTCATGACTGATGTCGATGACAGGAAGTCAACATCTGGATATGTGTTCTTGTGCAATAGTGGTATGGTGAATTGGAAGAGTTCTAAACAACCGATCATTGCTGATTCTACTATGGAAGCTGAATACATCGCCGCCTCTGAAGCTGCTAAGGAAGGCTTCTGGTTCAAGAAATTCATTGCAGAGTTGGACGTGATGACATCAGATGCCATAACACTCTACTGCGATAATAATGGCGCCATAGCCCTTGCTAAGGAGCCAAGGTCTCATCAGAAGTCTAAGCATATAGAGCGGCGCTTCCATCTCATACGCGACTATGTTGAGAAGAAATATGTAGAGGTGCAGAGAGTAGACTCCGCGGATAACATGGCAGACCCGTTCACTAAGCAGCTAAGTCAGCAAAAGACTGAAGCCCACCTTGAGAAGATCGGGCTTAGATATATGACTGATTGGCTTTAGTGCAAGTGGGAGATTGTTAGATGTATGCCCTAGAAGCCAATCTGGCCGACACATTGTTAATTCTAGGGACATAATTTTGTACTTGACTATTTATTATTGAATAAATAAAAGGCATCTTTTCATTCATATTATTTATGTGTCTATGAATCGTCCAAGAAATTAATAAGATGATGATACATATTCTCAAGAGTTGAGAATTTGAGCCATGTATCATTGGTGATTAATTTCTAAATGCTCCTGATCAATGGATCATCACAAGGACGGTGATCGATCCGATCAGTGCACAGATCACTTTTCTTCTGGATGGACGAGACTTGAGTCCACAGTGTAGGGACACTGAAGTGATAGTGTAGGTGCTTGTTAGAGAACAAGGGTACTGAGCGTGACCAAGACAAGAAGTCACTTGGATGTCTATCCACTCGTCAGTGACTTGCTTGATGTTGCAGTAGTATGACTGGTCCTTTGACCTGCGGTGCTTCGCTACTCACAGTGAGGTTATTGTAGTTTGACTGCATACATACATGGTCTCTAGCCATATGGGTCCATGCAGTGTAGATTGGCTGCAGTAGGTTCACTGTAGGAGTAGGGTATGCACCTACAAGGAATCTATCGACCTTGATAGAAGATGAGTGATCCTATGTGATTTGTTAGACTGAGTTCTAAGACCTTGGCCAGGGCAGTAATATAAAGTGGAGAAAGAGTTTTCCACTATCGAACTCGAGTCGAATAAATCTTGACATATGACAGACGATGGGGTTTGACGAGTTGTCCATGACCTCCGTCCTGTAGGGATCTACGATAGTAGGACTGTATCACATGGTAACTGCACCTAGAGGTTCATCTTTCTATTCTACTGGGTAGCCACTACATGCTGCTAGGTGTCACTGGTGGATGGTGGGACTCACAGGGATTATCTCGATGATGGATAAACCCTAATGAGTTGAGTTGGAATCGTTCCAACCCATTGAAAGGAGTTTTCAATGATATAGTGATAGAGATCACAATATATCTCACTACCAGTCAGAGTAGAACCTATGGGGTCACACACACTAGAAGTATTGACCGATCCGATGGTTGAAAAGTGATTATGAATCACAAGTAATCAATTCGATTGATATTCAGTTGAAGAAGGAACAAAGGGAATTAATTAATTGGACTTGAAACAAGAGTCCTACTTCGAGTAGGATTTCTAGAGTCCTAATTGGATTAGGACTGGGAATCCTAGTTGGAGTAGGACTGGGATTCCTACTTGGAATAGGATTCCTGCAATCCTAATGAGATTAGGAGTTTTGAATCAAAATTGGATTCCTACTTGGAGTAGGATTCCTAGAGTCCTAATCGGATTAGGACTTTGGATTCAAATAGAGTCCTAATTGAATTAGGACTAAAATTATATATGTCCTAATTTGGATTAGGATTTCTTAAGTCACAATTAATTATTAATCTAATGAATCAATAAGACTTCTAATTGGATTAGGATTGAAGAGTTCAATTGAGTCAAAATTGATTTAAGTTCTAATTGAATTAGGACTTACCTAGATTGGATCCAAATTGGTTCACCCTTGGGCTAAGCCTAATTGGATTAGGGCTTGACCACATTAGGACATTCCAATCCCTACCTAATATGGATTAGGGTTTACCATGAGGAAGGGGATAAGCCCCTCCCCTTTCCACGTGGAGAAGGGAGAAGAGACGGCGCCCCCTCTTAGGAAAGACATCAAGAACTCCTAAATGTTAGGAGCTCCACATGTCTATAAAAAGGGACTTGTGGGCGGCACCTAGGGCATAGAAGAAGTCCTCTTTCTCCTTGCCGTACACCTCCCTCTCCTCTCCTCTTGGTTCAGCCGCCAGCAAGGAAGATAAAAGCCAAAGGTGTTGGCGGCATCCTCTTCCTCCCTTCTTCCTTCCAACGCAGGGAAAAGAAAGAAGGCTGCGTGGGGATTCTTCTTCTTCCTCTTCTTCATCCTTCTTCTTCCTCCTCTCAAGCACAATCAAGGGTTGATTGAAAGAGAGGAAATCAGCCATCAAAAGAAGTCTTTGCAAGGGAGCTAGCACCCCGGGAAGACAAGAGAGCTTTGATCGGATCACTGCTTCGTGTGGATACCCGTAGAGGCCGGACACTTGAACGGCTTCAAGCGAACCTTCATCCTAGACCACGAACTTCAGTTTGCGGTGATCATCTACCCGTACAAGGTGAAGATCTGATCTTCCTAAAGGTTTAAAAAGTTTTAATTCTTATCTAACTACGAACGGTTCATGAAACAACGTTCATGCGATGAACGTCGATCCCGCTTATGCCGATTCCGCTGCCATCTGAATTTTTTTGAAATATCAGCGGCATGGGCGGGTTCCCAACACAAGTATCCCTGCATCATCATCAAAAGCTACTCTCTTGCTAGAGAAAGCATTATTAGTCTCATCAAAAATAACATGAATAGATTCTTCAATAACAAGAGTTCTTTTGTTGAAGACTCTATATGCCCCACTTGATGTAGAGTACCCCAAAAAGATACCTTCATCAAATTTGGAATCAAATTTTTCTAGGTTATCTTTGCCATTATTATGAATAAAACACCTACAACCAAAAATATGAAAATAGTTTACTTTGGGCTTTCTATCTCTCCAAAGTTCATAAGGTGTTTTCTTTATAATTGGTCTCAATAAAACTCTATTTAATATATAACATGATGTGTTAATAGCCTCACCCCAAAAATACTTTGGGAGATCACTTTCATATAATATGGTCCTAGCCATTTCCTCTAGGGTTTTATTCTTTCTTTCCACCACTCCATTTTGTTGTGGAGTCTTAGGTACAGAAAAATTATAAGTTATCCCCTTTTTGCTACAAAATTTTTCAAATAGATGATTTTCAAATTCCGTTCCATGATCACTCCTAATAGCTATAACTGAAGCATTTCTTGCGTTAGTTACTTTCTTATAGAATTTCTTAAATACTGAAAATGCTTCATCTTTATGAGCTAAAAACATGATCCATGTGTATCTAGAAAAATCATCTACTATGACAAGACTATACTTGTTTCCACCAAGGCTTGTGGTCCTAGTTGGTCCAAAAAGATCCATGTGAAGTAGCTCAAGGGGTCTAGTAGTAGAGACACAATTTATAGATTTAAAGGAACTTCTAGATTGTTTGCCAAATTGATACGCTCTACAAATTTTATTTTTCTCAAATTTTAGCTTTGGTTTGGCAAACCAATCATAGAATCTATTTTAATTAATTAAGATAGTGTATCCATACTTGCATGACCTAATTTACGGTGCCATAACTAACTTGGATCATTGACCTTAGTGTCACTAGCTACTAAGCAGTGGCTATTTTTGGTAAGATCTTCAAGATCTACTACATAAACATTGTCGCGTCTTAGTCCTTTGAACACTAAGCTATTATCAATTGAGTTGGTTATGATGCATAAAGATGGCTTAAACAGAACATCAAAACCTCTATCACATAATTGACTAACGCTAAGTAAGTTATGCTTAAGACCATCTAAAAACCGAACATTATCAACAAAGGTTGAAGGTGTTTATTTGTATTTTACCGATACCAATGATATAACCTTGATTATTGTCTCAAAAAGTCACTGCACCTCCTTTTTTAGACTCTAGGATGAAGAATTGCTCCTTGTCACCCATCATGTGTCTTGAGCAGCCACTATCCAAGTACCAACAGTGTTTATTGAGCTTGGCTGCAAGACACTCCTACACAAAGAAATCAAACAATCTTAGGTACCCAAGTTTTCTTGTATACTTCAAGGTTAGTTATGTTGGTTCCTTTTGGAACCCAAATCTTTTTAATCTTTCTTTTAGCTTCTGTTTTTCTATGGTTACATATATTAGCTTTATATCCTACTCTACCACAACAAAAATAGGTTACATTTTTAGTTTTACTTTCACTAGCTTTTACGAAGAAGTTTTTGAGAAATTTTTGCTTGTTCTTGGGCTTATACCCTAACCTGGCTCTATTAAACATAGCTCTTTGACTATTAAGGATCATATCAAGTTTTTTAGAGCTATAGGTAAATTTCTCAACAATAGATTTATATTTTTCAAGTTCTTTGTTTAATTTCAAGTTTTCTTCGCTCAATGATTTAACATTAGTAATTGAATTATCTTTTAAAGTATGATTACTATTTTTAAGTTTGGAGATTTCTTTAGTTAGACTTTCTTTATCTTTAATTAAGGCATTAGTTTTTTGAGTTAGCAATTGGTTGCTTGTTTTAAGTTCTAAATATTCTTTGACAATAGAGTCCTTTTTCTTAATCAATTTATCATTTTTATGAATGGAGGTAGAGGCTACCAATTTGTATAAAATAGTGGAAGTATCTTTAGACTAAAGTCCAAGTCTACTGTATCAAGTCAATTCATATACTAATAGCCAAATTTTCTTTTTTACCAAGAAGGCATGATTCACAAGTTGTTAATGATTCATAATCATTAACATTGAGGATTCCCTCTTTACTTAACCTGTTCATCCTGCTCTTGTTAATATGTCCGAGCCTATGATGCCAAAGGTAGACATCCGTAACATTATCTATTCTAGGGCGCTTATTGGACTTGTACATTACATGAACAGGCTGTGACAAAATGTAAATGCCATTACTCAGAGTTTCATTCATTACAGCAGCACCATTCCAAATGATATTGCAATAATCCTTTTTTATTGATATTTCATAACCATTTTTGGCCAAAAGGCCTACAAAAATGACATTCAATAAAAAACTTGGACAATAGTGACAATCACTAAGGACATTTACATGAGAGCTGAATTCAAGTTTAAGAATTCCTAAAGCTAGAACTGGAACTGATCTTCCATCTCCAACATTCAGGAACCTTTCTCCTTCTTCAAACCTCACACTGATTTGTAGCCCCTGCAACGAATTGCAAATATTAAAAGGATTACCGGTATCCAATACCCAGGTCGAATTATCACAAATAGAAAAATTGCAAGGTGTTATCATATAAGTACCTTGATTGGCAACTGATTGCCCACTTTTTTTAAGCTGGTTCGGATGGAGGGATGCAATGTAAAGAGGACAGTTCCTCTTCCAATGTCCTTGCTTCTTGCAGAAGAAGCACTCCGCCTTGCTCTGATCAGCCTTTTTATTCTTTTTCTGACTAGGCTGAGCATGATGCACCTGTTTTTTTTGGATTTTATTTTTCTTTTTTCCTTTCTTAAAGGGGCGGCCCTTGGATGAACCTCCCACAAAGTTCACCGTCTTCTTAAGAAGTTGGTGATCATTCTCAAAAGTCTGTAGTAACCCCAACAATTGGTGATAATTCACTACAGGTTTCGTCATACGAAAATGAGTGAGAAAAGAACGGTATGATCTAGGCAGTGAGTTTAGTATGGCATCCTTCCCCAATTGATCATGAAGAGGAAAGCCAAGAGAGCTTAGACGCTCGATCAACTCGATCATGTACAGTACATGATCAGTTACCGAGGTCCCATCTTTCATTCGGGCGCTCAAGATGGCACAACTAGTTTTGTGCCTCTTAACGTCGTCAGGAACACTGAATGATTCATTCAACACTTGAATGATATCTTCCGGCTGCGTATTCTCAAAACGCCTACTAAACTCATCACTCATTGCTGCCAACATGATGCATCGAATAGTGATCCGGTCACTAAGCCACTTCTGATAAGTGTCTCTGACCGATCTTGATGCATTAGCAGCGGCTCAGGTGCTGGATCCGTTATCACATAAAGGATCCTTTCATGCTCTAGCACTATTTTCAGTTTTCTATGCCAATTATTAAAATTTGGACGAGTCAACTTGTCATTGTCCAACAATGAGCGAAGTGACAAATTAGTGGCCATTTCTGCATAAAAAAAAATTTAGCCATTAGTATATGAATTGACTAAACTCAATAGACTTGGACTTTAGTCTAAAAGTACTTTCACTATTTTATACAAATTGGTAGCCTCTACCTTCAATTCGAAAAATTACTCTTAATTCTTTAGTGAGCACTAGAACCCAATAGATCGCATATAGGCCCGAGTGTGGCTCGCCTAACCCATATGCACCTATTGGTAGGTTCTTAACCAATTGCTTCACCAAGCAACTTCTAGTGATGATTTTGCCCTAGGTTCTTCGGCAGGCGTGTGGCGCCTCCACCGAATATCCTAGTCAGGTCCAACCATTAAATGATAGGGTTAAGTCTAATCAACTAATAGACGACCAAGCCCGAGTGTGGCTCGGCCCACCTGACTGCCTATTGAAGGTACACTTAACTCATTATATATTGAATGATAATTTTAATGCTTGATAAGTACCAGGCGTGTGGTGCCTCCAATAATTATCAAAACATCGGACCCATTATCATCCAACTTAATGGGAGGCTATGACCTAGTTATCCCCATAACCATTTCCTTTTAAGGACCTAATAATTTTAGAAGATTTCATAATTGGGATAGATAAGAGGGTCCGGTTAGTCTAATTTCTTCCATTGACTTCACCAAATCAGATTAGACTGATTTTCCTAAATCAGATTAGGGTCCGGTTAAGGAGGCACCTAAATCAGTCAAACTGATTTTTCTTATAGGCATGGGCTAACTCGAATCATTAAGTGATCCAATCAAAATATGATTAACCATGTCGGCCAGGTAAGTGAGATCGGTGGAAGGGATATTCCATTAACTCGACAAAGACGAATCATTGCGAGTAGCTCCCAATTAAAAATCACCGGTCAAAACTGTCAAACTTACCTTAGACACCGACTGGTTAATCAATTTCGATTTGATTACTCAAATGACTCAGGCTATACCTCTGAGCCTAAATCAAGTTCTATCTTGGTCTAATCAAAGACATGGACTTGATCCATCTACAACTATTGTAAATTGATGTAGGATTTTCTTGACCTAATCTAGTTACTACTTAATTAGATTTGATCAATTAATTCTATTTGTCCATGATTCTAACCTTAGGTCTAACCCAATCCTAGGAACTTGATTCAAGCTAACCCATATGCCCAAAGAATTATGCAATGTCAATTAATTGAGTTACAATTCTATTTCATAACACTTAATTCTTAATTAAGTTTAGACTTATGAAAGTTTTGATCATTGCATATTTTTTTTAATTACATATTAATTACAATCTTTCAATTCTTAAAACATATTTTCAGATCTGAGTTTTTGTAATTAATCATATGTAATCAGATTTAATTCATGTTTAAGTCATTATGTTTTATGTTCATGCATCACATATACATAACAACATGAATTAATTCAAACAACATACATCTTATGTATTTATTTTTTTTTCACTTTTATTTTTAGATCTGATTCATTTATTAACATCAGAGATCATATGAATTATAAACTTTATTTAGATCTAATCTAAATAATATTATAATTTCAGATTTATTCATGTTACTAATCCCAACACAAACATGCATCATATGCATCCAAAATTTCAGATCTACTTAATCATGCATAATCAGCAATTAAATCAATCATAAAAAGCACTTTAGATCTAATCTAAATATGTTAATGATTTTAGATTTAATTGCAAGAATTAAAACATAAAAGTTTAAACACGAACCTGGCTCTAATACCACTGAAATCATTAACCAGTCTGATCAGCAGACACCAGTCTGATCTAGGTAGCAACCATTGGAAGGTTGTAAAACCCATCCATAGTCATCCATTAGTTCATTAAAGGCATCATATAATTCTTCAAAGGTAAAATCTAAATGAGTTTCAGACATTACCTCTTTTTCGTTTGCCATAAGGCAGAAATTAGCTTTCTCCTCTTGTTCCTCTTCCGATGATGATGATGACTTATCAGAGTCAGTCCATGGTGATAAGAGCTTTCTTCTTTTTGTACTTGTTGCTCTTCTTCAGCAAGGGACAGTCGGCTCTGAAATGATCCGGCTTCTTGCATTCGTAGCATCCGATTCCCTCACTTTTTCTTTCATTACTTTTATCCTTGTTGAAGGAACTTGAGGGAACTCTCTTCTTATGGAAGGGTTTCTTCCGATTAATGAATCTTCTGAATTTTCGCACAAGGAGAGCTTTTTCTTCATCTTCCTCATTGTCTTCTTCTTCACTGCTGCTACTGCAAGAAAGATCCTTATTAGAAGAAGTAGACTTGAGGGCAATTATCTTTTTCTTATGAGAGGATTTTTCTTTGCTGTGTTGTTTCATTGTGAGCTCATGCGTCATTAGAGATCCAAGAAGCTCCTCGAGTGGTAGCTTGTTCAAGTCTTTTGCTTCTTGGATTGCCGTGACCTTGGCTTCCCATGACCTTGGTAAAGAGCGAAGAATTTTTCTGACAAGATCACTATTAGTATAACTTTTGCCAAGGCTTTTTAAGCCGTTGACAATATCAGTAAATCTTGTGAACATACAAGAAATGGTTTCATTAGACTCCATTTTAAATAGTTCATATTTGTGAACTAGCATGTTAATTTTAGATTCTTTGACTTAATTTGTGCCCTCGTGGGTCACTTCAAGTCTATCCCATATCTCTTTTGCAGAATTACAAGTAGAGATTCTATTGAATTCATTAGGATCCAAGGCACAACATAGAACATTCATTGCTTTAGCATTTAGTTGTGCCTTCCTTCTATCATTGTCATCCCAATCTTTTTCTAGCTTGGGTAGAGCAATGTTATCAACATAGATAGAAGGAATATGTGGTCCATTAATTATGATGCTCCAAACATCATAATCTTGGGCTTGGATCCTCATTCTAGCCTTCCAATAGGTATAGTTAGCTCCATTGAACAATGGAGGCCTATTGGTGAATTGCCCCTCACTAAGGGAAGATCTAAAAGGGGTTGTCATCTTAATCTTTTACTCTTTTTAAGGATTGGAACACCAATCGATATGAGAGCACCTGCTCTGATACCACTTGTTGCCCAAGGAGACAACCCAAGAGGGGAAAGGGTGAATTAGGTTTTAATTAAATATTGACCAATTAAAACTTAATGAGTAATTAACTAAATCTATTGCAAGCAAATTAGTTAGATTACTAGATGCAGTGAGTGAAGAGAAAAAAAGAGACAACTACCAATACAAACATAGGAAAGTTTATAGTGGTTCGGAGCCAACTCTTGCTCCTACGTCCACTTTCCAAGCCGCACTTGGGAGTTCACTATAATCCTTAGGATTACAGCAGGTTGTTTTACAAGATTACAACCCAACTTGTTGTTTTCACGAGATTACAACGAACTCGGTCGGTTTTCATAGGCTCACCGACTAGAACCAACCGATTGTTTTCTCGGGTTCACAATCAAACCTAGTTGATTTTTTCCGGTTCACCAACCACAACCTTACACCGTTGGTTTTATCTTTGGCTCACCAACAAACCTTACAACCCTTGATTCAATCCCCTGATTGAATCAAGTAAGATGAACAAAGTTTGGGAATTCACAAAGGAAGCTTCTAAAAAGTAGATGTGAGAATGATATAAGAAAAGTAAAGTTAGAAGCCCTCAAATAGATTTTAGATGGGGAAGTAGGAGCTTCTCGATTTCTGAGTCTCCTCTTGAAAGCACTGAAGGTTGGATGACAGTAGTAGAGCCTTCAATGCGAAGGAAGCACTTCTCGGATTGAGTTGAATGCACCTTGTTGCCCAAGGTGACAAGCCAAGAGAGGGGGGGGGGGGGGGGTGAATTGGTTTCTCTTGAATTTTTTTTACTATCTTTCTTTAGTCAATTGATGAGTGAGTGAAATTAGAACAATGCACAATACAAACACACAAGAAGTATAGTGGTTCGGTGCTCTCCTAAGCACCTACGTCCACTCCCCAAGTGACCCCTTGTGAATTCACTATAATCCCTCGGATTACAGTTGGATTGTTTTCCGGGCTCACAATCCAAAAACCTTTACACTTTGGTTTTCGGGATCACCAATAACCTATGTTGGTTTTACGGGCTCACCAACAAACCTTCACAATTGGTTTTACAGGTTCACCAATAAACCTACACCGTTGGTTTTACGGGCTCACCAACAAACCTTTAAAAGGTGATTAAAAAGAAAGAAGAAGAATGTTGAAACTCCTAGATGAGCAAATATAACAATTATAAGCTACAAAGAAGAGTTTAGAGAATAGTTATCGCTTGATGAGACTTCTCTCTTCTTTGTCAAGAATGCTTCACTCTTCAAGGGTGGATGGAGCTCTTAATATCTCTTGGAATCTGCTCAATCACTTTCTTTTGACTCTTGAATGAAGCACTTGGATGAAGAAGATTAGGGCACTTGTATTTCTCGTGTAAGCTTTGATATTTTGCAAAAGAATATTTTTCTCTGATGAATAGTGTCCCTTTAAATAGTTTTCCTCATCCATTGGACAATCCCCAATGGTTAGAATTCAAAAACTAGTCGTTGCTTGCTGTTGGAAGGACAAAAAGTACTTCTGCAGAACTAGTCGTTATGCTTCTGCCCGTGCTTGGGTCGACTCAACTTTTACTGGGGTCGACCCAACTTCCACTTGGGTCGACTCATGCTATATTGGGGTCGACCCTCTCAAGAAAACATAAAACCTTATATTTCAGCCTTTCTTCACTTGGGTCGACTCAAATCTTTTTAGGTCGACTCAAGGTTCAATTGGGTCGACTCAATTTCCACGTGGGTCGACCCTCTCAGGGTTTTCAAAGAACAGATTTCCGAATGACATTACCTTTGGGTCGACTCATGTTCAGTTGGGGTCGACTCAAGGTTGGGTCGACTCAAGTTCCATTTGGGTCGGCCCTCTCAGGGATTCCAGAGACTTATTTTCTTGAGGCTTGAGGATTGGATCGACTCAGCTTTCACTTGGGTCGACTCAAGTACTGTTCATGTTGCCCAAGGTGACAAGCTAGGGGGGGTGAATTGGTTTTTTTAACTTTTTGATTCCTTAATCGAGTTAATTGATGAGTAAGTAATTGTAGTAAAGTAAGACAATACACAGTGAAAACACACAAGAAATATAGTGGTTCGGTGCTCTTCTAAGCACCTACGTCCACTCCCCAAGTGACCCCTTGGAAATTCACTATAATCCCGCGAATTACAGTTGGATTGTTTTCCGGGCTCACAATCCAAAAATCTTTACACTTTGGTTTTTCGAGATCACCAAAAACCTATGTTGGTTTTACGGGCTCACCAACGAACCTTCACAATTGGTTTTACGGGTTCACCAACAACCTATGTTGGTTTTACAGGCTTACCAACAACCTATGTTGGTTTTACGGGCTTACCAACAACCTACGTTGGTTTTACGGGCTTACCAACAACCTACGTTGGTTTTACGGGCTTACCAACAACCTACAATGTTGGTTTTACGGGCTTACCAACAAACCTTACAACAAGAATAAAGAACAAGGAACTAAAGCTCCTAAATGAGCAAATAAAACAATCATGAGCTACAAAGAAGAGTTTAGAATATAGTTATCCCTTTAATAAGGCTCTTCTCTTCTTTATCATGATTGCTTCACTCTTCAAGGATTGGTGGAGCTCTTAATGTCTCTTGGAATCTGCTCAACCACTTTCTTTTGGCTCTTTGAATGAAGCAATTGAATGAAGCTTGCCTTGCTAGGGTTTTCTCTTGAATGCACTTGATGTATTTGAAAGTGAATCCTAGGTTCTTCGGTGTTAAGCATACGGATTTTTTTTTTTTTTTTTTGAAAACCATGGCTGAACCTGATCGGGTTGCCTACGTACCCCTTCATAAGGGGGATCAAGCCATACGTAGTTCTTTTTAAGTTTCAAAAATGCAGCGGAAAAATGAATCAAACAATTTAATTCATGCATGCTTACAAGATCAAATCTAGAAATCAGCACATTAAGAACACATAGGATTATGCCGGAATTATTTAAACAATTATGCTAAAACTTTCATGCATGATTAACTATCAGATCTGAAACTTAAAAACTCTATTCCAATTATTCTCCGAATATCCATTGAATGGATTCTGGAGATATCTCCATGAGGAGCCCCAAAAGAGGGTAAAACCTCGGGGAATCGGACCTAGATCTTGACACCATAATAAAAGATTAATGTAGGATTAATACCTTTTATGATGGATGAAGCTTGTGGATCTGATCCTCGTCTTCGCAGCCACGCACACGAATGGCCTCTACGAGAAGTCCACGCGAAGTTCTTGAAGAGATCCAATCCTACGGAAGTGCTAGCTTGCGCAGAATTTCTTGAGGCTGAAATTTGATCTTCCCAACGCTATTAACTTTTGATCCGCCTTCTTGGAAGAACTTGGAGGAAAGATTTAAAGGGATTGAAGAGGATTTAGATCTGATCTAAAGACTCTTATCAGGGACCCCTAACACTAATGGCACGATGGACTTAGAGGAGGAAGAAATCGGCTAGATTGAATGCAGAATTTTTTCACGCATGAACTAGGGTTCCTCTCTTTCCTTTTCCCTTTTTTCTTCTTCTTTTTCTCTCTTTTTTTTTTCTTGAATTTGACCACCAGCTGATGGAGGTCCTTTTAATGTTGCTCTCCCACCTAACTTCATGCCAACCATCCCATATTTGTGGAGGATTTTGTGGGATTTTGAATTTTGAATTCAAAATTCAAGTTCATGTGCCATTACATGATGAAGCTTGATCTAATCTAAACCATTCATCATGTTGCCACTTCCCTCTTTCAATTTCAAAATTCCCATGCCCCCAATCAGATTAGAGGGTCACGTGGTGATTTTGTGGTGATTAAATTCGAAATTCAACCTTAATTAGAAGTGAGACAAAGATAAGGATGACATATGTCATGAAGAGAGAGAATTTGATCTTATCCAATTCTTTTCATAAATTTATCTCTCCATTTCGACCCATCTAATGATGAAAGAGGTCCCTGATGTTGCCAAGTGTCCCATGGCACCATTAAATAAATTAAATTAATTATTAATCATATTAAAAATCAATTTATGGCGCCTTGCATGGATATGTGACAAGTGGATTTCAAGATCCGAACAGTTTCAGATCAAACCCATTTAATTTAATTAAATCCTAACAATTAGAATGATCCAATTACCATGGGTTGAACCTAATCCAATTAGGTCAATCCCTAATTAAGCACAAATTTAATCTAATTTAATTTGGTTAACCTAAGTCCTCTTGATTCAGACCTAATCCAATCAGGTCAAAAACCTTGATTGAGCCCAGAATTGAATCTAATTCAATTTGGCTCATCCTTAGTCTAATTACTCAATCCAATTGAGTTCATTAGCAATCTAATTATTAATCAATCCTCCGATAATTACTTTAATTATTTTATAAGATAATTTGCCAATCGAATTGACCAAATTACCCCTGAATGATTCTTAATCATTCATCAGCCTTCTTGATCAATCAGGAATCTTCTATGCGTGTGACCTCATAGGTTCGAACCTAAGCCGGTAGTATAGGAACGACTTCCTACACTAATCGATGTGACCATCTAGCAATGGTACCCGACGTCCGGATAGGCCGAATATATGCGAAGCAAATATTCTGGAACCTTGAACTATGGTTACTGTATAATTCAATCCCTTTGACTCCTAATGCCAGGATGACTTAGAGCTCACTGTCAACCCTATAATTAGTACATCCATTATGTGATTAACTTTAGATATCCCGTGACTCCTCACTGGGATTACCCTGGCCAAGGTTTTGCTAAATTAATCACAAGACATTATCTCCTATTTCCAGGAGGGGTCAATTCCATCTCGACTCACAACTGACTACGCAAGTACTTGACTGCACCCAGTGACCTTCCGTCACTGAATTAGAAATCCAGGTAGTCCGGTACCAAAGTACAATGAGTTGCTTGCTAGTCACAAGTTGCGGTCTCAGGTCAGAGGGCCAAACTTATACCCATATCCACTCGGAACATCTCTTGACAGTAGAGCGTTCCGAAATTGGTCACGTTCAGTGAAATATACTCCTACACTTCACCTGTGTGGCATACCAGTGTCTCCACACTCCTTGGTTAAGAGGACAACCAACGTATATGTCACACAACGACCTAATCTTGATAATGCTGTCGTCCTTGTAACAATATATCATTTGGTCGCGAAATAGTTTAAGGACTCGAAGATAAATCCTCCTTTATCATTAATAAGTCCTAAGGACTTCATCATATAAGAGTTCATTTGAAGATGTAAAATGATGAATAATGCCAAAAAATACTTTATTGATTTGTCAATTCATTTAATCATCAACATGCTGACGATTGACATTTAGGATACAATTCCCAACAGTATTTTCCAAAGCTTGCTTCCTCTGATGAATACTCCCTCTTAAATACTTCTCCAACCTCCAAATAGTCCTTCCTGACCGTTGGATTGAAGAAACTAGCCATTTATAGCCGTTAGGAGTCCAAAAAGCACTTCTGCACAACTAGCCGTTATGCTTCTGCCCGTGCTTGGGTCGACTCAAACTTTTCTTGGGTCGACCCAAACCACTGTTCATCAGACTTGGGTCAGCTCAAGCTTTTCTTGGGTCGGCCCTCTCAGAAAATACAAAACCTTGTATTTCAGCCTTCCTTCACTTGGGTCGACTCAACTCTTTTTGGGTCGACTCAAGGTTGGGTCGACTCAAGGTTGGGTCGACTCAAGTTCAGTTTAGGTCGACCCTCTCAGGGATTCCAGAGACTTGTTTTCTTGAGGCTTGAGGATGGGGTCGACTCAACTTTCACTTGGGTCGACCCAAGTACTGTTCATCCGTGCCATAAGTGCTAGAGTGTGCCAGAATGTTTCTTGATGTGCCGGGATCGACTCCACCTCTTCTAGAGTCGATTCCTACTTTGTGCCAAGTGTTCCAAAGGCGTGCCAAACGTATCGGGGTCGACTCCAAACTAATTGGGGTCGACTCTAACCATGTTTTTCTGCACTTTGAAGGTTAGTTATGCTCATTGAAACAACAATATGATATTCCAAGCAAATTATGATGCATGGCACAATAAAGTTTCATACCCTTAACAGTATGAATTGCCCTTTTAGGTATTTTTAACGTGAAACTTTGCCAAAATGAATTCTTGAGCTTTCTACCATTCTCTATTACAAATTTTATCTCGTTATCATTTCTTGAGAGTGGTTTTGACCATATATTCTTAATGTATCGTGAATGTATCGAGGGTGTGTCATTTATCAATGATGTATCGAATATTTCTTCCTTACTCACTTATGTACTGGATTAATTGAGCTAATAGCATTAGCACTTCCATATGGCCTCAATGGCTTTGTAAGCATCAAAATAACACTAGGATCCTCAATCTCCCCCTTTTTGATGATTACAAAACATTGAGTATAAGCAAATTGATATTCATGTGAGAAGTAAGGTTTAATGTATAGAAAATGCTTTTGGTGTAATGGTTTCAAATAGTCCAATTTAGAGAATGTATCAATGAACCGAAAGCTCCCCCTATCTTATCCAAGTAGAATGCCTAATGAATTTTAGCTTTGCTTCCCCTTAAAGCAAGAGTTTCAAGCTATGTATCGAGGCAAGAAAAATCTCTATGATTATGTGCCAGATTCAGATTTTCTCTTTGTCAAATGTCTCTCCCTTAAGTGTATAATACATGTCTCCCCCTTAAGTATGCAATATATACCTTTTATATTTTCTCCCCTATTATATTTTTTCTCCTATACTGTTTTTCTTATAGAATTTGCTTCTAGTTTCTCCCTTATATTTTCTTCCCCTTTTTGTTATCATCAAAAAGAATGAATAACAATGAAATGGATAGCATTGTAATGACAATCACAAAGATCATAACTCAAGAGAAACATTATCTATGCCAAAAGCACTATGTTTTAGAGAAGAAATACAAACTACCACAAAGAGCAAATGTAAGTCAAAACAAATACAAAGTCTGGGAGATACTTTAAGAACATACTTAATGATAATGCTTTAGAGTTAATCAGCTTTAACATATTCAACATATTTCAATCTAAGCTGATTGATATTCAATTCAAAACATAAAGCATTATGAGCATATACTCAGATTTTTTTTTTTTTGACAATATCAAAACGATTGCAAAATAATAAAATATTAAGCACAAGACAATATTTCATTCAGTGCATGCCAAATTATTGCAAGAATATGAATTATGTGACTCAAGGCAATACTGTCAGGGCAAGATAATGAGTATAGATCAGAGCCAATTACTATAGTTTTAAAATTATGATTGGATCACATCAAAATCAAGGATGAAAAGTTTAGCTTTAAAAATGAGACATTTAAGATGTGAGCCAGAAGAGATCTCTAAATATAGATTCCAAAGATAGTTTTCAAATCAAGTGTAGATGGAATCTTTTTCAAGTTATTTCAAGGAGTATCAAGAACAATATTCAAAAAAGGCACGAATGAAAATCAAACATTTTTTTTTTATAAATATATTAAGTATATAGCAAAATGAGAGCAATCTAATTAATTTTCAGAGTATAGTATAAGAGCAGATAAAGATCAAAACTTATATACTCGAAAAATATAAGATTATGTTGAATCCTTAATTCTTAATGACTTCAAAGTTCTTTCATGATATAAAAATATTGGGGTATAGATATCAAAACATAAATTTATGCAATGTAGGATACATAAAATTCAAGACTTTAAAAGTTCTTTTAGAGCTCTTTTAAAGACTTTATTTTACTCCTTTAAAGATCATAGCATCAAAATCAATTAAAATGAATTGGATCAGGATTGAAACACTAAAGTGCGACCCAATAAGAACTCATAAGTAGATTCCAAGATAAATTTTCGATACTAAGACAGATGGAATCCTTTTCAACTAATTTTCAGAAATAAATGATTTACCGATGAATATAGATGGAAATCCAACTTTCAAAAGATATTCAATGAAACACAAAGTTTAATACCACTTTACATTTAGTATTCTTTGTCTCATCTTTAGATGCGAATTTACACGATTAAGTTCTATATGATCTCTCCCTCTGAAATTTTCTTTCTCTCCCTTAATTAATCATTCCATTTGAGAGTTTAGAGTTTGAAGATAATTTTCAATAAAGAGATTGAGTATTTAAAGCTCCCCCTCAAAAGATGTATTTTCTTTCAAACTTTTTTTTTGTTCTTCTATAATATCAAGAATGTAGAGTGATCCAGAATTTTTCAAAATTTATAGCAATCATTCTTTTTAATCTTTCAAGAATAAATTATATTTTCTCTTATTTTTTTTTGAATATGTATGAAAATATTAATCAGAAAATAATTCTTTTGAAGCTCAAATTTCTTTCAAAAGTAATTACATTTTCTTTCCTATAAGAATTATTGAAGTGAGTTGAAATATTTTAAGCTTTAGGATCATTAACTCTCTTCTTAAAAATAGCTTTTCTTTTTTTTTTAATGATAGAAGCATTTAATTATGCAGGAGTGTATATTCAAAATATTAATTTCTTAGTCATAGTTTTTCAGCAATGTATATATGAAGCACCATAAATCTTTTTAATATCAAAATAACATCATATGTTTAGAACCATTTGTTTGCAATCAAGATCATTGAAAAACACATCATTTAGACCAATTTCAGTACACTTATAAGATAAAAAATGATATGTTTCAGATGCGTATCGGAGCAAACAACCAAGATATCAAAATTAATTCTATTTTTCTTAAGTTGTAGTTTTTATCTAAGAATCATAGTAAATTATTTCTCCAGCATGATGCAATCTTTGAAGCATATAATGAAAGTTACAAAAATGCAATGATAGAAGCATTTTTAAATTAAGTTTAAGCTTTTATACAAAATCAGATTCTGAATTTTATAAAAATTTTCAAAGAAGCTTTCAGGATTATAATTTGAGATATGCATCTTCTACATTGTTGCTCATCTTAAACTATTAAGATTGAAAACACATATTTCAAAAACATTAGAGCACATCCAGAATCTTTGTAATTCATATTGAATTTTGGTACAAATTGGAGGACATTATGTACTAATGTTAGGCAAGTTGAAAGATAAATTATAATCAATTCATTCTGCCTAATTTGCAAATTCAGATTATCCTTTTCTTTTATTTTTCAGAAGATATTCATTAAAATAGAAGTATCCTTTTCTTCTTCTTTTTATAAATATATTCAACTTTCAGATTTCAAAGGTGATCATGAACGACAAATCTAAAATTTCTTTCAAAAATATTTTTAGAAAAATTCTTATGTAATTTTTCAAACATTCAAGCATTGGAACTGATTTAATAAGAAATTTTGTTTTTGATCAAGAGAGTATGAGAGAAATCCAAAATATCATTGATGAGTATAGAATACAAGTAAAAATAATTTTCATTAGGCTTTGGAACACAAGTTATTTCGAAGTCAAAGGTGAAGCAAAAACTTGTATACAAAGTTAAAGCCTATTCCAAATTATGAGTGTCATAAAAAGAAAAATAAATTTGCTATTGGTAGAAACATGTTTCAATCAAATTATTCAAGCATGGAGCATTTCAAACTGAATATTGAAAACATATAATTCAAAGTATGCAAAACATAACAAGCATGTCATGGATCAAAATCAATTCTTTTCAAATAAAATTCTCCCTATTTAAATACAATTTAGCACTGATTTTATCCTTAAGGTGTGTTTTCAAGTGATTGAAACTTCATTTGCTTTTTCACAACCTTCTTATATATTTTCATTTATTTATCATTCATTCCCCAATTTTTTTTTAATTTCTTTCTTTAACCACTCAATGAACATTTTGATTATCTTCATTTGTTTTTTGGTTTTACTTTTCTATGCTCTATATTCTATTTGCTCCCTATCTGGTGGAGTTGGAAGGGGCACGAGGTACTACCACTAGCCTCCCTATTGGCACCATCCCTATGATGAGCAATGTAGAAAGGTTAAACTGTTCTTTTTAAAAATATTCACTCCAAACTCTTCCTATTTAATTATAGTTTATTACAGATTTTATCCCATCTAAAAGAATGCTCACACAAGTCTCACAATTGTGCTGAATATATTTTCCTTGCTCTGCTTTTACTTAAGATTGGAGTATTTACTTAGTTTTTACTATCTCAACAGATTTTTATGAATATTTTGATATCATTTAGATGTGATTCATTAGAATTAGTTTGATATCTTTGCATGTAAGCACAAAATGAGCATACAATTTGGCCTACAAGCTGTATGATATAGTAATACAGCTTCAAACAATAAAATTACCTTGCTCATCATTTTTAAACTCTACAATATGGGGTCATAGATATACCTTTCTTCATGCCAAACTTCTGTAAGAATATTCTTGTAAACTTACTTTAGCCAATGAAGATTCTCTTTCTTATTTGTCTTAGTTTGGAGTTCAAGAGGAAAGATTAGTTCATCCATTTTACTCATTTCGAACTCATCCTGCATGAGCTTAGTAAAAACTTTACATAAAGCTTCATTAGTAGCACCACAAATAATGTCATCAATATATATTTGAGCAATTATGATATCAGAATTTTTTTTTTTGATACATAGTTTTATCACTATTACTTTTTATCAAAAAGTTACTTAATCTTTCATATCATGCTCTTGGTGCTTGTTCTAAATCAAATAGTGTTCTATCATATTTGTAATGAATGTTTTTCAAATATAGATGGTTATTTTTACATAAAAATTTTAATGATATAACCACACAGAAGTTCATTCTACACATTCATTTGACAAAATATAAGTCTCATAAAACAAACAAATAAAAATGGTTATCTTTGACTTCTAATCATGCAAAGATTTCATCAAGATCTATTTCATCTTTTCTGATTAATTCTTTTAGTAATTACCAATTCTTCTTAATTAAGTGTGTTTCCGAAAAACTCAATTTTGTTCCAAATATAAAAAGTTTTCAGATTCTTCAACAAGATTTCAAATTTTATCCCTTTCAAAATGATTTAGTTTAACTTAACCAATTATCATCTTGTTCATTCTTCTTAATGTCTTTTAAATAGAAGCAAAATGACAAACTATATTTTCAATAAAAGATCTAGTTTTAATAAGAATAATATGAATTGACATTTCTACAACTAGTATCTTTTCATTGAATATTCTATATGCATTGCTTAAAGAGTAATATCCAAAGAAGCACTTGTTTTATCAGATTTGGCATATATTTCATTCTTGAGAACATAATATGTATAACTGAAAAATATGAAGGTATGCACCATTTGATTTTCTATTTTTCATGAGTTCATATAGGGTTTTCTTCAAAAATAGATTTAATAGAAACCTTAGAATATGACAAGCTGTGATGATAGCATTAATCAACTGCTATCACAAAGCACTGTCCTTACACAACAAAGGTTCTATTTTTATAACCCCTATATGCAATAGTGTTCTTGGTGCAAAAACAATTGTATTCAATATTATTTTCTATGCAAACCTTATTAACAAATTGCAAACCTTTTTCATTTGAAACCTTTTGTAAGTTTGTGCTAATGCAGAAAATATTTTAATTTAAGTGCCAAGAACAAAACCAATATTAGCTTTGAGAAATTATCCACAATTACAAAATCAGAAAGCTTATCTCCTAGGTTCACAATCCTAGAGATCCAAATAAATTTTTATGGAGAATTTTCAAAGGCTAAAGGTGAAAACAATATTTTCAGATTTAGAAATGATTCTAGTTTGTTTTTCTAGATGACATACATAGCAAACTTTGACCTTGCAAAAATTAATTTAAGTAAGCCAATGACAAAGTCTTTTGAGATTAAGTACATACTAGTATGAGTTAATTTTATATGCCAAAAGTGGTTTCTTTAATCTTGGTATTCATAGTGCATATATTTAAAGGCATACCAAGTATACATTCTCATGTCTATGATCAATAAAAGATAATACCATTGATAAAAACTCTCAATCAAGCATATAGAGAATTCATAGAGTTATTCTTAATAAATTGATTAATCATTTAGCAACTTATCCAGTAGTAAATAAAGCATACTATAAAATGAAGTGATTTGATTATATTTTTAAAAATATTACCTATATCACAAAATTGATTAATACCTCCAATTTATGTTTTAATTAGATACTAAGGCAAAGAGAATGATGAGATGCATGGATTACTAATTTCATTATTCTTTTCATTTCAATTACTTTTCTTAAGTATATTTTAAGTTTCATTCTTTAATATATGTCTAGAGCACCCAATGTCTAAATTAACATCTTTTGTTGGAGCCTTGAGTGCTAGACACACCTACAGAAAATATTCAGAGTTTCAACTTAGGAACCCAAGCTCTTTTGGGTCCTCGTAGGTTAGCTATTATTGTTCTTTTTGGAACCCATATTTTCTTAATAGCTATTTTGTCTATAGGTTTGCAGATTTTAGGATTATAAGGAATGTATTTCTGCATACTCTTATTAAATTTAACAAACATCGATTTAATATAAGTAGATGATGGATTTTTAATTTTTTATTTTTGTTCATTAGGTTCATCAGATAAATTAGAATCCGTTTTAGGATAGATAGTGGAGGATTTAACACATATATCATTAAGGGATTTTTGTGTGTACCAAGATTGATATCCTGATCCATCCTTTTCAAATTTAGCTCTTTGATTATTTATCATTAAGTTTAGTTTTTCAGAGCTGATAGTAAATTTTTCAACTATAGGCTTAAATTTGTTAACTTCTTTAGTTAGCCTTTCATTGTCTTCTGAAAGTAATTTATTATTTTTCTGAGTTATATCATAGCTTTCAGCAAGAGATAGATTTTTCTGATTTAGCTTTTTATTCTTTAAACTAAGCTTCTTATATTCTAAGTATAGATCAGAAAAAGCATCATGAAGTTCATCAAATGTAAAATCAGATTGAGTTTCAGCATGTACTTTATCTTGGAATGAGAAATCACTTTGTGTTCCAATACATACCTTATCTTCATGTGCCATAAAGCAATGATTTTTAATTTCAGTTTGCTGCTCTTCTTCTTCAGAGCTAGTTTCAGATTCACTAAAAATGTTAGTGCATTCATATTTACCTTCAAGCATATTCCAGATTTCCTTAGCAGTTATGCAAAAAGATATGCTATTAAGTTCACTATCATCTAATGCACAATATAGAATATTCATAGCTTTTGTATTTTGCTGAGCCATTTTCTTATCATGATTAGTGTTTGTGTGTAGCCCGTTGACTATGATACTCCATAAATCATAGTCATGTGCTTGAATGAAAATGCGCATGCGTACTTTCCAATGTGTGTAGTTTATGCCATTAAAGAGTGAAGGTCAATCAATTAACTGTCCCTCTCCTAGGAAACTATCTATTTGAGTTGTCATGATCTTTGGCTCTTTGACGGTTAGGTCAAAATCAAAAAGGCAAGGAATTATAGAGCACCTGCTCTGATACCACTTGTTGCCCAAGGTGACAAGCCAAGAGGGGGGGTGAATTGGTATTTCTAACTTTTTGATTCCTTAATCGAGTTAATTGATGAATAAGTAATTGTAGTAAAGTAAGACAATACACAATGCAAACACACAAGAAATATAGTTGTTGACCCCCTAATGGATTTTGATGAATACAAAACACTAGAGAATAATTCCCTTTATCTTAATAATTTATTTGAGGATTTCAGGTGTTTAATTAAGAATATTGTTAAGAAATGTCTAGGCAAGTTTTCATATTTTTCAAGGATTTATTGAAGAATTTTTGAGATGAAGAAAACAGATCAGGGACAGCCGAGACGTCTCCGGTTTGTCCCAGAGACGTCTCTGGCACGAACAGGAAGAATTGGCACGTCTGGAGACGTCCCCGGCACCTGGCGAGGCGTCTCGCAGGGTCAGAGTCGACTCCCGACTTTGCGGAGTCGACTCTCTCAGAGGCGGCAGAAAGACCAATTTCAAGGGATGCGCGCGAGTCGTCTCCGAAGGACGCGGAGTCGTCCCCACGCATAAAAAGCAAACTTCCCGAGACGTCCCCAGAAAGCGCGGAGTCGACTCTCTCAGGAAATTTCGGAGGACTTGTTTTTCGGTGATAAAACTACGTAGTCGTCTCCGACGTCGCGGAGTCGTCCCCATGCAAAAAGCGCAAACATCCCGAGACGTCCCCGTAAAGTACCGAGCCGACTCTCTCAGAAAAACAGAAAAACAAGCATTCAAGCTGCTCTTCTTCAGAGACGTCCTCGTAAAGCACTGAGTCGACTCCAAATAACATCAAAAGAAATTTTATACAGCCGAGACGTCTCGCGTTCAAGCGGAGACGTCTCCGGAGCGCCTGGGACGCGACTGACACACTTTTGCAGGTTTGTTTGAATTTCAAACGTTCATATTTTTGTGTCTAACGGATCTATTGCTTTTTGGGCTATAAAAGGGAGCTTTTAAGTGCCTTCCAACAACTTCTCACCAACCTAACACAAGATCATTCAAGAGAGAAGAAAGAGAAAGAGGTTCAAGGGAGTTAGTGCTTTCAAGAGGAGAAATCAAGTGCATTCAAGCTTTTTCATCTCATTTCGTGCTCAACTACTCACTCCCACTCGGCATTCAAAGCTCACATTCAATCCAACGCGATCCACATCGGAAGAACCACCATTACCCACGCTTCCAACGGCAAAAAGGGTTCTTCCGGATTTTGTTATTTCTCATTGATATATTTGCCTTCTTAAGAGCTTTCAAATCTTTGTGAAACACTCGTTTATTGTGCTTGTTCCAGTCAAGGGACTTGGAACAAGGGATAGGCGTCCCAAGCCTAGGTTAAATTAGGGGATTGTAGGGTTCGTTGTTAGCCCGGTGTAAAACAACAAGTTGGGTAGTGCACTCGCAAAACTACCGGACTGTAATCGCGGATTATAGTGAAATTCTCAAAGGTATTTGGGGAGTGGATGTAGGAGCAGTGGAAGCTCCGAACCACTATAAATCTTCGTGTTTGCGATTAACTGTGCTTATAGCTTTATCTTTACTTTAGCGCATACACTTGTGTATTTTGTTTTTAATTAGACAAAAAGTTTAAAACACCCAATTCACCCCCCTCTTGGGTGACCATCTCTGGGCAACAAGTGGTATCAGAGCAGGTGCTCTGTGTATTTCTTGAAGACCTAACCGTCTTTGCCAAAGATCTAGATGGCAACACCCTTCAACAATGTTCCTGCTGAGGGGCAGGCTACCAATAGACCTCCACTCTTCAATGGGACAAATTATTCCTATTGAAAGACTAGAATGAGGATCTTTATTCAAGCACAATATTATGCCTTGTGGAGGGTTATAATCAAGGGACCACACGAACCATCTCACATAGTTAATGGCATTCAAGTTCCCAAACCTGAGGAGGATTGGGATGAGAATGATAGTAGGATGGTTCAACTCAATGCTAGAGCCATGAACTCATTGTTTTGTGCTCTAGATGTGAATGAGTTTAATAGAGTCTCCACCTGTAGTTCCGCCAAGAAAATATGGGATAGGCTTGAAGTTACCCATGAGGGTACCAATCAAGTCAAAGAATCTAAAGTGAACATTCTAGTTCACAAATATGAGTTATTTAAGATGGAACCCAACGAAACCATTTCATGCATGTTCACATGCTTCACTGATATAATAAATGGTCTAAAGAATTTGGGTAAATCTTACACTAACCCAAACTTGTGAGTAAAATTCTCAGGTCCTTGCCAAAAGCTTGGGAAGCGAAGGTCACGGCGATCGTAGAAGCTAAAGACCTCAACACATTGGCACTTGAACAATTATTGGGCTCATTGATGACGCATGAGCTCACAATGAAGCAACATGAAGAAGATGTGCCAAAGAAGAAGACAATCGCACTCAAGACTACTTCAAGTGTTTGTGAAGAAGAAAGCAGTGAGAGTGAAGAAGAAAGCGAAGATGAGGACATGGGCTTAATAGTAAGGAAGTTCAAGAAATTTATGAGAAGAAAGAAACCCTTTCCAAGAAAGAAGTTTGGAGGGAGAAATGATTGGGAAAAGAAAAAAGAAAAGGAAAGAGACCCAATCATATGTTATGATTGCAAGAGACCGGGACACATCCGTTCCGAATGCCCTCAACAGAAGAAGCACTACGGAAAGAAGAAGAAGAAGGCGTTGAAAGCAACTTGGGATGATAGTGACACATCCTCCTCCGAGGAAGAGAAGGAAGAGACTGCCAACTTATGTTTCATGGTATTCAACGACGATGAGGTATGTCAAAGCTCAACTACAGATTTTACTTTAGAAGAATTATATGAAGCCTTCCAAGAGCTCATGAGTGATTGTAGTATGTTAGGAGCAAAAAATAAAGAATTAAAGGCCTCCAATCAAAAACTAAAGGATGACATTGAAAACTTACTGATTGAGAAGGAGAGCTTTGAAAATGTTAACACCATTGACCTAGAAAATAAAAATTCAAAACTTAGCATTGAAAATGAAACGGCAAAAACACTCATTAAGGAATTAAATCTAAAAGTTAAATTCCTACTCAATAGTAATACCTCACTTGCACAAAATGTTGAATCCCTTAAAAATGATAAGGAAGAATTGGCTAAAGAAAATTTGGATCTTAAAAATGAGGTACATAAGTACAAACCAATTGTGGAGAAATTTACACATAGCTCTGAAAAATTAAATCTTATTCTATCCAATCAAAGAGCTGTTTTTAATAAAGCCGGATTGGGATACAAAATTAGCAAACAACAAAAATATCTAAAGAATTTTTTTGTGAAAGCAAAAGATATCAAAACTGAAAAACCTACATGCTTTCATTGCGGGAAAAGTGGACATAAAGCCTATTCTTGCATTCAAAGAAAGATTCAAACTAACAAGAATACATTTGTAAAGGGTAAAAACACAACTAAAGTGTGGGTGCCTAAGGGAACCAACTACACTAACCAAGAAGGACTCAAGAAAACTTGGGTACCTAAGGGCTTCACATGATTATTTTGCAGGTATGCCTTGCAGCCGGGAGTAAAAAGAGAATGTGGTATCTTGATAGTGGTTGCTCAAGGCATATGACCGGTGACAAGAGCCTTTTCGTCACCTTAAAATCGAAAGAAGGAGGAGTAGTCACATTTGGAGACAATGCTAAAGGTCAAATCATTGGCGTTGGTAAAATCTCCATATCACCCTCCTCATTTATTGACAATGTATTGTTAGTTAATGGATTAAAACATAATTTATTAAGTATAAGTCAATTTTGTGACAAGGGCTTTAAAGTGTCTTTTGAATCTTCACTATGCATAATTAGTAGTCCAGTTGACAATGAAATCATACTTACGGGACATAGGCGTGGAAATGTTTACATGGTAGATCTTGATGATCTCACCATGAAGGATGGCCAATGTCTTGTAGCCATGGATGGCAAAGTCAATGAGACTAGCTGGTTATGGCATCGTAGGTTAGGGCATGCTAGCATGGATTTAATTTCTAAATTGATTACAAAAGACCTAGTCAAAGGACTACCAAAAATAGACTTTGAAAAGAACAAAATCTGTGCTGCATGTCAACTAGGGAAACAAACAAGAAGTTCCTTCAAGTCTAAGAACATAGTCTCAACATCAAAACCCCTAGAACTAATTCACATGGAATTATTTGGACCTACTAGAACTGCTAGTCTAGGGGGTAAGAAGTTTGGTCTTGTAATTGTTGATAATTTTTCATGTTTTACATGGGTTTCATTTCTTGCACACAAAGATGAGTCCTTTTCCGCTTTTATCAAGTTTCATAATAGGGTTTCGAATGAACTCAATCTTAAACTAAAAGCAATTAGGAGTGATCATGGTACCGAGTTTGAAAATCAGCATTTTGAAAAATTTTGTAAAGAAAACGGTATCAATCACAATTTCTCGGCACCTAGGACACCCCAACAAAATGGGGTGGTAGAAAGGAAGAATCGCACACTAGCAGATATGGCTCGTACCATGTTGTGCGAATCGGATCTACCAAAGTACTTTTGGGCTGAAGCAATAAATACTGCTTGTCATATTTTAAACCGTGCTTTAGTTAGATCTATCTTAAAGAAAACACCTTATGAGTTAATGAAAAATAAGAAGCCCAATATAAGCTATTTTCATGTTTTCGGTTGTCGCTGATTTATTTTAAATAATGGAAAGGACAATCTAAGTAAATTTAGTGCTAAATCAGATGAGGGGATCTTCTTAGGTTATTCCTCATCTAGTAGAGCATACAGGGTCTTCAACAAGAGAACTCTCGTTGTTGAAGAATCCATTCATGTTGTTTTTGATGAAGCTAATGGAGATTCTTCTAGAAAAGAAGAAGATGGTGATGCAGGTATACTTGAAGACAGAATGAAGGAATTCTCCATACAAGACAAACAACATGAGGACGAGATCAAAGAAGATACAATTCAGCAAGGTGAAGAAGATCAACCTCCAACGAGAAATCAAGATCTTTCTAAGGAATGGAGGTATGCACATGGTCATCCAAGGGATCTAATCCTTGGTGATCCTTCACAAGGGATAAGGACAAGATCCTCTTTAAGAAACACTAGTAATTATCTTGCATTTGTTTCACAGATAGAGCCTAAATCACTAGAAGAAGCCGAAAAAGATGAAAATTGGATAAATGCTATGCAAGAGGAATTAAACCAATTTGAAAGAAATCAAGTTTGGACTCTAATGAAAAGACCCCCTAATGTTTCAATTATAGGCACCAAGTGGGTATATAGGAATAAACTAGATGAAGATGGAATAGTAATAAGAAACAAAGCTAGGCTAGTAGCCAAAGGATATAATCAGGAGGAAGGGATAGATTTTGATGAAACTTTTGCTCCTGTTGCTAGGTTAGAGGCTATTAGACTACTTTTGGCATATGCATTCTTCATGGATTTCAAACTCTATCAAATGGATGTAAAAAGTGCCTTTTTAAATGGTTATATAATGGAGGAAGTTTATGTAGGACAACCTCCAGGTTTTGAGAACCACTTACATCCAGATTATGTTTTTAAATTGCATAAAGCATTGTATGGACTTAAGCAAGCCCCTAGGGCATGGTATGAAAGATTAAGTAATTTCCTAATTGAAAATAAGTTTAAGAGAGGAAATGTAGACAAAACCCTCTTCATTAAAAGAAAAGGGAATGACTTATTACTTGTGCAAATTTATGTGGATGATATAATTTTTAGTGCTACTAATGATAGTCTTTGTCAAGAGTTTGCTAAGCTAATGCAGGGAGAATTTGAAATGAGCATGATGGGTGAGCTCAACTTCTTCCTTGGGCTACAAATAAAACAATCAGAGGAAGGCATCTTCATCAGCCAGTCCAAATACATCAATGAAATGTTGGAAAAGTTCAAGATGAAGGATGCAAAGGAAATCAGCACACCCATGGGCTCAAGTTGCAAGCTTGACAAAGATGAAAAAGATAAAAGTATAGACTGCAAATTGTACAGAGGTATGATAGGTTCTTTACTTTACCTTACTGCTAGTAGACCAGACATATTATTCAGTGTTTGCATGTGTGCTAGATACCAAGCATGTCCTAAGGATCACACTTGCAAGCTGTTAAAAGAATATTCAGATATCTAGTAGGGACATCTAATGCAGGCTTATGGTATTCTAAACAATCTGATATAAATTTAATTGCTTATTCCGATGCTGATTTTGCCGGGTGCAAACTCGACAGAAAAAGCACAAGTGGCACATGTCAATTCTTGGGTGCCAATTTGGTTTCTTGGTTTAGCAAGAAACAGAATTCAGTTGCCTTGTCCACAGCTGAGGCTGAGTACATTGCAGCTGAAAGCTGTTGTGCCCAAGTTCTTTGGATTAAGCAACAACTTGAAGATTTCGGTATCAAAATGGACAACATACCAATTAGATGTGATAATACAAGTGCAATTAATTTAACAAGAAATTCTGTTCAACACTCTAAATCAAAACACATAGAGATTAGGCATCACTTTATAAGGGATCATGTGCTGAAAAATGATGTGATGATTGAGTATGTATGTACTGAAAATCAATTGGCCGATATCTTTACAAAGCCCCTTTGTAAAGATAGGTTCAACTTTTTAAGGAATGCTTTGTGTTTGTATGATCCTAGCAAATAGATTAAATTTGTAATGCAATGTTTTGTAAGCTCTAGAGATACATGTGAATGCTACTCAAACTAATAATACACTTCAAGGTCACAAATAGCAAACCTAATATCTAATAAGTGAAAACATGAATCTATCAAAGTTAGATGACGAATTGTTTGACTTTCCGGAGGATGGTTACCCTCCCTTGGACTCTTCATGGAGATATTTTCAGAGCCTATTTCATAGACATTCAAAATTTGGTCAAACATTCCTCATTTCAATATTGATAATTCAAAAATCATTATCAAACTTTTATAGGATGTATTATTGAAGGGAAGGATCACAGGGAAACTCACTCTATATTCACCAAAAGAAATCACGCTGATTATTGTGGCTGAATAAAATAAATTGAGAAAAGATAGAAATCTTTCTGAAATTTTTCAGTGCCGGAGACGTCTCTGGCAAATCACAGAGACGTCCCCCCGGCGAGACGTCTCACATTAGTCGCGGAGACGTCTCGGAGACCGAATGAAAGTTTTTAAATTAGGTCGAAACAGCTCGAGCCGATCCGAGCTATCTTCTTTCGTCCCCAACAAAAACACAAACCCTAGCCTCCATTTGCTCTCCACCACAAACCGAACCAAAATCTCTCCACATTTCCCTAGATTTCCAATCCATGGCACCTAAGAGAGCTAGACGAACGGGTGGGAGGCATCCTAGAGTAGTGAACGACGATGAGGAACGGAGGGAAGAGCCTTCCGCGCCGTCTCCTCCGGTTGCTCCGCCAACCATGACCCTCTCCTGTGCAAATCGCACAGTAACCACGGGTAGGTACATTGATTTCCAATTTTTAGCTAGTGAGGGGTTCTCTATTGGAGAGAGACTCCGAGCCCAAGGTTGGAAATACCTATGTTCCCTAAATATGTCAACCTATCCCGGCCTAGTGAGAGAAATGTTTAGCAATATGGCCTTAGGAGACTCGGGGTATACCGGATATGTCCGAGGGACATTGATAGAAATCAATGAGGATATCCTATCTAGCTTATTACAAATCCCTAAATACGGTGAGGCTCCGACCTCACATCCCCAAAGGGAGATTGCCCTAAACCTACTTTTAGGAAGAGAGGACTGCGGCCCTCGTGACATAGTTAACTCCCAAGACCTCAATGCCGAAATGAGATTGCTTTTGAGCATAGTTAACCGGGTCTTGTTTCCAAAAACAGGTCGCTTTGATTTCGTTTCGGAGCGAGACTTAGCTATTATGCACCATATCTTGCTAGGGATTCCCCTAAACCTACCTAGGCTCATGTTGAACTACATCTCCATATGTCATAGGTATTCCAGATTTAGCATACCATATGGGATGATTTTTACCCTACTGTTCAAACATTTTAAGGTTCCAATTCCAGAAAATGAGCCGGCAAAACCTTTAAGAAACACTGACTACTACAATGAGAGCACATTACATAGGATGGAGTTTCACAAGAAAAACGGGTCTTGGGTTAAGGCCCCTAAAAGAAAATCCCAAACCATAGAGCCTGAGATCCCACATCAGGAGCCTGACCACCTCTCACCTCCACATAGTCCCATGGCTTTTCCTGATGTACCTTCCAGCTCGGCTGGACCATCCACCTCAGTGCCTCCTCCTCCAGTCAGTGGGCCATTCACTCTATCAGATGAGCAGATGCACACCCTAGCATCTGTGATATGCCAGCAGATGAGGGAAGAGATGAGATCAATAGTCTCTGCTGAGTTGGCTCCCATCCGTACCTCACATGAAGCACTTCTACAAGAATTGAAGGAAATCAAAGTTCAGATAGAAGCTACAGCATCAGAATTGGTTCATGTGAGAACAAGTCAAACCTTAAGATCAATTAAGATACAGGCTGACTTGAAGAACATATCATATGGTCTTCAAGAGTTGACGAGCCCTGGAGGCAATGTGGGCACTGTGGTTGCCCAACTTAGAGGAAAAATTGAAAGGGCAAGTCTTGAGTTTGAAAGCACTAGTGGCAGCCTTCCATCAATCTCAGGGAGATCAGTTTAGAACTCTACTGGATTCAATAAATAGATTTATAGAGGCAGCTGCTAGGGCTATTGAGCAACGTCGCCGGTGAAGGACATTTTGTAGACATCTAGGGTTCATCTTTTTGTAAAACCCTAGGCTTATTTGAAACTTCTTTTGTATTAGCAATCAATACTTGTAATGGTTTCCTTTTCAAACTTGTAATGACTTCAAATGATTGCAATGATATATGAATTTCATACACTTCCTTTTGAAACTTTGTGTATGTTTCTAATTCTGTAGTATCAAACTTTGTGTATGCTGCTAATTCTGTGATGTGCCATAAAAATATCATAACATACTTTAAGTGTTCAAATTTGACACTATCCTGCCAACTTATCAATGCATATGAAACAGGGGGAGCACAACTTGTGATAACTGCTTTCAAAAAGTCTGAAATGAATTCCAAACCAAAGGGGGAGTAAAATGAATGCTAAATTCATGGATGGCAATAACTTGGAAATCATTGATTGCTTTATCATAATATGAATGCTGAATTCTAATAGGAATTGCGTTTTAGGTACTTAAGAAAAATTTGTCCCCTTCATTATTGATGACAAAAAGGGGGAGTAGAACCTAGAACCAATATATGGAAACCAATATATGGATATATGGAAACCAATATATGGAATGCAAAATACAAAATTTACACTCATACTTAAAAGTTGAATTAGAAAAGATAAAATTGAAGAATATTGGCTTTAAGATAATTGCCCTTCTGGAAAAGAAAGGGGGAGTCAAAAAGTATTTAGCTTTCAATTTTCTTTAGCATCAATATTTCATTAATTTACATTTTAACTTGATTCAAATTCAGTTGATATGCTAAAATTGCTCAAGAGCTACTAAATCAATACTTATGCATAAGGATAGAACTGAAAGTTGACTATTTTGAATTATGCACACTGTATCTAGCTCTAACCAAAACACAATACTTGTACATCTGATCAAATACTGTGTATATGTTTAAATTTCGAATTTTGCATATACTCAGTGTTTTGTCATCATCAAAAAGGGAGAGATTGTTGACCCCCTAATGGATTTTGATGAATACAAAACACTAGAGTATAATTTCCTTTATCTTAACAATTTATTTGAGGATTTCAGGTGTTTAATTAAGAATATTGTTAAGAAATGTCTAGGCAAGTTCCCATATTTTTCAAGAATTTATTGAAGAATTTTTGAGATGAAGAAAACAGATCAGGGACAGCCGAAACGTCTCCGGTTTGTCCCAGAGACGTCTCTGGCACGAACAGGAAGAATTGGCACGTCTGGAGACGTCCCCGGCACCTGGCGAGGCGTCTCGCAGGGTCGGAGTCGACTCCCGACTTTGCGGAGTCGACTCTCTCAGAGGCGGCAGAAAGACCAATTTCAAGGGATGCGCGCGAGTCGTCTCTGAAGGATGCGGAGTCGTCCCCACGCATAAAAAGCAAACTTCCCGAGACGTCCCCAGAAAGCACGGAGTCGACTCTCTCAGGGGATTCCAGAGGACTTATTTTTCGGTGATAAAACTACGGAGTCGTCTCCGACGTCGCGGAGTCGTCCCCATGCAAAAAGTGCAAACATCCCAAGACGTCCTCATAAAGTACCGAGCCGACTCTCTCAGAAAAACAGAAAAACAAGCATTCAAGCTGCTCTTCTTCAGAGACGTCCCCGTAAAGCGCCGAGTCAACTCCAAACAACGTCAAAAAAAATTTTATACAGCCGAGACGTCTCGCGTTCAAGCGGAGACGTCTCCGGAGCGCCTGGGACGCGACTGACACACTTTTGCAGGTTTGTTTGAATTTCAAACGTTCATATTTTTGTGTCTAACGGATCTATTGCTTTTTGGGCTATAAAAGGGAGCTTTTAAGTGCCTTCCAACAACTTCTCACCAACCTAACACAAGATCATTCAAGAGAGAAGAAAGAGAAAGAGGTTCAAGGGAGTTAGTGCTTTCAAGAGGAGAAATCAAGTGCATTCAAGCTTTCCCATCTGATTTCGTGCTCAACTACTCACTCCCACTCGGCATTCAAAGCTCACATTCAATCCAACGCGATCCACATCGGAAGAACCACCATTACCCACGCTTCCAACGGCAAAAAGGGTTCTTCCGGGTTTTGTTATTTCTCATTGATATATTTGCCTTCTTAAGAGCTTTCAAATCTTTGTGAAACACTCGTTTATTGTGCTTGTTCCAGTCAAGGGACTTGGAACAAGGGATAGGCGTCCCAAGCCTAGATTAAATTGGAGGATTGTAGGGTTCGTTGTTAGCCCGGTGTAAAACAACGAGTTGGGTAGTGCACTCGCAAAACTACCGGACTGTAATCGCGGATTATAGTAAAATTCCCAAAGATATTTGGAGAGTGGATGTAGGAGCAGTGGAAGCTCCGAACCACTATAAATCTTCGTATTTGCGATTGACTGTGCTTATAGCTTTATCTTTACTTTAGCGCATACACTTGTGTATTTTGTTTTTAATTAGACAAAAAGTTTAAAACACCCAATTCACCCCCCTCTTGGGTGACCATCTCTGGGCAACAATAGTGGTTCGGTGCTCTCCTAAGCACCTACGTTCACTCCCCAAGCGACCCCTTGGGAATTCACTATAATTCCGCGGATTACAGTTGGATTATTTTCCGGGCTCACAATCCAAAAATCTTTACACTTAGGTTTTTCGGGATCACCAAAAATCTATGTTGGTTTTACGGGCTCACCAACGAACCTTCACAATTGGTTTTACGGGTTCACCAACAACCTACGTTAGTTTTACGGGCTTACCAACAACCTATGTTGGTTTTACGGGCTTACCAACAACCTACTTTGGTTTTACGGGCTTACCAACAACCTACAATGTTGGTTTTACGGGCTTACCAACAAACCTTACAACAAGAATAAAGAACAAGGAACTAAAGCTCCTAAATAAGCAAATAAAACAATTATGAGCTACAAAGAAGAGTTTAGAATATAGTTATCCCTTTAATAAGGCTCTTCTCTTCTTTGTCACGATTGCTTCACTCTTCAAGGGTTGGTGGAGCTCTTAATGTCTCTTGGAATCTGCTCAACCACTTCCTTTTGGCTCTTTGAATGAAGCAATTGAATGAAGCTTGCCTTGCTAGGGTTTTCTCTTGAATGCACTTGATGTATTTTCCAAAGCTTGCTTCCTCTGATGAATACTCCCTCTTAAATACTTCTCCAACCTCCAAATAGTCCTTCCTAACTGTTGGATTGAAGAAACTAGCTGTTTATAGCCGTTAGGAGTCTAAAAAGCACTTCTGCACAACTAGCCGTTATGCTTCTGCCCGTGCTTGGGTCGCCCCAAACTTTTCTTAGATCGACCCAAACCACTGTTCATCAGACTTGGGTCAGCTTAAATTTTTCTTGGGTCGGCCCTCTCAGAAAATACAGAACCTTGTATTTCAGCCTTCCTTCACTTGGGTCGACTCAACTCTTTTTGGGTCGACTCAAGGTTGGGTCGACCCAAGGTTGGGTCTACTCAAGTTCAGTTAGGGTCGACCCTCTCAGGGATTCCAGAAACTTGTTTTCTTGAGGCTTGAGGATGGGGTCGACTCAACTTTCACTTGGGTCGACCCAAGTACTGTTCATCCGTGCCATAAGTGCTAGAATGTGCCAGAATATTTTTTGATGTGCCGGGATCGACTCCACCTCTTCTAGGGTCGACTCCTACTTTGTGCCAAGTGTTCCAAAGGCATGCCAAACGTATCGAGGTCAACTCCAAACTAATTGGGGTCGACTCTAACCATGTTTTTCTGCACTTTGAAGGTTAGTTATGCTCATTGAAATAATAATATGATATTCCAAGCAAATTATGATGCATGGCACAATAAAGTTTCATACCCTTAACAGTAGAAATTACCGAATTGCCCTTTTAGGTATTTTTAACGTGAAACTTTGCCAAAATAGATTCTTGAGCTTTCTACCATTCTTTATTACAAATTTTATCTCGTTATCATTTCCTGAGAGTGGTTTTGACCATATATTCTTAATGTATCGTGAATGTATCGAGGGTGTGTCATTTATCAATGATGTATCGAATATTTCTTCCTTACTCACTTATGTACTGGATTAATTGAGTTAATAGCATTAGCACTTCCATATGGCCTCAATGTCTTTGTAAGCATCAAAATAACACTAGGATCCTCAGTTCATCCGTGCCATTTTTTGCAGAAGTGTGCCGAATGGATCCATGATGTGCCGAGGTGTACTCCATCTATCTTAGGGTTGACTCATTTCACACTTTGCTGCAACTTAAGGTTAGATTCATCCATACAATCAATGAAATATGCCTCAAGCAATTTTGAATATATGTTATGGTGATGCTACATACTCTTAACAATGAAAATTACTATTGTCCCCTTAAGAGTACATTTCACTTGAGACTTTGCCGAATTAGAATTTAGAATTCACTGTCCCTTTTCTATCGCAAATTTTATCTCATTATTAATCATTGAATACATCTTGATCTCATTGTACTAATGTATTGAGAATGATGAACTTAGTAATGATATATCATATTACCTTGTAATATTTGATTAGACATACCCTTAATCATTGTATTAATCATCAAAATACCACTATTATCCTCAATCTCCCTCTTTTTGATGATTACAAAATATTGAGTATGATCAAATTGATACTTATCTTAAAATTAATTTTAGAAGGGCTCAAGTTGCTGAATTTCAGCTTTTCAAATATGAGAGTGAAGTCTCCCCCTATTTCATCCAAATGTTGCCAATTTGAACTTTTGATCTTCTCCCCCTTTCTTTTATACTTGGTTAAAGATGACACTTCAAAAATTTGAGATAACGAAAGAGTTTCAGATTATGTATCGAGGTATGAAAAGTATGTGCCAAATTCTGAAATTCGATTTAAATTTTAGACTTTAAGCTCCCCCTTAAATGTATAGTCTTTCCTATTATAATTTTCAACCTTGTTTGTTAACTTATTTCTCTTTCTTTGCTTCTCCCCCTTTTTGTTATCATCAAATAGGTGCATGGTAATAGATAAGTAGACACAATAATTAATAAACAGTTCAGTTTGATTGATCAAAATGGAATATTGTAGTACATTAATGCCAAAATAAAACAAATACAATGTTTCTCAATCAAAGTACAATGTACATGATCAACACAAAATACATATGAGAACTAGATATATATCCTAGGCTCTAATCATAATGCTAATATCAGCCTAGAGGGTATCTAATGGCTGTGATCTAGTCCTCATCCTCCGAGCATATGTGGCGAGGGGAGGTCGAGCCTGATGGGACTGAGTCTGGCGTGGATTTCGGTGAGCTGGATGACTCTGTGCCGAAATCTCTGACTCAGCTGCCTGGGGCACAGATGGACCATGAACCTCTCTCTCTCTCCGTAGAGCTCCTACCTGCTCTCTAAGATCGCTAATCTCAGCAGTCATAATATCCAATCTGCTCGTCAATCCATCAGTGATAGTCCTCGCTTGAGCTGACATAAGCTCAGTCATCCTACTCCAAAACTCATCTATGTATCCCGCGGGAACAGATGACGAAGGTCCAGCCTCTGAAGGTGCTGTAGGATGATCCGCAGGCTCCTCATCCTCAGGGATGGGGTCTCCAATCTCTGGTGCATCACCCTCTGGAGCATCACCCTCTGATACCACATGTATCCCAGCTCCTGCACGCACCCACTGCCCGTTCACCTTCTCATAACCCATGTGAATAAGGGATCGTGCAGTGTATGTGCCAGTAAATAGTAGATGCCTGAAAATCTCTCCCTCTATTGATATGTCATGCTGTCGGAAGACCAGGATGAGTATCATACCATAGGGCAAGGAGACTCTCAAATTGCATATTGCCTTTCTCATTTGTTTGATCATCATAGCTGGGAGGTTCAGGGGAATGCCCTGAATAACATACTCCATAACAACCAGATCTCGCTCAGATATGAGATCAAATCTTCCACTCTTCGGAAACAGTATCCGACCTATGAAGTTATGTAATAACCTCATCTCAGCTCATAGAGAGCTAGCTACTAGATTTTCTGAATAATCAAAATCCTCTCTCTCAAAAATCAGCTGTAGAGCTCTCAACTTGCTCTCTGGTTTTTCTGGTGTAGCTCCTTCACAGGGGAGATGAAGCAACTCACTCAAGCTTTCTTCTGAAACCCTAACCCTTACTCCTCGGACTTCAGATATAAGCCCTCCCATTCCAACCTTTAAGAAGGCATAGAACTCACGAACTAATCCCGGGTATGTCACCACATTTAGGTAGCAAAGATACTCCCATCCTTGCCTTCGGATCTATTCCCCCAAACGGAACCCTTCTTGATCCAAAAACTCGGAGTGGATCCTTCTTCCCGTGGTAACCGGTCTCCCCATATATTTGGCAAGTTGGACTGAAGGGGAGGGAGGAGGAGGAGGCTCTACACGTGTCTCACCATGTGGAGGCACTGTAGAAGGCTCTGTAGCATTTCTATCAACACGGGTGGTCCATGAAACCCTCCCGGATCGCTTGGCTACGGCTCTCTTGGGTCCCATTTCTTCAAGATCTTGATCTAACGGCTTGGGAAAGCTTCCTTCTACTGTTTGGAGATGATTGGACGAGATTTGAGAGTGGGAAATAGGATTTTTGAAAGAGGACAAAGTGAAAACAGTGCCCTAGATTGCTCACGGGTCCCCCTTTTAACAGTGGGGTCCCGTCGTTGGGTCGAGCCTAGATTTTTCTTAGGTCGACTCAATGTTGGGTCGACCCCATTCTGGGGGTCAACCCTAGTTCAGAAATTTTTCTTTCTCTTTCTTTTCCCTTTCAAAAATTTTTCTTTCTTCCAATCCTTACAAATTCTTACTGAGACAATGATACATTAGTAAGGAATCTATAGATGACTAGTTTGACTAATGTTTCATGGGTTTTTAGAAATGGGAGGAGAGTATCATGAGACAGCTTGCTCCTTTTTATATCTCCTTAATCAAAAGGATCACATATGCCTAATTCCCTTCTAAGCATGCAAAATCTATCTTCACTCAAAGGTTTTGTGAATATGTCAGCTAATTGTTTCTCAGTACATACATGCTCAATACATATGTTTTCATTTTGCACATGATCTCTAATAAAATGATATCTTATTTCAATGTGTTTGGCTTTAGAGTGCTGAACCGGATTTTTAGTAAGGTTGATGGCACTAGTATTATCACACTTTATAGGAATATTATCTAGTTTAACTCCATAGTCCTCTAGTTGTTGCTTAAGCCATAATACTTGAGCACAGCAACTGCCGGCAGCTATATATTCGGCTTCAGCCGTTGACAGTGCTACTGAATTCTGCTTTTTGCTAAACCATGATACTAAATTATTTTCTAAAAATTGACATGTTCCACTAGTGCTCTTCCTATCTAATTTGCATCCAGCAAAATCTGCATCAGAGTAGGCAAGCAAATCTAGACAGGAGTCTCTTGAGTACCATAATCCTATGTTTGTAGTTCCTCTCAAATATCTAAGGATTCTTTTAACAGCACTTAAATGTGACTCCTTAGGATCTGATTGGTATCTAGCACATATTCCCATACTGAACATTATGTCTAGTCTACTAGCAGTAAGGTAGAGCAAAGATCCAATTAATCTTCTATAAAGCTTCATATCTATACTTTTTCCTTTCTCATCTTTATCTAGCTTACTAGTGGGATTCATTGGGGTGCCTATTCCCTTGTGATTTTCATTCCCAAACTTCTTTAATATTTCTTTTGTATACTTAGTTTGATGAATGAAGATACCTTCTTTAGTTTGCTTGATTTGTAATCCGAGAAAAAAATTTAGTTCTCCCATCAAAACTCATCTCGAATTCTCCTTGCATTAAATTAGCAAACTCTTTGCAAAGATTATCATCTGTGGCACCAAAGATTATGTCATCTACATATATTTGTACTACTAGCAGATTTTTGTCTTTTCTTTTGAGAAAAAATGTTTTATCTACATTTCCTCTACTGAAATCATTATTCAGTAGAAATTTACTTAGTCGATCATACCAAACCCTAGATGCTTGTTTTAATCCATATAATGCCTTATGTAGTCTAAACACATGATTTGGCAATTCATAATTCTCAAAACTAGGAGGTTGCTCTACATATACCTCTTCCTCTATAAAACCATTTAAGAAGGCATTTTTTACATCCATTTGATACAATTTGAAATCCATGAAACATACAAAAGCTAGAAGTAATCTAATAGCCTCTAATCTAGCCACGAGAGCAAATGTTTCCTCAAAATCTATCCCTTCTTCTTGATTGTATCCCTTAGCTACAAGTCTAGCTTTATTTCTTATAACTACCCCATTTTCATCTAATTTATTTCTAAAGATCCATTTTGTTCCAATTACAGAGTTATGCTTTGGTCTCTCAGTTAATGTCCATACATTACTTCTTTTGAATTGATTTAATTCTTCTTGCATAGCATTTATCCAATTGGTGTCTTTTTCAGCTTCTTCATAAGTCTTAGGTTCTAACTGTGAAACAAAAGCAAGATAATCATTTAAATTTCTAAGAGAGGATCTTACCCCTTGAGATGGATCACCAATGATTAAGTCTTTAGGATGTCCATATGCATACCTCCATTCCTTTGGCAAGTCTTGAGATTGTGGTGGCACGCGATCATTTTCCTTATCTTGATTTGGCACGTCATCAAGATTCAATTTTTCAAAGTCAATAATTCCTGCATCATCATCAAGGATATTTTCTCTCCTAGCAGACTCACTATCAGACTCATCAAAAATGATATTAACTGACTCTTCGACTACAAGAGTTTTTTTGTTAAACACTCTGTATGCCCTGCTAGATGTGGAGTATCCTAAGAAGATACCTTCATCTGGCTTGGCATCAAATTTACTTAGATCCTCCTTGCCATTGTTTAGAATGAAACATCTACATCCAAATACTCTAAGATATTTAGCGGTTGGTTTCTTATTCTTCCAAAGTTCATAAGGAGTTTTCTTGGTTATAGGTCGTATTAAAACTTGATTTAGAATATGGCAAGCAGTGCTTATAGCTTCAGCCCAAAAGTACTTTGGAAGATTTGACTCGCACAACATTGTGCGTGCCATTTCTGCCAAGGTTCTATTTTTCTGTTCAACAACCCCATTTTGTTGAGGCGTTCTAGGTGCTGAAAATTGATGTGAGATACCATTTTCATTACAAAATTCTTCAAAGTGTTGATTTTCAAATTCAGTTCCATGATCACTTCGAATTGCTATTAAGGTGAGCTTCTTTTCATTTATGATGTTTTTCTAATATTTCAAGAATGCTGAAAATGCTTCATTCTTATGTGCAAGAAATGAAACCCATGTATTTCTTGAAAAATCATCTACTATAACTAGTCCATATTTCTTCCCTCCTAGACTCGCGGTTCTAGTTGGTCCAAATAGATCCATATGTATGAGTTCGAAAGGCCTAGTGGTTGATACTATATTCTTTGATTTGAAGGATGATTTTGTTTGCTTTCCTAAAGAGCATGGTCCACAAATTTTGTACTTTCAAAGATCAATTTTGGCACATCTTTTATTAATTTCTTCTTGACTAGTTTTGATATTAAGTCCATACTAGCATGTCCTAGTCTACGATGCCAAAGCCAACTTGTTTCATTTTTCTTTTCTTCATTAGTAATTAAACATAATCCATTTTTCTTGCCTAATTCATGAAGATCTACCATGTAAATATTTCTTTGTCTTTGACCTATAAGTACAATGCTATTATCTTTAGAATTTGTGATTATGCAAACTGAGGCTTCAAATGTGACTTTAAACTCTTTATCACAAAATTGACTTATGCTAAGTAGGTTATGTTTCAAACCATTAACCAATAAGACATTTTCTATAAAGGTAGATGGAGTAATGAAAATTTTACCCTTTCCAATGATATATCCTTTTCCATTGTCTCCATAGGTTACTACTCCACCCTTCTTAGACTCCAAGATGACAAATTGTTCTACGTCACCTGTCATGTACCTTGAACAGCCGGTATCTAGATACCATTATTTATCCACCTTATTAGCTGCAAGATACCCCTGCAATCAAGATCAAGAATGAGCTTTAGGTACCCAAACTATGTTGGATCCTTTAGGGTTAGTACTTGATGTTCCTTTTGGAACCCAAACTTTCTTGAATTTAAGCATATAATTATTACTCAATTTGTTGTAGCTAGACTTTCTATTGTTATATTCATATGCTTTATGTCCTAATTTATTGCAGCAATGACAAGTTATATTTTCATTTTTGGCTTTCACAAATATATTCTTTAAGTATTTTTGTTTTCTATTTATTTTGTATCCTAATCCAGCTTTATCATATACAGCTTTTTGACTATCAAGAATCATATTTAATTTGGTTGAGCTAAGTATAAACTTGTCTACTAAGGATTGATATTTTTCAGCGTCTTCTTTTAACTTGACATTTTCAGCAATTAGATTCTTGGTTTCATTTGTGAATCTCCTACTTAATGTTTCATAGTTATTAGATAGTTTCAGCTTATCTTTGATAAGAGATTGATTTTCATCTTTTAGAACTTTATTTTTATTGATTAGTTTTTTGTGTTCTTCCATGAGTTCTAAAAATGCATCATGTAATTCATCAACAGTAAAATCACATTCAAGTTCAGAATCTACCTCATCATCATTGGCCATATGGCAGATTTGGGCCGTCTGTTGTTGATCTTCCTCTTCCGAACTTGACACCTCACTTTCACTCCATTCAGCCATGAAGTTCTTCTTCTTAAGTTTTCTTGCCATCCACTTTAATTCCGGACAATCTATCTCGAAATGCCCGGACTTGTTACACTCATAACAAATTGGTGTTTCCTTTTCCTTTTCTTTATCCTTACCCTTTTCTTTGCTTGAGCTACCTTTGAAGAAGGACTTCTTTTTATGAAATCTCTTCTTTCCTCTCATAAATTTTCTAAATTTTCTTCCAAGCATAGCCATTCCTTCTTCATCAAATTCCTCATCATCATCAGATTCTTTCGATTCAGTTTTCTGTTTTGGAGTGGTAGATTTTAAGGCAATGGTCTTTCTTCTCTTGACCTCATCTTCTGAATTTTGCCTCATGGTCAACTCATGGGTCATGAGTGATCCTAAAAGTTCCTCCAATTGCAGTGTATTGAGGTCCTTTGCTTTCTGAATTTGTGGAGTGATTGATTATAACCCTATTTGATTTTGATGAGCTCAAAGCATTTGAGTATATCCTATGTTTACTAATGAATTCAATCTAGTGTTTCAGTAAAATTCTTGTAAATTTATGGTTAAGTGTCTCTAGATTTGGTTCAAGACATTTTGGATAAGTTAAGAAATCAATATGAACCAAAGTCTGAGACTCGAGTCGACTCCGGAATATTACGAGTCGACTCCAAGCGTATCAGAAGCACTGGCACAGGCTCGAGTCGACTCCTGTACATTACGAGTCGACTCCGACTGAGAACAGACAGACGAACAGAAAGATCCAACTCAAAACCTGTCAGCGAGTCGACTCCTGAAGAGCGCGAGTCAACTCCGATGCTTGCCGAGTCGACTCCAGAGTAGTATGAGTCGACTCCAGGGAGTTACAGACAGAAAGACAGAGAAGGTATTTTGGACCCTGAGAGCCGAGTCGACTCCTGAGGAACTCGAGTCGACTCCGATGGTTGGCAGGTCGACTCCAAAGGAAGCGAGAGTCGACTCTCAGTGTAATACAAGGCAAAAGTCAGAGCGCAACTTTCCGACACTGAGAGCCGAGTCGACTCCCGCAAAGGCCGAGTCGACTCCGAGACAGCGCGACACCAAAAAGACAAAAGACAGTATTTTTGTCTCTGAGAGGTGAGTTGACTCCAAGACAGTTCGAGTCGACTCCAAGGCAGCACTAACCAAAAAAACAGAAGACTGCTTTTCGGATACTGAGAGCCGAGTCGACTGCAAGACAGCACGAGCCAAAAGACAGAAGCTCGGGAGTTCGGACTTTGAGCGCCGAGTCGACTCCCAGAATTCACGAGTCGACTCGAGTGAGCAAACTTGAAAAATGCATCCATGGATTCCTTGGGATGAGCCGACTCCAAAAGTGCCAGGTCAGCTCCAGACTTTGGGGAGTCGACTCCGGGTTAAGTCGAGTCGACTCCCAGTCGAGAAGAGCACTTTAATTCAAATCTGGAACAGTTGCCGAGCCGACTCCAGAAAAGCATGAGTCGACTCCTGCTGCAGCCGAGTCGACTCCGGATCGCGCGAGTCGACTCCGATCCCAACGGAAACATTGTCAGGATGTGCAGAATGTGCAGAACGGCTAGTAGATTGTGTCTAACGGCTAGTTTCCGTGGGGAATGGCTTAAATAGCCATAGAGAACTGTAGCAAGGTAGACAAGTGACATTCCTTTCAAAGAAAACACATATTCTTCATCTGCCAAAGGATTTTCCACGGAAAAGAAGAAAGAGGGCCATTCACTCCATTCAACCAACTCTTCCCAGCATTAAAGAAGTCTCCTTCAGCCTTCAAGTCTTCAAGACATTCAAGAGAAGATCCAGAGTTCAAGAAGCCCTCCACTACATCATCATAAATTGTTTGAGGGCTCTTAACTTCTCTTCTATTTATATTGCTGAAAATCTGCTTATTTAGAAGCTGTATTTTTCTGTTTGTTTTTCTATCCATTTGGTCCTTACTTGATTCAGTCAGGAGATTGAATTAAGGGTGTAAAGGTTTGTTGGTGAGCCTAGGTTGAAACCAACGTGTGAAGGGTTTGATTGTGATCCCGGAAAAACAATCGGGCGGTTCTAGTCGGTGAGCCTGGAAAAACCGACCGAGTTCGTTGTGACCTTGTAAAACAACAAGATGGGTTGTGAGCTTGTAAAATAACTGGCTGTAATCCGAAGGGTTATAGTGAATTTCCAAGTGAGGCTTGGGGAGTGGACGTAGGAGCAAGGGTTAGCTCCGAACCACTATAAAATCATTGTGTTTGTGATTGCCTTGACGTCTTTATTTTCATCTCACTCACTGCACATAGCATCTAATTAATCAACTTGCAAAAAGTATTAATTAGTGTCCACAAATATTTTAATTGCAATAATTATTTTAAAACCCAATTCACCCCCCTCTTGGGTTGTCTATCTGGGCAACAAGTGGTATCAGAGCCGGAACTCTTTTACCCAAAGA